>NC_045698.1:68708686-69333686 GCF_009834535.1 Camelus ferus | reverse complement strand
ACATGGGAAAATGTGATTTTTGTCATAATAAGATCAAATGGAGGACTTGAGAGCTATGCACAGAAATGGTTGTGAACGCCCCTCCTTCTGGTTCATTGAACTCTTCAGCTAATTATGTCCCTTTCACTTTCTATAAACACTTTTCTGTGTGTACCTGTTTCTGTGGGACAGATCTCTGCTCTTTTCAAAGATGGAGTGTCATTCTGTGGGTTTAGAAAACCATGTACTTGAAGGGCAGCCACATTAAAGCGGGGTCACAAATATGTCACAAATGAGCTTGTTTCTCAGATTTGATTTCTCGTAGGAGGCTGGTAATTGCTCCTAAGCAGCAAGTTACTACTTAAGAGTCTTAAGATCACTCAGGTAGCAGTGGGGAATGAATAGACCCACGTATGGCAAACAATAATACATGCCCCCAACAGAAAATAATGACTACCTTTATATTAAAAAACCTCTAGCAAAGCTTTTGAACACGTGCTTCTCAACTCTGTTATGGCTCATGCTTAGGCAGGGATTCTATAAGGATACTGCAACTCAGTTTTGCTGAATTTAATTTTGACCTTATTATTTTAAATCAAAGTACCACTGCCTTGATTATAAAAGGAATATAAATCCCGAAGACAAATGTTCAAAAATAACATACATTATGCCTGTTCATCATACAGCAGTCATACCTCTGCAAAGTAGGAGTGCAATTGAATCCTGTCATCTTGGGAAACAAGCTAATATTCTATTTTCTTTTCTTGTAATGAGAACTTCTAAGATCTGTTCTCTTAGTAACTTTGAACTGTGCAGTAGTGTATTATTAACATGGTCACCATTGCTGTACATGACATCCCTGTGACATTTATTTCATAGCTGGAAGTTTGTACCTTTTGACCACTTTAACCCACTTTTCCCACCCCCCTCTCCCCACTCCACCTCTGGCAACCACCAATCTATTATGTTTCTGTTTTTTGTGTCTATCAGTGTGTTCGGTTTCTTTGGTTTTGTTCTTTTTTTCCCTCCACATAGCCTTTGGATTTTCTTTCTCTGTCTGCCTCATTTCTCTTAGCCTTCAAGATCCATCCAGGTTCACAAATGGCAAGATTTCTTTCTCTTTGATGTCTTTGATGGCTAAATAATACTCTGTTTAATAATATATTTACACCACAGTTTCTTTTTCCATTTGTCTATTGATGGACATGTAGGTTGTTTTCGTATCTTGGCTGTTGTCTGTAACCCTGCCGTCAACATGAGGGTGCAGATATCTCTTCCAGTTAGTGTTTTCCGGGGTTTTTTTTTGAGGAGGGGGTAAGTAACCAGAAATGATATTGCTGCATCATATGGTAGTTCTATTTTAAAAATTTGGGGGGCGTCTCTGTACTGTTTTCCATAGTGGCTGCACCAGTTTACATTCCCACTAACAGTGCACAAGGGTTCACTTTTCTCTAAATCCTCACCAACACTTGTTCTTGTCTTTTTGATGAGAGCCATTCTAATAGCTGTGAGGTCAGTGTTCCATTGTGGAATACTAGGCATTTGTTGGTATTTTGATATCAGCTTGTCTCTCTGTACATTTAAAGAAATTCGTAAATGTATTTTAAAATAGCCAGCTCTAAAGCCATTTTTATACAGAAAAATAATGAAAATGACATTTGAAATACTATTCTATTAACCAGAAGAGGTTAAAAAAAATGCACCTGCTTCCTAAGTTTCTTTCTTTTTTTTTTTTTTTTTTTTGACATTTAAAAATCTTTAACCAGTGTTTCCAGAGTTAAGAATTGGACAGCAGAGTAAGCCTTTAGTGTCTGCTTTTAGTGCTTTCTAAGGTCCTGGGTTGTCCTATGACAAGACCAAAAGCACACGTCCTCTGAAAAACCAACAGCAGTGGGCAATGTTTCCTTTCGGTCTGTAAAGAGGATGTCAAAATTAGGCAAGATCGGAGTGAACTTGAATTATTAGATGCAAATGAGGAGACTGTAGTTTGAAACATTTGTTTTAGTTAAAAAGTATAAATATTTTTCTGTGTTTTCACAGTAGGCTAATTCGTAAAACATTATGAAGTAGTGAAAAGTCTTCAAATTTCAGTGGCTTAAGCCAATAATACTACACTCACTCACTGCCCTTTGACTTTCCTAGTCCAGGACATAAGGGCCACCTGCATTCTGCTAGTAGATGGGAAGCGTGAAGGGAGGAGTTCACAAAAAGCGTGTTACAGGCCAGGCCTGGAAGTGGTGTGTGCTGTTCTGCCCGGTTCCTTCCTGTCAGGCTCCCATGACTGCGTTTATAGCAAAGGAAGTTTGCAAATGTAGCCCATCTTTATGCCCAAGAAACAAAACGGAAAGTCTTTGATGAATAGCTAGCCAGGCTCTGCCATCCGTTACCTTCCTGATTAATGACTAAAATCAGCTAATGAATTTGGTTGCTTCTGATCCACCCGGTTTAATAACTGAGGTTACTCAGCCTGTCTGTGCTCCAGATGTCCATAAAATTAAAACGTTTTCTGTTTAACTTGTCAGACTACTAAAAACTGAAAAATCTGAGATTTGTAGGAAAAAAGTTGCAGAAGGCTTATGTAGGGTCTCAGTGTGCACAGGTTATTCAAGAGTTAATTACCCAGAATCTCACCTGATAGTACTCCTCTCACTGATTTTTCTGTTTATATCATTGTGCTTTCATGGTGATTGATCAGACATCATAGTTCTGATGTGCTCATGTACGCCTGAAAGGGTAGCATTTTCTTTGATTACATATCTAACTGTAGTGATAGGAGAAAAATAATCCAAGAGAGAAAACAAAAATTTAAAGGATATATGTGTCTTGTTGACATTACAGATAAAAATTGAAGAAAATTACCTAAAGTATTTAACTTTTTATTTTCCTCTGAATTTAAAGGATTCATGTGTAAATTTAATGTCAACCTTCAGTTACTTAGTAACCAATGACTTCTTTTCTGGGAAGTCAATATCTATTGTATTAATCCTCCAATGAGAAATGTGAAAAGATTCCTCCCACGGAAGACACGCAGCCACTGCCCCTCACAGAAGCACTAGTGTTACCACCCACAAATCTTATCCTCTGATTCCTGAATTTCTCCCTTGATCAAGAGGAGACAAAGTATTCCGATTCATTTTACCCCATCAGAAGAACTCAAAATTCTGTACTTTTGTAAACATACGTGAAGTCTGATAGTCTACTGTTAGTTCTTAGATCTAAGAGCAGTTAAATCAGATGCTTTTAAATATATTTAAGGTAAATGTGTTTCTACTAGAAAATGACAATCATCTGGGCAGAAAGCTTAAATTCTTACGATTGCAGAATAGTATGTTTTATATGCTAATAATACAAGTAAAAGATAATCTGCCAAACGTGAATTTTTCACTTATAGCAGTTCCCTTAGGAGAGTTCTTAACGAGAACTTAAATGGATACACATACAAAGAATTCTAGCATAGCCCTCCCCCATCCTCAATATATTTTAGTCAATCTAAGGTACTTTAGAATATAAGACAATAATAGAAGTCAGAGAGGTTAGTGATGGTGGTGGTGGGTGTGGCTCTGGTAGAAAAATCTTTTGATCATTGACTATTAAAAATTCATTTGGTTTAAAGAGAAATATTTAAAGCGTCAGTGAATTTTAGGTCTTCAAAAGCTAAACCACTGTAGGCAGTTATCAAAAGATGATCATTGAAAAATGATACCATTTTGAAAGTAGGACATACTGTTCACATTACTATCTTACATGGATTATTTCTGTACAACATGTGGGCTATTGTTGCTTATGCTCTATGTCAAAGCACTGACACAAAGACTCAGTTTCAGAAATGCAGATTTATAATCACATTTAACTCAGCTCATGAGGCACTGATTTTTCATTTCTTGGTAACTAGTCTTCACACACTGCCACTTGTAGTACGAAGTAGTTTGAATTCCATTAAACTGAATATTTAGATTTGGCTGGTAGATTTTAAATTTATCTAACTTGGTTATGGTTATACTACTTTAACCCTGATTGGCAGTTTCCATTACAGTTGTAGCTTATTTAAATGATATGGAATATTGTGGAATATATATTATGGAAGAAAAGATGGAGAAAAAGTGGTTTGGAAATTCAGTTGGTCTTTATTCTGAAAAACATTCTTTCCTTCTTCATTAACAAATCAACAAGAAAGATGAACGTGACAAAAATCATGTTGTAATTCAGGAGGAACATTTATTAAAACTTAAACAATTTAACACACAGTGCAAAGTATATATAGACAACTTTGTTAAAGATATGTACACTATTTTTGAATAGACTCAATTAAAAACCTGAACGATAGTAGTGTTTTAATTAGTTTTACTATTATCTTGCCTGGTGGATTTCACAGGAATTTGGTTTTAATTGTGGAAGAATAATGGAGACGCCTAGAGAAAAGTTACCCTTCCCAGAAAATTGATAATAGGGTCAGAGATAGCACTCACATTACTCTCTTTATTTTAGTTCGTTTTAGAGGTGCTTGTACTAATGCTAACAGACAGGTAAACATTTTGTACATTCAGGATTATAGTCATACTTTCTTTGAATTCCCAGGAGGTTTTTTGGTTTGCTTTCCTCAGGTTCATACAGCTGTAATTTTGGGGATACTTGATTCATTAAGAAGGTGGAAAATAGTTTGGGTTGATGTCTCTTCTGTCTGTCGCCTGCTTTGATATCAGCCACTGTGTCAGCTTAGACCCTGAACTTGTTACAGCCAGGTTACAGGAGAGTGTATGTACCGCTTTCCCTGACCTTCTTTATACTGTAAACACTGTGAAGTCTGAATTAGCTGACTTTAAAATGCTTATCTGATGGTCACAGACCCCTTGAATGATCTGTTAGTGACTCCTATTGATAAAGCTTCCCTTTAAAAATTAAAATTTTTTGTTTAATTAATTTAAAATGTAGTATCCTTTTCAGGGCTTCCATGATGATGCTTCTCACACTTCGTGTCCTGAGTCTGATCACCTTACTCTCTGCACTCCTGTCACACCTGCCTAACCTCCTTGAATTTATGAAGTTCTTCTGGGGCTTTATATAACTATTATTCTTTGTGACTAGAACCCCCTTCTTTATCTGGCGAGCTCCTACATATACTTAAAAGCCCAACTCTAGAGACAGATTGATTCCTCCTACCCCAAGCCTCATCTGGAACCTGTTAACAGTAATACGGCACTGCTTCTGCTTCCTGTTCATATGCTGGTCACTGACACCAGTATAATTTACTTCAGGACATGGAAATTGGAATTGAGGATGCATTATTTGTCTTTATTATCACCAATCCACAGCTTTCCAACTCAATAAGTAGTAGGCGCTTATAAATATTTGATAAATCAATCAGTATAGCTTGTACAATTACCAGATTTTGGTCTGTTCAGCAGACAACCTGCCTTTATTCAAAATTATTCCATATCAGAACAAGCCATGTTAGATTTGAGCCTGACTAATAAGTGACCTGACTTGAACCTACTGTTTTATATGGGATACCTGAGTGGGTAGATAAGATTCTGGAAACAGTCCTCATGAATATTCATGAAGGACCTCTGGCGTCAAAATGCAGAGGAGAAAAATAACATTAAAAACCGAGTAAGCTGAGAATCAATAATATACACTTTGTATTATTAAAGCGGTTTTTATGATTTTGAGCTTCTGTTCAAATCTAATTTCATGTTTTCTGAGAAAAATACTTAACCATAATAACAGCTGGCTTCATTACATTAAGTGCAAATACTATTTGTTTGTATGTCAACTTGGTGTTAGTATCTGCACTAGGTAGAGGAATTTTAAATTATATTTGAAGAAATCCATTAAAATCAATAACATCAATATATTGGCATTTGTGGTGAGACTTATAGAGTGGTGGGACTCACCTTATCTGTGAGGTTAGGTTAAAACCCCTGTACAGAAAAGTGTTCTGTTTTGTGAATCAGATTATTCTCCTTGGGGTACCGTTTTAAAGTCAAAGCTTGAGTTCCACATTCACATCTTGTTAATAATGTTTTTAGTTTAAGATTGTGGCTTAATTAATGCTTTCAATATTTCTACTAGACTCCTCAGTGCCCATTGTGTTGGTGATTAAGTTAATCATCAGATTTCCTGGAGACTACTTCTGCTTTGACTGTAACCCTTCCCTCCACAGAATGAGAACAGGATCCTTATGATGATTATTCTGGTTCTCTTTTGCATGAAGCTGTTCGGTAGGTTCTTTGAAGACCTTTCCTCTAGAGACTTCTGTATCATACTTTTCCTTTTTATAATTAATGATATCTTTGGATAGCCTCTTACATGTCCTCCTTAGTTCCCATTCTTCCATTCTTTTACAGGAGTACCAAGATCTGGAAGGAATATATCCTGGGTGGAGGCTTTTCATCTCTCAGTTTCATTGAGATGTAATTGACATATAGCACTGTATAAATTTAAGGTGTACAGTATAATGATTTCATTTACATACATTGTGAAATGATTACCACAGTAAGTTTAATGAGCATCCATTATCTCATATGGATAAAAAATTCAAGAAATAGAAAAAAAGTATTTTCTCTTGTGTTGAATTCTTAGGATTTACTCTCTTAACAACGTTCATACACTACATACAGCATTGCTAATTATACTGTGTTGGACATTACATTCCTATTACTTACATCTTACAAGCTTCTACTTCTTAACCACCTTCATCAAGTTCCCCCTCCTCCCACTCCCACCTCTTGTCACCACAAACCTGGTCTCTTCTCTAATGAGTTCGTTTGCTTTTGAAGTTTAATTGACCTACAACACTATATTATTTCTTGGTATACAACTTAGTGATTTGAATTTGTATATTAAAAATAATCACCACCATTAACTCTAGTTATCTTATGTCACCATACAAAAATATTACATAATTATTAACTATACAATACTGACGCAGGCATAGGACAGTCACTATAGATACTACACTAAAAACAAATATTACTCTTCCAATTTAAGAATTTCCATTGCACATTTCACACCTGTGACTCATTTTACAATTGGAAGTTTGCACCTCTTAATCTTCCTCATCTATTTCTCTCCTCACTCTCTGCCCTCTGGCAACCACTTGTATGTTCTCTATCTATGATTCTGTTTCTGCTTTGTTATATTTGTTGACTTGTTTTGATTTTTAGATTCTATGTATAAGTGAAACCATGCAGTATTTGTCTTTCTCTGACTAATTTCACTTAGCATACTACTGTCTGGGTCTATCAGTGTTGTCACAAATGGCAAGATTTCATTCTGTTTTGTTGCTAAGTAATATTCTGTGTGTCTGTGTGTGTGTGTTCTTTATCCATTCATCTGTTGATGGGCAGTTAGGTTATTTCCATGTCTTGTGTATTATAAATAATGCTGCTGTGAACATAGGGGTGCATATATCTTTTTGAGTTAGTTTTTTTTCTTCTTCTTTGGATAAATATGCAGGAGTGGAATTTCTGGATTGTATGGTCATTCTGTTCTTAATTTTCTGAGAAACCTTCATACTGTTTTCCATTGTGGCTGCCCCAAATTACATTCCTACCAGCAGTGCCTGAGGGTTCCCTTTTCTCCACAACCTGGCCAGCACTCGTTATTTGTTTTTTTGATAATAGTGATTCTGACAGAGGTGAGGTGATACCTCATTGTGGTTTTGATTTGCATTTCCTTGATGGTAAGTGATGATGAACATCTTTTCATGTGGCTATTGGCCACATGTCTTCTTTGGAAAACTGTCTGTTGGGATCCTCTGACCATTTTTTAAATTGAGATATTTGTTTGATGTTGAGTTGTATGGGTTCTATGTATATTTTTAATATTAACTCTTGTTGGATGTATTATTTGCAAATTTCTTCTCCCATTCAGTATGTTGCCTTTTTGTTTTGTTGATAGATTCCTTTGCTGTGAAAAAGCTTTTTAGTTTTATGTAGTCTCATTTGTCTATTTTTGCTTTTGTTTCCCTTGCTTGAGAGAATATATCCAATAAAAATATTGCTAAGACTGATGTCAAAGAGTGTACTGCCTAAATTTTCTTCTAGAAGTTTTACTGTTTCAGGTCTGATATTTAAGTCTTTAATCCATTTTAAGTTTATTTTTGTATATGGTATGAGAAAGTAGGCCAGTTTGATTAGCTGCATAACTGTCTGGTTTTCCCAGCATCATTTATTGAAAAGGTTCCTTTTTTTCCCCATTGTATATTCTTGCCTCCTTTGTCACAGGTTGACACTGTAAGTGTAGGTTCACTTCTGCTGTCTCTGTTCTGTTCCATTGACCTATGCATCTGTTTTTGTGCCAGTACCACACTGTTTCAATTACTGTAGCTTTGTACTATAGTTGGAAATTAGGAAATGTGATGCAACAGCTTTGTTTGTCTTTAAGATTGTTTTGGTGATTTGGATTATTTTGTTTTCCTACAATGTTTAGAATTGTTTATTCTAGATCTGTGAAAATGCCATTGGTATTTTTATAGGGATTATATTGAATCTGTAGATTGTCTTGGATTGTATGGTCATTTTAACAATATTCTTCCAATCCGTGAACATGATGTATCTTTCCATGTGTTGGTATTGTTTTGAAATGGTTTGATCAGTGTCATAGTTTTCAGAGTACAGGTCTTTTACCTGTTTAGTTAGATTTTATTCCCAGGTATTTGATTCTTTTTGATGCAATTGCAGGTGGGATTATTTTCTTAATTTCTCTTTCTGATAGTTTGTTGATAGTGTCTAGAAACACAACAGGTTTCTGCATATTAATTTTGTATCCTGCAACTTTACTGAATTCGTTGATGAGTTCTGGTAGTTTTTTGGTGGCATCTTTACCATTTTCTATGGTTAGTATCATGTCATCTGCAAACAGTGACAGTTTTACTTCTTCCCTTCCAGTTTGTGATTCCTTTGATTTTTCTTGTCTGATTGCTGTGTTGACTTTAAATACTATGTTGAATAAAAATGTTAGGAGTGAGTATCCTTGTCTTGTTCCTGATCTTAGAGAAAATGCTTCCAGTTTTCATCATTGAGTGTATGAGATTAGCTGTGGGCTTCTCATATGTGGCTTTATTATGTTGAGATATATTCCCTCTATAGTAAGTTTGAGAGTTTTTATCATGAGCGGATGTTGAATTTTGGTCAAATGCGTTTTCTATCACATGAGGTGATCATGTGATTTTTATCATTACTTTTGTTAATGTGGTGTATCACATTGAATGTTTTGCAAATGTTGAACTGTCCTTGCATACTTGGAATAAATCTCACTTGATCGTGGCGTGTTAATCCTTTTTATATACTGTTGAATTTAATATTTGCTTATATTTTTGTTAATTTTTGCATTTATGTCCATCAGTGATATTGTGTGTAATTTTTTGTGACATCTTTGAAATGTTTTAGAGTATATAAATATTGAATTACTGTGGTGAACACCTGAAAGTAATGTGATATTGTGTGTCAAATTATGTTTCAATTTTAAAAGAGAATGATGAGCTTCATTTTTATGGTAGGTGTTTAGTGTCCAAAAATACTCAATTGAAAAATAATACAAGAATGAAGACCACTGCATTTTTTCTGTATCTACAGAACTTTCTTGTAACCCTAGGCTAGCAATTTCACATATGGCTATAGATAATTTGGAGACATTGGAAATATAACTTTTAAACTAAATAAAGGCTTAACTATTAATAGTTTGGAATGTGGGTAAGATAAAAGTAAATGTCTTCTAACATTCAGAATTTCATAATAAATAATAGTATTATTTCTCATATCACAAGGACATACCTCGTATTTAGGATTTTATATGATCTAATGCAGTGTTAGTGGATGCCAAGTTAATACAACTACCAAATTTTCAACACTTCCCTTTTTCCTATTAAACTGATAAGCTAAGGACATGAAATAGAGGAATAAAATGCTCAAAGTCAGCAAAAGCAATATCATTATTGTGATTATCACCTTGGATTATGACTTAGGTAGTTCAATAAGGGGCTTATCAGAACTGTGAATATACCACTATTTCTAAGTATATTAAATTTTGATAGTATATTTAGAAACAAATTTCGTATGAGGGATACCATATAAGTGACTTTGAGTAATGGAATAAAAATAGTGGCTTAGGTTAGTTTTATAATAATTGTAAAATATATTCTCTATCATTTCTTATAATCACTGTTGAGGCCATGTAGTCTATTCAAACATAATTTAACATTTCCTTCCAATTGGAAAAAAAATTTAAATTTATCCTATGCTTCTTGACTGACAGTTTTTTTTTTTTTAATAGACTATTTTTCTAGAGCAGTTTTGTGTTCACAGCAAAAGTGGGTGGAAGGTACAGAGATTTCTCATATATGTCCTGTGCCATCACCTGCATAGCCACTCCTATTATCAGCATCTCTAACCAGGGTGCTGCATTTGTTACAATTAATGACTCATCATTATCACTCAAAATTTGTAGTTTACTTTAGGGTTTGCTCATTGCATACATTCTTTGGGTTTGGATAAATGTGTAATGCATGTATCCATCATTACAATATCATACAGAGTAGTTTCACTGCCCTAAAAATCCTTTCTGCTCAGCCTACTCATCCTTTTCTCTCCCCTAACCCTTAGCAACTACAGATCTTTTTACTGTCTTCATAGTTTTGTCTTACCTAGAAAGTCATATGTAGCCTTTTCAGATTGGTTACTTTCACTTAGTAATACCATGTAGTTTCCTTCTTGTATTTTCATGCCTTGATAGCGCATTTCTTTTCAGTGTGGAATAATATTCTATTGCTGGATGTTCCAGTTTATTTATCCAGTCAACTACTGAAGGACATCTTGGTTACTTCCAAGTTTGGGCAATTGTGAATAAAACTGTTAACATTCATATGCAGGTTTCTTTGTGGACATAAGTTTTTAACTCCTTGGGCTAAATATCAAGGAGAGCAGTTGCTGAATCATTTGGTAAGAGTACATTTAGTTTTGTCAGAAACTGCCCAACTATCCTCCAAAGTGCTGTACTATTTTGTATTCCTATCAACAGTGAATTAGAATTCCTTTTCTTCCACATCCTCGCCAGCATTTGGTGTTGACAATGTTTTGAATTTTTGACATTTTAATAGTTGGCGTAGTGGTGTCTCTTTGTCGTTTTCATTTGCCATACCCTAATGACATATGTTGCTTTTCTGTGTTTATTGGCCATCTGTACATCTTCTTTAGTGAAGTAACTGTTAAGAACTTTTGCCCATTATTAAATAAGATTTTTTTCATATCTGTTAAAATTTAAAAGTTCTGTGTACATTTTTGATAACTATCTTTTATCAGATTTTTTTTCAGATATTTTCTTGGAGTTTGTGGCTTGTCTTCTCACTCTTGACAGTGTCTTTCACAGAGTAAGATTTTTAAATTTTAATGAAGTCCAGCTTATCAGTTATTTCTTCATTGGATAGTGCCTTTGATATTGTATCTAAAAAGTCACCGTCAAACCCAAGACCATCTAAATTTTTTCCTATGCTTTCCTCTGGGAATTTTATCATTTTGCATTTTATACTTAAGTTGATGATCTATTTTGAGTTAATTTTATTAAAGGATGTAAAATCTATGTCTAAATTTTTTTTTTAACGTAGACATTCAGTTGTCCCAACACGATTTGTTGAAAAGACTATCTTTTCTCCATTGTATTGGATTTGCTCCTTTTTCAAAGATCAGTTGATTATATTTATGTGGGATTTTTTTTTCCTGGACACTTTACTATGTTCCATTTATCTACTTGTTTATTCTTAGAATCTTCATGTGCTTCTCAATGTAAGTTATATATGTTTAATCATTATTGATTGAAACTTTTCTTCATTTCCTACATGCAATACCATAGGACATTCCATCTTTCTTCAAGCTTCTTGTTTCTCCAACTCTTTTCCTCCTGTGCCTTCTCTTTCATACAGGTAGTATGGTTTGCGGAAATAGAAACTGGGTTGGGGTTCTTCTGCTGGGTACTAACGCTGTGACTTTAGAAAATTGTTTTAACCCTCAAAACCTGTCTTCCCTCATCTATAAAATAGTCAGTGAATAAAAGAGGCCATCAGATGCACACCTTCAACTCCCATTAACCTTCCCTTATACATTTATCCAGGTCCTCTTTATTGATCTCCATCTCCTTCTATCTGATCTTTGAAGAATAGCTTTCTATATTTCTAAGTCTACTCTTCTACTAGATTTACTTTTGTTCCATCAATAATTGCATTTTTATTCTACACATTTTTAATTACTTCAGAGTCCAATACTTACTCTTAGAATCAAGCCTATATATAGTCATTTCAAAACAAAGCAAAACAGTACAAACAAAAATCACACAAGATTATATTTCATCCCTGGTTGAACTTTGGATTATGTGAACTTTTTGTTTTCCTGATGAATGCAACTTCTGTGTAAATCAAAATAAGGATCACTGGAACAGTTTGCTAAATAATTACTGAAGAAGGTAGATCTTGAACTGGAACTTGAAAAAAGTATTATGCTTGGAATAATGTGATGGATGCATAGGAGAACTCCATGCAGAGAAAGCCGGATAAACAAATAATAAACCTGACAGTTTATATGAAGAGAAACTGATGTGTAACTGAGTCAACCTAGAAAGCTCATTAGAATTTAAAATGAAAATGCCTATCACAGTGCTGTGTACTACAAAAAAGAATATTAGTATCTTTGTGTGTGTGGTGTGCAGTTGACTTAAGGGGTGATGAGGTTTTAATATGGTAACTTATTTTATTGCAAGGTCAAATCATTAAAGACTTGGAAATAAAATCACTGTAAAATTAATAAATTTAAGATATGAAAATAACTTCAATTTGATCCTCAAATTTTTGTTGAAATAAATGAGTGATGGGCTAGTTCATAGTGTGACTTCTTTTTTGTGTGTCAGAAAACTAAGAAATGCTTGGGTAGAATTAATGGAATTAATGTATCCAAGTTTTAAACAATGGGTCAATTAGTATTACAGTTACAGATGATAAAAGGACCTTAACTAATGTTATGTATTCAAAGGGGAATATTTTGGCTCATGAAACTAGGAAGTTCAAGGGAGTGAGTCTCATTAGTTTAAAACATGATTGGATCTAAGATTTCAAATAATAGCATCATTTGAAATTGTGCAGCTATTTCATTCCATTGCTCTGCTCTGTCCTCCTTTGTTGTATTTTATGGTTATGTAGGTTTTTGTCATGAATGTGTGTATGATACAGTCTCTCAGAGTCTCACGCATATATTCTACTAGCTAATGGTTGCATCATAAAGAGAATGCTTCTTTTGAATAATTCCAGCAAAAGCTCCAAGTTTCACCCTTCTTGGACTGATTTGGCTCCATCTCTTCAGTGACCTAATACTTTCAGTTAAGAATTTAGAAAATAGTGATTGGGCAGGTCTGTCCTATGAACCGTGTACTTTATGGGAGTAGAATTAAGGGGTGGAGGGATGGTGTATGTCAACTCTGGCCCATCTCCACCTGTATGCAATGAGAATTAAGAGGAGCAATTACTTTTCAAAGGAAAACAAAACAAAACCAAACAAAAGATGTATTATCAGAAATAGAAATTAGTAAAACGAAACAGGCTAAAACAAAAACAAAAAATGCAAAACGTAACCCCAAACAAACAAAACCCTGAAATGGAACACTTGGATTTCTGCCTAATGCAGAAATACCAGTTAGTCCTTCTCATTTATAAATGACTGAGGTTAAGATTTCTAGCTAGTGTATATAGCAAGCACACTGGAATTGTTGAATTATTATATTTCATTGCTGATTGTACCTTGAGTTCTGCCAATTTAAACACACACACACACACACACACAGGAGAAATGGTGAGAAAATTCATTTTTAAAAATGAGACTGAATGACCTTTCCATATGGGGAAACCAGTACCACTTGGCTGCCAAGTTGCAGTAGATATGTGCAAGTGGAGAGTGCGTGTGTTGATTTCATCCCCAAGAGAATGGTTAGCCCCCTATGGTGACCTCGGATTTGGTTTTATAGCACGTCTCAGATGAAATTATTATCCCATCTTGCTTGTTTTCAATTTGTATTTTCTAGTGCCTTAAAATTTATTTAGAAAATACCTTAAATAGTATCCTACCTTTTCTTTTTTGGTATCATTATAGGAAATGGTCTTTTGAAAATTGTTCTTAAATAACTATTATAAACCTATAGCCATGATTATACCAAGAGAACTCCCTGCACATGTTCTGTTTTATTAATAACTTTGGAAAACCAATGGTGTCATGGTATTCATTGGTGAATCAGAGAGAGTGATCATGTTTCCTGTTTAACGGAAGATAAAATTGTACACTAGAAACAAAATCCTCAACTAGGATGTTAAGTCACATTCCAATTGGTTTAAAATATAATGATGTCTGGTGGGTGTAGTGAAATGCAGGGTTATCCATCTCTGGCTCTCTCGCTATATCTCATATATTTTCTTAGCAACAACAATACTCCATTCTACTTAACATACAAACTGTCTCCTTCTAAAAGAGATTGTGATCGATGACACACTAGCTGTCCTTCCTTCCCTCAAAACCCTGGCTAATGATACTGCTCTGAGTTTCAGAGTAGCTGTGATTTTGATGTCTTATATCTTCCCTCTTAAACTTCTGGTTTTGTTTGGTTCATAAAACAAAATTTGGGGGAACTCTCCATGACTGTTTATTCTGCAAACTTCTCAGCATCCCTCCAAGTCTCAATGCTGTTTTTCATAACATCCAGGTCACAATGGGAAGCCTTTACTGTAGACATCCTTGCAGTAAGCCCCTCCTGCCTTTGCTTTAATATATTGGCTCAGGACACCATCAGGAGGCAGCATGCATATTCCAAATGACAACCTTATGTTTTTCATCACAGTTTACTTCTTTGTGCCCTTGAATTGCCTTGTACAGATTCTAGCAGGATGTTGAAAGAGAGAAATCAGCTTCGTTACATTAAAACGTGCGTCCTAAAAAGTAACAATCCTCTACTTTAATTTAACTTACTTATTTCCCCTTTCTCTGAATTTTGCAGCCTGCGCTCACCAGGCCTTCCTGGTTGGGGTTTCTGAATGGAGCTTAATGCTTAAAGTTGCAGCAACAAGCATGCTGAGCATTTAGTAAAACACATACTGCGGAATTAGAGGAAGCAGGTGCAACTCCTGTTGTCAAGATGGATGATCTTTAATGCTGCTCAAGACAGGAAGAGCCTAGCAATGTTTTCTCATGCCAGCATCTGCCAATATAAAATAAATTTTAGCCACTAGATGCTACCTATGGATAGATCTTCATGGGCAGATGCCATAGATTACTCAAGGCTTTTGATGACTCGAAAAACTAATGATAGTTAAGGACCTACCAAGTTTAAGGTAGAAAAATACAGATGAGTAATATGTAGTTGAGGCGTAATATTTTTCTTACACTAATTCTTCGTATGTGGGGATAAAGAATGAGCCTTCTAACCATTACAGTGCAATCCTATACATGTTTAATGTTATGCTTCCTATTGCTGCAAATAAATCTTCGCCAACTCCATAACAAAGTGTTGAATTAGAATAATTTTAAACTATTTCTCTCAAGTAACAGAATAGAGATTATTTTACTCCAAAGAGGTGATTTGAGGGACAGAACCTACAGTGACTATTAAATCATGAATCTCTACATTTAACAGATGGCTGTTGGAGGAATTAGGCTTGAGAAATGAGCTTTCAGTCTAGAGGACTTGCTGCTTTAATGCCCCCAAAGGAGGCATGTCTTTGGAGAGCATGTAAGGAGGAGGGAAGTTATCTTCAGAGTGTGATGTAATCATGACAGGAATAAAATTCTGAGTGTGATTCTGAAAGCTGTATCTCTCCCTCTGAGTGGAGAAAGGCTTTCCAGGAGGAATGACCTGGTTTCTAACAAAAACGTGCAGAACATTTACCATTGTGTTTTTGCATAACCTTGTATTAAATAAGTGTGATATTTGCCTTGGCTATTAGAGACAGTCATATTAGGTACAGCCTTGAAATAATCTTTACCAGAAAACTAGACTTATTTTCCTATCATGGTTGTCTGAGAATTCAAGGATAAAGAAGAAAGTAGGAGTTGCTTTCTTTCAGGATTAAGTTCTCACCACACTAGGCTGATAGAGATGGCTCTGAGGGATTTTCTGTAATTAATCCAAGGACTATGCGTGTGTGTCTAATAATAATAAAATCAATGGATTGACTAGATAAGAGAATGCAAATGGCTAAAAACTGAAATAAAAAAGGAAAGATCTATTTTTCACAAACTAAATTAAACCTGAAATGGAAATACTAAAATGAGAGAAAGTTTCTGTTGGAAACCTCTTACATCCTATTTTCATTTTAAATTCAGAGCATACTGCTTGGTCACTTATATAACTCTCCTCTAAACACTTTGTGAAGACCTAACTTGAAATGTCAAGACTTTGGTGTAAGGTATAAGCATTCTTTCCTATAGTTCAGAGTAAAACTGCTGTGCAAATCATCTTCCTATGCTCCTGTCACCACATATTTCCCTGGCAGTGGAGCTGGAAAGTAATCTTAAAGCTCGTTATATGTCATCTGCTAAGTAGTCATGTAAAGATAATTAGATGCTTACATTCATAAAACTATGTTGTATGCATGATATCCGATGAGATTATCATAAAACTGCAACTTGATTGTTTTTAACTGGGGTAAAGAGGGAGAGCAAGTAAAGGGGACTGGGAAAGCATTTTAGAACAACTTGTGAAGGTCAAGGGCTGTCTTAGATGTGATGCTGAGTTCCCTACAGGGAGAAAAACAGCGAAGATTAACAAATCTAAAAGGAATAGGGCCAATTTAGATACTAATTTAAAAATTGTTCTTTTTTTTTTCGAAGCTATAAGTAAGCTTAATTCTTGATATCGGTGGGAGGGTGCCCCACTGCATGAATTCAGAATTCTTGCAGTTAAATTTTAAGTAATTGTTGCATTTTTAAAGAAAAAATAAGAAATTTTTTTGCAACCCATCATAGAGAAGTCCTGGCTAAGAGCTATTACAATAAGTAGAATGCATCACACAGTTGTTTGAAACATTATTTAAGGTCTATTCTAGAATTGCCTTAAGACAAAAATCTCATGGAGCAAAATTTGGAAGCCCTGCAGATGGCAAAGATATCTCATTGAGTCCAAAAAGGCAGTCAATCCAAAAATGGTGGCTCACTATACAAAAATACTAAGTAATGCAGTTTTTTTTTGTTTTTTTTTTTTTACTTAGAAGATAAACTTGAAAATTTAGTTGAAAGTCCAGGGTTAATCCAAATATTTTTCTAAGAATTGGATGAAAATATAAATACTAAGAATACTGCTGATTTATGTTTTTTGTATCCTTGTTAATAATAATGTCTTTGAATCCATATTAATTTTTGAAGTATTTGATAAAATAATTAATGAAGACCTATCTGCAAAAATAAATTTGCATGTGTATGTGAGCAAAGTATTGACTGGGAAGAAAAATGCAAACTGGCAGAACACTTGGCTCACCTCAGGGTCACTGCACACCCTGAGTACTCCTGTTGGCCCCAGATATTTACCAAAACTTTCAAAGAGTTTCATTTTGCCTTTTTTTGAATTACCATGAGTAGTAGAATGCTAAATTAAATTTTGAAATTTTGTTTGAATACACAGTTTTTAAAAGTGTTTAATGAGATGTGCTTTTGTAAGCTCACTTTATTAAATAGGTATATTCTGGCTTAGTTTGAGTAATTGTTGTTCAGACTTCTATGAACTCAAAAAATGCTTGTTTAAAAATTTTTCATACTGGTAAAAATGATGCTTTGACAAACTAAATTTTGATGTGGCGAAAAAGGGCACACATAACCTTTTAATGATAAAGGATGACCCGTGAAGTAACCCAATTATCATCAGTATTTTCAAGGCTGGACACACTCAAGGGTCTGCTATAATGCAAGACCGAACGATTGTGAATGTCTCATGACAAGATTGTTTTAGAGAAAATAATCTCTAAGGGCTCTATAAAAAGTCAAGACGGTATGTGTATCCCATGAGAAATTTAAGTCTTTTACATGATGAAGATCACAGCATTCATGAATGATTTTTAAAAATTAAAGATTAATATCAGGCACCTGTTTCACAAAAAAAATTCCTCAAAATGTATACAGAACTGACGGGCCCAACAACATTTCAGTCCTTGACAAAATACACAACAACTTGATCTTTCAACATGAAGAAACACAATTCAAAATTTCCACGAAAACATAGCATGGGAATACTGTATTAAAACTCCCTCTCTGACAGTGCTTTCTGGCCTTCCTCTCAACGTCTACGCTGAGATAGTCCTTATGTGTAGGTAAGCATTTGAAGATTCACACATACAGATACATTTACCTTTGTACGCATGTTATCTGTGAGCCTGTTTCTGAAAACCCCGCGACGCCAAGGAAAGGTGAGATACTGAGCCAAGCTGGTTTGTTTGTTGCTCTTAAATTCAGTACAGAGTTTCAGAAATTGAGAGGCTAATCATACTCTCATAGAGAACGTAATAAACATTATGTTAACACAAATAGGGATGCATCTTAGGGTAGAATACAAAATCCCTTTGAATTTTTACAATGAACCTCAGGCTTTGGAGGAAACTTGAGTTTTTGAAAAGGTACCTGCAGTGATGAATTGAGACTCAGGAGACATGCTCATACTGTCTCTGCTGTGAAGAGTAATTTCCTCAGAAAGTCAGAGGAACATGTAGAGTACAAATATCTTAGTCTCTATTGGCTTTTTGATTGTGTTTTTCGTAGTGAGATTTCTGTGATGAGACTTATTTAAAAAGAAACAAGACCATCATTTTGATAAGCTGTAAAAGGGAGAAATCAAGTAGATTTTCAGTTGAATTCAGTAAGTTTGAACTACAGCTTCCAGATTTAATAAAACTAGGCAGTCTTTTTGTTACTCCTGTAAAGAAACAAAATTTTATATGTGTGCTTTGTATTTTGATCCTATTTTCGTTTCTTTACCTAACAGCTAAAGTTTTAAAAACTATTGTTATTTCAAAACTTAGAATGGCAAAGTAACCTCTTTTTTAAGTTTTAAGTGTTTATGAAATTTCTCTAATACTGAAATAAATATATATAAAATATGTATATAAATAACACATATATACACGCATACATCTACATGTACATGTATATGCTGATTTTCTTCATTCTTTAAGCAATATATTTTGAAAAGCAAACACTGGTAGGTTTTGTAGTAGTAGTAGTAGACATTCTGTAATTTCTCCAGTGTTATATACTATTTATCTGTAACATGAAATATCAAATTAAGAGTTTTGTTTTCTGACATCTTACAGGTAGAGGGAAGTTAGCTTTTTTCCCTATCACTCTGCACACATTGCTTCATATTTGTGAAGAATAATGTAAAGAAGGGTTTGTATTTGTAGATGTAGTGTAAACTGCCAAACAGTGTGAACTGTGAGAACTCCCATCGCCTTTTATATCCCCACGTAATACACAGTGCGTACTACAAATAGAGTGTTGAGGGGCTCAAGGCTCATGTTAAATGCTCAGTGCCTTCTGACTGAGTGGAAATTAGTCATTAATAGTTCAGTTGTCTTCTGACAATTGTTTTACAAAGCTGAGAATAAACAGAAGTCCCAGTGGAAACGACTGTTTCAAAGGTTTGCAGAACATCTCTGTTTTTGGGCCATCGCTGATTATTAAAACCTTTTGTGTCTAGTTCTCCTGCTGTATATGCCATCTTACTGCGAAAAGTAGGCACCAGTGTGGCCCAGCTGGAAACCCAGCACAACAGGATCCCAGGGCCCCAGACATTCTGAAATCTCCTGTGATTTTCTCACATGCTCATTTAGAAATGCTGCTTGAGAAACATGATTCATGATGAGGATGACAATGTCTGAGAATTATAAAACTTTGCTCCACAGCATTTAAGCTGCAGTGATTGCATCTGATTGTGTAGGTAAGTCTGCTCATCAATTGGAGTTGGAAATGTATTAACTGTTCTATGACATGAATCATTTTTATAAATTTTTTTCCCAGGACAATGCAGGCTACACTAAGATCTCAGATTGTATCATCTGTCTAAAAGTTTCTTAATGTATAGATCATCTTGGAGGTCCCTTTCAATTAAGGTATTTTATGAGTTTTAATAAGAAATTTTTTTCACTTTCTCTCATTTGAAAATCATGAATATTGAGCTTTTGTCTCATCAATACTTGTTTCCCTCTCTAGAATGAGATAGTATAGGCAGGCTCATTATTTATTTTAGGTTTCTCATATATTCATTTTAGGTCTTTCATATATTCAGGACCCATTATAAGTGTCTGAAATGGTATAAATGTCCACGGAGTTAAAAAGTACTTTGGGCATTCCTGGAATCATTTAGCAGTCAGTGCATGGAAAGAATATGTACAATGCAATGCTTATTGATATGTCTATTTAATTTTGGAAATAATTGTGTTAAAATAATGAGATTTGTCATTTTAAGTTCTTGAAAGTCATGATTTTTTTTTTCAGGAGGTGTGAGATGCAAACTATTAAAATTTATACCTCAGGAAAAAAATAAGACCCAATTTTTTAAAAACTAAGAATAAAAGAGATGCTAGGTCTGATCAGCCTGAGGCTATAAAAAAATAGACACACCTCTGTCAACTAAAGCTAAGACATACGCTAATTAAATGAACAGCAAAGCCCATGGAGGAATGACCGAGAATTTTAAAGAAATCAGATACAGAAAGGAACAAAAGACATAAAGAAATGACTCCTGACCATTCAAACTTTGTGAGGGAAATAACACAAATGCCTGAGAACATCGAGCATCATACAGCGCGACTGCCGCTGACAACAGCTTTGTCTGATACTCTTCAGCACATAGTTGGTGTTGGGCACAAGGTTTTAAATATTTTATGAAATAATTTAGCTTCCAGAAAAAAAAAGGAAGATATTTTTATTCCCATTATACAAAGATGAGGAAACTGAAGCACAAGAGGTTAAGTAACTCGCACTTCATCTCAGACCATGGCAGGAGCGTCAGGGATCTACACGTGTAAGGTGTTTATGAGAGCAGGAGACCGCTGGGAAGCCTCTTTGTTGCTTACCCTGCTGCTCCACCGAATTTACACATCACCGTTCCTCTCATCTCAGCTTAATAGTTATACTGGTCAGTTACTGCTTTTATTATAAAATCTATTTTTAAAAAAGACTTACCTTTGGCAAGGTAGATTTTTAAACAAAGGATAGATTGTTCATCTTTCATATGAGGTCAGGGAAATGAGAAGCACCTTTTTTGTTTGTTTCTGAACTATAATTAAGACCATGATACATCAGCTTTCAAGGAAATAATGGGTTATGTTGGGTCTACTAAGTGAGATTCTGTTACAGTCTAATTCTCTTGGAATGAGGTTCTTTTGAATTACTGTGAGAACCCATCATTCCTTTCACTTCCCTTCCCTTCCCTCCCTTCTTTCTCTCTACACACAAACACATAGTGTGTGTAAATACAAGGTTTATTTCATCTGAATCTGATCTCTCCCAGCCCTGTTCTAATCCTTGAAGACGGGAGTGAAGACATAATGCTAATGCTTGGCCAAACCTGAATGTAATATTCTAACTAGTGATTGAGGTATATCCAGGTTAGGGTACAGAATATACCAGGGAACAATCTATGTATCAGGGAGCAGTTTGTTGGCTTTTTTTTTTTTTTTTATAGTAGATGTGAAGATTGATGGACTACATTTGATTTCTGTCTGGAGTCTTAGTTTATTGGAACTGGTCATGTAAACTACTTTTGTCTACCTGATTAGAGGAGTATATCTTGGTGGTTCAGGCTATAAAGTGAAACACTTCCTGAGACATGGAGGAAGGACTTTGAAAGCTAGCTCTGCCTAGAAATATCAGACTTCTCTAATGTTTTCCTGTGGTTTCTTTCTCTTTCATTGTATCTTTAAACTTTAACATGTAACTTTTGCCAAGAATGTGGAGAAAAGGCAACTCTTGTGTACTGAATGTAAGTTGGAACAGCCATTATGGAGGGTTCTCAAAAAACTAAGAATAGAACTACCATATGATCCAAGAATCCTGCTTGTGGGTATATATCCAATGAAGTCACTATCTTGAATAGATACCTGCACTCCATGTTCACTGAAGCATTATTTATAATAGCCAAGATAGGATGCACCCTCAGTGCCCATCAGCAGATGAATGGATAAGGAAAATGTGGTATATATGCATGATGGAATATTATTCAGCTGTAAAGTAAGAAGATTCTGCCATTTGTGACAATATAAATGGACGTTGAGGGCATTATGTGCAGTGAAATAAGTCATAAAGAGAAAGATACCATATGTTCTTATAGTAGAATCTAGAAAATGCTGAACTCAGAAAGAGTGTAGATTGCTGGTTTCCAGAGGTAGGGGAGTAAGGAAAATTGGGAGATGCTGGTCAAAGTGTACAAAATTCCAGTTACAAGATGTGTAAGCTCTGGAGATGTAACGTATGGCATGGTGACCGTAGTTAACAACGCAGCATTGTATATTTGAAAGATGCTAAGAGTAGATCTTAAGTATTCTCATCACACACAAAAAAAACTGTAATGGGAGATGGATGTGTAAACTTAGACTGTTGTAATCACTTCACCATATACACGTCCATCAAATAGTCACTTTGTGTATTTTAAACTTACACAGTGTTATATGTCACTTAGAGCTCAACAAACCTAGGGGGAGTGGTTTCATGGAGTTTCTTGAGTCTTTTAAATAATCCAAGTTGACATAAACAACATGATTAGCAAGCTATGTAGAGATGTATACATATTCACAAATAAATGTACATATGCTTAATTATTTTTATTATAATTGGTGATTGCTTGTTAGAAGCCAGACACTGAATTAGATACTGACTGAAAAATGATCCAGCACAAAGCCAGGACAAAATGTGATTCTGTCATGTGCTACTGATGTTTTGGTAGATTTTGAAGTAAATCTGTATTTTTACAACATTAGTTAATTAGTTTTATAATGATTTAATGCAAAAGAAGCATCCACATACATAGAAATAGGGATATGATAAAAACAAAAATTATATGCTCATGTAACAACTGAATAGAATATAAAATTTTTATATTTGTCAGAAGGTTGAGCTGACGTTTTTTATTCTCTGTTCTTTTCACAACAGTTTGCAGTTCTAAATCCAACCACCTGGTATGCTTGATCTTACTTGTACATTAAGTTTGAACAATTTCCTTCTGTATTAATGATTCTCGAGGTCATTTCTTTCAGCTTGATCTCTTTTTAAAGCTCCAAATGGATTTTCTTTAGACAGTGTTGTGAAGTGATCGAAACTTAATTGGCCACAAACAACTGTTTGCACTGAACAAGGGCCCCCGCAACCCTTCTGTCTTGTTATAGTGAAAATTAGTTTTAGACTGTCCTCTGCCACACATACAGAAATTATTAGTACTTAAGTACAAAGCAGTTCATCTGATCAATTGTTAATACTCTTAGTTTTAGTTTTCTGACATTTTAGAGGATCTGACCACTCCTTGTGGTGAAAAGTTCCCTCTAGGCTGATGTGGCCACATTTTAGATTAGTACTTTCAACCTATTTGTGGTGAAGGACCATTCTTTTTTTCTTATTAGTAACTCATTCAGAATAATGTTTTTGTGAAATATATCAGTGTGTCCACAGTATGGTACATAATAGTGGTTTTAACGATGAGATCATTTTATTTAAACATCCACTGTGCTAATTCAAGGATTTACTTTAACCAATGAAAACACATATCTAACATTTATTATTCAAATTACCAAGCCAACCCATAAAGGAAGAGAGTTGTGCTGAAGCATATGTAGCAGCTTCTAGAGTATCCCTTTCTGTTGAAAAATATCTGAACATCCTAGGAGAGTGAATTCTCAATCATTGATAAATGACTTCCCTAGATTGGTAGCTAAAACATCACACCATCTAAAATGAACTGTTCTAAAGTAAGTTACAGTCACCATCATCTGTGGTTAGTTATCTCAAACACAGTGAGTCTCAAACTGAACTGACTCATCATACCCCATACACTTTGTCCTCCTTCTGTATTCTTTGTATGGGACTCTGAGCTTGGAGGTAGTGGTAACTCTTGTGTTGCCCTGCTGCCTGCCCCGACGTGTTTTTCATTTTGAAAAGACAGAATGAGGTGAAAATTAAGGTAGCTCACCTTAGCTTTTGAGAACATATTTGGTCTTCATACTCAAACCTCTAAAAATAGTCCTTGGTTGAATCTTTAGTAATTGGGTGAAGGGTTCTAGCTCAAAAATAAAAACAAAAATCCCACATGTGTTCTGATTTTCTTGGTTTTGTTTTGTTTTTGTTTTCCTAATGTGGGCCATGTCATTTGGTTCTTGATAGAATTTTGATTCCTGTCACCAGGTCAGATGACAGTAGATCTTTAGAAGCTCAGGACTCAATTCCCATATCTGTCTGGACTGCTGATTGGAAATACTAGTGAATGTGGATGGATGTTGAGGGCAGAATTCATCTAAGTGTCACAGATCCCACATCTCTGCCTATGAAATCTGATAACTGCAACTTCCTGATAACACTATTCTTCCCCTGTTTAACTTTTCTTAACTCAGTACATCTACTGATTTACCAATTGAATGAATTAAACACAACCTTAAGTCAGTTTCTGCATGTCTTTCTAGTGTACTTTCAGACTAGTTCCTGGCTTTTAAAGTCAGGGGATGTGCTTGGCAAAAAGTGTATTAAAGATTTAGCAAAAGCTGTATTACTTGTGATGATGTACAATTAATGGATTATTTCTATTTGCTGGAGAATATTTTACAAAACAAAGGATCAAGAATTGTAAAGTCTTTTATGGTCATAGCAGTCTTTACAGTACTCTGCTTATTGCTATCTCCAGATTTCAAAAATAATAGTAATTATTACCAGCAGGCTAAAAATGTATCCGACAATCATGGAAATTCTTAAATTGGAAGAGTAATAGTTGTTTTTAGTGTAGTACCTATAGTGACTGTCCTATGCCTGCGTCAGTATCGTACTGTTGTGTGTGAAGGTTGTGATTTATTTTGAACATTGGTTGAGTGGTGAGGGGATTATATTTTCTAAAGTTTGCCACAACAGTTTTCTGTCTTTCTTTACTCTTGTAACTGGGTGGGATTGTGTGTGTGTGTGTGTGTGTGTGTGTTTGATTGATTATTTTAAACAATGAAGTACAGCAGAGGTGCCACTGTGTGACTTTGGGGGCTAATTCATAAACTTTGGTGCTACTTCTGCTTGTGCTCTAGAATTCTCACCCTTTAAGGCTTCAATTATTAGATAAGAAGTACTATTTTCTATAGATTACCATGCTATGAAAAAGCTAGAATTAGGTGATGCAGAGAGACCACATAGAATAATCTTGATCAAGGAATTAAAGCAGATAGCCTGTGATAGATTTCTTTTCTGATTAAGGGTTTGAGGGAGATACTTTGAAGAACGAAAAATGACCCAGTCTAATTTCACCATAAGTAACTGACATTTTGGTAAGTGGACAAACAATACTTTCTTAGGAAGGAGACCTGATCTATGGAATGTACCTTGAGGGTGCTCCAGATACAGGATTGCTTGTGGTGAATAAACCTCTACTCCATGGATTTTTGAGGCATGACTCCTTGGAGAATGTCGTATAAGCTCTACAACTCTCTGGTGCGTAAAATGAGGATGTTTTATGACATAAACATATTTTGCTGTGTGATATAATCTGCATACTTTACCCAGAGACATCTGCGCCAGTTGATTCCTTATATCCTTGAAATTATTAGTGAAACTCTGTACTGGGCAGGATTTCTGATTTGTTAGTCTCATTTGACAATCTAATGCTTTATATTAAGTTATTTGGGAGTGTTGTATAGTCACATTGTAATAAAAATTAGTATTATGTGGGATTTCTGTTCCTTTACCTTACAACTATTTGTATAATCCTAAGCCAGAAAAATATTTTAAGTAAAAATAGATTTAAAGATTCTACTTAATATTTTGTAGAGAAAGTAATTTTTCTCTTTACCAACAAACTCTTTGTGACATTCTCTTTCCTACTCCAAGATCTACTAATATAAAAATTTTGTCAAGTTCCAAACTGATGTTTTTATAGGTGAACTATCATATTTTTAATATTGGGTTTTTCTGTCCTGGTACATGAAGTTTTTTCCCTCCATTTCTCCAAGTTTCCTCTTTTGTTTTTTTGTAGATATTTTCATATATTTCGTTGATCCCTACTGAAGTTTAAAAAGCATAATGCTGTTTTAGCTCTTTTAATTTATGTAATTTATTATTTTCACTAAAAATTTTTTGTATTTTTCAACAATTAAAATCAGTAATACATGTTCCATTGTAACAAAAATTCACATATGCTTACATAAGGAAAAAATAAGTTTGCAATCTTCTCTCGCCTTCTCCATTGTCCATGTATTGTTTTATCATCCCAGTATGCATTCTTCCACAGCTATTTGATTTGTGTTGATAAAAATACAGACACACAGGCAAATACACACACACACATGCACGCATGCACGGGGGGTGTTTATTTCCTTAAAATGATACCTGGTTACATGTAACTCGTTCTATTTTCTGGTTCGTAATTGTTACCTGGAATAGGTTTTGCTTTTACAAAATGTAGTTCTATCATTTTCAGGTAAATTATCATGTGAATTTAATGCTACATTCATATTTCAGCTCTTCCTGTCTATTGTTCTGTTTGTTTTCATTACTTTAGCGAGGCTTACAGAACAAACTTGAATGAGACTGTGGAGGAACATTCTTGATTTTTCGTATTTCCTGACTTCATTGGTAATGTCAACACTTCCTCCCTTATTGTTACTATACTAATAGATACATGTCTCTTCCAAAATTACCAAAAATTTTCTGTGGTATAATTGGATAGTTGGAATCATTATCAAAGATATATTGACAGAGTTGTAGCATTTGAAAAATACATAGCAGGATAAATTGTGTTGTTAAATTTACCAATATTTGACATTCTTTTCATTTTAAAATAAACACCACTAGTTTAATGACATTTAAAAATGAAATTTGTTTACATTTTTTCTCGTTTAGGGTTTAAGTTGAATATTCAGTGCATTAATTCCTGTTTCTTTGTATTAAAAGAATTGAAGCCATTAGTTTCATTTTCAGTGTGGCTTTGTGAAACAGCATGCATTAGGACAACATATGTTAAAGATATTATCCATGTATTAAGTACCATATATTGATTGTATATATACATATATCCAAATATATATTGATTAATTTCTATATAGTCTCTAATCAGTTTTGCTGGAATTAATTTGTATGTTAGCACTTTTTAAAACATTTTTGATGTTTTTGGGTTGATTTTTTTCTTAAGGAAAAAAAAATCTTGATAATTAAATCCTGGTCCGTATGCACTCTTTTATTTTTGCTTTTAGGTATTTATTGAGATTCACTTTATATATCAATATAGAATCTGTTTTAGTAAATGCTTTTTGAACATTAGAAAAAAGATATCTTTATAAGTAAAAAATTAAACACAATTATATCTACATACATATACACACAAATACATAAAATCAGCTTTAATGATAGCAGCAGTCCTGACTGTATGGTCCATGACCTTCTGGGAGACCTAACACTCTTTCAGGGGGTCCACAAAGTCAAAACTTTTCTCATATTGATACTACATTATTTGTTTTTATGTTGCTATTTAGACTGATGTTATGAAAACAGTAGAAGGTAAAATGCCTGGCTTCTTGACATGAATGAAGGCCCTGGCGCTCAGTTACACTCATACTCATGTAATCTTTTTTTTTTTTTTTTTTTAATATAGCGTCCTTCTTTGTCTTTCTTTATGGCTTTGTGTCTGTTTTGTCTGATAAGAGTATTGCTACTCCTGCTTCCTTGTCATTTCCATTTGCATGAAGTATCTTTTTTCCATCCTCTCACTTTCAGTCTGTGTGTGTCCTTCACTCTAAACTGGATCTCTTGTAGGCAGCATATTGTAGGCTTTTGTTTCATTATCCAGTCTGCCACTTTGTGTCTTTTGATTGGAGCATTTAGTCCATTGACATTTTTAGTAATTATTGATAGATGTGTGTTTATTGCCATTTTGAACTTTGTTTTCCAGTTGATTTGGTATTTCTTCTTTGTTCCTTTCTTTTCCTTTTTATTTCTCTTTTTGTGGTTTGATATTTTTGTTTTATATTAGCTTGGTTCTTTTTTGTTTTGTGACTGTTACATGCTTTTGATTTGTGGTTACCCTGTTTTTTAAGTCTGTTAACTCATTACTGTATCTATTTGTTTTAGACTAGTAGTTATGTAGGATCGAACATATCCTAAAAAGAAGAAAAGAAAGAGAGAAAAAAAGAAAAAAGTTTATATTTTCTTGTTTCCCTCTCCCACTTTTAATGATTTTGATGTCCTTTTTTTTTTTTTTTTTAAACATCTTCATGTTTATTCTCTTCTCATTGTAGTTATCGCATTTCCAATTATGGTTTTCTTGTTTCTATATCTTCCTGCTTTTCTATTTAAAGTAGGCCTTTCAATATTTCTTTTAGAATAGATTTAGTATTGCTGAATTCTTTTAGTTTTTGCTTGTCTGGGAAGTTAGTTCTCCTTCTACTCTAAAGGGTAGTCTTGCTGGATAGAGTATCCTAGGTTGCAGTTTTTTTCTCATTCAGATTTTGAATATATCTCGCCACTCCCTTCTGGCCAGTATTGTTTTGTGTAGAGAAATCAGCTGATAGCCTTATGGGGGTTCCCTTGTGCCTAACTTTGTTTTTCTCTTGCTGCCTTTAGAATCTTTTCTTTGTCTTTAACTTTGGCCATCTTAATTACCATATGTCTTGGTGTAGGTCTGTTTGGGTTCTTCTTGTTTGGGACCCTCTGTGTCTCCTGTACTTGGATATCTGTTTCCTTCTTTAGGTTTGGGAAATTTTCAGTCATGATTTCTTCAAATACCTTTTCAATCCCCTTTTCCCTTTCTTTTTCTGGGGCCCATATTATGTGTAGGTCGGCACACTTTATATTATCCCATAGGTCCCTTACATTGCTTTCATTGGTTTTTACTTGCTTTTCTGTCTGCTGTTCTGACTGGGTGACTTCTTTTATCCTGTTTTCTAAGTCACTTATTTGTTGCTCTGCATTACCTGGTCAGCTTTTGACTGCCTTTAGCTTGGATCTTACTCAGCCATTGAGTTTTCTGTTTTTAATTGATTCCTCTTCATAGTTTCTATTTCCTTTTTATAGTTTTCTCTGTTTCTATTCATAGTCTCTTATTTCTTTCAGTGCTTTTATCACCCCATTTTTGAAGTCATGATCTAGTTGACTGTTGAGGTCTATCTTATTGTTTGTTCTTTCAGGGGACTTCTGTTACTCTTTTAATTGGGAGTGGTTCCTTTGCTTCTTCATTTTACTTCATTTTACTTATATTTCTCTGGCTCTGTGGATTTTGGAGTATCAGTTATCTACTGTGGTCTTGAAGGGCTGTTTGTTTTTATTTGAAGTGGGAATGTTCCTTTGTAGACTGTGCGTCTAATAGTTTTTGTTGCAATGGCTGTTCTTGTATGGATGGTTGCCATGTCTTTCTTCCATGTGTGTTGGCTGTTATCCCTTTGATTGGGGGTGTGGTTGGTGGTGTGGTAATCAGAGCCTGCCCTGATTGTTGTTGTTGAGCTGGGCCTCCTTTTTTGTTCTGTGGTTGTAACAGGCTTCACAGGGGCCCAGTCTGCTCTCCTGTTGCTGGAATAGAGACTTCTGGACCCATTTCTGAGCTGTGGTGTGTGGTAGGTAGGGTCGCAGCACTTCATCTGGGAAGAAGAGTTGCTGGGTAAACCTCTGCAGGAGATGTCCATGGGAGGTGCCCTCTGTGGTGTTGTCTGTCACTTGGTTTGTGAGCTTACAAAGTATTCTCTGTTGACACTACCTTTGTCCCCGTGTTAGCTGTGGGAATATCAGCCCCCCACTCTGGTGTCTCCCAAGTTCTGGGCCCCCAGAACCACTAACACAGATTTGCCAATGTCAGGCGCTAGGAGTGAGCATGCAGTAACACACCTGAATCCATGGTGCTCCGTAGGGTCAGTGCGGAGCCCAGCCCCACCTCTGTGTACTGTTCGTTATGCAGGCCTGTTGTAAATACCCTTACTCACCCCTGCCATGTTTCAGAACTTCTCTCACTGCCTGTTAGTCCTAGAGGTGCAGGTTCACAAAGATGCCAGTGGAGGAAATCTGCGCTTTTTGCCTGGCACTATAAACAAATCTCAATCCTGCCTGTGAAGCTGTAGGGCCCCTGGCTTTTAGCCTCACCTCCATGCAGCAGTGATGGCTATGATATATTCCTGCAATCTTTACCACCACACCATCACAGTTTAAAAGGAAAAGTTTTACTTAAGAATGTCTTCTTGAAGCAGTAAACATAACTCATTCCATTAAATCTTTTCCTTTGGTCATACTTTTAATATTTTAATAAATGTAAGTATTTCAATAAATATACATATTTTAAATAAAGCACTTCTGCAAACCAAACTATGATGACATCTCTAAGAAAAACACTTGGGAAATTAGTATATTCGTAATACAAACTAGCCACACTTACTTCATAGTACTTTATGTTTATCTGAAAGAATGGCTGACAGGTAACTGGTCATTCACACATTGGTACTTGATTTCCCTGAAAATGAAGTGAGCCTGTCACTGAAAAGAAAAATAGCTGGCCATATTGTAGTCAAAGGCAAAAATTTTACCTTTCAAGAGTAAATTAGGATTTTGAAAAACTAGAATCTGCCACCCTGAGCTTGACAGCTTTCCAATACTTAATGACTTTCTGATGAGATTTGGTGCTGGTATTAACAAATGTGATTTTTGATGGTATCAAATTCTTAATAATTCACTCTTATCACAGATGTTAATTATGTGATCCTTTAAATTAATTATTGAAAGGAAATAGCATCCTTTTTGATTTATAAAACAGTAATAGGCAAATATGTATGAACATTTATTATAAAATTCTTAAAATATGGTTAAAAACTGTTGGTGAATATAAAAGTGTTACTGACACCATATATTCGTTAAATAACATATTTGCACGTGTAAAGTAGATGTTTAAGTAAATCCATGATATAAAAGCTCATTTTCTAAACAAAATGCACAACTTAATTAGCTGTTTTTGTCTTCTTTGGGGAAAGCACTAGATAGGTTATAGATGAGAAGTAAGAGTCAATCTGTCAAGGATGACATTATAATTATAGAAAATGTCTTACTAGGGAACCACAGTTGATTCCTACACTTAGGATCTGTTTTCTGTTTAATCTGATTTATCAGCTTGGCATCTCCTAATAACCTTCATGACTTACTAGTCTTATCTCTTGAAACAAGAAATTTTATGTTTTAATTTTCCTAATAAAACACTTAGTAGGTTTATTCTAAGCAGGCAATGAAGAAGGCAACAAACATAAGGTAGTAGCATGCATTAAATCTATCTTTCCAAAAGATGTCAAACTTTTTAGCCAGATTTCCCCAAAACAGGATGATTGTATAATCAAATCTGTTCATACTCATACCCTGCTCTTAATAATTTCAGGTGAAATGTATAACTAGGGATACCAGCATGTCTTTTTAATTTCACACCTACTCTTTGCTAGATGCCTAGGTGTTTTAAAAATAGATGCTTCAGACATGGTAATTATATTCACTAGGCATGTGTAAACATGTAATTGAGCCTAATGTTCTCAAGTGTCAAACTCAGGTGTCAGTGTAGCTGATCCATGTATGCCAAGAATATGTAGCTTCATTCCTAGGGGAAATACTTCCAAATAACTTTCAAAGTAAATTTCTTCATGATGCCCAAATAGGCAGGGTAATATATAAAACAAACTGAATGGTTACCTGTACCTCAGTAGTAGACAAAGCAAAATCAATATATTTATTTATTGCATAGCATGTGGGAATCTTTGTGTAGGGCTGTGCATGGGCAACTGTGAAAATACATACGTGTCATAGTTCATGCTCCCTAAACATACAGCCTGGTGGGGAAGGAAGATGCTGTCCCTGAAATCTATGCAAAACCATGATTGGATACCAGTGCAAGTATCACGGGAAAGAACCCAGGGAGCATGTGGTGAAAATGCTAAAGAAGGTTTAGCTCATATAAGCAGTATGATGTTTTAATAGTTTTGTTTAACAGACTTTACTGAATGCTGCTGTGACTATTAAAGACTTCAGGCGAATATTAGAGACTAAAGGCAAATATTGGAGACTTTTTTGATTGCTGTTACATTTTATTAAGGCCATCACTTATAATTTGTCCTGCTCAGAAATCTCAAAAGTAGTTCTGGGTAGTAATGTATTTTTTCATTTTAAACAACACCAGTAGTTATCACTGCATGTGCCAAATTGATTGACATATTTTAGGATCCTAAAATCTACTTTTATTGGATAACCATGTTATAATTGCTTACTCCATGAAGATGACCATGCTGTTTATTTTATACAACTATATATAGATTATGAGACAGCGCTTTAAAATGTTTATTTATATGATGGTTGTAGTAGGTAGAATAATGCCCTTCCCCACCCCAAAATGGCACGTCCTAAACCCCAGAACTCATGAATATGTTACCTTTACATGGTAAAAGGGACCTGACAGGTGTGAATAAGGGTACTGATCTTGAGACGGGAAGATGATCCGGGATTAGCTGGGTGGTCCCAATTTAGTCACTTGAGTCCTGAAAACAGAGAACCTTTCCTGACTGGGTTATGGAGATGAGATAGGAGAAGGAGTAGCAGCACGAAGCATTAGGCTTGATTTGCTGTTGCTGGCTTGGAAAATGTGAAAGGGGACTATAAGCTCAGAAGCAGGGGCAGTTCCTAGAAGCTGGGAAGGCTCTCAGCTGACAAATACCAAGGAATCTGGGATCTCATACTAGCAACTGTGAGGGACTAAATTCTGTCGGTGACCCAAATGAGGAGGAAATGGATCCTCCTGTGGGACCTCCAGAAAAGACATGGCTCTGCCAACACCTTTGCTTTTGCTCCATGAGACTCCTGTTGGATTTCTGACCTCCAGAGCTGTAGAATAGTAAATTTGCATTGTTTGAGCCACTAAGTTGGTTGTGATTTGTTATGATGCAGTAGAAAACTAATACCTTTTTCTGTCCCATCGCACGAGAGGGACATGACACTCTCCCGTCAGTGATCTTTTGCTACAGAAATTCTGTTCTCAGACTTGAACATTGAACTTCTTTGTCTTTCTGATCACACAGATTTCCATATGCATCCTAATATATAAAAAGCTAAATAAACCACTTTAATTTTCTCAATATTTAAATATGAATTATAATTTAAGAAGATGTACCATTCTTGTGGTTTGTCATGCTTGATTGATGGCTTGCCAAGGTCCTGACCTTGCATTCATATAATTAAGTGCAATCAGTATTTACATTGTGGTCATGCCACTGATACCTCTGCTAACAACAACAACAAAAATGTATTCTGAAGATTTGGTATTTAGTTTTGCTCCCAGAGGATTTTATATAAAGGTTCTGAACTTTACATTAGAAGGTTTGTTTGTCTTGTCAAGCTGAAATGTGAAGTCCTTATTGGGTTAAAGCACAATAGAGCCTTGAACAGTACTTTACGTTTTATTTAAAAAAAAAAAAATCACACTTAAAAAATACCAAAATTCCAAACCTAACACTTCACTTGAATACTTTGTATTAATAAATTTTCTTTGAAGAGACTTTCTTAACTCAAATTTGAACAATGTAACAATCAGAACTACTGTGAAAAATAATCCATTGTTATAGCCATAGACAAAAGACAGGAAGAAGAGATGGTTTTCTAAATCATCTAATATTCTAGAAATACATTTTGCTATTGTCATCAGTAGAAATAGAGACAGAAAAGTTGAACTTCCTTATGAAAATATATCTTAAACATCTGATTTTAAAAAACAAGTTTTGGGAAGATGGCAGAGATCTATTTTTATCTAAGTATAGACAATACATAAAGCTAATTTTTTAATATAAGAGGAACTCATTTATAAGGAGTGTGTTCAGTGGCCCAACACTAATTCTAAATCTTGACTTTAAGTCATATCATTAAAACAGACTACTTGGGTATTACATTATGATGTCTTTATTTGCTGTTTTCTATATCTTTCTGATAAAAATGCATAACAAACACACATGATAAGCACGTCCGTGGTTTTTTTCCATTCTGTAGTTCACTAGTGTCCAGGAATATATAGAAATACCTGTGAACTGTGGTGCGGTTCTTCTGCTCATCTGCTGTCACATTTGTGCCAAGTACTCTTCCCCTTGCCGGTGACATCGCCTAGTATGCCTTGGTCATAGTGCAGTGTAATTAATTTGAATTTAGTAAGCAGATTGCTTACTGGCCTTATGCAATGAGCAAAATTCTATGTCCACAGTATGAGCTTTGACCCTCGCCTTCAGGAGCACATGTGAGCTCAAGAAATGTCCAGTGATGCTGACAATGAAGATGATGGTCTTGGAATGATTCTCTTGTGTAGGTAATTGCTTTTCTTGAATAAGAGTTACTGTAAAAGGTATATTCAGTATACAGAATGAGACTCACATTTTTCTTTTGGAAATATTCTTATGACTTTTTGGCACTAAGAAACTTAAAATGATAATCATTATAAACCAGGAGGATTATGATCCTTCTCTTTGCCACAAGTTTTTCAATCTACTGCTATGAGTCCTCTCTCCTCTTTTTCATTAGTAACCCCAGTATGTTATTAAGTACATATTAAGTAATATATTTTTAACCTTCACAAAAATCAACAAAATACACTACCTCTGTGCCTTACTGAATCTTCACTATAACACACATCCTGTTAGTGATCACAACCCTTCTGTGTTACTTTCTCAAAATGCTTTTAATGCTCAAAGTCAAAATACCAAGCTTTCAAATGTCAGTGTACAAGTGCATAGAGCTTCTGTTTCTGTTTGGGAAAATGCATTTTTGAATGTGTGGATTAGGTTTCTTGTATTCTTCAGTTAAAGTGCAATAGTCCTGTATAATATAGTCATGTCAACTTCACTCCAATGTTTACACTGGTTTAGGCTTGCTAGATAAAATACAGGGAACCCAGCCAAACTTAAATTTCAGATAAACAACAAATAATTTTAGTATGTTCCATGCAATGCAATTTGGGATATTCTTGTCTTAAAAAGTGTTGTTTATCTGAAATTCCAGTTTGGCTGGAATAAACCATACTCCAATTGCTAGTTCATTAATGTTTCCTAAATGAGTGATAGAACACTTTTCTGCTTGTTTTTCTTCAGTGTAAGGTGCTTAATTATATCACAAAGTATAATTACTACATTTTCTCATGAAATGTTAGAGGAATAATTATAGGTTTCAAGGTAACATGGGATAGTTGTTAACTATTCGACTTGACACACCAGGCCCACAATAAAACTGCTGTGTTCAGAGGTCAGTTTCTAAAAATATGTAATAATTGAGTAACTTATGCAGGACAGATAAAGTGTTGAAGTAGAAGTGACCCATCAAATGAGACAGTTGTACTTGGTCATTCTGTCCCTGCAGCCTGACTCCCCAGGGAGTTCCCCACAACCACTCAGTGTCCTGGACCTCACCTCACTATACTGAGCCTACAGGTGTACTATGTTTAGGGTAGTGTGAGTACATGTGTGTGTAGGAGGGTGTTTGTTCAGTCTAAGTTGGGAAGGAACTGAAGAAAGCCTTGGAGTATGGAGAGCACATCATGGTTGCTGGTGCTCACCAGGTGAGGGACTGGACTCTGAGAAGCCAAAAATCTGATGAACAGCAACTTAGGGCAGTGGGTCTGGGTGATGGGTGGTGCCAGCTCAAGAAGGGGAGGCTGAGTATCCTGTGGGTGAAATTCATGAAGCTCCAGATGCTTTGAAAATGCCCTTGATTTTGAGCATCTTCTTCACAACTGGGATTTTTGTTTTGTTTTGTTTTATTGAGACGTATTTGAAAGACAGGACTTTATAGGTTTAAGATGTATGGCACAATGACTTGACTTACATATATTGTGAAATGATTACCCCTATAAGTTTGAACATCTCTGCTGTTTCTAATTTTTGATAGCATACAAGTCAATTAAGATAATTTCAGTGATGCATTAAAGAATTCATTTATTTAATTGTTCATTCTTTCTTGGCTGAATCCGTGTTGAGGGAGGAGCTTCCAAATCATTCAGCCTGCATTATTCTCTGTAGTATCTTGTCTGTTACTACATGGTCTAGCCCCCTGAGGGCTTTTGCCAACAGCTGTCTACCCACAAACTTGTGAACTGCTTTGAATCCATCTCTCTTGGATGCTGTCAAAAATTAGAAATAGTGGAGGTGGTACCTGAGCTGTCATGGGGGATTCAGTTACAGATATGACAGACCTTATTACAGTTATGTTTGATATTATTTTAATTCAGGCTCTATCCTTTTTGGCCAGTAACAGGAGTGTTGGCAGGTAGGACAGTGGAAATGAAATATCATGTAAATCTCAAAGAAGACCGTATGCTTTTAGGACTTATGGATATTTAAAAACAGAACAGTATATGACCTAAGTAATCTAAAAGATCAAACTTATTAGCTCATGTCCTGAAGTGACTTTTGCATGATACAGAATTAGTCTACCACATTTTTTTTACAAAAGTTTGATTTTACTTTAGTAAAATGATTTTATTTTAGTAAATTCATTGAATATATTTATTAAATACAAAAAGGTAGCAGGACACTGTACGGGGTGGTAGAAAACAGTGGTAAATACAGTAGACACAATTTTTACCATTTTAGAATTTATATTCTAATCAGGATTATAGTCAGTACATAAGTAACATAGAAAGAAATAAACTAAGTGGTAATAGCTGATACTGGGCAGGAAACATAGGTGCTGTATCAGAAAACAATGTGTTGTGTGTACGTGATTGCTTTGTCAAGAGATCTATGGCTCACTTTTAGACAGAAATCTTTTGGTATCAGACAGAAATCTGATCGAGATCTATAGATACCTGATCAAAATGAATTCATGAATAGATATCCCAGAATAAGTTTGCTGAGGAAAACATAAATTTCCAGTTCAATAATAAATGATTACGACATACTTGGATATTTTTCATATTATTGCTTGTGCCCAGACCAAACAGTGTTGTGGTAACAATGCATAGAAAATGCAAGTAATAAACCCAGCGTAGAATAATTCACTATTATTATCTAATAGTTTGAAATTCCATAAATGTCAAGTAGAAAATCATCAGGATTTTTAGTGCATGATTAGAAAATGGAGCAAAATATTTGATTTCCTGCATGAACACAAATCATTGCTTTTAAGTGACCTCAGCAACTTATTTTTTTTGTTGTTGCAAACTGCTTTTCATATTGACTACTCAGTTTTAAAATGGCAATGTGTAATTTTCTTCATCGGGTTTAGACCTTTTCCTTAAGAAATGGTTTAAAGTATTTCCATCAGTCTTAAGCTTTGCATTTGCTTCATCTTTCAGTTCCATGCCAGCAATGACCTTGTCTTCAAGTTATATGAAAGAAGGAAAGGGCTGTTGAAAACCTTGTTTATGTTCCAGAATTGCTGCAAATATGGAAAAATCTTTTACTGATTTATAGCAGGTTTCATATCAATGCAAGAAGCTATCATTTGTAGGCTTAATATCGTTATCAGTAACAACATGTATTTTGAGCTAAGTGAAAATGTCAGAAGCGGTTCTGGATACATATGAAAATGTTGGTAGCTTTGTAGGCGAAGGAGAATGTTGTCTTTGAAAATGTTCTGCCGAAAATGGAATAAACATATTATTAAAAGGTAGAAAAAGTTGACAGCAAAAATATAAGCTAAAAATATTATTTATTTTATGACTATGAAATTACATACATTTTACTGCAAAAAAAAAGGCAACCTCAAGATGGAATAAAATCACACTTGAGAAGAATACAGAAAAAGCATCTTTCTTTAAATTTTGTTGTTAAAGGGACTACTACTTTTAGGAAAGTAGTCTTTAGATGTGTTATAGCTATTAGTACAATATTTATTTGTATTTATTGTGCATGAGCAACATGGCAGTTGCATGGTAATCATTTTAAATACATCTTTTAGCTGACACCTACAGAGGTTAGGTGAGTTGACCAATGTCACAAAGCAACTCTGTGCTTGAGTTGGTAGATAATGTTTGGAGCTTTTTATGTGTACATGATTTCTGTAAAATGTGGTAGGTTTTGCCATTAGAGTGGCCCACATTCATAACCTTTGAGGTAAGTAATGGGCCTTAATTACCTCTTTGGATCTTCCTGTCAGTTATCTTCCTGTGTTAAGAGCCATTGGTGAATCCTCTGGGATATTCATCAACATCCATTTATTATGCTTTGTACCTGGCTGGTATTATGTTAATGCTAAATATTTTATATGCACTATTTTATCAAGTAAAATCCTGCGGAGTTAACATAATTTCCAATTTGAAATGAAGAAACTGGAACTTAGAAAATTACTTACCCAAAGTTACAGAACAATTAAATGGTAGAGATTGAAAAAAAAAATCAGCCATCACACGCCAAAAGCTGATTACATGTGTTGATAGTATAATAATGATGGTTATTTCTGGGGGCAGAGTCTATCCTCTAGTAGCACTTGGGAAAAATAAGAAATACAGAAATGAAATGTGATAATAATTCTTTACTAAAACAGAGCCATGTCTTGTGAAATACATAAAATTTACCACTTGGCGACTATCAGTACAGTAATTAATTCAAGCAAGGTTTATCTTGATACTGTAACTAGTGTGTGAATATTTAACGATGAATAGGATTTTTATTCAGTTGTTAAGTATCTCCTACCAATTACAGGTTATTAAAGGGAAAAGTAACTTAATAGTGGTAAGAGCGGGGAACCACCAGCTTTGCGACAAACCTGTCTCCTGAGATAATGTACTGACAGAGATGCAACAACACTTCTCTGTATTCCTACCAAAATTGCGTAACCTAACTCTAAACAAGAGGAGCTATCACTGAAGCCCAAATTGAGGGATACTCAATAAAATTACTGGCACTTTTCAAAAATATTAAGGTCATTAATTGCAAAAAGAAAGCTAAGAGATTGCTCTTGATAAAGTAGTCAACATTTAGTGTATAATCCTGGGTGGGATTTTAAACTGGGGAAAAACAGAACAGACATTTTTGCCAGAGTATGTGAAAATTACATATGGACTATGGATTAGAAAATGGCATTGTATCAACATAAAATTTTCTGATTTTGACTTGTTTGTTTTATGAGAGGGAGGTAGTTAGGTTTCTTCATTGATTTCCGAATGGAGGAGGTACTAGGAATTGAATCCCTGACCTCTTGGGTGCTGAGCGTGCACTCTACCACTTAAGCTATACCCTTCCTTCCAAATCTTCTGACTTTGATGATTATACTAGGTTATGTAAGAGAATGCCATCGTTCTTAAATACACAAGCATTTATGAGTAAAGTGCCCAGAAGTTGCCCTTGTTTAATTTAATTCTCCTTGTATTTATTTACCTGCATTTAGCTGCATTTGCAGTACAACAGTTGTTAATATTTACATGCCTATCGGTCTTTGCTACATTTTGTTTTCTCTTTAATTTACACTAAAAAATAGTGAACCCTAAGTTTTCTGTGGTTTGTTGGATTGGAAATACAATAGCAGGATCTGTGTTCCAGCTTATAATATACAGGAGATAAAAGCTTAAGACACACAAAGTAGACATCCCGGCTGCTGCATGAATCTGTCTAGAGAAGTTTGTTTTGCATTGTGGACGTTTATGTCGGTCAGCGTGTATTAGTCCTGTTGAGTTAGAGTCTTCTTTGTAATGTCCTTGATGACAGGCTGCTCTTCAGAAGGTAAATAATTGAATTCTACACTACCCTTCAGGCTTTCTTTTCTTCCCATGGGCATTTATAGGTATGTTATTTACAGCAAAATTTTATCTATTAGTTATTTATGTGACTCTTCCAATTTCCATTGGACGCAGGCAGTACCATGGAAATATATAGATTATATTATGATACATATCATTTGTTACACTAGAGTGTTAAATTCTTATTTTTTTTTTGACAAGGCACAGATATTTTATCCTGAATTTCTTCCAATAAAGAAGAGACTTATAACATGACTCCAATGAAATTTGAGGTAAATATGAATAAAACTGCATCTTTCATAACCATAGTACAATTTAAATGAGAGTTGTTTAAATATCTTTACAACAAATAAATTGATGGCTTATTTTAGGAGAGTATGTTATTAGGTCACAGATATTTTTAGACATTTTCGTAGTATGTTTCATACTGCTAAATTTTACCTCACTGATGTATTTCAATATGTACAGTTTACATTAGTAGGTACATGATTCCAGTTCAGAGACTACAAACTCATGCTCAACTTAATTTAAAACAAATTTTAAAATACTGCATGTTTTTTTCCTCAGCTTTTTGTGTCATGTATATATGGAGAAGGGCAAAAGTTATTGGGTGTGCTTTTAAGTACATTTATTTGGTTAAAGAAAGAGGAACAGGAATATAACAACTGTAATTAATGTTAGGGTAAGAGAGAAAAAAAACCACAGGGGCATGTATAGGTTAGGCAAGAATTGTAAAGTAACTTTGGGTCTGATTCTTCACTGCCAGGTCTGCAGGGTTCTACATATTGCTAGCGAACTTGCTAGAACTCTGGAGAAGACCTAGTCTCGACCCCATCGTGTCCTTCCCTATGCACTTTATGGTGCGAAATAGGAACATAACATTCACTCATCTCCTCAGACATTGATTTTTCTGATGAGTTAGGTCAAACTATAAATGAGTCTTTTGTCAGAATATGGTGTTTACTAAAAATACCCCAGGGAAGTTTGTAGTATAGTATACAGTTTCAGGGAGATAGATGTAGCAAGGGATACCACACAGAGTAACAGAAGAGAGAAAAACAGTTAAATTGGAAGGACAGGACTTTTTAGCCACTAAAAATAAATACTTGTGTGGGGAAGGAGTCTATTGACCTTAGATAAATTACTTAAAAGAGAAAATCATAGTGTTATTAGCAAAAGAGAATAAATTTGCCTTGGTCCCTCCTGAAGCTACTAGCAAGTTCTCTTTTCTCCTCTACAGAAAAAAACTTTTCAAAACATTGCAGCAAATGTTCTAGGATTTGAGATTTTTGTGGTTGAAAATTTGTACACAGTATTCAACTATCAAAAAATTGAGCAACTTTACTTTGTAGAGTTTGTCCCCCTTCCCTCTCATTCTTTACTTCAAGATTTAGTCTTGCTGAAGGCAGGTTAGGGGGAGAGTGGAAGGAAATAAACTTGTTATTTTAAAGAGTGTCATTTGGATTAATCCATTTATATTACAGCTTTTGGGTAAACATTCAGTGTTAGCAGTTCTTCTGTCTTCTGTGTTTCTAGTGAAAAGTAATCTTGGTAAAAGGAAATTTTTTTTTTTGGTCTCTATTCTTGTCAGTGACTCTCTCATCTATTTCTAAACTGTGTAAGCTCAGGGCTACTCCAGTGCTGGGGCTGGGTGTAGAGATTCATAAATTGATTTGCAAAGTTCTCAATCCTCTAGAAACATTTTCTGACCCTGCTTGGTTCTCCCTAAGCTATTTGGGTGTATCACAGGCATTGCAACCCTGTTCTACAGGTAGTGGGAATGAAACAATACTTGGTCTAACCCCTTTCCTCTAATTCCCCCTCCACTTCTTACTGGGTGGACATTTTAGTTACACCTGTGGTGGGGAAGAAGGGATTGCTTGAAGCAGGGCACTGATTAGGCTCTGCTCTGGGTGGTGAGAGTACAGTTCTGGTGCAGATGCAATATGTGATCATTCTTTCCTTCTGGTACCTAAAACCATGAAATACTCTGGCTATAATTCTTCCTGTCTATTGGAGATGCACAGAGTAGTGTGAGATGATGTGTGCTTGCATCCCCTAACCTCTCATTAAAGTATAAAATAAAACTATTTTGAAATATCATGGTTTGCTTTTATATTAAAGAAGAAAATATTTTCAATGAAATAAGCAAAGTTTTAAGAAAATTGCTGGCTAAGGCCACTTATACTTTTTACTTCTACTTGTTATAGAAGAAAGGAAATTAAAATTTCAACAACTTTTTTTTAAACAAAAAGTGTATCCTCAGCCAGGAAAATGGGTAAATCTAGAGATATGCTCAAGGAATGTATCAAATTGTCAACTTGCCCTACACACAGTAACATCTTTCACTTGTCATTGGATTGAAAGTTCATTTTTGAATAACCTAAGAAGTAAAGTTGCCTTTTCTTTGAGAATTTCATACAGTTTTCTAACCTTCAAAAATCAATCCAATACAGAATAAAATTTTGTTTATAATTTTTTGCTATTTCAGTACATTGAGAAACGTTTTCCTTTTTGACATTTACAGTATCCCAGTATATATCTTAAATTCATGTATTTAGTAATCAAAACACTGCTTGTGAAGTACATGTAGTATTTTTGTCATTCTGTTACTTATTTTAACAGCTTTATTGAACTGTTTATATATTGTAAAATTCTGTTGTAGGTATATAACTCAGTAATTTTAGGAAATTAGAACTGAAAATCTCACATCCCAGGAACAATTTCTTCTGAGACAAATCCAAGTTGTTGGTTACTCTCTGCATTTCAGTCATCCTGGAGAGGAGGGTATAGCTCAAGTGGTAGAGAGCATGCTTACCATGCATAAGGTCTTGGGTTCAATCCCTAGTTCCTCTGAAAATAAGTAAGCCTAATTACCTTCCTTCTACCCCCTGTCAAAATAAAATAATTAAATAATGCAATAATTTTAAAAAATGGAAAAATCATCCTGAAAGTGGTCTCATATCTGTTTACAGTTAATCTCACTCCTGTTCTCAGCCTTGGAAAGTCACTCCTCTGCTATTTATATAAATTTGCCTTTTCTAAACATTTCATACAAAAAGAAACATAATACTATTTTGTATCACAGTTTTTTTTCACTTAGAATAATGTTTGTGAGGTTCTTCCATGTTGTAGTATGTATCAGTATTTCTTTCAATTACTGAATTTTCAGTTTTATAGAATACTTTTTTTTTTCTTTTCTCCAACTCATCACTTAACAACCATTTGAATTATTTCTAGTTTGGACCCTTATAAGTAGTTAATGTTGCTGTGATCATTTGTAAATATGTCTTCATGTTGACATTGGAAATTTTTCTCTTGTATAGATGCCTAGAAGTAGAATTTCTGGGTATATGATTCATTGTGAGTTACATTTTGTGTATGGTGTGGGTAAGGGTCTGTCTTCCTCTTTTCCTCTTCTTCCTCCTCCCCTTTTTCTTTGTTGCTTGCAAATATTCAGTTGCCCCAGCATTATTTATAAAAGAATACCCTTTTCCTATTACATTGTATCGAAATCTTTGTTGAAAACAAGTGACCTCAAAGTGAGGGTTTATCTATGGACTTTCAGTTCCAGTCCATTGATCTATGTGGTGTCAGTGCTCTAATTATACACTGTCTTCATTCCTGTGGCTTTAAAATAAGTTGAAATGAAATACTATAATCTTTCGCATGTGGTTTTTTAAATGTGTTTTAGATATTCTAGTTCTTTTGCTTTTCCATATAAATTTTAGGTGAACGTTTCAATTTCTACAAGGAAGCCTGCTGAGATTTTGATAGAGATTGCATTGAATTTATAGATCAGTTTAGTGGTACCTAAACTGTGACACTATTGAGTCTTCCAATGAACTGGAAATGTCTCTCTACTTAGATCTTTCTCTTCACAATGGTTTGTAATTTTCAGTATGTAAGTCTTATGCTTCTTTTGTCATCTCAAAGTAGTTTATTCTTTCTGATGCTAATATGAATAGAACTGTTTTCTAATTTCATTTCAGATTGTTTACTGCTAGTATATGGAGATAAACAGATTATGAGTATTGTTTTTGTATCTTGTGAGTTTGTTTAACTCATTTATTAGTTCTAGTCATTTTTCTTCCCCCTCAGGATTTCCTATATGCAGGATCATGTTACCTGCAAATGAAGATATTTTTTCCTTTTATCTTTCTGATCTGGATGCCTTTAATGTATTAACTTATTTTTTTAAAATATTTTCCACTGCCTAGGACCTTTAGTACAATGTCATTAGAAGTTGCCAATGTGGCTATCCTTGCTTTGTTCCAGATTTTAGTGGGAAAGTATTCCAGTTCCTTCTTGTCTTCATTGTTTCTTATGGGGTTTCGACCATTTCTTGTATGAAGTCAGCCATTTATCTTATTGATGCTCCATGGATTGGTCTATTAAACATACATTTTCAAGTTTGTTGGCATCAAATTTTTCATATTTTCATAATAAAAAATAGATACTGAAAGAAAGAACTAGTTTGGTGTTGAAAATAAATGTTTGACTTAAGATTTATTGAACTTACATTTTAAGGGAAAAATAGGGTATGTGGGGGTGGGAAGGATTAATAGAAAAGGTGGAAAGTTAAGGACATTGGAGTGTTAAAAAATCCAGAGAGACTGTTAAGAAGGCTGGGCTGGAGAACCAAATTTAATACAAGAGGTTGTAAATTCAGTGATAAGGGAGAAATAGACAGGAAGAGGCCCTAATATGGTACACATTGGAAAAAGGAAGTGTTCTTAGCTCTGAAAATGTGTGCTTCTTAATTCCAGAGGGATTACAGTGATTAGAGCTTGAATAAAGAAAGAGTAAAATATAGTATAGAAAATAAATACAGGCCAAACATAATTTTTTGATCAGGGACATAAATCAGAGAAGGCATTAAAGTTAAGATAGAGTTCTTTGATTTTGTTTTGTTTAATTATTAAGATATATATGTATTTTAAAAAGATATATATGTATTATATGATGATACATATATAATATATGATGGATATGATATGTAAGATGCAATAATATATATCTTGCATATATGACTTATGTATTGTATATACAAATATATAAATGATATATATTCTATTTTTGGGTAGGAAACAGTTAGCAGAAGAGAGAGAATAATTTAAAGAAGAAAATGAATGTGGTTGTACCATCTTTTGGGAGTAAAAAATTATTGGAAATTGAAGCCCAGATACTAAAATTTATTTGAAGATTTAGAAGAGCTCTTTTTTATCTTACATAAAGGAAGATAAATTTAGAGGTTTCCATCTTCATCAAGTAGGAGGGAAACACATGTCATGAGAATGAAGTATTTTTGGTTTCAGATCAGAAGTTTGGGAAATGAGAATTATACAAAATTATAAATAATTAGATCAAATAAAATGAAAGGTGGATTTTGAGTGAGGACAGTAAAATCTGCTGTTCAGATAGGGTAGAAATAGCATAGGCCATAGTTTGGGGTGAAATTTAATAAATTGGAAGAAAATAAGTTAACTGGAGATTTTTTGGGGTGGGGAAAGAATAGATTATTTCTTCTTGATTTCTGTACATACTTTCAGCTAAGTCAGAAGCTGATTTTACTAAAATAACTGGCTGTGTTTTCACTCTAGAGAAAGGCTACCTGCCTACCTCTCCCCACCAACTTATAAAACATAATGTATTTCTTAAACAGATCTGGAGGAATCATTTTCCAGCTTGTGATCTTTAAAGATTTACCTGAATTGGAAAAAAAAGAAGAAAATACAAGGCTTGAGCACTCTTTGATCATTTTGTGTTATTTCTGTGCTTACTGGATAAATGAATTTTTAAGTGATCCCAAGAAATTATGAGAAAAATTACACTGACTTGTTTTAACTTCTTTTCACTCAAAGAAAATTACTTGTTTAAACTAAAATTATGGAAATAACTACGTTACATGCCAGTATTTCTGGATAGCCAAAGATATTTCTAAAATAAAATTTTGTACAATCTGAATTTCATTTCCAACATTAGTGTACCTTTAAAACATAACACTGTGGGAAACCTTCAATATAGAAATTTGGTTTATATATTTTGAAGTTTTTAGTCAGTAATTTACAAGTAGCAAATCAAAGATCATCTAGCACCAAATGTTCAGCTAATGAATACATAGTATTAAAATTGCTAGCTTTCCTAATGGGCATTTAAAATGTCTCCATTTTGAAAGTCATATAAGAAAGTGAGGGATTCTTAAACCATAGTTTTAATTATAAACTCCATCTATCAAAGCTAATTGTGCCAAATGATAATGGAGTTTAGTTTCCGTTACCACTGCATCTTTCTTATTATCTAATGCTGTAAGATTTGCCTATGTTGAGAGTAGAGATAGAGCTTTAACTAGGTTTGTATAATATTCTACAAAGAGGAAATGTTGAAATATCAGACAGGCTTTAAAAGCTCTACAGAGCTTACCAATTAAATTAGAAAGGACATAACTATCCTAACTAGTAGAAATGATGATTAACAAGTTAACACAGTTCTAAAGATATGGTGTCAATAATGTGGTGTTTCAATGAAATTTTCATCGGTCTGTGTATCTTCAGATTTATAAACAACTGTTATAAAATAGTTTATCAGAAAAGCCTTGATATACCTTTTCCCTGATTTTAATATACTTTTATTGAATTAAAATTCAGAATGCAGAAAAAATATATACATATTTATGACTATAAAAATGTGTTACTTTTAGGGAAAAAATTACATTTTTAACCTAAAATATAAGAAACACTAAATTCATGAAGTTAATTCCAAATTAAAATAATTAATATGCCTGCCTTATATTCAGTCTAGAAACCGACTGTAATCAGTATTGTTATGGAGCAGGATTTTTTTCTTACTCTGGAAATCAACATTCCTATACTTTATGCCTGGGTGGGTTCAACTAGGTAAGATCTTAGCAGATCATTTTCCCTTGAAATTTTTCAAAATATTGTTCAATAAAAACATTTCAAAGATAAAATATTGTTCACAAGGTATTAACAGTGAACATCCTCTAAACATACATCTCTATTGTGTATCTAATAAGATCTGCTTCTAAGAAATTGTTTAACAAAATGACCAGCTTACCAACAAAAGCCACAGCATACTGAAAGCTCCTTGTCCAAAAGGTGTCTTCAGTCCTGAGATGCAGGGCTAAATGTTTGCACATCAGACCAGTTCTGATCCTGTGTACCCTTGACCGCTAAGGTTTCTCAGAGGCCTTGTTCAAATATATTTCTAGCCACTATGCGCTTCTTCAGAACACTTCATGGTTAGTTTCCCTGAATCAATCTCCCAGGGACTATAGTGTAGTTTTACTTGGAGTTCAACGTTAAATACAAAGCTTTATTAGAGATTGTACAAAGCAAAATTTAAAGGGTAAGAAAGAAAGTCTGTTAATAACAAATCAACAAAACTGGAAACTTTTTTTTTTTTTAATGACCCAAGGAACGGTGCATTATAATAAAAGTTGTCATGTCTGAGTGCCTACCATTTGATGTATTTTAGAACCTAGCAACTCAGTGAGTACGAGGACCATCAGCAACACCTGAGCTCTTGTTAAATACACATAACCTCAGGCCCAACCCAGGCATCAGAATCTGCATTTAAAAAGATCCCTTTGTGATCTGTGTGCACATTAAAGTTTGAGAAGTCCTGATCTAGAGTATTACGCCTTCATCTACCAACAGTAGCACCTTCCTGAGTCCCATGTGCTTGCCAATCTGTGTTAGACACTGGGAATATTGAGATAAATTTTTCCTTCACCAGAGAGTCTGACAGTCTACTGGGAAAGACAGACAGGCACAGATGGTGATAGCTGGGCGAACAGAGTGCTAAGGAAACAAGAAGAGAAAGTAAGTCTGCTCTCTTGTAATGATCAGACAAGACAGGTTGACATGTCAACTAGGCCTTCAAAGATGGGGAGCACTTCCCAAGCCTTTAACCCTTCATCAGAAGCATGTATGTGGGAACTCTGCTTAGAGTCAGACTGATTTCCCATGAAGTCTTTAATTCCACCTCCATAGTCAGAGCAGGTCTGCATAGCCCCTCAGAGGGTCTTTACCACCTGCACATTGTGACACTCACTGCTTCATGCTCTGCAAAGATCACATTTTTGCTAAAACTGTATAACTTGATTCTGCTAGAATTAAATGTGTGGTATTTCTGCAATTACCACAGGAAGCCCCAGACTTCCCTCATACTCCTGGGTCATCTCCTGAATGTCATCTAAGCTTGCACATGCCCTTTTTCAGTCTCCATCTCATCCCAGCACTGCCGCGCCACCACCGCTCCCCTGCAAAAATACTTTAGAATTCGTGGTTCATCAATAGCAGAATCTCCTATTTCATCAGCCTCTGTTTTGAGCATTTCCTCCCTCATTTTACTCTAACAGAAACCTGGATCTCCCTGATGATACTTTTTTCCCCTGAAGCCATTTCAAGTGGTAATTGTTTTCCTTCACACCTCTAAGACCATTGGGCTTAAATGTGGAGTATTTTTTCTTTTGGTTCCTCACTGATAATTTTGTACCTCTCTCCTTCGGTTTGCCCTAAAACAATCAATCTTGGTTACTTTTTTGCTTTTACTGTCTTATGGTACGTCACTGCTATTTCTTGTGTTGTCATCTGCAAATATCTGGGCACTCGCTTCATCTCTCAGTGATTATTAGCTACTGCTTCATTGTCGTTTTCTTCAAGTCTCCTTATGTCTTATTTCTTGGTGATTTGACTATATACAGAGATGATCCTGCCAACTCGTTGAGCATTCAGTTCCTTTAAGTGCTCTCCTGCAAAGAGCTTGGCCATTGCTTACCTCAGCCACTCTCGTATGGTCATACCCTAGACCATGTCAGTTCCTGCACTCACAGCCTTTCCATTATCTCATTTCCATATAACTCATTGTTGGATTGCTCCCCCTTCACCCCTGTTCATTCCTCTAGAATCGCACAGCCAGCAGTCTGTTGAGCTTGCTGTGACATCCCGTCTGTTGAGCCTAAAGTCTCAGTGCTGGTCCTTCCTCCTCTCTTCCTCAAGCCTGTGCCTTTTCTTTTCTCTGTCTGCACATGCACCCTTGGCTTATCTCATCTCATCTTACACATTTATGTGTCATCTATATGCTGATGATACTCAGTTTATAGCTTCAGCCTATACCTTTCTCTTGAACGCCAGACTAAACCTTATGTGCTCCATGCAGACAATTATTTTTGCTTTCTTTCTGTTTTATCTGTGTATCTCAATTACTGGAACAATACCTGGAATATGGTAGGCCTCCAATAAACAATGTATTCTTTGCCCACCAAAGGAAAGAAATGAGTATGTGGTTTACTGAAATAATTTCAGGTAGTATCATGTGGTTGAAATAAAGAATGCATGTGTATGTATATGGTGATTTTAGGGAGTTTGTACTTTATCTTTTAGATACGGAGGAGTCTCAGATGATTTTCTACCTTCAGTGAACAGGTAGATGGTGAAGTCATTAACACAGACTGGGAGCACAGTAAGTGAGGCAGTATTTGTAAGTCAGATGAACTCATAAAGCTTGCATATGAGATTCTTAAGAGATGACTGAAAGATAAGATTTAAATATACATCCCTGGGCTCTAAGGTATAACCTTTTTGTTCACCTATTTTCTATATAGTAGTTAGTATCTGCAAATCCCAAACTCCGAATTTAATGCCTCCCCCTCTTCCCCACCCCAGTAAGCATAAGTTTGTTTTCTGTCTCAGTAGTATGGTTCAGTGTGTAATAGTATTATGCCTAAAAAAGCACATACCTTAATTTATAAACTTTATGGTTAAAAAATACTAACCATCACCTGAGCCTTTCGTGAGTTGTAGTAGTAACATCAAAGATCACTGATCACAGACCACCACAACAGATGTAATAACAATGAAAAGGTCTGGAATATTCTAAGAGTTATCAAAATGTGATGCAGAGACACAAAGTGAGCAAATGCTGTTGTAAAAATGGCAGCAAATAGACTTGCTACATGCAGGGTTGCCACAACCTTCAATTTGAAAAAAAAAATTCAGTATCTATGAAGCACAATAAAATGAGGTATGCCTGTAAATGAAATCTTCCAGAAAAAGAAAACTTTTAGCATACATTAAATAATAGGACTTTCCATCTTTATTTGATAAAACTCCATTGAAATCATACAGTGTCATAATTTTAATATTATTCCTCTTTTGTCAGTGTATTTTTCTATTTATTGAGTCTCCTGTTTCTCTTCCTCCTCTTCCTCTCCTTTTGCTTTCTTCTCCTCCTGATTCTTCTTATTTTTGTTTTGGATAATTTTCCTTTTAATATGCCACTCAGTTTTCAGTAAGATACGGGAAACAATTTGCATAGTGGTAAAGAAAATGGACTTGGTGTTCATACCCAGAAGCAGAGCCTACTAACCTGTTACCTTGGACGTGTCACTGAAGCCCTGTGCAGCTCAGTTCTCATTCATATAAAGTAACAACGGAACTGACCTTACTATGTTATATTAAGTATTAAATAAGTTAATATTTCTAAGGTACTACATTTAAAGGGCTGTGGACAATAATCACTCAGTAAATGTTATTGATTAATTGGCTTCATCACTCTGCTTCATGGAAAATGCTGGTAGAGTTGATAGAACTTTCATCAGTGCCCAAGAAACAAATATACTCAGAACCATCAAAACATGAAGTGTTTTGTATCATTTCATTTTACAAGCACCATATCAAAAAGACACTTAAAGAAAAGACTAAAATTCATTTATGTTTCTACCACTCTGACTGATCAGATACCTTCATTTTTTTCTGAATTCCTTTCCAAATCTTTTCCATAACCATGTAATTACGTCTTTTGATTGATTCCAACTAACCATTCACTCTAAGCAAATCTTATATTTCCCATTAAATTTTCATAATTATAATTTTAAATTTTAATAGCTGAATAGAATTTTTCCATTGGAGTCATAATTTATGTAACTCCTAATCCATTTCATTTTTCATTATTTTTTATATTTTTCAATTAAAATATATTTGACTTATAATGTATAAATTTAAGGTGTGCAGTATGTTAATTTAATATATTCATATGTTGTAATATGATTGCCTTTGTGGCAATAGTTATCACCTCTATCAAAATACATAATTATTCCCATTTAGTGGTTGAAATAATTAAGTTCTAGTCTCTTAGCAGGTTTGATGATTAGAATAGAATATTGTTGTCTGTATTTGTTACACTGTGTATCAGATCTCTAGGACTTACTCACTACTACTTGCAAGTTTGCACCCTTAAGCGATAACTATCCTATCTTTCTCAGCCCTTGTCCCCTGGACCATTTTACTCTCTGTTTTTACAGGTTAGGCTTTTTTAGGTCATACATATAAATAATGATAATCTGTAAATAAAGGTATTTATGCTAGAACTTTTTGTTTGTATTGAAATCTGAGTATATGAGTATACGATAGTATACTCAGATGATAAATGGATTCTTGTATTTATGTTAATATAATCTGATTTTTCTAAAAAGTAATATTAACTTATATGGCCATTATCAAAATATATGATTGATCCTGTTATAATTCTAGTAAGATTTTTACTAACAATGGCCCAGAGAATGTGAGTCAATTTGAACATTTTATTGTTTCATACATCACCAGCCTAAAAAGTAGATATTAATATCATTTTGTTGATGTCATTCAGAGAGGAAATTTATTTGTATATTATCATATAGCATAATTTTGAATTTTGGTTCCCAAGTCATTATTTTTACTAATTTAATCTTAGAATAAGAATTATCCCTTCCAAAATAGTTTAAAAAATGAAAAACAACTTTAGATGGACAATCTGTAACTGAAATAACAAATTCAAATAGAAATAGATTTCAGTAATATTATTTTATCATAACTTGTTTCATAATAGAAGAAAATTCCTTCGGATACTGAAAAGTGAATTCATCATTAAAATGAAGCACTTTGCATTAAAATTCAAGTACTTGAATCTAGTTAAATGTTCTTAAGATAGAGAATGCTAATTAATCAGCTAGAATATAATAGAAATACCTCTATTTTTATGCAGTGAACAACACTAGTGCCACAAATACCTAGTTTTATTCTCCTGGATCTATAGAGAAAACTGTATTTTGCTGCTTCTTGATTACAAGGCAGAGAGACAGGTAATGAATTGTGTCCAATAGGCTGTGAGAAGAAGTGATGAGCTTTAATTCTGGGATAGATCTTTTAACTTGGGGATTCTGTTTTCTTCTCCTGTTGCAGTGAACAAGGTGGCCTCATGTTCCCGCTAAAGAGTATCAGGCAGCATAGCTTCCATCGGCCTGGGTCTCTGTGTGCGTGTGTGGGGCAGAGTCACGCAGGACATGTACTGCATGGGTGGGGAGCATGCAAAATTCAACGTTTGTTCAGATTTCCCTCTGTGATTTGGAATTTTTTGGAACCTAAACTGACACTTTACATGTTCTCCTCACCCATGAGTTGAACAAAACAGTAGTTAACAATATTTTACTTGCTTATGAATTTAACCAAACTAATTCTCTGTCTTTCAAATTTTGCCCTATTTTCCTTTACGAATAAATGACTTAATTTGATCATCTGTGAATTCAAAACATGTAGTAATATTTATCTCTTTTTTTCTGATTCTTTTTAAATAGACTATATTCTCAGTTCTTTTAATTCCTTATTTTTTAATATTTGAAAATGACAATGTGTGACTATACACACAGCTATATAAAATACACAAGAGTTTCAATAATAGAATACAGTGACAGTATTTTGGGTTGGTTGAATTAAGGATCCTCCCTTTTGTCTTAGATACGTTTGAAATATTTATATTGATTTTATAATAAAAAAAGATCATTGCTGTCCATAAGAATGTGATGAAATATTTTATTAGCTTATCCATAAAGTATCTCCCTTTTAGTTAAAAAAAAACAAAAAACCTCTCGAAGCCTAACTAATGGGTTAAAACAGAAACACATTCTGAAGCCTTTGAAAAGAAGTTACTCAGATATGGATTATGAAAAGTTTTCAAAGCAAGAATATATTCCAGTAACTTTATAAAAATTGCAAGTTGATTACCTGCAAAAAAATTTTTTAAAAATATGTTTGATAATTTAGGAATATAAATGTCAGGAAATATGCAGTTGTTTTCAGTTTCATCTCTCATAACCATATAGACTCAGTTACACTGTTTTCTAGTATAGAAGACTAATTAGATTCACAAAAACTGGCATGCTTGCAGTGCCGGGTACCATAATTAGAATTTCAACTTTAATTTCTAAGTGTCTGTTCTTTGATTTACTGTCATATGCTGGATTATTTTAGGTGTATCTGTTGAACAAATATTTCTTAAATAATTACCTCACTCTTTCAGACTGTATCTATGTTTAATCAGAGAGAAAACAAAGACTGTTTTTCATAAGAATATTAAAAAACTCAAAGAAGAATAAAATCTATCTTCTAAATTTTAGAACAACTTAAAAAGTCTCCCAGCCTGTATGTTTTCAGTTGTATTTGGTGAGTTTTGTCCTGGAAATCTTCCTACTAAGTTACAATTCTATCTCAGTTTTGAACAAAGAATATTAGATAACAAAATATATGTAAATGAATGAAATAAAACACGTGGCAGAACAGAATGAGTAAGGAGGAAGATAATAAGTTGGTGAATGTTTCTTAGACGTTATCTTACCTCCCAAATTGCTGCATTGCTATTTTGGATAATATTAATGCACATAAACTTATTATTAGGATATTAAGGCATAAAGATGCTTTTTTGAATTTGCACAGGTTTAAATCTAGTTTGGTGTAGAGGTCAAGAAGACAAGAAAACAGCTAATAAATACAAGCAGTAACTGCTAAGATCACAGTAAAACTCTAAAAAAGAAGTCATCAATTGAGGGAGAAATAATTGTGATATGAACAGTTCATTCATTTATGCCCTTTTCCCACAGCTGGTGATAAAAATCAATCCTTTTAGAAATAATTTTAATCATGAATGTAGGTGTCAGCTGTAAATAGCTTCTTTTCTGAGCCAAAATATTTGAGACTCATATATGCACAGAGACTTCTGTATAAGTCAATATATGCACATGATAAGTGGATGATATTTGAATTAAGATAGGTTCACCTTTTCTGATACAGCATAAATCTGAAAATACTTAGTTTTACACTATAATTAAGTCTCGAGGAGTATTCCTTTCTGAATAAATAATCAATTCAACTAATGAGAGTCCTTATTATATGTAAGACTTGGTATAATAAATGTCACCTGGGCTTGTTTAACTTTTTGCTAATTGAACTAAACTTAATGTTATAGTTTTCTTATAATTTGAACCCAGCCTAGTTACAGATGTAAGTTAAAGTCAAGTATCAAATTTGCAAGATTGAAAATATCAAAAATAGTAATCTTAAGACTAAAGCAAGAAAACTATGAGATTAAAGAAATATAGTAAATCCTTTAGCATTTATACTTTCTAATATACTGGAAAAATATATCTTGGATTTTTAAATAGTACTCTGCCAAATTCACACTGCAACATAGATTTATTATTTTTATAATTTTTTATTGAAATATATTGTTTTATAATATTGTTTAAAGTGTACAGCAAAATGATTCAGTTTTTTTTCAGATTTTATTCCATTACAGGTTATTATAGGATATTGAATATAATTTTCTGTGCTTTAAATTTGTGGTGGAAAATGACAAGAAAATTAAGCCATTGTTGAGAAGATCTTCCAGTGTGTTGTTTTGTGACAATTAAATAAGATTAACATAGATAAAAATAATTTCCTGAATTTAACTTTAAAATTAAAGTAGAGATCTCTGAATATTTTTTTGAAGTTCAGTTTATATTTATTATTGATTTTATTAGGTAACCAGAAAATTTGTTATACCTGAACACTCCTTTTCACATAGCTGACTGTGTAACAGAACTTTATTGTTCACAAACCACTGTTTTATATCTTCTGCACAGTTTGAAAGAAAGTGTGAATTTAAATTTTTCTTTGCTTTTGGCTACCATTTTCATAACTTAAGAATAAGCAAATCTTCCTTAGAAAGCAGAAAACTCTGAGCAGCAAGGCCTGCTTGTATTTTGACCTGATGGAGATCAATGTAGTTTGATCATTAGCCAAATAAGGGAGGAAATAAAATAAGATATTTTATTTGATTGATTTGATCATTCGATTAAAATGGAATACTTAATATAGGGCTCTGACAAGTTAAAAAAAAAAAAAAAAGAAAAGAAGAGAAAAAGAAAGAAACTCAGTATGTTTCCATAATAAAATTTCCTGAATCATGTATCTTGATGAACTTAATTATTTTTAGAACTTAGGAGAATTCTTTCAGTTTTCAATCTTAAGTTGTGGCGTTTTCTTCCATTCTTAGTCCCCTTAGAAAATATCCCTTCCTTCATTACTTTTCAAAAGATGGATAATGAATGTACTTTTTAAAGATTGACAATAAATCTATCATAACACTAAGAATTGTATTTCCTCAGTATAGTGGTTTTATTTTGGTCAGTGGATCATTATTTCTTTTCTTGATAGTGGTGAAATCATAGTGTTTTGAACTATGTTTTTATAAAATATATTTATCCTTTACATCCAATGATCTTGGGTAATTAGTTTTCCCTTGTTATTCTCACGGTTGCACTTGAACTTGAAAAGACTCTTATTTTTCCTTTCTTGAAAATTATTGAAAAATGGATCTTTTCCCTAGAATTCTAGCACATCTTATAAACGTGGCTTAACAGTGGAATTTATAGCATGCAGTCTGTTTAGGGTCTCTGTGTACATAGTTGCCTTTGTGCTGCTTTCTTATAAATAAAGTAAAGTGGTTTGGAGAGACTGCTGGTTTTGACATTTTAATTTTAGTACAATATACAGCCATGATATATATATAATCTGCCTCTTTTTTGTTTTCATGGCTCTAGAGTCACTTCTTCCATCTTCAGGGGTGTAAGTCACATGATTGGTAGACCAATGGAATCATTGAACTCCACGGTCCTCCCCAGTTACAAAAATCTATGATAATTTATAATTTAAGATAATAGAAAATTTTCATTTTTGAAAAAATCGTGTTACCCCTGTTTTCTTTTCCTGGAGTGTCCTCTTTAATGCCAGTACACTTGGAAGTTTCTCTTGAACCGATCCTTCAAGTCCAAACTCAATTCCTTTCTCCCAGGAAACTTCATTGTCCTTCAGTGAAATTTGTTCTCTAGAGTCCTCATACTCTTCTAGTCTGTAATCAGTGTTGGCTATCATAAAAGATTTGTTTAATTGAACTAAGAGAGGGGAAACAAAAGAAATAGGTCAAAATCAAACAATTGATTAAAGGCATTACTCCTAGAAGAGTCAGATGAAATAAAGAGCATAGGAAGAAAGCTGAACATCCACTAAATTAACTCTGTGTCACAAGCTAGTCACCAAATATTTTATGAACTGCTAGTCTTCAAAGCCTCCATTGTCAGTAATGAACTCTGCTCGATGTTAAACCATTAATCTCATACTTCTTTGGGGAGTAGTATTGTATCAGGTGCCGTTTTGATTTAGAACTTCAAGTTTCACTCATTGGCCTTGGTCAGCCCTTAGAAGCAGCAAAGGTTTCACTGCAGGGAATGCAATAGGTGCCTTTCTGCATTAAACCTCCAGCTTCATCAAGAAAACACATGCCTCAGAAATGTGAATTAGAATAAAAGTCAATCTTCACAACATCCTCTGTTATCTGTCTTCTAGTTCTGGGTAGCAGGTAGCTTTGGACATTTGAATGTGCTTGAATTCTTGAGCTTATTTCTCTGGAATCTGTATCATTGGGAAGTCTTGCCTGTAGGAAACCGAGAATTTGCTTCAGTGGTCTGTGATATGTTAGGGAAAAGAAGAGACCAGAAACAGAGTTCTAGTTCAACCGCGTTACAGTAAGGAGACTGTTAATGTAGGGCAACACAATTAAAGGGCGTACATCATAAAACAAGCATGCTGCCATAGATAGGTTTCTCTTAAACACTCCGCGTGTTTTAGGATGATAAATATTGCTACAGTGTGGATATTGGAGACTTGCAGATGTTGAGAAGAGAAATCCCAACCTGATTTAGGAAATCTAATGAGGGTGGTATGTAAGTAATGGAAATGTTCAATAAAGCTAATGAAGGAAAACTTGGTGATTCAGTACAAAACGTATTTTTTCTTATTAGAGAACAAGGGATGTGTACTGTATTCATGGGTTTGTTATTTTATATATTTATCAAGGTTCAAAATAGAAAGGTTTTGTTCTGTAGAAGAGAGTTAATACTTTAAAATAAAACCTTTAAATGATTCCTTCACACATACGCTGAAATAAACAAAAATGTTTTAAAAATAGACTAATTCATACCTCACATCATATATAGAATAGGCTTACTGCAAAAGTTAAACCTATACAAAATGTGTAGCAACATATAGAAACAAATCTTTCTGATCCTGGATTAAATCAAGATTTTTCAAATACAACTCCAAAAACACAATTTATAAAAGAAAAGAAATGATAAATTGGACTGCAAAAAAGTTTAAAACTTCTTCAAAAGATGCTGTAAAGTAAATGAAAAGACAAGCCACAGACTCAGAGAAAATAATTGCTAAACATATATCTGGTCAAGGACTTGTTCTCAGAATAGAAAACAAAACAAAAACCTCTCAAAAAACCTCTTACAGTGCAACAATAAACAAACCACTGAATCAAACATGGGCAAGAGATTTGAACACACACACATTAACAGAGCTTTAATTTACTTTTCCCTAATGCCTAATGATGTGCATATTGTTCATTTGTATCCTCTTTGGTGAAGCATCTGTTCATATCTTTTGCCCATTTTCTCATTGAATTGATTGTTTTCTCCGTGTTAAGTTTTTTGAGAGCTCTTTATGTACTCTGGGTACTAATCCTTTGTGGGGTATGCAGTTTGCAAACTTTTTCTACTTGGCTTTTCATCGTCGTCAGAGGGTCTTTCACACAGCCAAAGACTTAATTTTCCTAAGTCCAATGTATCGTTGTTTTCCATTTGTGGACTGTGCTTTTTATGTTAAGCCTCAGAAATCTTTGCCTATCCCTACATCTTGAAGATTTTCTCCTGTCAAGGAGAGAGACTTTTTCTGTTGACATTTGGCTAGAGTAGGGTGGGTGTTGTCAAAAGGTATTTTTTCTGGCTCTGGCCCTTTGACTAGACGGGCCAGGGTTTTTCTGGGGATTTTCTTTCCGTGCCTGCTGGCAGTTCCAGGTTGGATGTTATGCAGGGCTGTCTCGTGTGTATCGGAGGCAATAAGAAAAGCCAAGGAACTCACTGCCAAGTCTTTCCTTAAGTCTTGAAGTCCATAGGCAGCCCACCCTCTTCCTTCCACCTTCCAGAGTCGTCCTATGCTTATTTGTTGTGTTATGCCTGGAAATTTCAGTTGTAAAGGAGGAGACCTTGGAGAAAGGTGGCTGCACCATCTTGGCAGAAATGGGAGACCCAAGTCATAAAATTTTAACAAAACTGAGAGATACTGTGCAAAGCTCTGTGTATTTACTACTGACTCCACATTGTATTGAGAATTTAAGGTGATTTAATCGTTTTTATACGCAAGAAAAGTGTGTTGAGATGTATGACATCCAAAATTAAGTGGCAAGGTCAATAATTGTTGAGTTTTTGTTACTTGCAATATAGTTATTCATGGATGCATTCATTCCTTGCAGTTGAGTGCCTTCTGTGTGCAAGGCACTCACTGTGTTAGATGCTTGAGATTTTTATTCAGTGATAAAGATGGATGGAGCAGTGTCCTCATGGAACTTAAGAAAGTCATATACAATCAATGCATTGTATAAATACACATAATTAAAATAGTCGATATGGTAGATATCTACCATTTATTGAAACCTTACCCTATACCAGGCACTTTTATGAATTTGTATAGATTATATAATAGAAAAAGTACTACCAGAAACAAAATGTTACACTTTACAGTTACTGTAAAAACACAGAAATACTGGTCAATAAATGATATGTTACAGGCTATAGCTTTTTAACTTTTTTTTCAGTGTATGTAATTAACATCTCTTTTATGAAAATACTCAGCAGAATGACTCCGAAACAAATTCTTATTATTCATGAGCCCCTTAAGGTTTTGTGAAATAGGATAGAATATTGCAAATTTGCCTGAAAGGAATTTAAAATCTATTTCACTTTCTCCGTGTACAATTAGAAATTTTACACAATAGAAAGTAATTCTTTTTTTCTTATTTTTATATTTGTTTTTCGAATCAGTTTTCACACAGAAATGTGCTCGCTTCCTCTTCAATCAGGCTACCACTCTGTGGCATTGAATCAGTATACTCCAGAGTTGGGATGGATTTGGAGTTTGTTGTTATAATTTCCTCAGACTTCAAATTCTTCCAGTGGTAAGCTGCTATTCCCTTTTGTGTATGGTGGTGTCTGTGGAACAGAGGTATTTTCTCAGGGTTCCTGCTTCTGTGACAGCAGCAGTCCTTCCGTGCCTGAGCTGCAGGGAGTCGCGCTCTCCTCAGCCTTGCCCAGACCCCGGCAGTAAACTAGTGTGACTTGTGACTAGTTGCTAAGCGCACAGTGGGCACAGGGGGATCTCTGTTGTCCTGGTTTAGCCTCAGTCTTAGACTCTGTGAGCCTGAGCCTCAAGGGTCTGTCTCAGCTGTCCTGCAGCCATCATGGAATGATATCTATGTCTTCTAGGTATGGTATTTCTTGATTGGAAGAGAATTTCAACTCATCCCTCAGTGATAGTAAACTCCTGCAGGATCTTGGGTCAAGGTTTCTCCTTCCCTTCTTCCAGGGATGGATTAATTTTTGTGTGTGCATTTCCTTGAAGCAGTGGACCTTTGCCCAGGCCCTTGAAGAGAGAGAAAATGGATATAATGTTCAGAAAATGGGTATAATTTCTGTCCATATCCAAGAGGAAAGTAAATATATTGGAAAATCTCTTAAGAAGTGATTTCAATTATGTCTGCTGTTAGAATATTTCTGCTTGCCTGATGTGTTCACAGCCACAGTCCTGGTATGGCCCTATGCCTTCTAGTCTTCTCCAGTTTCTTCTCTCTCTCTCTCTCTCTTGTTCTAGCTCTCACTCAGGCAGCTGTAACTACCTCATATATCCCTCTGATGACTCTCCCCTCGTCCCTAGACATATTAGGGCGAGTCTTCTTTTATACTTGGGAATAAGTGGGGTCTGTATCCCCCAAGCCATTCCATTCCTTCCCAACAGGATGGCTTCATCAAGTCAATTCAGAGGAAGGAAGAAAAAGAAACATTTCAGGCTCAGCTCCAAGCTGGCTAGAGTTCACTGTTGTTTTTATGGTGAAAAGAGAGTCATCAAACCCTCATCTGTTCTTGTTGGTTTAGATGGTAGTTGTGAGAGTTCCCACTGTCATCTCTGCACCTCATTAGGGTTTGCAGGAAACCCAGAAAACAGCTGAGGATCACGGTACAGCAAGAGCTTGATTAATGGGGCCAGGAAAATATCCAGCAAACTCCATAGAGAGGGCAGCTCTGTTTGAGACAGAGAATGTGGCATAGCCCAGCTTTGAATTAGAAAGATCTGTAGGAATATCCTTTTTCCTAAATCAGATCTTTGAGTCCTATCATGACCTTATATAATGTTTGCCTGGAGCAGTCTGCTCATTTTATTGGGAAACCTAGATCTGAAATCCTCCTTCATTCTCAAATAGACTTTTTAACAGTAGCACAGTTGTTACTCCCTTTAAAGCATCATGTGTTGAAAATCTGCAGGTATGTAATACATGGATTTCAGTATTTCAACAGACGATTGATTCTGGATACACCAACAATATATGCTCAGACTGTCAAATTATATTTTCCATAAGATAACAAAAAGAAATGGGCATCCTAATTTTTTAAAAAACTGAATTAATGGATTTTTTTGAGGTATAATGGACATACGGTGTTATATTAGTTTCAGATGTACAACATAATGATTTGATATTGTGACATGATACCACAGTAAGTCTAGTTACCATCTGTCACTGTACATATTTACAAATGTATTTACTTCTGTGAGAACTTTGAAGATTTACTCTCTGAGCAACTTTTCAGCAATACCATACTGTTAGCTATCGTCACAATGCTGTACATTACATTCTCACATAAATATACATTCTTACTCCAGTTACTTATTTTATAACTGGAAGTTTGTACTTTTGACCTCCCCCCATATTCATGAATCTGGTTTTTCTCTTGTTTTTATAAATTCCACATATAAATGAGATCATACAATATTTTTCCTTCTCTGCTGGCTTATTTCACTTAGCTTAATGCCCTCAAGGTCCACCCATGGTATCACACATGACAAGATTTCATTCTTTTTATGGCTGAGTAGTATTCCATTGTGTATATATATTCCATTGTGTACCATATATTTACCATTCATCCATTGATGGACACTTAGGTTGTTTCTGTATATTGGCTATTGTAAATAATACTTAAGTGAACATGGGAGTGCATAAATCTTTTCAAATTAATCTTTTCACTTTCTTTGGATATATACCTAGAAGTAGAATTGCTGGCTCATATGGTAAGTCTATTTTTAATATTTTGAGGAACCAGTTTTCCATAGTGGCTGTACCAATTTGCAGTCCCACCAACAGTGTACGGGGGATCCCTTTTCTTCTTATTCTCACCAACACTTGTTATCTCATATTGTTTTGATAATGTCCATTCTAACAGGCGTGAGGTAATATCTCATAGTGATTTTTGATTTGCATTTCCCTGATGCTTAGTGATGTTAACCATCTTTACATGTGCCTGTTGGCCATCTGTATGTCTTCACTGGAAAAATGTCTTTTCAGATCTTCTGCCCATTTAATCAGATTATTATTATTATTATTTTTACTATTAAGTTTTATGGGCATTCTAATTTCTAAAACTGCTACTTATTAAGAAATCCTATTTATTCCGCTCATTTGTTGATGTGACTCAGCCAAATTTCCTTTTAAAACTCCCCTTTCAGTCCCTTTATTAGTTTTTATTGTTGTTCTAAACTCCCTTCAGTTTGTGTCTGACCTAATCTACTGACATACTCAAATAATGTAATACACTATAATTGTACTCTGAAGCACAGACTACCTTTTACACTGCTCCCCAGAGAAGAGCTGCCTGGTACCCACCTCACAATGCAAGGTTTGCAGTCCCTAAACGTGCCCATCAGGATGCGCACTGCACACATAAAAGCACCATTTAATGGTTATATACACTGATGCAATTAATATAGCAATGACCTAAACACACTTGAGCATTTCTCCAATGTTACAAGGTACCAAGTCAATAATAAATAATTTTAAAATAAGTGTCAGAGGGTAAGACTCTTGGCTGTGACCAGATGAGGAGATCCATTAATACTCTCCCTGAAAGCAGCTGTAAGGCTGTTCCAAATGGACAGGAACAATTATTTCAGCACATCGGAATTTGACCAAAGGCAAAGAAAAATCTGAGAACTTTCTATTTTAAAAATGTGCTGAACATTGGCATCTAATAGGGAGCCAGATGGTGAAGCAGAACTGTGATTTATAGAGGGGAATCTAGCAAAAACGGGTGGAAGACACTGTGTAAATGACTGTATGTATATCCAGCTATGCAGGAGTAACAGCAACTACAAACCACAGTCCGCTCATGGAGATAATGCTGGCAACGTTCTCTTCCCCCCAGTAAGGGGGAATGCAGTGATCTGTGTGTTCCTGTGCAGTAGGTACTATGATAGAAATATATTAAGAAACAGGAAAGACACTAAAGAAACAAGGGTCAGTTTTCTCTAAAGGCTTCAGGAACAGCAAGAAAGACTTCTGGTAGATGATACTTGCAAAAGTCCTGAAGTGGAAAAGGTGAGTGCCTGCACTGAGATGTGTATGATGGTGGATGGGATAAGAGGGTATTTCAGATAAACAGCCACAAGGGCAGGAGGAGAGGGACAGCAGCTCTGGGAGGCCGTCCTGTCCAGTGGTGGAGGAGGAGAGATGCAGTGACTGTTAGGAGTCGGGCACTAGATCAAGATGCCTGTTAAACCTCGTCACAGAGCCAGAGTTTTTACCTACAGGGATAGAGAGCCGTTATTAAAAGGTTCCTTACTGGTGAGTATGAGATGTGTGGATTAGCCTTACCTATCTGCTACCAGCCTGGGTAGTTTAGAATGAAAACAGGAACAGGGAAACCCCTTGAAGAGGTTGTTATAATCAATCAATTAGTATCTGATGAAAGTATAGCCTTAGAGCGACTATTTTTAAGCTGTTCGGTCTTTGGCCCCATTACACTATTTAAAATTATTGAGAACACAAGTGCTTCTCTTATTTTTTTCCTACAAATTTGCCGTATTAGAAATTAAGAGATTTTTAAAGTTACTAATTGTAATTAATTAAAAATATCAGTAACAAAGCCACTACAGAAATTTATGAAAACATAACAATATTTTCCAAATTTAAAAAAAATCCATGAGAAGGGTGGCATTATTTTACAGTTTTGTAAATCTCTTTAATGTCTGGCTTAATAAGATAGCTGGATCCTCGTATCTGCTTCTGCACTGAAAACAATCTTGTTTTATAGCTGATGTGTCTGAAAAAACCTGCTCTAACATAGACATAAGTTCAAAAAAGGAGTGTTTTAATAACCTTTTCAGATAACTTTGGATATTCTTTTTTAATGTTACACCAAAATGAGGACTTGTTTATTAAAATTTAGCTCCAATGTGAAATCTTAAACTATTATTGATAAACTTTTCATGTTACATTGTTCCATTAAAATCCATTAGTCATCTTGCACTTTGAATGGAGCTTCCCCATAAATGATCTTGTAACACAGTTAATGGGGCGAGTTGTCTGGAAAATATCGGTACACACTGCATTATTCATAATTCTCAAATATTGTCACATTTTATTATGCAGTATTTTATGAACTCATTCTTGTTATCACCACTAATCTCATCAGAATAGCCTTTAAGAATTTGGAAGCAGTCAAGCTAATAATAGTGAATATTAGTTTTCCAAAATACTAATTTTCAGTTGAAAGCTCAAATGTTATCACTGGCAGTATATGTCATTTTTTTTACTTGAAGTTACAGGCTCACATCATATATTTGTGAGAGAATGACAAGTATCCAAGTCTGAATAGCTGTAGTTTGTCAGTCATTCTAACAAATTAACCATCTTGTTCTGTTTTTAAAAAGTGACTCAAAACTCAAAGTTCCAGTTATAAGATAATTACTAGGGATGTAATGTTGAACATGATAAGTATAATTAGCACTGCTGTATGTTATATATGAGAGTTGTTAAGAGAGTAAATCCTAAGAGTTCTCATCATAAGGAAGAAATTCATTTCCTATTTCTTTAATTTTGATGGTGATGATGGATGTTCACTGGACTTATGGTGGTAATCATTTCATGATGTGTGTAAGTCAAATCATTGTGCCGTACACCTTAAACTTACACAGTGCTGTATTCATTTGTATCTCAATGGAACTAGAAGGAAAACATTAAAAAAAAAAAAAGACTTTGATAAATCCCTTGTAAGTGTTATCAGACACTCCTGTCACTTTGGTGGTGTTGTGCTTCCCTCATAGAGTACTGACTGATCTGTCAAACTAAAAAACCACAACACCCAACTCACACAGTGGTTTTCTTCCAGATTTCCATTGTACTGCAATATACAACACAAATGTTTTGTGTACTTCCCACTTTCTCACACAGAATACTGAAAACAGAAGTACTCATTGTCAAGATTTAATTAAATTAATTTTTATTATTTCATCTTGGACATTCTTAAGTGAAATTGGCTTTTTCAGTTTTTCCATGAATCCATGAAACTGAAGAATAAAATGACTCCTACTGTACTCTGGTGCCACTGATTTGATTGTTTTTAGCAGCCAGCAGTTTTACCTACCACCATTAGTTACAAAAAACAATATGGTAGAAAAAGCAAATAACATTATTGTACTAATAACACTTGAATATAAGACCTGAATCCATAAACTCCTGTAAGAAAAGATAGGCGTTAAGCTCCTTGACATTAATCTTGGCGATGATTTTTTGGATCTGACTCCAAAAGCAAAAATAACAAAAGTTAGAATAAGTAAGTGAGACTACATCAAACTAAAAAACTTTGCACAGCAAAGTAAGTCATCAACAAAATGAAAAAGCAACCTACCAATGGGAGAAAATATCTGCAAATCATATATCTGGTAAGGGGGTTAATATCCAAAATATATAAAGACTTCATACAACTCAGTAGCAAACAACCCAATTAAAAAATGGGCAGACTAGTGGAATAGGCATTTTTCCAAAGAAGACATACAGATGAGCAGCAGGTACATGAAAAGATTCTTAACGTCACTAATCATCAGGGAATGCAAGTCAAAATGACAGCAATGTATCTTCTCACATCTTTTAAAATGGCTGTTAGCAAAAGGACAAGGAGTAACAAGTGCTAGTGAGGATGTGGAGAAAGTGTATCATTATGTACTGTTGGTGGAATTGTAAATTGGTGCAGACACTATGGAAAACAGTATGGAGGATCTTTAAAATATTAACAATAGAACTACCATATGATCTAGAAATTCCTCTCCTGGGTATTTATCCCAAGAAAACTAAAGTGCTAAGTTGAAAAGATATATATGTACCTCTATGTGTACTACATCATTATAGCCCAGTTATGGAAACAACGTATGTGCCCATCAGTCGATGAATAGATAAAGAGTATATAGTGTATGTACATATACATAAAATGGAATACTGTTCAGCCAAACAAAAGAATGAAAACTTGCCATTTACAACATCATGGTGGACCATGAGGGTATTATGCTAAGTGAAATAAGTCAGACAGAAAAACAAGTAACATATGGTCTCACATATATGTGGAATCTAACAACAGCAAAAGCTAAACTCATAGGGAACAAATTGGTGTTTGCCAGACACGGGGGTAGTGGGTGGACAAAACGGGTGAAAGGGATCAAAGGTACAAACCTCCACTTATAAAGAATTCATGGGATGTAATGTGCAGCATCGTCACTATTGTTAATAATGCTGTATTGCATATTTGGAAGTTGCTAAGAATGAATTTTAAAGTCCTCATCACAAGAGAAAAAATTTTGTGTTCTATATGAGGGCACATATTAAGTAACTTTATTGTGGTGATTGTTTCACAGTATATACAATTATTGAATCATGATGTTGTACACCTAAAACTAATACAGTGTTATATGTATTATATCTCAAGAACATAAAAATTACTTAGACCTCCAGACTCTGTGGGAGAATATCAGACATTCCCAGGAGAACACAGACCATACTTTAAGAACCACTGACTTAAGGAAGAGGGGAAGAGAACCAGGAGAGAATGGATGTAAGAGATTTGGTTAAATATCACTTATAAGAATTGTCATCTTCTCTCTCTCAAAACGCCTGTGTACATGTAACTGAGTGACGGGGTTTAGCGTTTTATTGTGTGCTGCTTTGTATTCATTTCACATAGCTTCTCTATATCATTTGTCTAACTGCTCTGCTCGTTAAAGTGTTGTGAAACTATCCCTGTCTTTTTCTCTTTTCTGTGATATTGACCATGTAACAATTAAGCCCCTAATTAAAAGACTTGGTTAGTTTGTAGCTCTCAGAACAGACTGAAAAATTTGGACCATAGGTTTGTACTCTTAATAACCTAACATTATTATATGAGGCAAAACTCTTATTGTTTTTAAATTATCCTGAAATTGAGAAGAACCTTTAGCTTCAAGTATTAAAATTACAGTTATTGGCTTACTGATTACTTTTCCATTTAGTTACAATGAAATAGCACAGAACTAACGGCCTGATTTGCACAGTAAACAAAAACCTAGAAGGATAATATCTTCCTGACCTTTTTAACATACCACTTTAAACATTTGTGTCTGTTTTTTGCCTGCTTAGGGTTCCAAAGTTGGCATATTATTGTATTTTGAGCCAGAAATGAAGATAGTAAGAACATAAGACACAATTATTGATAGGCTTAGGGCATTGTTTTACCACAAAATATTAAAAAGAGGAGAAGACCACTTATCTTCATTCTAGGTATAGTTTTGTTATCATTTCAGTGAAGTCCATGACTTTGGACACATTAGTTAATTGCTATGTACTTTAACTGACTCATGCATAAAGCAGAGGTTAAACTAGAGGATTTGTCAGCTTCCTTTTTTTTGTTTTTTTTTTTTTAAACCAAGCTACAGTCATTAATCTATGACTATGTCAACCAATATTATTACTTTATTTTGTATTGAATAACAGTCTGTGATATTAAAAAGAGGATTAATGATTTATTTGGTTACCATAGCAATGGTGTGGTGATCTTTTCTCTCTTCCTGGTGGAAAGATTTTTAATATGTGCAGTTCAGTCCCACATATGATAATTAGATATATCTGGTTTTATCTTTTTTATCAAATGTAAATATTCAGAATAACTTTTCTTCATTCCTGTTAGAAAATGATGGTTTAATTTCTACACTTGTCTCAATTGCATTATTATTTATTTTGTCTAAATCCACAGTTGACCTTGTAAAGGAAGAAACTCAGTTCAATAAGTCAGTATATGATGTTTTGGAAACACAGAATGTTCTCCAGACTTAATTCTTTGATTCCAAAGTATTTGAAGTTGACTAAAATTTAGAGTTGGAATTTGACAAGAAAATAACAACAGGGGATTTTTAAGTAACTCAGAAAATAAAAAGTAAAACAGTCTTTATTTCTACATAAGGAAGGATCTACTTTAATGGCTCTGGATGATTGACAAATAAATTGATTCTCCTAGAACAAAAGTTTTAAGAAATCACAACTTACAGGAGCATTGAGAATAACTTTTAAAATGGATGGCAGAACTACTGTGGGTTACTTGATAATTTCATTTTGTTTTATAATCCCCAAATAAGTGTGCGTGATGCATGACCACAAAAATCATGAGAGCGGTGGGCAAAGGGAAGTCTCTCCCTCTCTCTTCCTTCCGACATCACCCCCGTCCCTCCTGCTCCCTCCACAGCTCTCTCAACAACTGGCCTCTGTTACTATAATATGCAGCTGCAGGTGCTTTCATAGTTGGCTTTTCCAACCCTGATCATCACAGAACAGCATGAGCTACTCTGTTATCCCTAGTGTAGACAATAAAGCTTACCCTGCACTTGCTTATACAGTTACCCTATGAAGTCACTTTATTGCTAATAGTGTATGAATTGAATGTGAGGCAGTTTTTGATAGGATGAACATCTCTTGTTTCTGCCTCTTAGTTACTGTTCCCCATTTGTCACCCCAAAACCCCAGATTCTCCTTTGAAGGAACTATTCTTCCTACTCAGAGCACAGTGTCCATGGCAGAGTTGACTCCAAACTTAGCATCAAGGTGTGAGTCTGACCAGAAGAAGCAAGCCAGTTCGCACATCCCCTAGGCAGAGTGATTGTTTCAAGGAGGGCTTCTGACCTACTTTGGGCCATCTTCCTCAAAAGCCTTGATTTTATTGATGTTTTTGCAAAGACAGGATCTTTCTTTTCTGCTGTGGTTGCTGACAGAATAAAATACCAGCCCCCAGCAGACCTCTTTTCCCATGAGGCAAGTCAGCCTATAATCTCTGATGGGGAAGAACAAAACAAAACAAAAACAAAAAGAGTAAAATAGCTCAATCATAACTTCGCATTTAAAATGAAAAGTAAAATGTCCTTTTCTTTAAACTACTTGAAGCAGGACATCTGATTATTTGCATCTGAAAATTCTGTTTTATATATATATAGAGAGAGAGCACATGTAACTCTCTGCTATATTTACCTTCATATTTGTTTACTTGTGGAGTATCTGAAAAGGATTAACTTTTTCACTGCTGTTAAATTTTTTTCCAAAGTCCCTGTGAACGTACACAAAATATTGATGTGCATATAAGAGATAATTAAAAAATCACCGACAATCTGTCAAATAACTCATTTAGTTAAGACTACAACCAAAAGAAGCCTAGTATTTTATTCTTAGTCTATGGTAAAAGTATAGTTTATTAGAGGATTTTTGTTGTATGTTATCTAATTCAAATTTAACAGCCTATTTCAAGGACTTGTCTGTATTCAGTTATTTTTTAACTTTTCATTTTTATAGATCACAAACTAAATGAAGTTCTACTTAAAAAAAAAAAACCCCACATACAAAATGAATGGTAAGGAAAAAGTGTGCTTACAGAAGTCTCAGGAAAATTTAATTTTTTTTCTTGTCTTGAAAAATAATTTTGATTATAATGTCACTTACACATGTTAATTATATCAAAACTTCTAGTCACGTAGAGTATTTCTTTCACATTGACCTTGACATAGTTTTTCTGGTTTTTGCCAAAAGAAGATTTACCCATGCTTTAAGTGCTGTGGTTTCCTCAGTCTCAAAGATAATGTATCCTCTGAAACCTCCATTATGGTATTTTCCTTGAGATGGAGCAATATTTTCTGAAAGAATAATTGAAGTTGTAGTTATATGATGATCCTGAATAGCCGGAGGCTTAAAATTCAGTGCTAGACAAATTCTTATTATCTGTACTCTTCAAAAATGGGTATGATGGCCAAAAATTCATCACGTGTCTCATTTCAGGAAGATGAAGGGAGCAGAGATGAGGTAGTGCAGATCCTTGACTGCACTTTCAGTTAGAAATGCAACAGAAGGTATGGTCTCCCCATTTGTATCAGTAGGCTTAAAATTCTAGCAAGATGGGGAAATAATGCATCAAGAAAATATGCAGATCTCTAAAACAGGAAAAAATGGCTAATAGGTCACATAAAAGTGTATGATACCAAGATACTTTCCTTCACTTAGGTATTTCTCTGAGTGTGTTTTTCAGACAAACTACAATAGCATCACCTGAAGTGCTTGTTAAAAATCCTGTTTCTTGGGCTATTTTCCAGCTGTTGAATCAGATTGTCTGGTTTGGAACTGAGAGTTCTGAATATTTAATAGGAACCTCTAGGGGAGTCAATAAATGTTGAGATTTGAAAACTGCTCACTTGAGAGCTTGTGGATGACTGGGCCACAATTATGTTTGTATCATATGAGCTATATTTCCCACCTTCTTTACAATGGATTTTTATGCAGCTCATACTTGAGTCTAGTGATTCTACTAAAACTTCCTTTGTACACCCAACTTGGACTTCTGGATATCAGCTAATGAAATATATTAAAAGCTGCTGTATGGTGGAATTGCCTTCCAGCCAACAGTTTTGCTTCAGCAGAGCTGATTTCTTTGTCTTCACAGCATTGCTGGTTATGGGAATATTACTGTCTTCATCCCATGTGTAGTAAAAAGAATGAAAAACAAGAAGATTGAGTAATGGTTCTCAGTGAGAAGTAATGCATATGAGAATGAAGAGATTATTATAGTTACAGTAAATAATGAATTTTAGTGTCATTCTAACATAAGTTGTCTAAATTGGCAGAAGATAAATAAAATGAAATATGTATATGACATGTTAGAAATGACATTTTCCAAACAGGGTCTAAAAAGCTTGATTTATTAGAGATTTAAAAAGAAATTCTTTTTTCTCTTTGGGTTTGGAATCTACCCATCTATCTATACATGTGTACATACATGTCATTCTAACACCATGTCTCTTCTAGGAATTTATTATGTATGAAATTGAGGGATTACCTCTATAATATTGTGGTATTTATTCATTCATTCATTCAACAAACATTTATTGAAAACCTCCATTGCAAGCAATATTCTAGAAGCAATATATATTGTAGTAACAAACCAGAAAACAGTTTAAGTCCCAAGCTCTCACAAGGCTTCCATTCTAGTGGAGGAGGGGGTGACAGTAAACAAATAATTAGTGAATATCTGTCCGGTGATGATAAATGCTACGAAGAAAAATAAAGCAGAGTAGCATGTTATATCGTGTGGTTCGGGAAAACCTCTCTAATAACCTAGCATTTGATTTGGAGCCTGAAAGAAGTGGAGGAGCGATCCATGCCGCTCTTGGAGAAAGGGCACTCCAAGCATCAGATTGACAAATGCGAAGGCTTGAGGCAGAAGCTTGCACAGCAAGCGTGAGAGGACAGAGGGGAGGCTGGTGTGGCTGGCGTGGGGTCAGGGAGCATATCTGGGAGGGGAGGAGATCAGCAAAGCAGCAGGGGGCTAGACCGCGGAAAGCCTTGCAGACTGTTGTGAGCACTTGGGATCTCTTCTGGGTGAAATGGGAAGCCGCTGATGGGTTTGGGGAGGAATAATACTGTCATGTTTTATGAAGATGTATAAATCTGATTTCTGTGTGGAGAGTGGGCTGTGGAGATCAAGAGTGGGAATAGGAATATCATTACAAGGCTTTCAGAACAGTCTAAGCTAAAGGTAACATTGTCCTGGACTAGGGTGAGTGCATTGGAAGTGGGGAGAAATGTCTGGCTTCTGGGTATAGTTTACAGTAGGACTTGCTGTTAAAGAAGATGTGAATTTGCAAGAAAAAAAATGTGACTCTAAATTTCTCATTCTGAAAGATTGGAGTTTTCATTTACTAAAGTGAGAAAGACAGTAAGAGGAGCATTTGAGATGGGAGAGGGGAATGTGGGCTAAACTTTAATTTGGAACATGGTGAGCTTGAGATGTCACTTTGTCACATAAGGGGAGATACCAAATAGGCTGCTGGCTCTATGGGGCCAGAGTCCAGGGAAGAGGTCAGAGTTAGAGATAGACATTTGGAGTTACCAAATATAAATAATATTTCAATTCAAAGAGCCAGATGTAATCACCTGGGGAGGACATATAGACAAAGAGGATACTGAGGACCTGAGCCCCAGGCCACTTCAGCGTTCAGAGATAAAGGAGGTGGAAGCTGTAAGGGAAACCCAGAAGGCAGCATGACAGGAGCAGAGCGCAGAGTCAGGCGTCTTAGCAGACAACTGTAAGTCCTTGATAAGAGAGAAGTGAAAGATGATGCTGAGCTTTGTCGGTCATCAAAAAGCTGGTTGTGGCGTTATCTAAGACTGCCCTAGAAGCGGATGATTTTGTGGAACATTCCTGAAAAATAAAACACAAGTGCAATTATCACTATGTTGAGGCTCACAAGCCAGTGTAATCTAATAAATAGCCACAAAACAAACGGTTGAAAACTGAAGTACCAAGCCAGTACCTGGTGTGTGATGTAGTTCCTGACAGCTTTGAGTTGTAATCTGTGAGGCAGCAGATAATGAATAGTAGGATATTAGTTAATATGTTAAGTAAAATTTTTTTTTCCCATTTCAAAGAATCTAGTACTCTCGTTTTCTCACTGTCTCATTTTTGAATACTGTTATACAAAGGTGAATAGTATTATTGCTTTTCCATTCCAAGTTGGGGATGTTTTCTGTATAAGTTGTTATAGATAAAAGAGGCTGAAATGAAGTAAATATTAATCCTTTAAAATGTGAGTAATTTAAAAGAAAAAAATGTGGGTTGTTGAAAGGATAAAACAGATAATACATAGAAGTTTTAATACATGCTTTGAAATTTTAATGATGTTTTCCACAGTGTTAATAACAGAGGCTGGAGAATTTTATTGACAGCCAGCTTACATGCTTCACTGTCTTTTATGAGACTGTCACTGGTCTGTAGGGGTGGGGGTAGTAAGTGGGTTCAGTTACACCCCACTACATAATGTTAGCATTCTGAGGAGGGTGTATTTAGGTTATGAAGTCTCTGCAAAGGGATGTCATGTCCCTCTGAGTTTTCTGCTCATAGTACACAGAGCAGCAGGGATTTTCAAATTTTCCTTTTAGCAAAGCAAATGTAAAACTGTGTTTGTATGCCTTCATAATAATAATAATAAAATTTCCAAATTTAGTAAGAATTTCATTTAGAATGGTCAGACTTTTGTGCTTTCTACAGAGGAATGACAATTCTTACTAATAATACGAAAATTGGAATTCCCATACCTCTCTTTGCTAGAGATGGCATCTCTGAACCCACGCAGCTTAGAGTTGTCGAACAGGAGGTACTTCCAGTGAAGCGAGCTGTCTAATGAATTCTGGATCAGTGTTTTAATTGAACCTTAGGAAAGCAGTATAGTTAATGAGCTCTTTAATATGTAGGCTTTTTTTCCTTTATTCATCCATTTGTTTGTATTCCCAGTACACAGTAGATAATAAGTTCCGTTGGATCACATGGAATTTTATGTAGGTGGAGGAGGAATGTGATAGTTAAGAATGCTTCCTGAAAAATCTTAGGACTGTGAAAATGTACAGTGTTGTCATTGTAGTAGTATGTAAAAAAAAACACTGTTTTATATAATTACTGATATATGTTTGTGTTATTGGACATTTTCTTTTTTGGAATAAGTACATCATTATACCAATGTACAGTAAAATAGATGTATCTTTCTTTATGGGAAATACATGCTGTAGTTTGATATTTTCACTTGCTTAAGTTAAACTTATTTCTGCATCACTCTTCAGGATTTATCTTCAAAGCCAATTCAGTAATTTTAGCATGAGGAATATAAAATTATAATGTAATATTAAGACCATTTATGTGGATATAACAGGATCATTAAGTTTTTTTTGTTTTGTTTTCATATTCTTTTTCATTATAGGTTACTACAAGATACTGAGTGTAGTTCCCTGTACTATACAGTAGAAACTTGTTACTTATCTATTTTATATATAGTATCTGCAAATCTTAATCTCCCAATTTATTCCTTCCCACCACCTTTCCCCTTTGGTACCCATGAGTTTGTTTTCTGTGTCTGTGGTCTGTTCTCTTTTGTAAATAAGTTCGTTTGTGTCTTTTTTTTTTTTTTTTTTTTTTTATTCCACATATGAGTGATATCATATAGTGTTTTCCTTTCTCTTTCTGGCTTATTTCACTTAGGATGATGATCTCCAGGTCCATCCATGTTGCTGCAAATGACATTATTTTATTCTTTCTTATGGCTGAGTAGTATTCCATTATATAAATACACCACAATATCTTTATCCAGTCCTCTGTCAGTGGACTTTTGGTTGTTTCCATGTCTTGGCTATTGTATGTAGTGCTGCTATGAGCATTGGGTGCATATGTCTTTTCAAATTAGAGTTCCCTCCAGATATATACCCAGGAGTGGGATTGCTGGATCATATGGTAAGTCTATTTTTAGTTTTTTGAGAAATCTCCATATTGTTTTCCATAATGGCTGCACCAAACTACATTCCCACCAACAGTGTAGGAGGGTTCCCTTTTCTCCACACCCTCTCCAGCATTTATCATTTACAAATAAACTGAAAAGCTTTTTGCACAGCAAAGGAAACCGTAAACAAAACAAAAAGACAACCTACGGAGTGGGAGAAAATATTTGTAAATGATGATACTGACAAGGGCTTATTTCCAGAATATATAAACAGCTCATACGACTTAATAACAAAGAAACAAACAACCCAATCCAAAAATGGGCAGAAGACGTAAATAAGCAGTTCTCCAATGAAGACATACAAATGGCCAATAGGCTCATGAAAAAATGCTCAATATTGGTAATTATCAGAGAAATGAAGATCAAAACTACAATGAGGTATCACCTCACAACAGTCAGAATGGCCAGCATTCAAAAGTCCACAAATAATAAATTCCGGAGAGGGCGTTAAATTAAATTTATTTCTACATCACTCTTAAGGATTTGCATTCAAAGCCAAATCAGCAATTTTAACATGAGGAATATAAAATTATAATGTAAGGTTGAGACCATTTACGTGGACATAATTGGGTCATAAGTTTTAATATGGCTTTTGGTACAATAATTTTCCCATTATGTTTCTACCTGAGACTCTTGTTTTACCAAGTGGAATTTTTCCATTCCATAGGGTAAGTGATAAAAGCAGTGAAATCAATGACCTTATTTATTAAGAAACTGTGGGACAACATTCTGTGATAGCATGAGTAATTGCAAAATATTACCAGTAATTGTTAGATATAACTCATATTATTTCACTCAGAAAATCAGTTCTAAACAGATATCCCATTGTTTGCTTTGCTTTTAAAGGATTAGCACAAGCTTATAGTGTCAATTTCACATATTCATATGTCTTCCTTCCCCACATAACTTCTACACACTTTAGACACTGATTTAAGGAAATACATCCCCATATATACTATCATGTTGTTTATTCTTTCCAGAAACAAATACATATTACCAGGGAGGAAGAGAAAAATATATTTGCTCTTACTAGGGATGAAAAAGGTGATAGTATACGCATATCCCCGTAAGCTGGAGCAGAGTCCCAGTTAGTCCTCAGTCCATGAAACGAAGGACTGTGAAGATGGGATGGGAACTCAGCAGCAACATGGTGTATCTTCCTTTGTTGGGAAGTTACTGAAGCCCTAAATTTGCTTCAAAAGAGGAAAAAGCATTCCTAAACAATTTATGGTTCTCCCTTTCTCTCATATACCCGTATACATTTTCTTTTATCCTGTTTGGTTAATTTTTAAGGATGAACAGCTGAAGTCACTAAAATATGCAGGGATATTAAAAGATACAGATTCCAGTAAATAATGACAATGACTGCTGAATATCAGTGTAAATTTTTCCTCCTCACCTTCAATTATGACACTGTAAGAAGAATCAGCTGGCAAACCTGGAGAAATAAATAATTAAAGAAAAAATAAAGCTGTCATTATAGCTTAAATCAGTACTTTTCAGATCTTCATTTTTAGCCTCAAAAGACTTTGCAGGTATGAACTCCTTGTGGCAAGTCATGTGTTGCACAGTGGGGCACGTGGGGCAGCCCACCTGACACTCCTCTTCCCTGATAAGGCTTCGTAGTATGTCTGTGGAATCCAAGGGCTCCACTGCATGTTTTGAAGAGCAGCGGCTTATAACCTTAAATTTTCAGTAAATATTAGTTTTTGATGATGATGATAATTAAATCTTTCTAACACAAGTAACTATTTTGTTTAGTTAAATTCAACAAATGTTACTGAGTCCCTACTGAGTGTCATGCCTGTCGCTAAGGGCATAAGAGGATTCCTCGATCCCTTTAGTTGCACCATATTTTTACTGAAGTGTTAAATTTCATGGAATTTTCCTGCTGTAGAAGCTTTTAAGTATGCTGCTTGGTTTATTCCTTGAGAATTGTGAGTTGTTTCTTGTGTTATTTTCTCACAATTTTTGTGTAGGTTATAAATGAGATTGAAAATGTTTCAGTCAGCTCTGGCGGCTGTAACAAATTACCAATAGGCTGGGTTGCTTAGAAAAAAAATAGTTATTTATTTCTCACAGTTCTGGAAGCTAGAAGTCCAGGATCAGGCAGCCAGCATGATGGGGTTCTTGGTCAGTGCCCTCCTCCTGGTTTCCTGTCAGCTGTCTTCCTGCTGTGTCCTCACATGGGGAAGGAGGGCTAGCTGCTGTCTGGCCTCTTTGTAGAGGCACTGAGCCCTCATGACCTAATTAACCTGAAAAGGTCCCACTTCCAAATACCATCACTTTAGGGTTAGGGTTTTAACATATGAATTGTGGCAGGATGCAAACATTCAATCCATTGTAATAATAAAATATTTTGTATACGTTGGGTAATTCAAATGGTTTACTGGATACAGGAGGAGAAGAAAAGGCATACAGGATATTAATGTGTGCAGAAATTCCCCTAAATTATATAAATATGGAACCAAAATGTAATTTCTTTTAACAGGCTTTCTCTTAATCAGTGGAGTGAACTCTGGCATAAAAACTTTCAAGTTCGCACTATAAAATGTACTTCCAGTCCCTAAGCCCACCCTCTTCCTAGTAGGAATGAAAAATACTAATCAGTAGTGAGTCTAGGACAGAAACGGAAAAATTTTTTTGAGCCACCCTGAGGCTTATAATCCGGGAGGCAGTCTTACAGAGAACTCTGAGAGCTGTTCTGAAGAGCTGAAGGGGAGGCCTGTAGGTATATGACTTTGACAAAGGGGTACCTGCAATCAGTCAAGCACGCATCTTGGTGGAAGGCTACTGCCATTTGCAAGGAACACATATCTTAGTTAATGGTTTTAGTGCTTTTCTAAGTATAGGAAGATACAAGACACTGGGTTCATAAAATTTTCTCCTGAAAATCTCTACCTGTCTGAGGGCCAGTTCTATCAGTTTTCCCAAAGCACGAAGTGCTTTGTCCTGGTCTTTACCCCGATCTCCTTTCAGTGATGGCAGTGGCTAATGGGATGCTTGTAAAACTGGATGGTGGGAAACATTCTTAATTTTACAATCCCTTGCCTTTCAGTCTTAATTTCAACCGAGATTTGGGAGGCATTTCATGACCAGTGTAACCAGTGCTCATTCCCAGTTCAGGCAGGGCCTTGATAGGCCACTCAAGGTGCTTTATTAGACTAGGTCCTGTTAACAGTGGCTGAAAGCCTCTGGACCCCTTGTTTTAATAGTCTGTTATAGTCCAGGAAATGGTTCCCTCTTGTTGCTGCTTCTCATATCTGGAGTTACACTGTTACAGTCATTAGCCTTAGGAGATTGCGTTATTTGGTCAGCCCTATCAAATCACATAATCATCATTCATTGTATCGAAGGCTCAGTCACACAGTTGGTAATGGAAGAAATGATAATCCTATAAAAGCGGCAGCATATAAAAGTAACACAAGTAGTAACCTTAGTAAGTCTCAAGTATTTAAACTAAGAACTTCCATTAGTATCTCCTCTGGTCATCTGACCCAGTCTGTTCTGCACCATTCACTACCTTTTAAAGGAAATTATATATTGGAGCATTCACCAAATACAGGGTGAGTAGTGGATCATCATGACCCCTTGCAGGATTGAGAAGGGAGTGTTATCTTCCAAGGAGTTACATGGCTGGCACCAGAAGAAGAAAAAATGATCTTTGTGGTTGAGCAGGGATTCTGCCTTGGGGGGATCTGGTTAACGCAGAGGCCCAGTGCACACTAGAGTGGAGGGGGAGGAGGCCCAAACAGGCAGAGAAGATTATGTTGAAATTTGTCTTATCTTGCCTTAAAATATGAGTTTGTTTCATCATTAGCAACTGAGTAGTCGAACCCACTTACCCAGTTTCTCAGGACGAAGTTTCCAGCGTCATCCTTAATTACTCTTCTTTGCCTCTTCCTCCATGGGCCATCCCTCCACAATCCTGTTGATTCTAAATCCAGAGCATGTCTTCAATCTGTTTCTGTCTGTTTACCTTCATTTCTGCCACTGTTGTCCAGGACCTTAGCACGTTTCTCTGTCTGTTGCAGTGGCCTCTCAGGTGCTTTTTATATTTGCACAATTGGTCCTGAATAGTCTGTTCTCTGTAATACAGTGATTTTTTAAAAGTGATAGATACATCCACTGCCTACCTTGCACCCCTCTCCACCTTTACAATTAGAATGAAATTCAAGCCTTTACCCTGAATTACAAAGCCCTCAATTACTAGTCTCTACTTCTCTGTCCTCTTCCTTTTGCGCACTCCAATCCCACTGGCCTTCCTTCCCTTCTTCAAAGGGATGCATTCAGTCCTGCCCACAACCTTTGCACCTGCTCTTTTCTCCCTCTGAAATGCAGTTTCTCCTGATCTCTGCAGGTCTCATTTTTATCTACTCATTCACATCTCAGTCAAAAAGACACTTTCTCAAAGCAAGACACTTTCTTCCTCTTTGATCAATTAGGTTAAATGCCCCCAAAGAGAAAAGACTTTTCTTTTTCAGGTTATGCTTGAGCTAAATCTTGTGGGATGGGAGAGGGTTCTCTGGGACATGGAAGGTGAAATGGTGAGATTCACACTCCAAGGAGAGAAAATAGCACAGAAGATTGCCACAGGCCCATTGGCTTCTTTGAAATCTTAATGTTTGTGTCAGTGAGCTTTGCAGACCTCTTATTCTAGCTCTTGTTAGTATTCCTCTGGCCTGGGTGTCTGGATACATGACATTTTGCACAGATTTGGGGGAAAAAATCTGAAACATTTCTTAAAATATAAGAATCCAGAATACAAAACCTGAAATCATAACTGGAGTGTTGCATCCTATCAAAAAAAAGGCCTGTCATTTTTGTTTGATTGAAAATTGAGCGTTCAAGTGTGGATTGCTTGAATTTAAGATAAAACCACTAGATGGTGCTCTGTATTCTAACTGTCAGAGAAATGTCTGTCTCTGAAAGAACAAAAGTCTTAAACCTACTGTTACCAAGACAACCTGCTTAGCTTGGTCTGGTTGCTTTTCCTTGTGCTTCTTTTTATCCGCTTCTCTCTCTCCATTTAACTGGTTTTTCTGTTTTAGGCACATGGGTTTACATGATGTTTAGTAGGGGGAGAAAGTGAAAGGAAAAAAAAAAAAAAAGGAAATGTGCTCTGTACCATTTTGGAGTATCCAATATGTGCTAGTCCCCCTGTGGAGACTACAAAGGAAATTTGGGCCATGGTCTGAAGTAGCTTAGAAAGCAGTTTAAGATATAAGTCATGAAAGAGAAAAATTACAAAAAAACATGATAAACCTTTTTTAGTACTACATATAAGCGATAGTTAGTAGGTATGGTTTGCCCAAGAAGGCACCACATTGTGAATTAGAAGGTAACCCAGATGGATTGCTAATAAGTGGGTTACGTGGGTCAATTTATTTATACTCTCTTGTCTTATTTTCTCTAATACTTGGATTAAACTCAATGATCTCTAAAACTCCATCCAATTCCAGTACGATATGATTTTTCAGTCTCTAGAATTTATAGGAATTGCATGAAAGATTATTTTAGGCCACAGTAGTCAGAAAAGCTTTATGAATGAGTAGACATTTATAATGCATATTTGAAAAGGTAAAGTCTGAAGAAGAGAAACAGGTGAAGAGTCTGATGCTGACTGACATCCAGAAACGGGCAGAGCTGAAGTGTGTCTGTCCAGCTAAGTTTCAGGCGCTCACACAGGAAGTGTGCTGTGTACACTGGGAGGTTAATGCTCCCTCCCACGTACCTAGAGATGAGGCATGGCCTTGAGAATTACAGTGATAAAATAAAAACTTCAAGGTTTAGATTGACTTTCAGTAGAAGTCCTTAGAAATTTTGGTATCTGCTGAACCAAAACAGCAAAAGAATATTTATGGCATATGTTCATGTTAAAAAATGACATAATTCCTTTTTATCAGTGTATTTTCTGAGGACACTCTACATCAGAATCACTCGTGTTTGTTGAAACTGCATCTTTTTGGCCTACACTCAAAATGTACTGAATTGGAATCTCTTGGGGGTTCTGAACATTTTCTTTTTTGACAAGGTCCTTAGAAGAGTCTGAGGTACATCAGAAATTGAGAACATCTGCTATTACTTACAAAAGCATTAACAATTCAAATAAATACTGTAGAATGAACAGAAGTACCTGAAAACAACATACTCTTTCTCAAGAGGAGATGGAGCCTTCAAAAACCAGCTGCTGAGACAAAGGACTCATAGCTCATTTGTTTCTATATGTCAGTAAGCTTTTAAAGAGTGGCATTTGATTAAATTTCCCTCCTTTGTTGTTTGGGTTGAGTCAACATTGTATCCTGTTCAGGGTACTATTTAACAGATATTTTAAGTGAATGAATGAAGGAGAAGAAAAGGGTGGAATTTACAGCTAGTAAAAAGGAAGGGAACCTCATGGAAAGCCATTAGAATACCTGACTTCTTGTTTTAGCTCAAATGTCATGTTCTCAGATACTAACTCCCTTGACTACTGTATCTTAATTAGCACACTCAGCTTTCTCTCATAATCTGTTTATTTTATTATAGCATTTATCACATTATGAGTTTATTGCCTTCTCTGTGTTTGTTCATTGCGTATCTCTACATATACATTTTGGGTTCCTGGTGGAAACCTTATTTCTTTTTCTTTTTATTTTTTAATCCATCATTGTATTAACAGAGCCTACAGAGTGGCTTCCAATTGGTGAATAAAGGAAAAATAAATGTGACAATTGGTTTGTAAGTAAATCACATAATTTCATTAGAGGGACATGAAAGGCCAAAATACCACTTTTATATCTACTATTGATACAAACATTTTCACTACTAGAACTTCATTACATGACGGTTGGAAAAGCTTACTGTTAACAACTGTTAACACCATAATGTGCATTTTGAGTTCCTTTTTAAAATGGTGTCTAATGGATCAAATACTTGATTGCATGTAGAGGGAATAGGAAGAGGAAGAATTACAGAGTACATAGAACACTCCATGGAAGAAGTAATCAGAACAGGAGCAGATTCCTGAGTGTGTGAAATGAAAAGGGCAGCAGAATGGGAGAGACATGTATGTGTCTTATACCTTCTGATATATTCAGCCCTCAGACAAAGGCTTTAACTAGTGTTTCCAGCAAGGCACCAATAACTGTTCTAACAAATACCTATTTCTCATAAACTTACTTCAAGACATATTGCAAGATACTTTTATAGATTCACATGGAGACAGATCCAAAAAAATATTGCTATGGTTTCTGTCAGAGTGTTTTGCCTATGTTTTCCTCCATGGAGTTTTATAGGATTTCAGTCTTAAATTTAGGTCTTTAATTCATTTTGAGTTGATTTTTGCATATGAAGTTAGAGAATGTTTTAATTTCATTCTTTTGCATATGGCTGTCCAGTTTTCCCAACACTGTTTACTGAAGAGACTGTCTTTTCCTCATTGCATATTCTTGCCTCCTTTGTCGTAGGTTAATTGACCATGTAAGTTTAGGTTCGTTTTTAAGCTCTTTATTCTGTTCCATTGATCTATATGTCTCTTTTTGTGCCCAGTACCATACTGTTTAGATTACTGTAGCTTCATGGTATAGTTGAAATCAGGGAACATGATACTTCCTAATTTTGTTCTTTCTCAAGGTTGGTGAGCATAGTGTATCTTTCCATTTTGTTCATCAATGTCTTAACAGTTTTCTGAGTACAGGTCTTTTACCTCCTTGGTTAGATTTATTCCTGGGTATTTTATTCTTCTTGATGTGATTATATGGCATTGTTTTCCTCATTTCTCTCTCTCATAGTTCATTGTTAGAATACAGAAACAGATTTCTATATATTAATTTTGTGTTCTGCAACTTTACTGGGAAGAATGTTAAATGCTCAGTTAAAACATTTGATTTACTATAAAGAATTTATCAGCTTAATTCCTTTTAAGGAATCAAGTAAATATTTTGGGGTTAATTGCTACTAATGGCGAGCAAGTGAAATGTGTGTTTCTAGTTTAACATCAGATTTATTTAAGGACAAAGCAGTTTTACCTTAACAATTTTTGGCAGTAGCCTTTTAAAAGCCTGTTACGCATTGAAAAAGTGAATTGCATTATTTGAGAATGTTAAGCATTTCCCAGAACAACTGAGCACAAAGCCATTTATCTACAATTTCATCTCCAATTATTCATAAAACAGATTTTTAATATATGACAGAGTTCTTGGGTAGGTCCGGATATAGTGTCCTATTTCAAGATTAAGCTAGAATTTTTAAAGTGGCATTTAGTCCTCGACCATTAAGTTATTGACAATAAGGCCACCATTTCTTCACCAACTTGATAACTATCAAATCAACAGGCATTTCCTGAGTTCTCATTATGTGCTTAGGCTTATGATAGTCACTTTGGTGTATTAGAAGACATGGTTATGGTTCCTGTATTCCAACAAAACAGTATTTTGGAGAAAAATATGTGTAATTCTGAAAGTCCACTAATACATACTTAATTGTTAAATTGTTTGAAATTGACAGTTCAAAATGAGTTTAGAGAATGAATAATGGAGAGAAGCTTTCATGGCTGGAATTGTTAAAAGTTTTGATTCAGGAGGGGGAGGACATGTGCTGGATTTGTCTTAAAGTCTGCCTGAGATCACAGAAGAGAAGAAAGGAAATTATTCAGGGCAAGGATTCAGTGTGTATTGAGGCTGGGATAAGAGAAATGATCTTGGAAACCTTTAGGCTGGTACTTGGAGGTAGGGGTGCTGAATGGTCTGTGTTATGGAACAGAGAGTCACTCCAAGACTTTATTTTGCTTCCCAGGCTGAAAACTACTCAGAGGAGACATGTGTGGACTTACTGATCATTTCTGACACATAGCAGATCAGTCTCACCCAGCATGTTGCCCAAAACAGTGACCTGGCTGGTTGATGGGTGATGGGTAAATCACTTGGGTAATTTAATTTCATATGTTCAAATAGAATAGGACATATCAGTGAATAAAGTTTTGTAATCCCAGACGCACAGATTCTCTATTTCATCTCTAATCATATCAAATAGCCCCCCCCCCCGCCTTTTTCTCTTTAACTTGTGATCTTAAAAATGGACTATTAAAGCAATGTCATTGGGTATAATTTTGCATTTTAGTGTAAGAATTATAAGAAATGGTACTGGTTTCCGTGAACCCTGTATGCAAATTGTTGGTAAATAATTAGTAAAATGTTGAACAGATCCTGGCCCTTGTGAGAGAATTGTGTTGCTTTGGTGGGTCACGTTGGGTCAGAGAGCCTGTGTGTTTCACTGTCTCCAGAGCGCTGCAGACATCTGTTAACCGTAGGTGTCTGGGCGCACTGAGCACTAGCCACGAGATAACAAATACACCTATACAAATACAATTTAGGTTTGAAAAATAACACACATCTGGCTTAGACTCACATGGATTCCTTTCCTGGTTTCTGACACAAAGTGTCTGTGGACAGAATGAAAGAGAAAGCCGGAGGGGTGAGGGAGGGGGAAGGAGGTCCGGCTGCCCGCGGAACGGGACGCTCGAGTGCTTCATGGAGGAGAAAAGATTAAAACCCAGCTTCCTCGTGGGTGACAAGGGGTGAAGACTGCCGCCTCACCTGCTGCTCCGTGTTGTTTTGGGGCTGATAACAGACAGAATAAAGCCAACGTGCAGCCTGTGCTCCGTCCGAGTCGCTCACAGAGCCGAGTGTGACTAAAACGGCCCAGGGAGCTCGCAACGGAGCTGCACCACTTGGAGCTGGTTTTCTGTTGTTACTTTTCTTTGAATCTCAGCTATCAGCTAAGCAAATCTTAGCCCATGTGAAGCAACCCACTGAACATGCAGGAGTCTGGGTGGACACGTGGGCTTGTGTTGCTTAATCTTAGCCATAATTTGCATCTTCTCACCAGAGGAGACAGAAAAATATTCCACACTCTTCTAGAGGCCTCATGTGCACTAGCAGAATTGGCATTAGACATTAATCACATATTCCTGGTATTACCATTTGGTTCTGTGCAAAATCATACAGGGGATTCTGTTTTAAAACCACGATTCATGTATAAAATCCATGTAATTGATACAATATGTTTCAGGCGTTCAAATGAGGTAGTTCTCTTTATATTGGCATGCAGTATTTTTTGAGAATTATTAAGTAACCAAAGGAACAGAACAGAGCTCATAGTAAGGAATGTTTGTATGGTGAAGTGATAGATAACAGACATATATATTATCTGCTGACCTGAAATAAATAGACTGCCATATCTTTCTCTAGCAAAGATAGGTTTATTCAGGATCAGCAGGGAATTGCAGTTTAAGGTCTGCAGCCATGGAGAGGCACACGCAAGTGCCTGCATGGCAAGGGAAAACAGGTTTTAAGGTTTTAGAGAAAGGAAAAAAAGTTGGGAGGGCTATTGATGAAAAGAGAGCCCATGGCTTTTCATTGGCTGAGTCATTGCCAGGAAAGAAGAGGAGTCTGGCTGCTTCTTGTTGGGCTCAATTTTTCTACAGATTGAAGGTTTGTGGTAGTAACGCGTCGAGCAAGTCTATCGGTGCTATTTTTCCAACAGCATTTGTTCACTCCCTGTCTGTCACGTTCTGGTAATTCTCATGTATTTCAAATTTTTTCATTATTATTATATTTTTTATGGTGATGTGTGATCTGTGAGCTTTGATGTTACTATTGTAACTGTTTTGAGGCACCTTGATCTGTGCCTGTATAAGACAGCAAACTTGGTGATAAATGTGTGTGTTCTGATGGCTTCACCAGCCAGCTGTTCCCCGTCTCTCTCCTTTCCATCGGGCCTCCCAATCCTCTGAAACAACAGTATTGAATTAGGCCAGCTAATAATCCTGCAGTGGCCTCCAATGTTCAAGTAAAAGGAAGAGTTGCATGTCTCTCACTTTAAATCAAAAGCTAGAAATGATTAAGCTGAGTGAGGAAGGCACGGCAAAAACTGAGGTAGGCTGAAAGGTAGGCATGTTGTGCCAAACAGGTAACCTTGTTGTGAATACAAAGGAAAAGATCTTGAAAGAAATCATCAGTGAACACAAGATAAGAGAGCAAAACAGCCTTATTGCTGAGATAGATAAAGCTCTAGTGGTCTGGGTAGAAGATTAAACCAGCCACAACATTCCTTTAAGCCAAAGCCTAGTCCAGAGCAAGTACCTAATTCTCTGCAAGAAGTCTGAAGCTATGGGTTCATGAAGGAAAGAAGCCATCTCCAGAACATCAAAGTGCAAGGTGAAGCAGCAAGATGTAGCTGTGCTCAGTTAATGAAGGGGGCTGCAGTAAACAGCAGATTTCCAGTGTAGACTAAGGAGCTTTATTATGGGAGAAGATGACATCTAGGACAGTTCACACCTAGAGAGAAGTCAGGACTGGCTTCCAAGCTCCACAGGACAGGCTGACTCTCTTGTTAGGGGCTAATGCAGCTGGTGACTTGAAGGTGGAGCCAGTGCTCATTGACGGTTCCAAAAATCCTGGGGCCCTGAAGAGTTACACTAAATCTACTTTGCCTGTGCTCTCTAAATGGAACAGCAGAGCCTGGGTGACAGCACATCTGTTTACAAGGTAGTTTACTGAATATTTTAAGCCCACTGTTGAATCCTACTGCTTAGGAAAAAAAAAATAGTCTTTTCAAAGTAATACTGCCCATTGACCTCTGGTCACCCAAGAGCATGGTTGGAGATGTACAATGAGATTCATGTTTTCATGCTGCTGACACCATGACCATTCTGCAGTCCATGGATCCAGGAATAATTTCAACTTTCTAGTCTTATGACTTAAGGACTACATTTTGTAAGGCTTTAGCTGACAGAGTGATTCCTCTAATGGTTCTTGGAAAAGTCAATTGAAAACCTTCTGGAAATTATTTGCCATTTTAGATGCCATTAAGAACATTCATGATTCATGGAAGGAGGTCAAACTAATAGCATTAATAGGAGTTTGGAAAAAGTTGATTCCAACTCTCATGTATAATTTGGAGGGTTCAAGACTTCAGTGGAGGAAGTAACTGCAGATGTGGTGGAAGTAGCAAGAGAACTAGACTTAAAAGTGGAGCCTGAAGATGAGAATGAATTGCTACAGTCTCATGATAAAACTTGAATGGATTAGGAGTTACTTGTTATTGATAAGCAAAGAAAGTGTTTGCTTGAGATAGACTCTACTCTTGGTGAAGATGAGGAGAAGGTTGAAATGACAAAAGGATTTAGAACATTCCATTAACTTAACTGATAGAAGCAGAGGCAGGTTTTGAGAGGAGAGACCCCAGTTTTTGAAAGAAATTCTGCTGTCAGTAAAGTGTATGCTACAGAGCACACAGCATGGCATGCTACAGAGAAGTTTGTGAAAGGAAGAGTCAGTCAGTGTGGCAGCCTTCAGTGTCTTATTTTAAGAAATTGCCACAGCCAACCCCAGCCTTCAGCACCCAGCACCCTGATTGGTCAGCAGACACTGACAAGGAGGCAAGACCTTCCACCAGCAAAGAGACTACAGCTCAGTGAAGGTTCAGATGATGGTTAACATTTTTTAGCAGTTAAGTATTTTTAAAATTAAGGTCTATAGACTTTTTAAGACATAATTTTATTGCATACTTAATACACTGCAGCATGATGTAAACATAACTTTTATATGATCTTTTTGGGTAACCAAAAAATTCACATGACTCACTTTACTGTCATATTTGCTTATTGTAGTGGTCTGGAACTGGACCCACAATATCTCCGGGGTAGGCCTGTAATAGGTTAAATATTTTATGATCATTGACTACCAGTTGATACCAGCAAAAATCTCTATCTTTGGGTCTTTACTCAAATATCTGCTTCACAGAGAGTTCCCTGAATGCTGTGCTAAAATTGTAACTCCTACCTGGACTCCAGCCATCACATGTGTCCGGTGCTCTATGCTCTCTCCCGACCTCGACACATGCTTGTTGACCAAGAGGAAAGTTTAAACTGTGTAGTCGAAGTCACTCTTGGACTTCAGAGCTTTTAGTGGATGAAAGCAACAAAGCAGTAAGTTGATTCTTTTCTCCCTGTCATCCCTAATCATAGCTTTTCTTCAGAACGCCAGGGTTTTCATTTCTCTGGATAATTATGCTCCTTCTGCCTTCACCTACTATCATGTGCTTTCTTAATATTATTTCCTGTATTTACTCGTGCTTTTTAGTTGTCAAAAATAAACGAAGCTCTTTTCTTTTCAAGCAAGTTAATCCTAACCTCAAGCTACTATTTTCTTCGTTTCTTTAAAGAATTTGCTAATATTTTTAAAATAGTATAAAATAAATTCTTGCTCTTGGTTAAAAACAAAAGTGGAATTTACCAAGAACAAAAACTAATGAAATATCTAGTTTGAAGACCCCTTAAAAGCCATTAATAAATTATTATTTTGTTTATTCAAAAATATTGAGAATCGGCTATGTGACAGGCACTATTTCAGGCTCACGTGGATACACATATCTCTGTGTATCTATATGAGCCTTAAAATTAGTTCTAAAATTCCATTTTATTTCATGATCTCTATTGGACTAGGGCACAAAGGACAAACATTTTTTTTCCTTTTTCTGCCACTGCTCATTTAAGATGACTCTATAGGCTAGGACTTTCTTACTTTCAGGCCATCCGTATGAAAACATTCATATGAAGACATTGTTAAATATATCATTGGAGGACAGGATTATGTTTTCGTAAGTTGTGTTTGTCTCTCTTTGTAAATACAAAACTAAAGGTTTTTTAGTGAAGATAATTTTTTACATTAATAATAGAATTTTGGTTTCCTTTTATCAGTGAGGACACATACAATTACCATATATATTAAAGAATATAAAACAAAGAATAATTGCAATTTAATAGATACTTTGACAGAAAGAAACAGCACAAAATTTACTTGCAGTAAAGACCCCTAACTGGAATTTAATATTATAGATGAAGGTACGTTATTAAACATTTATCTACCAACAAAATATATGCTCTGAGCCAGCCTCTGGCTACTTCTAAAAGATAATTAAACTTTCGGGATTATATGTTCATAGCTCCCTAAGCAAATACCAAGCAATGCCTTTATTTCTGCTATAACCTCCATTAATTGTTACCATACAGGCTTAATGATTAGGAGCACTGACTGTCAAAATGTCAAAATAGTACATTAAAAATATCAGTGTAATGCAGGTTTTAATTTATTCCATTTTTAATCTGGTTTGATGTGCATGGCGATGAGATTTTATTTATTTATTTTTTTTAAATATAATGTATTAGAGGTTCTTAGTAAAGTAAAGTATGACTTTTTAGGGTAATGTCAATGTTTACAAGAAAGTCAAAGCAAACCACTGAGAACATTAAAAAAAAATCTCTGATTTAATGGACAGTAATTTGTCTTATTTAATAGAGATGTAAAATGTTTCTAACAGTGCATTAAGGCAATGGAAATAAATTAGGGCTATGTTATTATGGAATAATTACATAATCTTAGTAATAAGATTAATTCGAAGAAACTAGCTGATGTAACATTGGATTTTCAGACATTCATATGGTGGCTTTGGGGAGAGTATGCCAAAGGTGGGAATAGAAGAGGTGTTTCTATTACTAAGCTTAGAAAAATGTTTGTCATTTTCCTCTTGTAATTCATTACATTAAAATTGAGAGCTTTGGTTTCTTTGTATGTCTCCACCTACCTCCTCCCTCTGCTCCCTGTGCCTGCTGTGTGCTGGAACCTCGGGCTTCCTTCCCCCCTCCCTCCCTCCCTCCTTCCTTCCCTCCCTCCTTCTTTCTTTCCTTCCTTCCCTCCCTCCTTCCTCCCCTCCCTCCCTCCTTCCTTCCTTCCCTCCCTCCTCCCCCTCCCTCCTTCCTTCTTTCCTTCCTTCCCTCCCTCCTTCCCCCTCCCTCCCTCCTTCCTTTGTTCCTTCCTTCCCTCCCTCCTTCCTCCCTCCCCTCCCTCTCCCCTGCACCAACGCAGCAATATCCTTGCTGCTGTTCTTGCTGTATCTCCCAAATAGCAGGGAGACTTTTCTCCCTCAGTATAAGAGCTGAAAATCATTCCATTTAATTTAAGGCATCACACATCCATGAAATGCTTTTAAAAATCTGATATTAGTAAGGTAGATGTGAATGTTTAAATCAAATTAAATCCAAGGAGTTTTTTTTCTTACCGCACTAAGATGTTGGTATAATTGCATCATGTTGGTGGTTTATGATTTCTTAAGTGGAAATATGAATTCCTCTACTAAGGATTAGCACTAGAGATTAACTATTGAAGCTACTTTAACGTAGTTAGAAGTTTTATGAGTGTTGCATTGATACAGTTAAGTTTGGAAAAGACATAGCATACTTTAAAAATGTAATAGAATGTGTTCAACAAATGTTATTTGTAAATCTTCATCTTTTTTTAATACTAAAAATTAAGTGATAGGTTGACCAGTAGCACTATTAAAAGCTGAAAATAGAAGTTTATATATGATATTTTTGACATTATTCTTGGGAAACTCTTGGGAACCATTCTCTTATTACTTACATCTTTCTTGTAAAATAAGTACCCTTATTTCCTTGTTGGGAGCAAAATGCAGTTTACATTTGAAGGTGGTATGTAGGCAAGTCTAACTAGAAGGAACAATAATTGATCACTGTTTTGTTTTAGAAGAGGAACAGCGCGGATGTCCAGCTCCTTGACTCCCTGTACTGTACACGCCCTTTTGGTAAGTTGTCGGTGTTTGAAACATTGCCCTTTTCATTGTGAGAGGCAGATCAGAACTGCTCTTGTCTTCTGGTGGCCTCTCAGGTCCCCGGGTCAGCTGCTGCAGCCCAGCACGGTCCTTGGTCCGGTCACCCTGGATGGAAAACATTTTTGGGGTGCCCTCCTGTTTGTGGATCGGGACACTTCAGCCTGCAGTTACTTTGCTAGCCTGTGAAAATTGGGCCTTGGAAAACTGGTTGGTTGTATTCTGAGGTCTTTTTATTACTGATTCTAATCTTAATTTTTCATGTTAACCAAGGCGGGTGATATGCCCGCCTTTTCTACTCCCTTTCTGGACCATCTCTGTCCCTCAGTGTCCAGGTGGAATGTCAACCCTCACATAAAGCTTCCCCCCACTCTCAGCTACAAATAATGAGTCTCTTATTTCAACACCCAGTGAAATAACTCTTTCCTCTCTGATGACTTTTTCCACTTTCTGCTGTCATTTTTTATGTGAGATCAGTGCTTCTGAAAGGAATGAGGCGTGAAATGGTTGTCAGAAACTATTCTAAATATGCATGTTCAGGTCTTGTCTCCAGAGTTTATATCAGAATTTAGGGTAGGCTGGAAGAGGGCATGCATATTTTGGCAAAATTTTCCTCATGATTTGCATCTACTGTTCCTTGTTTGCAACCTTTCATCCCAGTCTGCCCATCTTTGACACAGACTTCATTATAGGGGTCTTCTGCCTTCCCTCATCTTCTTTATGTTGTCCCACGCTCTATGGTACATTCTATCTGGGACATCATCTTTGTACAGTTTTTGAATGACTGAATAAATAAACATTCAAGAAACAGTAAAAACTGAATGGCTGGTCTTGAAGTCATATGCCCATACCCCTGAGTGTCCTGAGTTTTCTCAGTCTGATTTTCTGACTCACTGTTACTAACACAGCCTTCGATGCCTTTGGATCTTGATTGTGATACCAGTGACAGCCGCAGCTGTGTTGCCTGTCTCCGACTCTTTTGGGGGCTTTTTTTTTTAGCTTTTTGTTTTGTATTTTTAAATTTTTTTATTGAAGTAGATACAATGTTTACAATGTAAACCATTTACAATGCAACAGTTTGCAATGTTTTGTCAATTTCTGGTGTACAGCATAATGTTCAGTCCTACATGTACATACATGTATTCATTTTCATATTCTTTTTCATTACAGGTTACTACAAGATACTGAATACAGTTCCCTGTGCTATATAGTGTAAATTTGTTTATATCTTTGACTCTTTAAGTAGCAGCTTGAGTCCTGTTTCTCTGGCTTTATTTTCTGTTTATGGTGAGATGCTACCTCTAAAAAACATTCTACAACCTTTGGGGTTTCCATGAGTTACCGTAAAGAACAATTTTGGGTGCTGTGTGGTAGATGTTGTAAGGAAGGAATTAGAAAAATCCTTGTAGTCCAGGTTCATTATGCTAGGAAAGACAAGGGCATGCAGAAGTTCCCACTCGCTCATGGGAAAGAAGGAAATTGATCAATTTTGCAGTGAAATAAGTACAATAAAACAATGTCTTCATTCCTGAGAAAGACCATAAATATCATTTCAGCAACATACCTGAAATTCAGTGGTATAGATTTGATGTATAATTTCTAACATCCTATGTTTAAAAGAGGTTTACAAATGTTCACACAGCTGCCTTTTCGATGGGGTTTTAGGTAATAACTGTTGGTAAGTTAGGAACTGCATTTGCAAGGACTTCCCAGATTCTAAGTCTGCAGAGGTGGAATTTTTATCGGGTACTCTTAATGTTCATTACTGGCCTTTGTAAAAGAAAAAATGGTTTGTAAATGAAATACATTTATCTGCAATATGCCTCTGTTCCACAAACATCAATACTCAGTGAACATGGATGAAAAAGCGGGTTTTTAAAATCTTTAAAATTTTTTCCCTTGATTCTTTGTGCTTAAAACTAACTTTTGAAACCTGTGTATTGAACTTAAAAAATGTTTTTGGTTTGCTACTTAAACCAGGTTGTGAGCGATAGTCATAGCTTATTAGGTGACAAAAGCTTATTAGTCCTGTTGCCAGAGAATAGGTTTTTGTGTCGCGGAAGAAAGAATTAAAAAGCGAGGCATAGTAAGGGGTAAGTAAGAGAGACACACACTCTGTAGACAGCGCAGTCCGCTTCACTCAGGGGATGCACATTCCATAGTCAGGATGCGGGCCATCTCACGAGGCAAAAGGAAGAGAGGCCAAGAGGTATGGGGTGTTTAGTTTAAAGTAAAAGTAGATACACACTCAGTAGAGTGCAGGCCGTCTCAGAGGCAAGAGAAAGCGACCACAGGGTGTGGGGTTGTTAGTTTTTGTGAGCTCAGTAATTTCTTATGCTAATGAGTAGGAAGATTGTTCTAACTATGTTGGGGAAAGGCCGGGGATTTCCAGAAATTGCCACCCCCCTGCCCACCTACTTTTTGACCTTTTATAGTAAGCCTGGGAACTGTCATGGTGCCTGTGGGCAGGCCACTGGGCTCAAGGTCTACTGGAAGTGGAATCTTCCACCATCCTGGTTGTAAGGCGTTTGTCCTGTCCTCAGTTAGCTGTGTCGTCATTCCTTCAGTGATTGTGCTCTGCTCCCTTCCCTCCTGTCTCACTGTGATGCAAGAGTTATTTTTTTGTGTTTTGCAAATAATGGAATAAATAAGAGGACAGTATAATTTACTTTGAATTTCTTGACCTACTTGTATTTCTTTACTCTTTGCCTCATTTAAAAATAATGACTTTTTAAAAGAGGAAAAAAATTCTGAATTTTTCCTTATTATAATCTACTTTTATCTCTGATCTCATGTGTTAATCAACATATGTAAAACATTGTAAAGAGAAGATAGCTACTGGCTTTAAAGAGCCTGAAATGTATTACATATATTAAAATAACAATGTATAATGATAAATGCAATTCATTTAAGAAATTTATGGTTTTGGACATTTCATCCTGGATTAACACACTGATAATGTCTGGTTGGACTGATAGACCTTTCCTCCATGTAATTGTTAAGTTTCAGTTTCAGCATTAGTGCTTTCAGTATACAGAAGACCAGTTAAAACTAGCAAAATTAAAATTAAACAATTGACTTTAAGACCAGAGTGTTGTGGGACACAATGTGGTGGTCGTGGGTGGTAAAAATTTACCAAGAACTAAAGACCACAGGGATTTAAGAACAAAGGGGAGGTTTATTTGATACGCTGCTACAGGGGACAGTGGGCCACACAGGAGAGGTGCCTGTGTGAGCCCCCAGGTGGTCCTGCAGGGTCTTTTACTGGGGGGAAGGGGCTGTGCACACAAGCAGTAGGGGGCTGCATGATCAGTTCGTTCGTGCACAGGTACCTGGTTGGGACTTCTCTGAACAACAAGATATAAGACTCTGATAAGGGCAGGATGTGAGGCCTGTCCACCTAGGGTGTTAATGAGATGGGCTATTTTGGGGGGCGGTTTAGCTTTGTTAGGGTAAACACACATCAAGAGATGCTTTTATCCTGTAGAAATGCAGATGTGTGAAGCATCCTGCAGTGGGCAGTGGGGTTAAGGTGTCAGTAGGCTCCCGGCACACAGAGAGCCCTGGGGTGGGGGTCTTAGGGACTCCAGAGAGCCAGCTCCACACAGAGATTACGTTGTAGGAAACAGGAACTACTCTAGATCTTTTAAATAGAAACAGATTTAATATAGAGGGAATTCAGGTCTTACAAGGTTATTGAAGGGCCTAGAGGAGTAGTTGTGGATCACTAGGCATGTCTTTTTGAACAAGATCACTGAACTGGTGCTCAGGGGGAAATGCTGCCCCTGGTAAGGTGGAGAATCAGGTGGTTGCCATGGCAACTGTTAGGTCCAAGAACACCCTGTCCTAGTTTCACTCTAGTGGGGGTTGGGGGGAATCCAATTTCCAACTCTGCCTCTTCCACTGCATCTGCCCCTTGAAACTCGTAATGTCAGCAAATGGACGACTACTTGCCATTGCAGACAGCCTTACTGCCTCCATAATGTCACCTAGGAGCAGCAAGATCCAAAGCAGAGAGACATTCTCTGCTTCATTTCTACCTAATAACTGTAGCTGCAAGGGAGTGTGGACAGTTGTTTTTAGCCTTACAGATTCTGAAGTACAGGAAAGCACTCTAAAGGAAATGAAATAGATGTCAGTGCCTTATTTATGCACTAAATTCATGTTTGCCTGTTTCTACTAACATTTTAATATGTGATAATCTCAGAAAGAACATAGTAATCAGATTAAACTGTTATTCGGATGCAGTGTGAATGCCTTGAGGGCAGTGATTTCATGTTACTTGTTTGTGGAGCACCAGAACTTCCAATAGGACTTGGCAGTGTACGAGCAAATAGAAACTAAAAGTAAGAGGAATAAGGAGGGAAGAGACTTCTCCCCGCTCCCTTTACTCTTAAAGCATTTACTTGAAAACCTGTACATTCTTTCTCTGTATCTTTGAAGTGTAAATAAATCTTTTCAAAAGCAAAATAAGCCTCTCCTCAGCTTCACGGCCCCCAAATGGCTTTCTCAAGGATCTGAGAGCCGTCTCTTTGGAATACAAACATTCAAGGAAAAGAGCCCCATGTTTGGCAGTGTCTGTGGGATTACTTTTCTTTGTTTATTCTTATCCTACATGTACTACTTTAAATTTCCTTACGAACTGTGTTTGCTCCATGAGCATTTGTTTAAGTAGTAATCACTGAGCTCTTCTCAAATTCATTTTTTCAAGTCATTCTATGTTGTTTTACTTTTATTGATGTATCACTAGTGTGTGATGATACATTTTGCTGTTTCATTCCACATCCCTTACTCTAGGTATAAGTGCCTTAAAACTGAATCCCTATCTAGGTGATAATTTCTCTGCTCATTTTAAGACACTTTCACTGCCTCAAACTATTTGCCTTCTAATATTTACCTATGATTGTTCCTAATCACAAATTATTTTATTTTCTGAACCTGCAGGTTAGTCTTTTGTATGTTGTGTGCTATTGAATGAGGACTCAAATCCAAGGTTAGTGTGTCTGTAGATTTCTCCTGCTGACTCTCCATGCTCTGTCTTCAAACACTGTCAGCTTTACTGGGCACAGTCCTTGCTTTTGTGATTCCACTGTGTGCCTATATTTAATGGACTTTCTCTTGCTATGTAGGGCTCTGCAAATATGAATAATGGACATACTTAGATTCGATTTTTTTTAATTCTCTTTTTTTTAGGATTTAAGATTAGTAGTTTCAGATTATATTTGTTGCACTGTAATGGCTTCAGATTTCCTGTGCAAATGTTGGTTTTGGTCAAGCTGATGATATTGGCAAAACAACCAAATGAAGTAACAAACAACTCAGGTGAGAAATGTAGTCTGTTCAGCAGAGATGAGGGTTAGAGTTCTGGAAAGATACTGATAAAACCAATCTTCTCAGGGAAGCATGAGATCTGAGAGAAGCTTCAGCCCACGTCCTGAGGAATGGCCCAGGGAGGATTAGCAAACACACCTGGGTGGAGTCTGGAGAGCGGGCCATTAACGTTAGCAGCCGAGACTCTTCCAGAGACGTTTCTCCAGCTCTTGGTGAGAAAGGTTCCTACAGGATGCTCTTCCTCTTTGCTCCATGGATAGTTTAGGTTTTCTCTAATCAGTTCTATTCAAAGTTAGACTCTTAAAACCTTGTGATTCATGTTCTTCCTCATTCCCCTTTGATAGAGTTGAAAGCAATTCCTGTGCAACTGGGATGGTCATGTGCCTGTGGTAAGTCTGTTCAGAAGGTTGAGAAGATCTGTCACTGCAACAGTTACCTCAGTGACAGATGGGGGGAGGGGCAGGGGCACTTGGGAGCATTTCTCACACTAGAAAGTGGAAGTCAGGGAATGCCTAGGTGGGGTACAGGATGGAATTCTGCCTCTCTTGTGTAGGCCCCTGCCTGAAGGCTCTAGAGAATAAGCCATGGGCTAAACTGATAAACAAGCTGTGAGAATTGTCACGTAGCCAGCTGGGTAAGAGATGGCCTACTTAATGTATCCAGTATGGACGGCCGGATGGCCAACAATGGGTAAGATCCTCAGAGGAGGACAACCTAAGACAGGCACAGCCAGCTGGATAAGAGATGGCCTACTTAATGAAGTTTTGTGATGAACTTTAAAACAATCTGTCCTTGATCATGTAACATCCTGTGCTTACTGCAGGAGCCTGGGAACCTGGAGTCTGGGAACCTAAATGGCTTAAGATTATTAACATTGTTATAACTTAGATGGTATGTGAGGCATCATGCATGTACTATATAAACCCTTTTACGAGAATCAATAAACAGAGTAGCCATCAGCTCTCTCCGCATACGGTGTGTATGTGTACGTGATATCGCGACACTGACAGACTATTCTCTAGAGCCTTCAGGCGTGGGCCTACATCTTGGTATCTTGAGCATAGATGCTTCAGAATGCTTTTATTTTTAATACAAGGGGGACTTCTTGATGGTGGGATATGAAATAGTAAACCCTGGGAAGAGAAAGGAAATGAGAAATCTGGACAAGATGCTTCTGAAGGCTGTCAATCTTTGAGTCCAGTGTTTGCCTTTCTCAAGGCTGCCCATGATAGAATAGGACCTTTGTAATCTGGGCAGGACACTTGTAAAACAAGTCATGGCTAGTTTAACAATTCTATTATCTGCACTTTATTTTTTAAGTCTCCCGGTATGTCTAATCATTACCAAGGGAATCAGAAGGTATTTTGGGAAAAAGTTGGGTTAGAGTATAAAAGTATGGGGCAGGTGGTCTTAGGATTCATTATTTGGGAGATAATTTTTAACAATGTATGAAATTCCCAAAGGTTAAAGTAAGGCTCAAGGGAGAATAATTGAGGTTAATTTGACATTTTTGTTTTTGTAATTAGCATTTAAATGTCCTGTATTACATTTGTTAAGATGATTTCCCTTAGAGGCATCGCAGGATCTGGGCCTTTTTATATCTTCTCAAAGAGAGAGTGAAATGGACAGATAGGTCCTCCAAGGGGATTCTGAACTTAATGGACTGGGGTGGTGACCTTCATGAACTGAGAGTGGATGAATTCTTTAGAATGCTTGGTCTAATTTGGGGGTCTTTTACTTGAAAAATAATTTAAATAAAAATCATAACATTGTACTGTGGGGTTTATGATTTATTTAAATATAAAATATCACAATAATAATATAAAGGCTGGGGGTATAAATAGCATTCTCCTATTTAAGGTTCTTAACAGTTTGCATGAGGTGGTGTGCTATTAAGTCTAAACAGACATTGATATGTAAAGTCTTTAATTCATTGTGAGATGACTTTTGAGTGTGATGTAAGATAGGAGTCCAGTTTCCCCAATACCTTTTATTGAAGAGACTGTCCTTTACCCGCTTGGCTCTTTTGTCATAAGCTAATTGACCATTTATGTGTCATTTTATTTCTTGGCTCTCTATTCTGTTCCATTGATCTATGTGTCTGTCTTTTTTTTATTTTTAATTGAATAAATTTAACATGTAGTGTGTAAATTTAAGGTGTAAAGCATGTTACTTTGACACTTTCATGCACTGTAATATGATCGCCATTGTAGCAATATTTATCAGATTACATAATTGTAGTATAGTTTCATTGTCTGTATTCATTATACTGGGCATTATATTTCTACGGCTTATTTACTCCCTCTCACAACTTGGTACCCTTAAGCTATCAATCTGAAGAATTCATCCATACTCGGTTCATGAAGGTCACCACCCCAGTCCATTAAGTTCAGAATCCCCTTGGAGGATCTATCTGTCCATTTCACTTTCTTTGAGAAGACCCTGGATATTCAGGGTCTTTTGTGGTTTCCCTGGTACCACCCATACTCCCTTGTTTTTTAAAGGTTTTTTTTTTTTTTAAGACTCCATATTTAAGAGTCTTATCTTAACAATATCACATTATACTTGTCTTCCTCTGACTTACCTCACTTTACATAATGTGCTTAAGGTCCATCCAGGTTGTCTCAAGTGGCAGGATATCCTCTTTCTCGTGACTGAATAATATTCCATTGTGTATATGTACCACATCTTTTGTATTCATTCATCTATTGATGGGCATTTGGGTTATTTTCAGTTTTATCATCATACTGTGAATAATGCTTCAATAAACATGGGAATCCAAAGTCTTGTCAAAGTCTTGTTTTTATTTCCTTTTGGGTATAAACCCCAAATTGCTGGATCATGTGGTAGATTACTTTCAGTTCTTTGAGGAACTTCCATATTGTTTATGCTGGTTGGACCAAAGTACATTCCTCCTGCCAGTGTATAAGGGTTTCCCTTTTCACCACATCCTTGTCTCTTGTCTTCTTGATGATAGTCATTCTACGGGTGTGAGATAATATTCCTTGTGGCTTTGATATGCATTTCCCTGATGATCAGTAATGTTGAGCATCTTTTCATGTACCTTTTGGCCATTTTTGACACCCTCTTTGGAAAAATGTCTAATTAGTTCTTCTGACCATTTTTAATTGGATTGACTGATTGCTATTAAGTATGAGTTCTCTATGTATTTTGTTTATTAGTTTTTTTTATTTCTTTGCTGTGCAGAAGCTTTTGAGTTTAATGTAGTCCCGTTTGTTGATTTTTGTTTTTGTTTTTTGTGTTTTTGGCACCATGTCTAAAAAAATCATTGCCAAGACCAAGATCAATAAGCTGCTTCTCTACATTTTCTTCCGTATACTTTCTTCTACAGTATCAGCTCTTATGTTAAAGTCTTTGATCCATTTTGAGTTAGTTTTTATGAAGAGTGTGAGATAGAGGTCTAATTTGATTGTTTTTTGTGTGTGTTTCTTCCCCCCAGTTTTTCCAGTTGAATGGACTGTCCTTTCTCCGTGGGGTGTTCTGTGTTTCCTTGTCAAATATTAGTTGACCGTTTATGCCATGATTTACTTCTGGGCTCTCTGTTCTGTTTCATTGGTCTGTGTCTGTGTGCTGCTGCCATGCTGTTTGTTTACTGCTACACTCCGTAGTATAATTTGAGATCAAGACGTGTGATGGCTCTTTGTTCTTTGTCAGGATTGCTTTGGATATTCACGGTCTTTTGTGGTTTCACACAAGTTTTAAGATTGTTTCTTCTATTTCTGTCAACAGTGCCTTTGGTGTTTTGATGGGTATTGCATTGAATCTGTAGATACTTTTGAGTAGTATGGCCATTTTAACAATATTAATTCTTCCAGTCCATGAACATGAGATGGAAACACATGGAATGCCTCACAAATGTGCATGTCATCCTTGCACGGGGGCCACGCATGTACTACAGAGAGAACATGTATTGTTCTAATTTTAGAGTATGTGATGCTGAAACAAGCACTGGGAATCTTAAAACAGGGGCAGATTTCTGATGGCATGCTTGGCCACAGGGGCCCTAAAACTGAGGATTGTCATTAGTCTGTAAGGAATCTTTACCTGAATTTGACAAAACCCATGGACAGAGTCCAATGCCAAGGTGCCTGGTTCTACATACAGAATGCAAGCTGGGTCTTATCTTTAATACCTATATTTGCCAGGTCATTTTGTAGACTGCACAATCTACAAAACTTAATGTAAATTCTTTGCTAATTCTCCTATTTTTATTTAATTCCAGGCCAAATAGAAGAGATTGGCATTATAATTTCAGACTAGGATACAGAAAATTACTGTTGTTGTTGTACTAGTATTCATTCAATACCCACTGGTAACATAGCTGGGTGATAAAAGTATAATAACTTGACAAATTGTAGCTTGGCTTTGAAACAGAAAAATGGATTTGAAATTGCCTAGAATAGTATTAAACACTGGGAGAAACAATAGACTGTATTCAAAGTATAATTATATTCAGCCCATGATTTAACATACCTTGCACTTCAGCCAGTGTTGTAGTTAATGTTTATGTAATGCATGTGGTGCTCATTTGTTTTCTTTATTTTATTTTTACATTTTTTGCTGATTTATAATCATTTTACAATGTTGTGTCAAATTCCATAAAAAGTATTCTTATGGGAAGGACGTTACAAAATTTTTAAACGACAGCATAGGAAAGACACTTGGAAACATTTAAACTTGATCTTGTTCTATCCCAGAAATACCATGATCTTAAGCAATAATTTGTAGTCATCCAATAAAATAAAACTCCCCTCTTCTCTCTGGGTTTAGTGCCTGCACTAGGAAGACTGTGTAGCATCCCCACTGGAAGCTGGTATGTTTAAATGCTTCCCATTTGCCAGGAAAACTTCATTGTTGCTGATAAGGAATCAAGTAGATAATTGGAGACATGGATATGAAACTCTCTCTGGTGATTGTTTAGCATATGTGAACATCTTTATTTGGGGACTGAAATAAACTCCTTGTGTCTATTTTTAAGAGATGCTTATAGTATAAATATGTCATTCATGACTCTTCAGACATGAGCTTTACAAAATGAGCTTGGAAATGGTCTATATTTAAATCTAAAAAGAACTCATAACAAAAATGATTCTAACTCCAGAGCTTACAATGTTCTGTCATTTAGAGAGAGAAATATAAAGCTGTCCTGACTTCCTGTGTAATTAGTGCTCCTTTTATGGTAGCATAAAATGCTCTAATGGTAATGTTGTGGGAAGCCATTTGGTTTTTATCAAGTGCTGAAATTACTTTGGATGTTGTCACTAAAAATAGATCTATAGGTGTGTGAGGACTCAGGAGACAGCAATGGGGCACGTGCCTGCCTGAACCCGGTTTTCTTTTGAGGTTCAGATTAAAGGCCTGATTTTGTAGTTTTGTCCCTCACACTGAGGGAGGGTCACTGACAGATACTCATTCATAGTTGCTTTTATGGAGGTGACAAAGGGAGAGTGTCTGAAAGAAAGGAGGTCAGGGTGGAGGAAGAGGGAGGAGGCAGGAATTAGAAATTTGAATTTTGTAATTTGTTTATTTGATTTATTATTATTTTTTAACCTCTTAGCAAAGATTAATCTCTCAAGTTTCCTAAATTTTATTACTGAATTGATCCTTTTAAGCTTTTTAAAAGCAAGAGAATTTTTCAATGATATTTCTGTGTAATTGTGAATGAGACCAATGCCAGAGAAGAGTAAAGAGCAGACAAAGCAAAATAAAAGATGAGAGAGAAAAATGAAAGTGAACAGTCCTCAGGCTTCCGTACTGTTAGAGATGGTGAGTCTGTGCTCTTTGTCAACTCAGTGAATCTCTTCACCTCTTTTTTTTTTTTTCACTCTCACTGTTCATTGTTGTCTCTCTGCTCATTCTTGTTTTCACACTTTCCTTTCCAATTTTTCGTCTTTACAGAGCCTGCATGTTACAGTTTGAAATTATACTGTAATAATGACTGCTAGAACCTTTCCGTTCATTTCTGTTTCCATTGGGTGGTGATGGCTGATGAACCCTGTGCACACCATAGCCTTTCTCATTCTAGATACAGTGGCCCTCCACCAAGGAAAGGGGTTTCCCCAAGCCCTTGTCTGAGAGCAAATATGAGAGTGGGGTTACATGTGCTTGGGTCATGTGATGATCGTCAGTTAGCTACTCTGGGAACACACTACATTTTAAAACTTCACCAACAGTCCCATGATTATTCAGCTGGTGACAGATGGAGAAAGTAGTCCTGACTTAGGAGTAGAAGTCTGAGTTGCTTGCAATTAGTAGCCATGAGAGTAAGATCATAGGACTGTGAATGGATTTAAAAGGATAACATGATTTACTTCATTTAGTGAAGGCAGTTCTAGCTGTTTCACTGACTATTTTCACTTTCTGGGCAGACAGGATGACACCAGTCACAAGCCTGATTCAGAGTCCATGTGGGACCGTGGGGCTGAGAGAGGAAAGGACGTGTCACCTCTCGTCTGCGGCAGTTAGGGCTCAGTGTGCTTCTTCCTCTCTCGCGTCTCTCTCCTGCCCGGCCTTGGCGATCCTGGAAACCATGAGAGGCAGGCAGCAGGAAATGGAGGAATATCCCTGTTTAGCTGCACTGAAGTTTTCATAAGTGAGAAATAATTTTTATAGTACTAAGCCCCTGATACCTCAGGACTCGTTACCACAGCAGAACCTACCTGATGGTGCAGCTACATGTAGTGCAGTACCCTGGCACACACTGCCCATTAAATCACAGGTATCAGCATTATTTTGACAGTATTCTGTGGGCCTACTGGGAGATGAAATACAGGTATTCTTCCTTCATTGAAAATGATCTTTATGAAAATGAAATTAAGATATATTAGGTAAATATGGTAGACTATACATTAGATATTTAATCCATTCTTGTGATTCACTGGGGGGTATGTTTTAGCATGAGAGCAACAAAATCATTTTCATGTAGGTATACTGTATCTTTTTATTTATGCAATCTCTTATCTAAAAAGTAGTGTCCGTAGTCTAATTATTAGAGCTATGAGCTAAATAGTTAAGAAAATAAAAAGAGTTTTCGAAGATAAGGGAGAAAAGTGGGAAAAAGTAAGAAATACAAGAAAGAGAAGCAAGAAAAAAATTGTGGAGTTATTTCATAAAATCACTTCCCTCAGTAGATGACTATAGCGCTTGTGTATACTCCAAGACTACCAGACAGGGAGCCAGACTCACTGAAAGCACTGAGTATGGTAAATGACTCACGTAATAAAGAGGCTAAGTAGTGAATAAAGCACTTCTAAGTGTCAAAGTTGTGATCATCAGCTATGGTTTGACCACCTATTGCTGGAAGTTTTAGGAGAAGATTCAGGAAAAATGACTATACACAGGGCCTATAATTAAAGAGTTTGTCCATTTAAGAAATCACCTTACATCTGTCAATTAGCAAGCCTGACTTAAGGTTTTTAGATGAACTTGCAAAGTACACACTCCACAGTTACAGTCTCGGCACCTCAGCTGCACACTTTGTTGAGAACTATGCATGCATCTGACTTCCTCAAAGTGCACTCCTCTGAAAGAAACGTAGCAGTGTGCTTCTGCAGTCAGTGTGGACTCCAGTTCCTTTTAAGATGCTTATGATACATCTGACAGCTGGGAAATTGCTCTTTAACGTGAAAAGTTTCATATCCGTTCCGTTTATATAAGATACCTATTTAGCTCTTTTTGAAACTTTTTAATTTACTACACTTCTTCATGTCATCCTGTCAGAAAAATGGCTCTCTGTATGAAGGTACGGAAAATGGGATTCGTGTGTCTGTCAGTCAGATGTCGCAGTGCACACGGGTTTCTTGCCTGTAGAACAGATGATCTCTGGCTCGGCTGAGACTGAGCAGGCTTGGACTCGGGCTTCTCCAGGTATCTCTCATTCTGAGACTAAGAAGGAAGGAGTGTTGGTCACTGGGGGCCTGCTCTTCAGGTGGTGGGCAGCAGGAAGGCAGGGAGGGGCCAACGGGAATTCCTCGTGCCTCTCGCAATCTCGGCTTGACAATGTACCACTTCACCTCCGCCCATGTTACTTTCCTCAGAGCAAGTCAGTGGGCAACCAGAGTCAGTGGAGGCAGAGATGTAGAGTCCTGCTCTGGTGGGAGATCCCACAGAGTCTTTGATACGTGATTCTGTTACTGAGAGAAAATGGATTGGCAGTGATCAGAAGAATCCATTCAGACACATCAGCTAACACTGCATATGATGGTGGACTCTAGACAGAGTAAAGACCTAAAATCAAAAGATAAAAATATAAAGTTCATAGAAGAAAGGCTAGGAGACTACCTGGGGTAGTAGAACTTCTTAAACAAAAATGTAAAATTAGGAATCAAAAGAAAGAAAATTAATAAATCTGGTTACATCAAGATAAACTTTTTAATGAAGGGCACTATGTGTCAAGTTAATGAATGGCTAATAGAGTGGAGGAATATATTTGTGACACCTAAAATCAACTAAGAATCAATACCTGGAATATGAAAAATTCTTCTGTATAGAGCAATTCTGATACAATTAAGTGTGAAAGATAGGAGAGAGCATTTTCAAAAAATTAAAACCAAAAAGCTACCAAGCACACATAAGGGAAGTCATAGAATTATTAGTGATCATAAATATGTAAATGAAAACAAGAATAAGATATCACTTTAGAGCCATTAGACTAGCTAACATTAGAGCACTAAATACTACTAATAATGTAACAGTGTCATAGAAATGTTTGTGTGTATCTAATGGAGTGCAGATTGCTGTGGACATCGGCAAAGCATACTAGTACCAGTGAGTCAGTTTAGGTATATGCATCCCCTGCGATTAATCAGTTCTTGAACTGGGTATAAATCCAAAGCTAACCTCACATAAAGTCTTAAAGGGACATACATGAAGGGTTGTTCTTTCAGAAATACTGCTGAAATTTGGTTTTGTGGTTCACTTTAGATCAGACTTTTTACTAGGTTTATCAACTTTTACTATCATACCCTCGCTAAGAATAGTCGCTGCAGATGGGCGCTTTACCTGTGGCACAGATCCGTCAGCTATGCACAGAGGGATACTGGGTATCTGGCAGAGACCCCTGGTGGTCCCCAAGCAAAATGTGTTCTGTCATCTGCCCCAGTCCAGCTTTCTGACTCTGCTTCTTCCTTTCTTCGGTTTCCTTCCTTTCCTTTGACATTCTTCAGTGTTATCATTTACAAAATATAACTGCTAATTAAATGTGTCCTGTATCTCTTGGGAAGTTGTTAGGAGAAGGGAAATTGATAAATTGATTCGAAAGTGCTTTAAAAAATAATGTTCGTATTCCTATATATAATGCTAACTGAGTGTTGAAATAGTTGTTTTGGGAATATGTTTTAAAATAGAACAGCAAAATAAAGTCATACTCTAATTTTCCTTACATAAGAGGTAGCAATTTTCAACTTGAGTTTGTTTTTTTCAGTCCTATTTAATTTGGAAACTTGCCTATTTGAATACCCAGAGCAGAAACCTTCCTCACCCAGCAATAAAGAAGGGCATAATGTCAGATTTTAAACTACTTCGTTTTTCAAGTGGGACAGAAACCTGTTATCTCCTTGTACAGGCGCTTTTAAGTAGAGAATGGGCTGGTCAATGGAATAGTCCACCGAAGTTAGATGCATTCAGTGAACAGTATTTGCAGACATCATGTAATACCGTGTGCAGAGTAATAACAAGGTGGGTGCCACACTCACCTCCTTGTGCACAGATTACATGTTGATTAGATTACAGACAACGTGATAGTAATATAATTTGGGACAAATGGGGTAGATTTTGTGCTAGTTTTGTGCTTGTATAGTTACAGGGCTTGTGCAATGCTGCTTCCTGGGGGAAATACGGAGAGGATTTACCCAGCTTGGGGACAAGTGGATGCTTCTCACCTTGTAATTCTCTCCTTCAGTAGGCACAAAACTCATAAATGTGGGAAAAAGAACTATCAGGAATTACATAGTAAGGCTAGTCTTTCCCCTGATGCAAATGTCACTACTATGACTGTAACCACTATGACTACTACTGTTTATTAAATACTTATTTTTAAAAAGGTTTATGTGGATAATATTATATGTATAAAGATTATATGGATTATATATTTTTATTTTATACATGAAAACATTAAGCTTGGAGAGGTGAAGTGATTTACTCAAAGTCATACTTTCAGGGGTAAAAGAGAAGCATTCTAACCTAGGAATCCACACTCTTGGTAAATTATAAAGAGGAAGCTATTGGCACTTAAACTTTTTATTTAAAGCTTTTAAAATTTCACCAGAAATTTAAAAACCACCATGCATTACTTCCCTGTATGTATTATACCCATTTTCCATTACAGTTGTACCACAACTCATGATTTATATTTTGGTTGATGATGCTTTTAATATGTGAAATGTTTTTGAACTGAGAGCTACAATTTTGTAGTTTTAAGGGGCTTAGTCAGTCATATGACCATCATAGATATCACTCCTATTGATGTGTCACATTAGACACACATACATGCTTTATTTTTTATTCCAACACTCAGAAAAAGTGAGTGAATTAACTGTACGGAGCCAATACTTAGTTAAAAACTGACGGAGAGTAATGTGTTGATCTTCTCTACTTGGTGAAAATTCTAAATTATTATTTAATTGCACTCACTAGTAAATTAAAGTTAATTGACTGCATTCATTAAAACTATACTTACCCACAATCATTCTGAATTGATTATGAATATTATGATTGAGGTATAGTTATGCAAATGCCATCGAAATTTATTTTCACGTGTTACTCAAACCATAACCTTATATAATTATGGTAAGGTTACTCAAAGTATATTGTCTTGTAAAAATGTAATTATGTCATGTCTAGTATATATGGGTGTTTATATATGTTTTTATAGTCTTTGGCTAAAACTTAGTAATTTCTCTAATAATTACTAAATAACTAATCATCATCATCATCATCATCATCATCATCATCTCCAAAAGAGTGATGAGTACTTCAGTTCTATGGTGGTTATTAAGTATTTTCTGCATGAAGTTATGTAAAATAATACAAGCTTATGTGTGCTATGTATTTAGTCTATGGTCTGTACTGGGTTCAATGGCAAGCACCTTACTTGCATCCATGTCTTTTTTTTCTTTTTTCATTGGGGGAGGTAATTAGGTTTATTTATTTATTTACTCTTAGAGGAAGTACTGGGGATTAAACCCAGGACCTCATGCATGCTAAGCAGGCACTCTACTGCTTGAGCTATACCCTCCTTCCATTCATGTCAGTTTATCTTCCCAAAAGCTCCATGAATCCAGATAATTTTTAATGAGGATTTCTATGAGCAAGTTCCATTGTAGACAGTAGGTAAGCATCACTAACCAACAGACATCTCTGCCCTAGTAGAGCTCACATTCCACTTGAGGAAAAAGATGAGACAAAAATTCGTAAAATATATAAATAAAATAAAAATTATAATATTTGTTTTAAACAGAAAAAGAAAGCAGGGAATTAGGGTAGGAAGTGTCATGGAGAAGGGACATAACTTCAGGGAAGTTAGCATGAAGAAGGTAACACATGACTGAAGTCCTGAAGAAAATCAGAATGAAACCCAAATATTTGTCAAAGAGCTTTCCCAGAATTAGAGAGCAAATGCAAAGGCCCTGAGATAGGACTTTGTCAGCTAAGATGGAGCCTAATGAGTGGAAGAGTGGCGGGAGATGAGGTTAGAGAGGTAACTTGCTCCAAATCACGACACAGGTTATAAACCGACAAAGCAAGGACTTAAACCATAAGAGAGAAAGGATAGGCAATCAATAAGTTAGTTTAATAAATAAATGGATGGGTGAGTAAACAGATAAATAAAAGGTAGATAGAAAAACTAATAAATAGATACCCAGTCTTTAAATTATTCCTTCTGAGAACCTTGTTCAGTCCAGTATGATGTGTAAAGCAATGGATGCTTATTAAAGGAGAAAGAAACTGAGTAGCTAACCATGTGTACAGCTGCCCAACATTACATAAACTATTAGCATTAGAGTTTGATATAGACTTGAATGCACTAGAGAACCTCTAGAATCATTAGGATTAAGGATAAGGAATCATATCCTTGAATTTGGTCCTTCCAAAACAAGAGTAAACATTTTGCAGAGCACATTCGCATCATACTGTAGCCACCACAGCCTACTGTAAAGCACATACGAGTTTAATACTTATGTTCCGGCAGCCTGTTCTGTGCTAGTACTGCTCACACTTTATAAATGGAGAAGTCAAACAGAGCAATGAGCAGCAAAAAGCAAGACAGAGGGAAGAGAGGACAAACTCAGTGGTTAGGAAGATCTGGCCAAGTGGATGAAAGAGATGGCAATCTCCAGTTACCAAAAAAGATATTTAGTATAATAAACCCTGTTGAACAGTTATTTTAGTAGTTATTTTAATAGTCTGAAAGAGCTGGCGTGCTAACCAAAGTAACTTTTTTCCAAGAGTACTTAATTTACAGAGAGAATTTGCTGATTAGATCTTCTGAAATGTAAAGGTTCTCTATTTTTGTGATGACAGCTTTCTTGATTTCTGTCAGTGACTTTCAGTTAAAGACATCCAGCAACACATCAGAAGTGAACAAACCAGGTGCTCACCTCGCCAAGGGAGAGCACACAGCATGTGGGAATGTGGAGTTTCTCATTATAGGGTGTTAGAATCTGCTATGGGATTTAAGTTTTGGTTCGATGATTGGGGGGAAGGTCTAACGAAGAGGAGGCTCTCTAGAATGGACACTGTCAGAAAGCAGGGGCAATGCTACGATTGGGTAAAGAAGGAGCAGGCACTTGAATAGTATCTAAACAAGGAGAATGTGTTCTGGTGGGTGGTAGAGTGACATTGTTTTTTGTTTGCTTGTTTTTAGACAAAATTATGAAGTGGTCTTGCTTTTTTTTTTTTTTTTTTTCTCATTTGATCATGTCTCAGAGTAACCTTGTCTGAAATTGGTATATTGTGAGATTGTTGATCAAATGGGAGAATAAACGCCTAAATGTGATGGTCAGACCAGCTTCAGAATGTCAGGGGCTTCTCTCTCTCTCTCTCTCTCTCAAATAATTCTCAAAACTTTTTAGCAAGGAAAATTAGCCTACATGTTGCAGACATGTATAAGTTTGATAAACTATGTAAATTATAGGCAAAATCTAAAAATATCCTACTCATGAATATACAGAAGGAATAAAGGTTATTCAGCATAAATATTAAGTTATTTAATACAATCCTAAATAATTTTTAATTTTAAATATATTATTTTTCAGAAGTTGTTATTTCTTCTAATGGCCAAGAAATAATTTCTAGTAATCAAAACGCCTTCACATTTTGGAAATAGATGCCATAACAATCTGTTCACAAAAAGGTAAATTCAGTAAGTTCAATATTTACACATATTAAAAAATACATAATTTTAATGAATATATTAATAATATGAAATATTCTGTACAGTATACAGATTTTATTATTTGTCATTTTGTTCATATTCTTTGTAGCTCAATATCTTCATAAATTTAAGTGACTCCGAATTTTTCCACATCATTTTATCAGAAGCAGTATTTTTCTGTTTTCCTTGTTTTCTCTACAAAACCTATCTTTTGCCACATTAACTTTTAAAAAATAGACTACTTTTTGGAACAGCTTTAGGTTTTCAGAAACATTGAGAAAATAGTACAGAGAGTTGCTATTTACCCTGCACCCCATTCCCTGTTAATATCGTATATTAGTATGGTACACTTGTTACAATTTAGGATCAAATGTAATTATTAGAGTTGACAGGTTAACCATATTTCCTCATTTTTTTACCCATTGACCTTTATCTGTTCCAGGCTCCCATCCAGGGTATGAATATACGTTTAGTTCTGTCTCCTTTGGCTCCTGTTGGCTGTGACATTTTCTCAGATTTTCCTTGTTTTTTGGGTGACCTTGAGGAGTTTTGAGGAGCACTTGTCAGGTATTTTGTATGATGCTGATCTGTTGGAATATTCAAATGTTTTCCTTTTACATAGACTGGGGTTGAAATTTAGGAAAAAGTACTACAGAGGTAAACTGACATTTTCATCATATCATACCAAGGATATGCATTATCAACATGCTTTCTTTGGTGATACTGATCTTAATCACCTATCTAAGTAGTATTTGTCAAGTTTCTCCACTATAAAGTTACTCCTGCACAACCCTTTCTAAACTCCATACTGCATTCTTTGTAAGAAAAGACACTGTGTGCAGCCCAGTCTTCAGAAATGGAATCATGCTCTCCCTCCTCAGAGCACAGTATCTATATACATTATTTGGAAATCTTTTGCATAGAAGATTGGCCTTTTCTCTCACTCATATTTAATTATTCAACCATTCATTTATATCAGTATGAATTCATGAATATTTTATACTTAGGGTTATGACCTAATACTACTTTCTTGGTTTTCTTGCTCAAATTGTTTCAGCTTTGGCCATTGGGAGCTTTTTCAGTTGGCTTCTTTGTTTCTTTAATATATGCCCATCTACGTATGTGTGTGTGTATACTTTTTAGTGCATCCTTATTTTTTGGCAATACAAGGTGCTCCAGGCTCATCTTGTGTATCAGTCATTTTCCCAAAATGCTCTGGTTCCTTTTATTGGAGAAGGGTATTAGAAATCAAATTCTGGGTGCTGGGTGTGTCATTGCTACTGGGTTATCACATACTCTAGACCCCCTCAGCTGAAAGAGCAAGAAAATATATGTCTGTCTAGCAACCCATGTTCACACACATCCATAAGTAGCTGTGTATCTACCCATCAGTATCTATATAAGGTACATATGAGTTCATATTGATGTCTTCAACTCAAGTTCATTACCACATCAGTCATTCTAGACTATTTCTTTTGCTTATCTGTAAATTCCTACTCCAACACTGAGGAATCTGGCTCCTGTCATCCAGAAAATATTTGACTGTTCAGTTTCAGTATACATGCATAGCAGTATCAGAATTTTAAACTTGTATTCTCATGGGACAAGACTTTATGAATTAGAGTACAGTGTTTATGTTCTTTTTCTCACAGAGCTAGTCATACCTAAAGTTACTAAGGTCCACACTTTGATACCCCAACTGTCATCATTAATGCTGTTCAATATGTGTGTAATGTGGATAGATTGTTTTGTCACAGAATGTATTCCATTTCCAGATCCTCTGTTCTCTGAAATGTTTTTTAAACTTGCATACATTAAGGTTTGGTTTTTAAGTCGTATAGTTCTAAGTGTTTTGATAAATGAAGAATGTCATGTATCCATCACTACAATATTATTCAGAATAGGTTCATCACCCAAAAGAAAATCACCTAGTCAACCCTTCCCACATGCTCCTAAATCTCTGGAAAATTCTGAACTTTTTTTTTTCCAGAACATTCCTATATTTTTTCTTTTCCAGGATGTCTTACAATTGGAATCACACTGTATATAGCCTTTTCAGACTGGCTTATTTCACATCAAAATATGTGTTTAAGATTCCTCCATGTCCTTTCATGTCTTGCTAGCTCATTTCTTATTACTGAGTATTACTCCATCATGTGGAGGTACCACAGTTTGCCTGTTTTCCTATTGAAATAGTACATCTTGGTTGCTTTGTCATGAGAGATGAATAGGGCTGCTATAAGCCATCGTGTGCAGGATTTGTGTAGACTTAGGTTTTCAAGTAAATACCTAGGAAAGTGACTGCTGGATTACATGGTAAGATAAAGTTTAAATTTCTAAGAAACTGCCAAACTGTTTTCCAGAGTGGCTCTGCCATTTTGCATTCCCAGCATCAGCGAATGAGAATTCCTTTTGCTCTACTTCATTGCCAGCATTTAGTATTCTCAATTAAAAAAGTTTTTATCCATTCTGCTAGGTGTGTAGTATTCTCATTGTTAATTTGCAGGTACCTAATAACAAATTATGTTAAGCACCTTGTCATATGCTTACTTCTCATCTGTGTGTCTTCTTTGATGAGGTGTTTGTTTAGGTCTCTTAAATTTTTAATTGTTGTTTGTTTTCTTATATTTGAGTTTCAAGAGTTCTTTTATATTTTAGATAGCTTTTTTCAGATACATGTTTTCTAGATATTTTCTCCCAGTCTGTGGCTTGTCTTTGATTCTTTTAAGAGTATTTTTTTGCAAAGCAGAAAGTCCTTGTTTTTTTGAAGTTCAGTTTCTCAATTTTTTGCTTTCATGGGTTATTGTTTAGGTGTTGCTCACATCATCTTTTTAAAATAATTGAGGTATAAGTAACATATGGCATTATAGTAGTTTCAGGTATAAAACATAATTTAATATTTGTACATATTGTGAAATAATTGCCACAATAAGTCTAGTTAAAACCTATCACCATACATAGTTATATAATTATTTCTTGTGGTTAGAGGTTAGAAATCTACTTTTTTTCACAACTTTCACTATGTATGCAGTATAGTATTATTAACTATACTCATCAGTGCTGTATGTTACATCTCTGTGACTTATTTATTTTATAACTGGAAGTTTGTATAATTGTCTTCCTTAGTCTGATTTATTTCACTTACCATAATGCTGTCAAGGTCATTCCATGTTGACACAAAATGGCAAGATTTCATTTTTTCTTATGGCTGAGTAGTAATCCATTGTGTGCATGTTTGTGCATGTGTATGTGGGTGAAAGAGAGAGAGCCAGAAGCAGGAGATACATCATTTTCTCCTAAATCTGCTTTGGAAACACATTCCCCCCATATATTCTTTATCCATTCATCCACTGATGGACATTTAGGCTGTTTCCAGGTCTTGGCTATTGTAAATAGTGCTGCAGTGAACATGGGAGTGCATGCCTCTTTCTGAATTAGTGTTTTTGTTTTCTGGAGACAAATACCCAGAGGTAGAATTGCTAGATCATATGGTAGTTCTATTTTTAATATTTTAAGGATCCACATACTGTTTTCCATGGTGGCTGTGTCAATTTACATTCCCATCAACTGTGCACAGGGTTCCTTTGTCTTTACATCTTGGCCAGCATTTATTATTTCTTGTCTGATTGGTAATAAACATCCTAACAGGTGTGAGTTGATATCTCACTGTGGTTTTGATTTGCATTTTCCTGATGATTCCTGATGTTGAGCATTTTATCATACACCTATCAGCCATCTGTATGTGTTCTTTGAAAAATGTCTGTTCAGATCCTCTGCCCATTTTTTGATTGGATTGTTTGTTTTGGCTATTGAGTTGTATGAGTTCTTTATATATTTTGAATATTTACCCCTTATCAGATATATTATTTTCAAGTATTTTCTCCCATTCAGTAGTTTTCCTTTTCAGTTTGTTTTCCTTTGCTGAGCAGAAGCTTTTCAGTTTGAGGTGGTCCAACTTGTTTTTATTTTTGTTGCCTTTGCTTTTAGTGTCAAGTCCAAAAAGTCATCACAGATCTATGTCAAGGAATTAACAGCCTATGTTTTTTTCTAGGATTTTTGTTTCAGGTGTTACTTTCAAGTTTTTAACCCATTTGAATTAATTATGGTGTAAGATAGTGGTCCAGTTTTCCCACCACCATGTATTGAAAAGACTGTCCTTTCCCCATTGCATACTTTTGGTTGTTTTGTTATAAATTAACTGAGTGTATGAGCATGGGCTTATTTCTGGGCTCCTGTTCTATTCCATTGATCTATGTGTATGTTTTTAAGCTAATACCATACTGTTTTGGTTACTCTAGCTTTGTAATACAGTTTGTAATCAGGGAGCATGATGCTTCTAACTTTGTTCTTTTTTCTCAAGATTGCTTTGGCCTTTGGGGTCTTTGTGAATCCATACAAATTTTGGGATTGTTTGCTTTATGTCTGTTAAGAAAAAAGCCACTGGAATTTTGATAGGGATTGCATTGAATCTGCAGATTGCTTTGGGTAATACGTAAAATTTAACAATATTAATTCTTCCAATCCATGATCATAAAATAGCTTTCTATTTATTTGTATTATTCAGTTTATTTCATGAATGCCTTAGAGTTTTCAGGGTATCGAATTTTACCTCCTTGGTTAAATTTGTTCCTATGGATTTTACTTTATATTTTGATGCAATTATAAATGGGATTGTTTTCTCAATTTATTTTTTTGGTAGTTTGTTGCTAGTGTATAGAAACATAACAGATTTTTGTATGTTCATTTTGTATCCTGCAACTTTACTGAATTGCTGATCATCTCTAAGTGTTTTGGTGGAGTCTTTAGGGCTTTCTCTCTGTAATTCATGTCATCTGCAGATAATGACAGTTTTACTTCTTCCTTTACTATGTGGATGCCTTTTATTTCTTTTACTTGCCTAATTTCTCTGGCTAGGATTTCCAATACCATGTTCAATAAAAGTGGTCATTCCTGTCCTATTTCTGATCTTAGAGGAAAAGCTTTCAGCTTTTCATTGTTGAGCATGATGTTAATTAACTGTGGGCTTGTTTTATATGACCTTTATCATGTCAAGGCATATTCCTTCTATACCCACTTTGTTGAGAGTTTTCATCATAAATGGACGTGGAGTTTTGTCAGTTGCTTTTTCTGCATCTACTGAGATGGTCATATAAATTTTACCCTTCATTTTGTTACTGTGGTGTATCATGTTGATTGATGTGTGGATGCTGAACCACTTTGCCTCCCAGGAATGTATGATACTTCTAATGTATGTTGGGTTGAATTAGGTTTGCTAACATTTTGTTGAGGATTTTTGCATTTACAATTATCAGGGATATTGGTCTTTTTTCTTTTTTTTTCCCTTGTGGTGCCCTTGTCTGATTTTGTTACTAGGGTAACGATGGCCTTACAAAACAAGTTGAAAGTGTACCCTCTTTTGTTTTTTGGAGGAGTTTGGGAAGGATTGCTATTCTTTTCTGAATATTTAGTAGAATTCACCAGTCTTGATCAAAATACAGATCACAAACAATTAAGAAACATTCTTCTGATATGACTTGAGAATAGTGCTTTCTATGGTTTTCACAATAGAGGCTAATTATTTAGTAGACATTGATGTGCATTCATTTTATGACCTTTTAAAGAAGGATTACTATACTTTTCTTGGGTATCTGTGAAGATGCCTTTATTTCAACCATGTCATCTAATATTCATGACTTCTGTCTACTGCTATTATGAAGAGACATCAGGATTGTAATGAACTGCCAGCTTTTTATCCTTGAAAAGCAATTGGTAAAACTATTCAAAATTTAGAATGACCCTCTGTCTTACTTTAATATGAAGAATGATGCCCTGAACACTTACCTAATGCTAACTAACACTTCAAGGTTAGCAAATGAGTCTCCTTTAAATATAAAGTCTGGGTGTTTCTCAAAGGGCTGCTTCTGTGCTGGGCACTGGAGTGAGTCTGTGTGAGAGCCTTTATGAGCTGTTTCTCAGTTCACCACAGCACTGTGTGTCTTGAGGGCAAGCCAGTTGGGTTTTGGGGGCTCATCTCAGGTGCATGTCTTAAGTTGGGATGCCTGATGTGAGGTACAAACCCTTTGTTCCTAGGGCAGAATCCCTGGTTTTGAGTTCCCTCCCAATTGTAGGTTGCCATACTGGTGATGGAGTTTATGGGGCAAGATTCTGTCTCAGCCTTTTCTGCCTGCTTCAGTGTGGTTTTGTTCTCATTTGCCTAATGTCAAGGGGCTATTCCACTGGCTTTTAGGTTTTTTTAGAGGAATTTTTTCCATATATAGCTGTAGATTTGGTGTATCCAGGTGAGGAGGCATGTTCACGATCTTCCTGCATCACCATCTTGCACTATGTGTACATCTTCTCTTTAGATTAAATCAACCAGCCAGTTTTATCATATTAACTAGGCTTAATGAAGTACATCTTCTTATTCAGAATTGTTGTGTTATCATCAGCTTCTGGCAGTCATTTTAATAATGACTGCATTTTAATGGTTAGTGCCATGATTCCTAGAAATTAACAGTTCTCTCCAATAACCAACCATGGCATTGTTTCAAGTTTTTAGTGTGTTTCTTCTTCCTCTCTTCCTCCCTTCTTTCTTTTCCTTTCTTTTTTGCTTGTTTCTGGTCTGGGGGCATTGAATTCCTTTACAGAGCTAACAGGAACATTAACAAGATAAGATGTAAATATTAGCTTTTGTGTAACAGATGCTGAGTGACAGACAAGTAAGAAGTCAATTAAAGCTGCAGTTCATCTCACTAACCTTTTTTCTAAATATTCCTCAGAGAAGTCCACAGGAACCAGTGAAGATCTCTCTGCATCTATGTGGAGAAACAGATCTGTGTGGTGCAGAGTGGACTATGGACTGCAGGAAAATGCACAGTTCTGCCAACTGACTCCTGAATGGATCCACCACAATGTTTGCAGTAAGGCCATTCTTCGCTCAGGCTACTCCTAGTCAATGACTGAGCGTGACTAATTTAGGGCCACTCCTGTGGGATAGAGGACTCTCTTCATGAGTAACTCAGCTGAGCATACTCACCAGCAGACTGATAAAAATTTCTCAGGGCCATGCTACAGCACTTCCTAGCCTGTCTTTTTTGACTTTCTTCTCTCTTCTCACAAGTATCAATCTGTATCAACTCTGGATTCTCCATGTTTACTCCTGCTTCCTCTTTTATCTTCACTAGCATTTCCTCTCTACCCCCGGCTCCACTCAAGTATAAATCTTGTGTATCTAATCCTGTTCTGGTGCCTGCTTCCTGGAGGAACTGAATTAGCACACTGTTCAATTAGATTATAAGGTTTTGTGGAGTAGGAATAGTATATTTCCTTCGTGTCCTCAATTATATGCCAATGCCTCCTTCATAAAGCCCTCTGGAATTTAAGTAAAGTTGATGTGGGGCGTGAGGAGGCCTGAGTCCCAGGTCTCGGTTGAGCCCCTGGGACACGTGCCCCGCCAAGTGTGGGTCCTTGGCTTCGCGCAGGAAAGAATTCAAGTGCGAGCCACTGTTGAGTTAAGGTAGATGTATTTAGAGAGACACACACTGCATAGAGTATAAAGCAAGAGAAAGGCAAGGAAAGAGGTGTGGGAATTCGGTGCTCAGGTTAAATTAAAAGTAGATACGCAGTCCATAGAGTGCAGGCCGTCTCAGAAGGGGAGAGAGCACAAAGGGCCACTGGGCGTGGTTGTGTCACTTTTTATGGTCTCGGTAGCTTCACATGCCTACCAGTGAGATCAATCCAACTGCCCTGGGGAAGGGGCTGGGATTCCCAGGAACTGGGCCACCGCCCATCCTTTGGCCTTTTGCGTTAGCCTTAGGGCTGTCATGATGCCTGCGGGCATGTTATTTGATCACCCTGTTACAATGAGCATATAATGAAGCTCAAGATCTACTAGAAGTTAAACCTCTTAATCCTCAAGGCCAACTAGGAGGCGAATCTTCCACCATTTTGGTTACTGTCATTCCTTGAGTGGCTGTGCCCTGCCCCCTTCCCTCCTGTCTCAAAGTGAACAGCTTTTATTCACATACGGCATCTCTCCATGCCATGTGAACCAAGAGTAAGATACTTATAAAATGCTCTGATTAGCTTAAAGACTCACTGAATTTCCCATATCAATTTCATTAAAGAAATTTTTTTCAAATCTCAAATTTCAGCACTAAAATAATGGTAGTGGTTCTGTCACTCCACAATGGCCACTTTTCAATAGTGAGCATTAAAGTCAAACTGATTCCTTGTAAAAGTCTTGTATCAGTGCACTTTTTATTTAAGCATGAGGTAAGTATGGGATTTTATAATAAGTTATAAACATACTAATGCTTTAATATGTTTTCCAGCAAGTAAAAAATAAGTTGCTCTGTATCTCCATAGGTGTTTTTTTATTGTTAAAAGTCTGGGATCTTATTTATCTTTCACAGTAAATAGGACTAGAAAGAAATTTCAAATCTATACTTACTCCCATGGAATTTCTACATTGTGGAAAACCGCGGTGTTTGCTTGAGAAAATTAGTGTGAAGGTTCCTGATGTGATATTTACAAAGTCTTCTTAGAATGACTAATGTGTTCATTCTTTCTCTCCCACTGGCCCAGAGGTGACTTGACTTAGCTTTCCTAGAACAGGCCCCTGTTTCTAGCCAAGCCTTTTAATCGGTGCTCAGCTCTGGGAACTCTTCATAAGGTCTTGTCTGGAATAGTCTCAGCACTGCCATGTGATTGTTTCTTTGAACTGAATGGAGAGCAGTAATTGGGCAATCTTCACTGAGAATGTAAAATCAGATCTGTGAGCCAGAAACAAAAAATATTCCAGAGCTGTAATGTATCTTTTATTTCCATTTGGTGCCTGGTTTTTGCAGCTACTTACAAAGATTTTTCTTTGGACAAAGAGCGTAAATAAAACTGAATGTTTTCTGCAACGGTCTGACCTGCTGCTGTTAGTGTATGACAAATAACTCTCACCCTGGGGCCTAAAGACAGAGGCTCTCACCCAGTCATTTGAAGCCATCTCTTGTGAGTACTTCCCAGCCACTTGGCTTGGTATTGCTGTTATGGTTCAAAAGTGAACAGTTTTTAATATCTAGAACATTAATTTGAGTCATCTTAGATGTGCAGCAACAGTTGTGCAGAAGAATATAATTTAGGTCACAATGGAACACACTGAAAATTGGTCAACATTACCAATTATTATAAAGTTAAAAGATTTTCAGCAGTATTTCTTATTGTGTTATGAGTGCAAATGCTGTTAGAGCTGAAAACTTTGTTGTTGGCAGTGTTGCTGTTCGGGAAAGAACGAACGCTGACATGTTACGAAAAGCAGGGTCGATGATTTTTTTTACTCTTATCAGTGGAGCCATTGATAGAAAATGTACTTACAGATAATTTTGGTATGTCAGAGTAATAGAAATGCAGTATTTCTGGTATTAAAATCTATTTGAGTGACTTTAGGAGTTTGCTGAGCTTCTTAACATGAGTCCTTTAAAAAGTCCTTTTGATAAGAAACATACTTTAGAATAAATATATCACCTGTTTATGAAATATATATCTAGCAAAAAAAAATCACTTGAGCTGTTTTCTATTTGGGTCTCCAGAGTTACTTTGTTTTCTATTCTCTTCTATACATATTATTTTTGCATTTTGTGGCCACTGTGAATAGTTGTGACACAGCTCTGAGGGGCAGCATTTGTGTATGTTTAAGGATAGTGTTCCACAATATGGAAGCAGAATGACTTGATGGGAGGCCAGTATTTTTTCAGTTTACCTAGAGGCACCCATTTAGGTTAGATTCTATCTTTTTTGGGATTAAAAAAATTCTCTTAATGTTTTAGTAGATTCCTTTCATAGTATTTATCTTGAGATACATTAGTTTTTGAACTTCAAATTGTTACTAATAAACTGAAAGCTTTCAGAGTATTGTCCTGTTTGCTTGCTCATCTGAACCTTTGGGCCTATCAACTTGCTTGTTGTAATAACACAAAAATATTGGCTAAACTTCAATCAGATTGGATTGAAACTGAAATTGGTAGGGCAGAGAAAGGAGGATATAAGAGGAGCCACATCCTGTTTCCTTCCCACAGCTATCTCCTCATTCTCTTCCTACAGCAGGGACTGCCGCAGCGGGGAGCTGGCTAACTCCCAACAGTCACCAGCCAATTCTCACTCCTCGGAAGGGAGGCGAGGAAGATGTTGTCACCACAGCAAGCCATGTGACCCAGCCGTAGTCTCTCCTCACTCTCCTCCCTCATTTAATGCATCAGGTGACTCAGGCCAGTGGTACCTGGCACAGGCATTCCTGTGAGGAGCTTTGTTTTTCTGGTAGCTTTTTTTTTCTTTTTTTAAAGCAAATCATTTAGTTTTACGTATTTATTAGTATTCAAATTCCTTTAGTAGTCAAAATCTTAAGTCTTCTGTGAGTCTTTCCACAGTGTCGGGAAGGGCTGTTTTCAGATCAGAAATCAATGAGGACTTTCCCACCACCAGGGCTTCTCCTGATGCAGGAAGAGTTTGTTTTCAATTCGATGCCAGCACCTCTGTGAGTTGTATTCTATGCTGACGATCTGTTCAGGCCAAGTGCTTTCTGATGTAGAACGTCGCAGCAGATGGTGATCTTCTCAGCCTGACACATGGTAGCTGGGTACAGTAAGAACGTCTTATTTAGCTGTGGTGGGCTAAGGGGTCCAGATCTAACAGAATTCTCCTAAATTATTGGTTGAGACATTTCTGTTACCTTCATGTGCACTTCTCTTGCCTAAGTTTAGGTATGAAGTCTACTCCCTGGGAACTGCTTGTCAGTGAGAAGTGGAACTTTACAATCAAATTTTTCTATTTAAATGGCCCAAAACTTCTTACCTTAATAAAAATAGATGGTTCCATTATATTCCTTTTCAGATGATTTTCCCTTTAAACTTCGGTTGTGTGTGAGGTTGCCGGCATCTTACGTGGTTCACCAATGACGTTCCCCAGTTGCACTTCTACTGTACGTAGCAGATGGGCTTGTGGTCGCTCTGTGAGTATCCTACCTCGCACGTTCGGTTGCCTTTTTCCATGTCAGCTACAACCACCATTGCTCTGTCTCAAGAAAGACAACTTCCCATGGATCTGGATAATGACTGATTAGAACAGCAGGTGCAGGGATCAGCACACGGTGCAGCCCTATTTTACTCTCAGATGAGCTGCTCAAGATAATTTGAAAAAATGCTGTAATTACAGTATGCTTTTCAGATGCCATTTTTGGACATAAATATTAATAACCATAGAACCTCAATATTATGTGATGAACCCAAAAGGCTTAATGACCCCAAGGGAAAAAGTGGTCTTATAACCACATAGGATCTAGTACAGCAGATAAAGTTTAGGTATAATAGAGATTACTGAGGTTGTTTGTGAAATAGGTACCTCCTCTCCACCCTGAGTGTCTTCCCTTTTTATGTTTTCCCCTCTAGCTAGCTGCGTGTGTGTGTGTGTGTGGGGGGGGTTGTCCCTGGATTCTGTGTAAAGTGCCCTCAGTCTGTACACTGGGAGAGGATACTAATCTTAGGTGAATCCTGAATACCCTATGTTTTCTTTTTCTCAATCCTTAGCAAAGGAAAAGCAAAACAAAAAGAGCTTGAGAGCCACCCTGTGCCTTGGATGTGACCGGCATGTTGTCCAGCTCCCGAACCATCTCTCGATGATGCTTACCTGCCCTCTGACTGAGGACTAAGTCACAGGTACCAAAACCTACGCATGAGCCACACTGGGAGAAGCCAGGCAAGACTCCCTGCATAATTACCACAGAGGAAGGGGAAAAAAAAGCAATTCTTTCCCTTTCTAGAAAATACTTCTTTAATTTCCTCCCTTATATTATGAGGGGATTAGGCAAATTAATCTGTAAATCCCTTCAGGAGCAAGCATTCTAATTTTCTCTCAGGAACCTCTTGTTACATAAGAATATCTCATTAAGCTTTTCCTGCGGAACAAGAAAGCAGCAGGTGATAATGAAGTTAGATTTTTAAAAGGTATGCCTTTTACCAATGAAACTAAAAAGGTGTTAAATACACTTTTAAATTAAGCCTTTTCTTAAAATCAGGAGTTGAGCATCTGTTTGATTTTCTTTCTAGAGGCGTTTTATGGCAATTTCTCCTCTATAAGGAAGCAACGTGAATCGCAGTGACATTATTAAGCCTGCTGAAGCCTATTCCCCAATTCAGGACTGAGCTGGGAAACTGACTAAATAGTCAGTTTTATAGAAACTTTTCATCTTTTTGAGTTTTAGTATCTTGCGTTTGTCATTTTTATTCAGGACTCTAGGGTGCTTTTTGGAGCCTTCAGGCAGGGAGAGTATAAGCAAGATGAACAGTAAGGTCAAATTCTTGTTGTGTATTAAAAGCCTAATGTGTGACAGTGCTTCATCATCTGAAATGGTATTTCTGAACAAAATACCATAGTGGATGTTAAATTTGCATTCCTTTAAATTCTGATTTGTGATTTTCAAGTGAAATTATCATGTCCTTCACATTTAAACATGCTTTCCCCATTGTATATCAAGTATTTTTGCAATATTTTGCTAAAATATTGATAGATCCTGAAGATTTTGCAGTTGGTAAACATTCATGCAAAATATGTATGGTTTTATCTCCTAGGATTATACTGTCTTTTTTAACTCTTACTGTGTAGCTCCTTGAAAAAATTTCAAGAAAGGGTTATAATGGATTGACACTGATTTATATGAAAACATTTCCCTTCAGCTCTGGCATCCTACTTCTCAGAAAGTCAGTGTTACAGGATAGCGTATCTGTCTGCCTTCAAAATTTGGTAAGTACATTTTGATAAATGCCCGTAGCTATTTATAATTTTAATGGTGCTGTAAATGAGTAATGACAAAAGAACTTGTACTTTTGTGATCAGTGTGTTTTTCTTTATAACTGGATTCAGACTGTATGAATTTTCTAGGAATTATATCTTTAAAAAACATGACTTGGAGAAGTTTCTTTATCAAATATATGAATCTATTTAATTATACTCCACTGTTAACCTTGTGCTGTGATAGTTTTGAACAATTCTGTTAGTGGACATTGTCCAATCTCCAAGGTCTCTTAAAAAAATAAAAATACAGAATGTGTTTTTCTTTGTACAAAGACTTCCCGAGATATCTTAAGTATTTCTAAGTTTAAAATGAGGCTAATTTTAAACATATTGTGATATTGCTTCCCAAAAATGTTCATGCGTATTTTCCCACAATTTGACCAATTCTGAACATCAAATATATCAAGTGTACCTATTTTTTCTTCCTTTTCATTTTGTAGTGTGTTATCATTCGATTTTACCTTTCAGACAGCAAGTGAAATGAAATGTTTCATATGTTTAAAGGTAATTTTTTTTGTATACTGTTTTTTTGTGATTTGCCTGTTTATAAACTTCCTGGTGACAGGGTTAAGTTATCTTATTTTCTTCTCTGCGTTATTTACTTATGAATTCTTTCTCTCGTGTATGTTTTAAATATTTCCCTTGATCTGTTACTAGTTTTTTTTTCTAAATTGTTTAATAAAATTCATTAGTCTGTTCCTTTAGGATTCCTTCCATCATGTAGCTTGTCAAAATGGATCTTCCTTATCCTAGATCCGAAATTTATATATGTTATGTGGTAAAAGGTAGGTTTATAACTCATTTTTCTTCTACAGGATAACAGTTTTGCTCCTCTGTTTTGGTCTGTGATCCACTGGAGTGAAGTTTATTTGTAATTGGTGTGAGATAAGGGTTAAGCTTTTTTTTCTTTTTATTTAAATATATCTATCCAGTTTTTCTAGCACTATTGAAAATATTTTCCTTTTTCTATCTACTGTGTCAGAAAGAGGAAGAGGAGGAGGACAAGAAGATGGCTGTGGGGATGGACGGCCCTGAGCGTGGCTGTGTCTACAGTGGCCACATGAACGTGCACCTGCCAAGAAAGAAAGACACACCAAGTGCATTTAAAGCAGGTGAGGCCTAATCAGGTCAGCAGGCTGTGTTACTGTCAGTGCTCTGGCCGTGACACTTTACTGGCACAGTACGTTCCCAATGGTGGAAACTGGGCATTGCCACGTGACATCTTTCTCTGAGTCTACAATTATCACAGAATAAAAAGTAAAAATTATTTGTGAAAACATTCTAAAAGAAAAGTTAATACTTGCCACAAAAATAATTTTATAAATTCCTTGAAATAAAATTTAGGGGGTTATAGGACTAAAATATGGATTTATCAATGACCATAAGAGCAATAGTAGAGTGAAACCAACTTTTCAAAGCAAGATCTATTAAATAAACAGGCAACTGTTAGAGGAGGAATTGTTACTAACTTACCGTAATGGTCTCATTTGCTGGAGTAAGCTGTTTCATCTCAGTAGAATGACACAAAAGGTACAGTACAAGGTGAAGAGATCAGAAGGAATTAGTTAAGACTTTCATAAAGCAGCCTAATGACCAGTTAAATTCCGTAAGAGGAGATATTTACTCCACATCTCTGTGCAGCACTGGTCTGATCTTTTGACTCTGCAGTCAGTTAGTTCAAAAAACCTATTCAGTAAAAAGCTATTAAACCAGTTGTGCATATAAATGGAATGGATAAAAATTCAGTTACCACAAGAAAGTGATTAAGTGATTAAGTTCTATTTCTATTACAGTTGTTAAATTTTATCATTTTGAGGAAAACCTTCTGTCTTCAGGAAGTTTGTAAGATACCTGGAAAAATGGTAATACAGTCAGTATCTGTGAGAAGTTTTTTTAAACAGGGCGGAGCACCACACCATGAAGATGCTACAGAAAGGTAGGTGCCCAGTCCATGTAACATAAAAGTTTCACCATTTTGACAAAATTAAAGGTGAAGTAGGCTCTCTTTTGAAGATGTTCTCTTTTTCTGAACGTGTTCAATCATAGCAGTAGTACAAATTTGACCTGGAAGGATTTTAAATTGCTTTAGAATGTATTAAAAAAAAGTTCTTCCTGGTATCTGTATTTTTAAAAGGGACAACTTTACAGCTTGACAGGTAGAGTAATCATTTATTAATCCTGGCCACAGATTGTATTTAAAAATGGGGCAGAGACCCAGATCACTGGTGGAGCTCAGGATAGAGTCCCCCCTTTCTATAAATCGTTACACTTTGCAAAATGTTATCCCTTTTGATTTTTATCGACATACCTGGGGAATAATCAAAGGAAGCATTCTGATGCTTGTTTAGGAAAAGGAGACTCAGAATTAGTGACTAGAGAATGTGTCGTGCTGTTATTAGCAGAGCCAGAGCATGAATCTGGAATCTTTGCCACGTACAATACTATATGGTAACACCTCGTTTCAGACAGAGACACTGGCCAACTCCTCCTCCATTAGAAACACACACATACAGAGACAAGAGTGTAACTTCCTCATCCTCCATTAAAAAGACTGAGAGACAGAGCCAGAGATAGGCAGAGACAGAGACATTAGCCCCTTCTTCCTCCTCCATTAGAAAGGACAGAGAGACACACAGGCAAAGACAGAAAGACAGACAGAAAACCAGTCACAAGACTCCTCTTCTTCATCCCCCATTAGGGAGAAATACTGAGAGACAGAGATACTAGGCCCCTCAACCTCCTCCATTAGAGACAAATACAGAGAGACGGCCAGAGACACCCCTCCTCCTATTCCATTAGAACAAATGAGAGATAGACATTGCCTTCGCCTACTCCTCCATTTGAGAGAAAGACAGACAGTAGTCACCTCCTTTGTCCCCTCCTCCTTTAGAAAGGAAGACAGAGACATATACAAGAGACACTAGTCTTTTCTTCCTTCTCCTCCATTAAAATGAAAGAGACACTCAAATGAGAGTCCCAGAAGGAACATAGCCCAGCTGACACTCATTAGTGCAACCCATTTCCAACTTCACACCTCCAGATTTAAGAGAAGAAATTTATGTTGTTTTAATCACTAAATTTGTAATCTGTTTTACAAACAATTGGAAATTAATACAAAGCTCTTGAGATAGTACTTCTTGTGAATAAATCCTGCCGTAATTTTGCTGTGTATAAAACTCTTGACTAGAAATTTGTCTCAATAGAAAACCATGAAAAAATAAGATGTAACATTGAGTTCTGTTTTCCTTTCTCTTGACTTCTTATTTCTTAAATCAAACCTTTCCCCCATTAATCATACCTAAGAAACGTGATTTCCGCATACTTTAATACCCTTCCAGTTTTTTTTGTTCTTTCTCAGTAATTTTATAAATTAGATAGATGATCTTTTCATTGCTGTATGACATGTTAGTGAATTGTGTGGTCACACCTTCCTATCAGCAAATGCCTGTATGGCATGGGATTCAAAGCACCTTAATCCTGGGTTCCATATAAGGTGACATGTAGTTAATTTTATATAGTCACACTCAATGTATATAGAACATACTGCTTTACTTTAAATTGCTAAGACTTTTTATATAGGCCCCTGTTACAATAGTCTACGCATTTCATTAGTCAAGTGAAGATAATTCTGGTGTATATGGTGAGGCTATTAATACAAGGTTTGTTACCAGCAATTTGTGCCACACCCCTTTGCTCCTGACAGGACACGGAAGTGCCAGGAATGCTTATGCAACTTTCTGGATTCAAAGACAGGCATCTTTTCTGAGGTCAGTATCAGTTGAAATATAAAGAGCCACTAAATCTAAAATTTTAAGGGACTGTATGTTAACCCTTGACATGCAGAGCCCAGTATGAAGTACTGTTTCCTGGGAAAAGTAGTGGTGTTAATAGTCCACGGTGTCCCTCTCTGTAATCTGGTGTAGATTGTACATCAGTATTTGTAGATTCTCCCTAAGGATTTGAGGAGGAATGAACATGGGATATTCATTGTCCTCAATAATTGAGATATTAATACATTCAAGAGTAAGAAGCCCACGTTTTTTTCTTGTTCATTCACCATTAAACTATGATTGATTTTCTCTCAAAGCCATTGTTTCAAAGTAAGTAGTATTTATTGGCTCAGTTTTTCTTCTCTTAAAAAATATTCAGTTATAAAATTTGGATATAATTGTAATCCTGTAACAGAAAAGTATGTGAAATGAAAACCCCAAAATTCTGTGGAAAAACTGTTCTTTCTATTCAAGATCAAGATACTTACATAAGGAACAAGACAAAAATATGTCTATCTGAAAAACATTTAAATTAGCCTTCCTTTCCTGTATATGTCTATCTGAAAAACATTTAAATTAGCCTTCCTTTCCTGTAGATACAAAGTATATCTGGTAAGGGAATTTATTATTATACCTAGATTAAATTCATCAGGCCATGTAATACACCAGGTGAACATGGACTTACAGAGTATTTGCCAACTCAGTGTTTCAGCCTTTTAAAAACAATCTGTATTGAAGTATGAGTGATTTATAAAACTGCATATTAACTATTGCCTATTTACACCACCATTTATCTGATGAATTTGGGGATAAGTATCCATTCATGAAACCATCACCACAATCTATGTCCTAAGCAAATCCATTATCTCCAAAAGTTTCCTTTTGCTATTATTATTGTTAGTATTCGTGATAAGAACACTTAGTATAACATGTACCCTCTTAGAAAAATTTTAGGTATACAATACAGTGTGGTTAACTAAAGGCACTCTGTCGTAAAGCACATCTGAGACTTACTCATTCTGTCTAACTTGTGCCCTTGAACAAAATACCTCTTCCCAGGGCAGTGTTTATTCTTAACTCATAAGCTGTGCGCATCTGTCAAACATCTACAGAATGACCCAGTATTAAATTACCATCTTTTCATGCTGTTTACCTTCAGTTGTCTTACAAATAGCCACTTGCCTCCTCATACAGAAGCCTCTGGTTCACTGACACTGTGACTTTGAGGAGTAAGAGATAAGACTGTAACTTGAAGCTGTTACCATATAGCGGTTTTTTCAATGCACATTTTTGCACGTAATACTGTCTTTTTCCCCCTAGTGACAGACTTCTTAAACTTTAGATACGTTAATGTATAAGAATCCCTTCTTTACTGAGCGCCAATCTCATTTTCAGACCCCTCAATTAACAGGATTACATCTTACAATTTTCACACCCCACATGCTTGGATGCACATCAGTAGTCCTGATGATATGGCCCAGGTATTACTTAGCACCATGGCTGCGTAACATACTACTTCCTACCAGGGAAAATGTCAAAAGTTTTAAGTACACAGCAATTCAGATTATACTTTAAAAGGTATTGTTCAGTGCTATCAAAGGGAAGAAATAATAAAAATTGCAGTGTTAAGCAAATGATATCCAATAGCTAATGAATGATCCTGGCATTTCCACTTGTGAATTTTTCACTATATTCATAATGAGAAATGATAATGCTGAGAGAGGTTCTCTCTGAACACGGAACAGGAATCCATGTGTTCCACAGAACGTAACACCACCACACCACCTATTCAGTGTTATCCTTACTGTACATTTTTAAACTTAACAATTTACAGGGTCTTTTAATGCATATAGGTGATTAGGGAAAATGTTTATCAGGATAATTTGCATTCAATACATGTCTCTTAACTAGATATATCCGACAGCATGTTCTGTGGCCTGGTCCACTCAAATTAAAGGTCTAATTTTCAAATTTCAACACAGTTCAAATAAATTTGATTACTTACTAATATAAGTTGCACATTCCAAGTGCCACATTATTGTATTTAAAACCTTGTTATATACATAACTTTTACCCCTCCAAAATATCAACATTTTTTAGCTAAAATTTGAGTCATATATTTATATTTTATATTTTAAGTATTAATAGTTTTATTAGAAGGTTTACAAATAAACCATTTTGCAGTCTCTCTCCTAGATGCACAGTATGGAAAATGAACAACTCATTAAGTAAATATTTTAGTTGGAATTCAGACAAATGGAAATATATGACTTAACAGGATATGGAAGAGGTAGACATCAGCTATCAGGAGATAACATTTGTAAATATTTATTCCCCCCAACACAGGAGCACCCACATACTTAAAGCAAATAATAACAAATGTAAAGGGAGAAATAGAAAGCAATATAATATTAGGGGACTGCAATACTCCATACATCAATGGGTAGATCAACTAGACAAAAAGAAAGGAAAACACAACCTTAAAGAGCACATTAGACCAGATAGACTCAACATATGTACAGCACAGTGCATCCCAAAGCAACAGAATATACATTCTTCTCAAAGTTACATGCAACATCCTCCAGAACAAATAATGTTAGGCTATAAAACAAGTCTTAATAAATTTAAAAGGACTGGAATCACAGTAAGCAACCCTTCTGATCAATTACAACAAAACTAGAAAATTCACAAATATATGGAGATTAAACAACAGAATACTGAACAACCAGTGAGTCAAAAAATTATAAGGAGAAATTTTTAAAAAAAAGGACAAACCTTGAAACAATGACAACAGAAAACATACCAACACCTATGGGATAAAACAGAATAGTTCTAAGAGGAGAGTTCACAGCAGCAAGTTCCTAACTTAAGAAACAAGAAAAATGTTAATCTAACGTCACACCTGGAGAAATTTTTAAAAAAGAACAAATGAAGCCCAAACTTAATGAAACTGAGCATAAAAAGACAATAGAAAAGCTGACACTAAAAGCTGGTTCTTTGAAAAGAAAAAATTGACAAACCTTTAGCTAGACTCACCAAAAACAAAAACAAAATAGGGTAGGGAGGAGAGATGACTCAAGATCAAATGAAAGTGGAGATGTTACAACTGATAACCATAGAAACATAAACAATCATAAGAGCCCACAGTTATATGCTGACAAGTCAGACAATCTTGAAGAAGTTGGGTAAGTCCCCCAAACTCACAATCTACCAAAACTAAGTCATGAAGTAATAGAAAATCTTAACAGATCTATTACTAATAAGGAAACTGAATCAGTAATCAAAAACCTCCAAAACAAGTCTCAGATGAGATGGCTTCACTGGTGAATTTTACCAAACATTTAGGAAGAAGAATTAATAAAAATTCTTCTCTACTCTTCCAAAAAATAAAAATAAATAAAAATAAGAAACACTGCCAAGGTTACTTTATAAGGCCAGCATTACCCTGATACCAAAAACCAGAGAAGGATGCCACAAAAAAAAATCCTCAAGAAAACTGCAAACCAAATTAAGCAATACATTAAAAGAATCATTCAACTTGATCAAGTGGGATCTATTCCAGGGATGCAGGGATGGTTCAACATCTGCAAAAAACCAGTGTGGTCCACATTATCCTTCATTTTGTTAAAGAATGACATGATCACCACAATAAATGCAGAAACAATTTGACACAAGTCAGCATTCATTTGATAGAAATATTCGATAAACTGGATATAGGGGGAATGCACCTCAACATATTAAAAGCCTTAGATGACAAGTCCACAGCTAACACCATACTCAGGAGTGAAAAGCTCAAAGCTTTTCCTCTAAGATCAAGACAAAAATGCCCACTCTCACCACTTTGATTCAACACAGTATTGGAAAGTCTAGCCAGAGCTATTAGGCGAGTAAAAGAAATAAGACAGCCAAACTGAAAAGAAGTAAAACTGTCTGTATTTGCATATGACATAATATTCTATAGAGAAAACTCTAAAGATTACACCAAAATAGTGTTAGAAGTAATCAACAAATCAGTGAAACTGCAGGACACAAAAATTACACAAATAACTATCAGAAAGAGAAATAAAGAAAACAATCCATTATAATTGCATAAGAATAAAATTCCTAGGAATATATTTACCAGGGATGTGAAGTAACTGTTCTCTGAAAACTTTAAGATATTGACAGAAGCAACTAAAGAAAGCACAAACAGATACTCCATGCTTACGAACTGAAAGAACTGATAATGTTACTGTGTCCATACTACCCAGAGTGATCTACAGAGTCAGTGTAATCCCTATCAGAATTCCAGTGGCATTTTTCAAAGTCAAACAATCCACAAAAGACCCCAAATAGAAAAAAAGCAATCTCAAGAAAGAACAGAGCTGGAGGCATCATATTCCCTGATTTCACATTGTATCGCAGAGCTATAGTAACCAAATCCACATGGTACTGACACAAAAAAGGAAAAGAGACCAATGGAAAAGAATAGATAGTCCAGAAATAAATCCATGGATATAGAGCTCACTATTTTAGGAGAAAGGGGCCAAGAACATACAGTGGGGAAAAGACAATCTCTTCCAATAAATGGTTGTGGCAAAACGGGGCAGCCACATGCAAAAGAATAAAACTGGACCACTATCTTAAACCATACACAAAAATAAATTCAAGTCTTTAACCCATTTTGAGTTAAAGACCTGACACCTTAAAACTCCTGGAAGAAAACATAGGTGTTAGAGCTATTTGACATCAGCGTTGGTGATGCTCTGGGGTTTTTTGGAGGAGTAGGGGGGTGGATTTGACACCAAAAGCAAAGGCAACAAAATCAAAAATATGGGAGACTTCATTAACCTAGAAACCATATGCACAGCAAAGGAAACCATCAGCAAAATGAGAAATTAACCTATTGAATGGGCAAAAATATTTGAAAACTGTATCTGAGAAGGGGTTAAAATTCAAAATATATAAAAACCTCATATACTTCAATTGCCCAAAATCAATCTGATTAAAAAAATGGATGCAGAATCTGAATAGCCATCTTTCAGAAGACATACAAATGGCCACCAGGTACATGAAAAGGTGCTAATCATTAGGGAATGTATTTCAAAAGCGCAATGAGATCTTAACTTACATCTGTCAGAACAACTAGCATCAAAAAGAAGAGCTGAAAAGTGCTGATGACAGTACTGTGCACTGTTGGTGGTAATGTAAATTGGTGCAGGCACTATGCAAAATAATGTAAAAGTTTTACAAAAAAAATTAAAATAAAAAGAACTACATGACCCAGCAATTCCACTGCTTGGTATTTGTCCAGAGAAAACAGAAACATTAACTCAGAGAGATGCACCCTCATGTCCATTGCAGTGTTATTTACAACAGCCATGACTTAAATTGTTTCTGTGTGTCCATCAATAGACGAATGGATAAAGAAAATGTGATTACACACACACACACACACACACACACACACTGGAATATTACTGAGCCATAAAAAAAGAATGAAACCTGGCCACTTGTGACAAAATGTGTGGACCTTGAGGGCATCATGCTAAGTGAAATAAGCCAGACAGAGAAAGATAAATACTGTATGATCTCACTTACGTGGAATCTTACAAACAAACAAACAAAAACCCAAGCTAATAAATACGGGGAGCAGATTGGTGGCTGCCAGAGCAGAGTTGGGGAGTGTCTGAAATGGGTAAAGGGAGTCAAAAGGTGCAAACTTTCAGTTATAAACTAAATAACAGGGATATAACTTACAGCATATAATATAATATACAGACTATAGTTAATACCATATTATATATCTGAAAGTAGAAGAGTGGATCATGAAAATTCTCATAAGGAAAAAAATTTTTTTAACTATGTAATGTGGTGCATGTTAACTTACTGTGGTAATCAGTTGCTATTATACAACTTAATGCATTGCACATCTAAAGTTAACATCCCATGTCAATTATACCTCAAAAACAAAACAAACCTTGATTTGGGCGAGGGGGAAAATGGAGATAGAGGAAAAAAATTATGATTTTTATAAGGACACTAATCCAATCTTATCAAGTTCCCCCCACCTTATAACCTTATTTAATGTTAATTACCCCTTTATATGACCCATTTTAAAATATAGTCAGATTTGGGGTGAAGGCTTCAAAATATAAATTTTGGAAGGACATAACTCAGTGCACAGCACTGGTTATGACATCTTATGTTGGCCCTTTTTTATTTCATGCTGTTAATTTGTGGGATTAAGTTGAAAAATTATCTGAAAGTTTTATGTTTGCCCCCTTGAAGGGATTATGCCATTTTCTTCTTTATGCTCTTTGAATATTTCCTTTTTTAAAAAATATTACAAATATGCCAATTTTCCTTGATAACAAATGCATACATTTAAGATAGCATGTAGAGAGCAGCCAAGATGGCAGAATAGAAGGACACTCGGAGCTCACCCTCTCCCACGAATACAGCAAGAGGGACATCCATGGACCCCACCCATTCACTCAGAACACCTGCTGAACTCTGACAGAACATTGCCTTCTTCAAAAGACAGAATTCCTCACAAATTCTGGTAGGAGGGAGAAAAGAAAAAAGAGATTAGTGCAGGACCTGTCCCAGGGGGAGGGAGCAGCAAAGGAGGAATAGCACTCTTACACTGGGATGCCCCCTCTCCAACAGAGAGGTCAGCCAGGACGGAGGGGGAGCCTCCAAGGCTTGGAGTGAAATAGGAGGAAAGGGGGCAGGGCACAACCACTGAAGGAATGACACAGCAATTGAGGAAAGGACAGACTGGTTACAACCAAGACAGCGGAAGATTCAACTTCCAGTAGACCTTGAGTCTCAGGGCACACCCACCGGTGCCAAGACAGTTCCTAGGCTGACCATATAAGGTCAAAAAGTAGGTGAGGGGATACCGAGATCCCTTTGGGAGCTTCATTGTGTCCTTGTTCCTGTGGGCATCCTCAGGTGCTGGGAGAGGGGACTGTTCTGTGCCACATACTTGGGGCCATGATACTGGGGCCACCATCTTGTCCAGGCCACTTTTTGCCACCACACAGTAGAGTAGACTCTCTCTCTGAAGGATCAATGAGAAACACCTCCCCCAGTCCTGAGGGCTCACTCCTCGGGTGCATTTTGAGTCACTGGGGTAAGTTTTTCTCTAGATTATTTGAAAAGAAAAAGCTCATCTTCTTTTGTAATACAGTCTGGTCCCAGTATGAACTTGAGGACCATGAGACCTGCCCAGAAAGTGGAACCCTCAACTATGACACCATCCTACAGCTAGACCTTATGTTCAGGCCATTGTGGCCCTAAGAGAGAACCAGGAAATACCCAAGTCCTATGTGAGGAACCTTGTCATCTGGGACCCATTCAGGCTACACAAAACCCCCCTTGAATAGCAACTCTGGAAGAACACAAACCGCAGACAGAAGACCCCAGCCCCAGTACCCTCACCATCTCTAGTCCTGTCCCTACTCTAAGCCTGTTTACCTTTCCACAGCAGAAGTGCAGCCAGAACTTTGCCCCTCCAGAAAGCTGCAGGCTGTACAACTTCCTGCCAACTCCTCTCTACTCCAGGAGGCACTGTGGCTGCACACCTTCCCTCTTCTCCCAGGATTTCTCTCTGTCCTGCTCTCCTGACTTCTTGACTGTCGATTGATACTTGAGCCTCCTTGCCTGTTTTGCCAGCAAGCTTGTTACTTACTTCTCTTACTCCGGTAATGAGCTAACCTTCCTCAACACAGAGACCATACCCTGAGGAGAGATTTTGCCTTGTATTATTGCCACTGCCTTGTGGTGCTCCAGCCCCACCCTTCAGCTCTATTTGTTTCTTTTTTTCTTTCAGAGATAAAGGTAATCCAGTCCTCAGGGCCCAAGTCTCCTCCCTCCCTCTCTGAAAGATTTAGGCCTTGGAACTGGTCACTGTTTCTCCTGCTGGGTCACTGAATCTTGCAGCTAGACCTATTTTGTAAAAGAGAAGGTAAATGGGGGAAGTCACACACATTCAGCGTTCGAGACCTTACTCCCAGATGCAGGTCTAAAGAACTCTTGGCAAGTGTGCCTGGCTCACGCCCCTTCACAGCCCTTCTTCCCCCACAGGAGCTCCATGTTTTAGATGACCCCTTATGGATCCACCTCCCTGAGATCCACAACCAAAAACTCCTACTCCCTCAACTCTGAGGGGAGACAGTCTTCTGGGCCATTTAGCTCTAACACCCCATCTTGGCAGCTTGGACCCCAGACCCCCGATGAATCAGCTCATGGATCTGACGTTTGGAGTATTTAACAATATAGTGAGGGTTGAAGAGGCAGAAAGGATTCAGGGACAACAGCAAAAGACACAGCCCTCAAAGTAGCTACAGAAAACTTATCATCACCCCTCTGCACCCCCATAAGATTATGGGAGTAAAATCTCCAAGGAGAATGAAATAGGAGGAAAGGGGGCAGGGCACAACTGCTGAAGGAATGACAGAGCAACTGAGGACAGGACAAACTGGTTAGAACCAAGATGGCAGAAGATTCGACTTCCAGTAGACCTTGAGCTCATGGCACGCCCACGGGTGCCAAGACAGTTCCTAGGCTGACCATAAAAGGTCAGAAAGTAGGTGGGGCGGGTGTTTCCTGGAAATCCCTACCCCTTTCCCAAAATAGTTAGAATAATCTTCCTACTCACTAGCATATTAAATTACAAATTACCAAGCCCATAAAACCTCACAACTCCACACCTTGTGCTCACGCTCGCTCTCTTGCCTTCTGAGATGGCCTGCACTCTGTGGAGCCTGTACCTACGTTTACTTTAAACTGAACACCCACACCTACAGCTTCTCTCCCTCTCACCTTTCTGAGACGGCCCAAATTCTTCCTATGAAGTGCATATCTCCTAAGCTGTTTTCCCTTCTGAGTGAGAGAGACCCCACTCTCTGTGAAGTGTGTATCTCTCCAAATAAACTTGCTTTCACTTTACTATGCCTGACTCTTAAATTCTTTCCTGTGTGAGGCAAGAACCTATTCTCCCACAACAGAAGAACCGCACAGCAGCACCTTGGCCAACAGAACTGACAGAAACCAGCACAAAGGGTCCCTGGTTGGAAATGTATACTGAACAGAATAGCCTGGGCCCCACATTAAAAAAAAAAAAAGAAAGAAAGAAAAGCAACACTGCCGGTGTGCACTGCGGCGAGGGGCACAGCGCTGCTGGGCCGTAGCCACTATCCCCACAGGCCTGCGGCACTGTTGCTGGCATGTTCTCTGAAGAGAGGCCGGGCTCAGCCATAGCCCCTATATTCAATGGTGTGTGGCCTCCCAGGTGGAGTTCGGGGTGAAACCTGAATTTGTCCCCAGGGGTGCTGCAACTTCACAAGCAGGACTGAAATTTGTTTAAAGCCCCAGAAAAAGGGGCTGATTCGCTCCGTGGGTGCCTTTGTGGACTTGAGCCTCTACAACAAACGAGCAAGGAGTAGATTCTGGCATGCAACGGGGGCAGGTGCAGATGCAGAGTTTGCAGTGGACTCGCCCACCGTACACAGAGGCTGCGCTGGGGAGGGCGCCTATATGGCGGTGTGACTGCATGATTGCTACAGGTCTGGGGGCCCTGCAAGTGCAGGCCTCTAGAACAAGCAGGGTTCACACAGCAGGGCTGAGGGCAGTAGCAGCGTTCTGTGCTGGGGACGGTGCTGACCCAGGAGCATGCCACAAGCCAGGAAGCAGGAGTAGCAGTTCTAATTTCAGACAAAACAGACTTTAAAACAAAGGCCATAAAGAAAGATAAAGAGGGACACTGTATAATGATTAAAAGATGCAATACAAGATGAGGACATTATACTCGTTAACATATATGCACCCAATATAGGAGCACCTAAGAACATAAAGCAAATACTAACAGACAAAGGGGAGAGTGATGGGAACACAATCATAGCAGGGGATTTTAACACGATTAACGTCATTGAACAGATCTTCTAGACACAAAATCAATAAGGCAATGGAGATACTAAATGACATAACAGAACACTTGCACTTGATTGATATTTTGAGGACATTACACCCCTCCAAAACAGAGTATACATTCTTTTCAAGTGCGCATGGAACATTCTCTGGGATAGATCATGTACTCGGGCACAAAAGAAGTCTCAACAAATTTAAGACGATACAAATTACTTAAGCGTCTTTCTGACCACAATGCTATGAAACTAGAAATCAATCACAGAAAAACAGAGAAAAAAAAATGACAGCATGGAGATTAAACAACATGCTATTAAAAAAAAAAAAAACAAAACCTAGTGGATCAATGATGAAATCAAAGAAAAAAATTTAAAAATAATTTAAGACAAATGACAATGACAACACAACCACACAAAATCTATGGGATGCAGCAAAAGCAGTCCTAAGATGGAAAGTTATAAAGCCTTCCTCAAAAAAGAACAATCTCAAGTAAACAACCTAACCTACCACCCAAAAGGATTACAGAAAGAGGAGCAAACAAAAGCTAAAGTCAGCAGAAGGAATGAAATAATAAAGATCAGGGAGGAAATAAGTAAAGTAGAAATCAAAAAGTAGTAGGAAAAAAATCAATCAAACCAAGAGCTGGTTTTTTGAAAGAGTAAAGAAAATTGAAAAATCTCTGGCCAGGTTCACCAAGAAGAAAAGCCAGAGGACACAAAACAAGAAAGGAAAATGGAGAAATTACAACCAACACCACAGAAATACAAAAAACCATAAGAGAATACTAACAACTATATGGAAACAAATTGAACAACCTAAAAGAAATTGACAAGTTTCTGGAAATGTACAATCCAACAAGACTGAATCAAGAAGAAACAGACCACTTGAACAGATAGATCACTAGAAGTGAAATAGTATCAGCAATAAAAAAACCTCTCTACAAACAAAAGTCCAGTACAAAGTGGCTTCACTGGAGAATTCTACCAAGCATACAAAGAAGAACACATACTGGTCCTTTTCAAACTTTCCAAAAGATTGAAGAGTAGGGAACCCTCCCAAACTCATTCTATGAACCTACCATCATCCTGATACCAAAACCAAAGACACTACCAAAAAAAAAAAATTATAGGCTAATATTGGTGATAAACATAGATGCAAAAATCCACAACAAAACATTAGAAAGCAGAATCCAACAGCACATAAAAAAGATCATACATCATGATCAAGTGGGGTTCATCCCAGGGACACAAGGATGGGTCAACATACAAATCAATCAATGTGACACACCACATCAACAGAAGAAAGGACAAAAATCACATGATCATCTCAATAGATGCAGAAAAAGCATTTGATAAAAATTCAACACCCATTTATGATAAAAACTCTTTCCAAAGTGGGTATAGACAGAACATATCTTAACATAATACAAGCTATTTATGACAAACTCACAGCCAGCATAATACTCGATGGTAAAAAACTGAAAGCCTTCCCACTAAAATCTGGAACAAGGATGCCCACTCTCACCACTTTTATTCAACATAGTCTTGGAAGTCCTATCCACGGCAATCTGGCAAGAAAAAAATGTAAGGGACCCAAATGGAAGAGAACAGGTAAAATTGTCACTCTATGCAATGACATTATGTGTAGAAAACCCTAAAAACTCAACACAAAAACTACTAGAGCTGATAAAAGAATTCAGCAAGGTAGCAGGATACAAGATTAACATACAAAAATCAGTTGCACTTCTTTACACTAACAATGAATTAGCAGGAAAAGAAAGTAAAGAAACAATCCCTTTTAAAATCACATCCAAAACAATAAAATACTTAGGAATAAATCTGACCAAGGAGTGAAAGACATACATGGAGAACTACAAAATACTGACTAAGGAAATTAAAGATGACTTAAAGAAATGGAAAGATACTCCATGGTCTTGGATTGGAAGAATTAATATGGTTAAAATGACCATACCACTGAAGGTAAATGACAAATTTAATGGGATTCCCTATCAAATTACCCAGGACAATTTTAACAGAACTGGAACAAATAATCCTAAAATTTATATGGAATCACAAAAGACCCAGAATTGCCAAAGGAATACTGAAGAAAAAGAACGAAGCTGGAGGGATAACCGTCCCAGACTTCAGACAATACAGATCTACAGTAATCAAACAGCATGGTATTGGTACAAAAACAGACTTATGGATCAATGGAACAGAATAGAGAGCCCAGAAATAAACCCACAGACCTACAGTCAATTAATCCTTGACAAAGGAGACAAGAATATACAATGGAGAAAAGACAGTCTCTTCAGCAAGTGGTATTAGGAAAACTGGACAGCTACTTGTAAATCAATGAAGTTAGAACACTCCCTTCACACTATGCACAAAAATAAACTCAACATATCTTAAAGACTTAAATATAAGATGATATGATAAACCTCCTAGAAGAAAACATAGGGAAAACACTCTGGCATAAATCTTAACAATGTTCCCTTAGGGCAGTCTACACAGGCAATAGAAATAAAAGCCAGAATTAACAAATGGGACCTAATTAAACTTATAACCTTTTTCACAGCAAAGGAAACCATAAGCAAAACAAAACAACAACCTACATAATGGGAGAAAATATTTGTAAATGATGCGACTGAGGAAGGTTTAATTTCCAGAATATATAAACAGCTCATACAACTTAATAAAAAAAGCCAAACAACCCAATCCAAAAATGGGCTGACTGACAACCTAAACAAGCAATTCTCCAATGAAGACATACAAACAGCCCATAGGCACATGAAAAAATGTTAAGTATTGCTAATTATCAGTGAAATGCCAATCAAAACTACAATGAGATATCACCTCTCAGCAGCCAGAATGGCCATTATCCGAAAGTCCAAAATCAGTAAATGCTGGAGAGGGTGTAAAAAAAAGAACCCTCTGACACTTCTGTTGGGAATGTAGTTTGGTGCAGGTATTATGGAAAACAGTATGGGGATTACTCAAAAACTAAAAATAGACTTACCCTATGATCCAGCAATCCCACTCCTGGGCATATATCTGGACGGAACTCTAATTCGAAAGATACATGCACCTCAGTGTTCATAGTAGCACTATATACAATAGCACCAAGACATGGAAACAATCTAAATGTCCGCCTACAGATGACTGGATAAAGAAATTGTGGTATATTTATACAGTGGAATACTACTCAGCCATAAAAAAGAATAAAATAACACCATTTGTAGCAACATGGATGGACCTAGAGATCATCATTCTAAGTGAAGTAAGACAGAAAGATAAAGGAAAATACTATATGATATCACTTGTATGTGGAATCTAAAAAAAGAAAAAAAGAGGACAGTAATGGACTCATCTACAAAACAGAAACAGACTTGCAGACATAGTAAACAACCTTATGGTTACCAGAGGAAAGAGGGTGGGAAGGGAAAAATTTGGGAATTTGAGATTTGCAAATAAATGTTAGCCACTACATATGAAAATAGATAAAAAAAAAAACAAATTTCTTCTGTATAGCATAGGGAACTATATTCAATATCTTATGATAACCTTTCATTAAAAAGAATATGAAAATTAATATATGTATGTATATGCATGACTGGGACATTGTATTGTACACCAGAAACTGACACATTGTCAATGACTATACCTCAATTCAAAAATGATAGCATGTAAATAAATGAGCAGGGAACTTTGTGGGTAAACTTTTTATTTAAAGAAATTTTATTGAGGTATAGTTAATGTATGGTATCTAATTTTTAAGTGTACAACATACTGGTTCACAATTTTTAAAGGTTATGCTCCATTTATAGTTATTATAAAAATACTGACTATACTACCTGCACTGTACAATACATCCTCATAGATTATTTATTTTGTACTTAGTAGTTGGTACTTCTTAATCACTTACCCCTATCTGCTCCTGCTTCCTTCTCTGTCCTTACTGGTAACCATGAGTTTGTTCTCTGTAAGTTTCCTTTTTGTTGTATTCACTAGTATGATTTATTTTTTATATTTCTCATATAAGTGATGTCACATGATATTTGTCTCTCTGATTTACTTCTCTAAGCACAGATAACCTCCGCATCCATCCACGTTGTTGCAAATGGCAAAATTTCTTTTTTTTAATATATGAGTAGTATTCCATGGTATATATATGCACCACATCTTCTTTATCCATTCACCTGCTGATGGCCACTTAGGTTGCGTTCCTATCTTGGCTATTGTAAATAGTGCTATGAATATTGGGGTCCATGTATCTTTTTGATTAATGTTTTTGGGTTTTTTAAACTATATACCAAAATTTTAAGTTTCAAAAGAAATTTAAGTTATACAAGAAAAATCACCTCATTGTGTTGCCTAAATCATCCTTCAGCACAGACAGCTGTGCCCCACGCATAGCAGAACTCTAGGGGTTACTGACATGTAAGTGCTTGTGTTTGAATTCCTATCTGTATCTGACTCATCATGAAGGGCATTTTACTCTTACTAGGGCATTTTACTAAAACACCGAAAGCTACTCCAAGCTTTGTACTAACCTTAACTATCAAGGTAATGATTTCATGAACATTATATTGTCAAATTCCTACTGACAACATCATTACTATGTGGGAGCTTAACTTTATAAGGAAATGTATTTTGACACTGATACCTTAATTTTTTTTCTTTAAATGATGGGGTTTTACTAAAATATAAAGTATATCACTTGCACTCTCTTAGGTATTTGTGATTTACTGAGTCATCTGGAAACTTCCATCACAAAATTAATTAAAAACTTTCATTACAAAATTAATTAAAAATTTTTTTTTAAATTGAAATATAGTTAGGTACAATGTGTCAATTTCTGGTGTACAGCACAAGGTGCCAATCATGCATATACATACATATATTTGTTTTCATGTTCTTTTTCATTAAAAGTTATCACAAGATACTGAACATAGTAAATGACTTTACTTCAATAAAAAATCTTATGCCTACATACTTGGCATATCTGATCAAGATTCAGAATTGAGCAACTGAAGTAACTATCTCTTACATATTGAGTAACTGTACTTTGAATTAGTCTCTAAAGCAGAACTCAGGTAATTAACCACCTTGTTTTTGGAGCACTGCTTTTTTTCAGTATGTTTGTCTTGAAAGCAGAACTAAAATAAATCATTTTTAGGGTTGGTTTTTTTTCCCCTGAAATTGTAGCAGTTAATTAGCAGAATATAGGACATTCGATGTAGCAGAATACCCATGCTACGTTAAGGCACATCATTCTATTTACCGCATTTTGTATCTCTGGAGAAAAACTCTCTACTGTTCACATAAAGCTTCATGTTTCAGTGTTTGGGTATTTCTCAAACAAGTCTTAAAATTAGGTTTGTATCACTATATCCATTTTATTGAGTTGTTCACAATCTTTTTCTTCGTGTCTCCACTGACTTCAGGAAAATGTTCTTTTGGCAATGACTTACGTGGTGGTGAATGAGTAAGCCAGACTGGTTTAATCGGCACCTCTGACTGCGTGTGTGATTCACAAGGCAGTGGTGCCGCTGCCCTCCCACTGTAGTGCACGAGGGTTTAGCTCTGAAATAAGGTCCCAGAAGTCATGACTTGACTTCAAGTGTGATGCCCTTTTATCTTTTATTTGCTCTATACATGTCTGTTGAAAAAAAACATGAAAATGTTCCAATAAATGGGTGTAATTAATTCACTGTACTGTTTTTTTTTTCTCTGATTAAAGTTCCCTTGTCTTTTTCCTCTATGAGAGCTAAGAGTTCACTGGTTTAGCTTGTTCAGTGTTCTCCCTTCTAACCCCATTCCTACCTTCACTCAGCCCTGCTCTCCACTTCTCATCAGTCTAGCTACTCATTTCCCCAGTTCTTTATCTATTTGTAAACTGTATGAACCTAACCCACTGGGTCTAGCTTTGGAGTGGTGTTTATTTCAAGTAAACATGATCCAAAGTCCTATGTTGATTTTGAAATATATTACAGTAAGTGAGTTGATCTGTTTTTTTTTTTTTTTTCAAAGAAAACTCAAAGGTGTTGTTTTAGGAATAGTTTTTTAAAAGGTAGTAAGAGACCCCTTCTTGTTAGAGTATTGATTATTTAGTAAGTTCTTTATATAAGACAGTGAATAAAATATACCATCCTCCTAGACAGAGGATATCTTAACAAAGTACCTCATATTGCATTCAAAATAAGAAAGTCATTACCAGATACTGCTTCTGCTGATACCACTCTTTTGAGTAACTTAAACATCTGAGCACCTGCAACGCTAATTTAGGAAACACCATCTTCCACTGTTTGGCATAACCTGCCTCAATCATTTATACCAAGGCCATCCACAGTCATGGCGGTCAGTCACAACTTCTCCTTGTAACTCTAAAAGATACTACAACAGAGCCTCACTGTGCTAGGCTGTCTCTCGGCAGCAGGGCTCCAGTGTATACTCACAGATGGATTAAAGCATTGCTTACAGCAAATGGCCAGGCCTGTCACAGTATTATGAAAGCATTCCATAATCCAGGTACCCAACAATGTAACCATAAAACTAACTAAAATCTCCCCCCATGAACCCAGGAATTCTTTACCTACTTTCCAAACCCCAAAGATTTTCACTATCCAAACTCAAGAAAAGTATCCCTTCACCCCTGTCCTGTGGCCATCTGTTCACTTTAATCTTGCCCACAGCACTCCATCCTCTCTCATCTGCCCGTGTACCCAGAATTCTGAGCACTTTTGTTCTCACAACCTTTCTGTCTAGAATATTCTAGGTTACTTTTGTTGTTTCTTTTCCTCTATTTTTCCAAATTGCACATCAAAAATTCCTTGGTGGTAGGACCCTTCTCAGAAGACTCAAGTAAGAAAACAAAACACTAAATGAAAAAAGGCAGAACTCTTTTTAGATGATGAGAGAAGGGCAAAGGGTTAAAAAATGCTATTAAGTGTTCCTATTTATACACACACACACACACATATATATAACTTTTGTTCAGTACAGCTGGACTTGAGTAAAATGGAGATAGTCATTTGGTGACTTGTGATCAAGTAAAGGGTCCTGAAAGTAGCCCCTCTTTGAGGCCCAGTAGGTATATATTCCGCTAAGGACCAGTGCAAGTTACTGACCCGATAAACAATACTATTATAATTTTTAATATCCATTAATATATAAAGAAAAGACTAATAATAGGGGACCAATTAATTCATTGTTTTTGACATTGTCTCCTAGTGGCATCATGGAGCAAAGACCATGGCTTTGGGGCCATAAAGACTTGGTTTTGAACCTGGTTTATTTCCCTGTATTAGTTTTAAGTTTCATTTATCTCAGTTTTAAGTAAGGCGTATTCAGCACCTAGTCATGTGGCTGGCACTTACTGCTTACCTGATAGGTAGCACCAATTTTTTCTTCCTTTGTTTCTTTTCTGTTAGTTACTATCTATCTATATATGTAACTGTTTATTCAAGGAGGTTATTTTTCTACTATAAAATATGGGTATAGCAATAAAGATTTTAAGTTATGACTTATTAAGTGAGTTTGCATTTTGTATCTTTAAGAAATCTCAGAAGTCTGAAATATGAAAACTGAATGGAATGGAGACAGCTGCTGGTAAAGGATCACATTCAAACATATAAACTTCCACATCAGTATTATAACTCTAAATACTTAGAAGCTGACAGTGGGACAGCTGAAACTTAAATAAGAAATGTGTCTAAGGCAATGAATATTTTAAAAACATTAATTAAATCTGCTACTTGGGGCTATGTGATGGAATTTTTGTTTAATAAATTCCAAAGGTTAAAAGCTTTCACATCAGCCAACTAGAAATTTCTAAGCAGGTGAACATACGAGCAGTTTAAAGTCAACTGAGCAATGAATATAAAATCAAACTTCATATTTACACACACACATCTTTTACTAGACACACATTTCCCCAAATTGTGGAAAAGTATTGAATGATTTAAGTTTAGTCAAAAGAGCAGTTGTTGCTTGAAGTAAAGACAGCCTGCTTACAATTTTACTGGTAAAACTGCTCTTTTCCTACACTCCAGGTAACCTAAGATATAAATTGTCAATGTGTATATCCTTGCTTCACCTTAACCACATACTGCAACTGAATTCTTTAAATCTCATGTTCAATTAGTGAACATTCCAGCTTTTAAAGATGTATATCCAGACAGCCAGGCAAATACCAAATGTGTACTTTGAAGTACTTGTGAGTCTTAACAGTTACAGAGATTTTTTTTAAGTGTATTAGAAGAAAATAATTTTATAAGTTTTCAAATTTTATTTTTGCTTTTATCTCTTTATACCAAGAAAGTCTATCTCATAGCGTTACACGCTCACTTTAACATTTCCAAAGATTTCAGGAGAACTAGAATTTCAGGAATTTCAGTTGGGAAAAAAAATACAGTTTGGTTAATTGGTTAAATTAATGAACTTGTCTCCTTCCACTCAACTTATCCCCCAACTCCAACCTGATCCACCAACGTCAGGCTCAGTTGGCTTCTGTCCTTTTAATGGAACATGTGGAGCTCATTCTGATATCTTGCTGTCTGTGACCTATGTCTTGAATGTTCTTCCTGGAGATACTGACACAGTGACTTTCAATGCTCAAATATTTCCTTCCTTAGAAGCATTCCCCCTTTAAAGTACACACCTACTTAATTTGAAATAGCCACCCTCAACCTCACACTTAATACTGTCATGTGTCATTTTGTATTTATGAGACTTGGGAAAATATTTTTTTTAAAAAGCCTTTATACAGTTAATAACTGGATTTTAACTTCAGTGAGGGCAAAGACCATATCAAATTTGTCATGGGTATATCCTAGGGCCTGAAAGTGGAAGTAATGATGGTTGATAATTACGCATCTTTGAAAATGATGCACTGATCATCTCTTCCGAGTTTTTTTTTTTTTAAGAAACTACTTGCTTTGCAAAGTCATAAAAAAATAAAGCAGATGTCTTAGATTTTTGTCTTAGATCACTCACTCATGATCTCTGAAATTTTGGTCATTCATCTTTCTCCAATGTGCTGTGACTAGGTGGAGGTTTGTTTGCTTGTTTATTTTATATATTACTACTAAATAAATGTAATGGTTTTAATGATGGTTTATTAAACATAAAATAGAATAAAAATACTTATGAGGGATATTGTGTGTAACTCATCTTAGACAAAGCGCTGTGAGTTAAATCTGGGTAAATCTGTGCATAAAAGAGGCTAACATTTTGCATCCTATGAACTTAACATCCCTATTTCCCAAATTACCTCCTTTATCACCATTGGAAGGTATCCATCATCTCAAATTTATATAAGCAGGTTTTCCAAGAGAAGCAGCCCATGTGCTTAAGGATGATACACATGTGAATTATATATGCTATTAATCATAGTGATAAGTGTGTGTATATGCATACATATATAAGCTACATCAATTAGAATTACTATGATAAATTTTGTCAGATGTACACACCCGTGAAACCACTACTACAATCAAGATACAGAGCATTTCCATCCTCCACATAAAGCTTCCCAGGGCTGTTTACTGTCTATCTTTCCCACAGCTTCCAGTTTCAGGCAACCAATCATTGACTTTTTGTCATTAGAGATTAATGTGCATTCTCTAGAATTTTATATAAATGGAATTCCAAAATAAGATTCAGGATGGCTTTTTATTCACTCAAAATACTAATTTTCATATCAATCCATGTTGCAGACCAGCAGGGTTTTTTGGTTTTTGATTTTAAGAAATTACTGAATAGTATTCTATTACGTAGATGGACTACATGTTTGCTAAACATCTGGTTTCTTTCCCCACCCCCGCTACTGTGAATAAAGCTGCCATGAACAGCTTTGTATACAAACTTTTGTGTTTTAATTTCTCTTGAATAAATACTTAGTGCCTTAAAATACAGGAAGCAAAATTTGACAAAATCAAGAGTAGAAAATAATATAGAGTTGAGAGATTTGATATACCATTTTCAATAATTGCCAGAACAGCTACACAAAACATCAGGAAGGAAGTCAAACAACTTCACTTAACTGACCTTTATAGAATATCCCACACAAAGGCAGAATAATATACTTTGTTTTCTAGGCACAAGGGAACAGTCATTAAGATAGACCATTTGCCTGGCTCTAGAGCATATCTTAATAAACTTAAAAGAACTGAAATTACATACAGTGTGTCCTCTGACCACAACAGAATTGAGTTATGTATCAGTAACAGAAGGAACTGTGGGAAATTCTCAAGTATTTGGCAACCTACACAGTTCTAAATAACCAGTGGGTCAAAGAAAAAATCAAGAAGGAAAATAGAAATGTATTTTAAATTGAATTAATTAAAAAAAATTGAACTTTATGGCACGTAGGTAAATCAGTGCTCAGAGGGAAATTTATAGCTTTAAACTTCTATATTAAAAAAAGACAGACCTCAAATTAATAGACAAAGATTCAATCTTAAAAACTAAAAGGAAACATAAATGAACGAACAAATCAAACTAAACAAAAAGCAAGAACATGGAAGGAAATGATAAAGTCAGAGTAAAAATCAATGAAATAGAAAGAAAAAACAGTATCAATAAGCCAAAAGTTGGTCATCGGTAAGGATTATCAGAATTGATGCATCTTAGCAAGATTGGTCTAGGAAAAAAAGAGAAAACTACCAAAATCAGAAATGAAAGATGATACATCACTACTGATCTTCGGAATTTTTAAGAATTATATGAGAATATTATGAAAAACTCAGACATCTAAAATGCTCAGACTGTAGATGCAGATTTACCAAAACTGAATTAAGAAAATAAAATCTGAACACAATAATTACAAATAAAGATAATTACAAATCTTTCCATTAAATAAAGTCCAAAGTTAGAAAACTTCAGTGGTAAATTCTATCAAGTATTTTTAAAAGACAGCTTGAGATATAATTAATCTACAAAATTAAACAGACAATGTTTACAACTTGATGAACTTGGGCACATGCAAATACCCATGAAGTATCAGCACCATCAAGGTAACAGAGATCCATCACCTCTTCAAATTTTCTAGCGTCCCTTTTTGTGTGTGTGTTTAAGAGCATTCAACCTGAGATCTACCTTTTTAACAAAATTTTATGGTTTTTTTTGAAAAAAATATTATCAGTCCTACAAAAACTTTTCCAAAATAAAGGACAAAGATATACTTTCCAATTCTAAAACTCTAATATTACCATGATACAAAGTCAGAAGAAAAAAAAAAAAAAACTCTAAAAAGCAAAACCGCAAACCTCATGAACCTGAACCTAAAATCCTTAAGAAGTATTAGCACACTTAATTTGGCAACATATAAAAACTAGAGTCAATCAAGACCTAGTGATATTTTAACCTAGGATTTTAAGGTTGGTATAGTATCTGAAAAAATAAATATAGTAAAGAGGTAAAAATCATATTAAAAAAAAAGTGTGATCACATTAAACACATTCATCATAAACACTTTTTTAACCAGATGAAGAGCATCAACAAAAAACCCACAGCTAACATCGTAATTAGTGCTGAGAAATGGAGTATTTCTCTCCAAAAAAACCAAGTACTAAAGGCATGCCAATTTGAAAGCGGGAAATCAAACTTACAGCAGCATGATCTTCTATGCATAAAATCCTAAGAAAACTTAAAATCACTACTGTATTAGAAATTATTTTACCATTATCTTATGATTCAAGATCAATATATAATAATTAATTGCTTATCTATATACTAGCAATAAACAATTTGAAAATAAAATTAAGAAGACAATTCCATTTACAATAATATCAAAAAGAATAAGATACTTAGGAATAAGTTTGCCAAAAAAGTGCAGTCCGTATACTACAATGTGTAAAACGATGCTGAGAAAAATTAAAGACCACCTAAATAAATGGACAGATAAACCTTGCTTATGTGTCAGAAAACTAAATAATGTAAACATGTCTATTCTATTCTAACATATAGATTTAATAAAATATCCACAAAACCCCCACAGGCTTATTAATAGAAACTCATAAGTTGATCATAAAATATATATGGAAATGCAAAGTTTCTAGTATAGCCAAATAATATCAGAAAAGGTGACCAGTTAGTGGACTTTCACTTATTTTCAAACAGTATTATGAAGCTACAGTAATCAAGAGGACATGTTATTTGCATAATAGTAAACATTCAGATCAAGTGAGTAGCATAAATAATCCAGAAACAGACCCTTACCTATGTAACCAATTTATTTTGATAAAGACAAGGTGATGAATAAAGGAAATAATATTTTCAAAAATGGTCCTGGTAACGTTGGCTATCCATATAAAAATAATTAACCTTTACCCTTAGCTCACACCTTACAAAAATAAACTTGATATGGGTTATAGACCCAAAAGAGTTACAAAACTTATTACAGAAAACATAGGAGAAACTTCAAGTGACATTTAGTTAGACAAGGTGTTCTTAAATATGATGTTGAAAGCACAATCAATAAATGAAAAATTTATAGTACTGAACCAAATTATAGATGTTTGCTCTTCAAACATACCAGTAAGAAAATAGTGAAAATGTTTTCAAAGGATGTATCAGATAAAGGGCTCTTATCCAAAATGAATACAGCACCCTATGACTCAATAATAAAACCTCATCAGAACAAAACTGTAAGGTATCTGAATAGGAGCTTTACAATGACGATACACAAGCAGCGCAGCGTCCCTTGGCCTCAGGGAAACACATGCCAAACCTGCAGTGGCCACCGTTCGGGCAATGTGAAGTGAAACCAAAAGAGATCCTGCTAAAATGGGTGACATTTTAAAAAGACTAATAGCAAATGTTGGCAAGGATGTAAAACTGAAGCATTCATACACTGCAGTCATTTTAGAATAGTTTGGTTCTTTCTTAAAAAGTTAAACACACAGTCACTACGTGACCCATATTTTATTACTCAAACAGTAATGCAAACTTCTATGTAAGTATTCATTATCCCATTATTCATAATACCCCCAAACTGGAAATCATCTAAATGTTCGTCAACTGTTTAATGGATAAACAAAAGGTGGTATATTCATAAAATAGAATATTCTCAGGGGAAAAAAACAAAAAACACCTCTAAGACATGCAGCAACATGGGACAAATCTCAAACAAACCATGCCAAATGAAAGGAGCCAGACAAAAAGGACTATATAATGCATGATGTGTTATATTAAATTTATGGAAAAGGCAGTATGATTTTTCTAGAAAAGACCAGAGAGCTGGAAAAGCATTATTTCCGAGTATGTCTGTGAGAGCGTTTCTGGAAGAGGTGAGCGTCTGAACGGGTGAACTGCATGAAGCAGGTGGCAGTCCCCAGTGTAGGAGGGCAGCATCCAACCCTGTGAGAGCCCGAGGAGAACAGAAAGGCAGAGGAAGGGGTGACTTGCTCTCTCTGCATGAGCTGAGATGGCCATTCTCCTGCCCTCGGACACTGGGGCTCCTAGTCCTCAGACTTTTACCCAGGTCTTCCACCTTCAGCCCCGATTCACAGGCCTTCAGACTTAGACTGAATTCCACCACTGGCTTGTTGGTTCTCCAGCTTGCAAACAACAGACTGTGGGGTTTGTTGGTATGAGCCAGTTCCTATAGTAAGTCTCTATATATTGTGTATTTTTGTAGGCATGTACCATCTCTACATTTATAAATCTGTTACCTGTATATCCTTTGGTTCTGTTCCTCTAGAGAACTCCAATACAACTGCAGTTAAGCACAAGGAGTCCTTTGATGTGATGGTTAGAGTCCTAAAACAGGACTGTGGTGATGGTGGTGGGGCTGTGTACAGTAACTTCCAGTCTTTTCCTCGTGCACTTGTATACAGATTATATCATATGCAGGTGTTGAGAAGGATCATTATGTTGAGTTATAATCAGGAGAAAAAGTTTGTTATTTAAGGCAATGCATGGATTTTCAAACTACTATGCATTAAAATTACAAGATGTTATGTTGGAAACGTGTGAAGAAATAAGATGTAAGGATTAATCATTCCAGTGTAGTCAGAGTTGATGCTAACACACCAATCAGTTTGCTAATTAAGGAAGATACTGCAAAATAATTTTATTGAAATGGAATGTTCTGTTGATTGATTTGTTTAAGCTTTTCTCCAGTTTCTTGGGCCATAACAAACTAGTTGTTACTAAACTTAATTTAAAGATATATACATCTATTCTTAACTCTATTGAGAATCTGCTTTCACTTAGATAAAATTCAAATGTAAATTTACCAGAAGTTTATAAGAGTATAAAACACAAAAATTAGGGGGCTTTTTTGGCCACTTTTAATATACCTTGATTTTTGTGAAGAATCAATATATATGGTAAAATGCTATATAGGCCATTTTACTAGTCCATATACTTTCTATGTTTATTTTCAAAAGCCTACTAGGATATGACCTCTATCTACTTTTTGAGTAAAAGAAAACAAGGGAGTAATAAAAATTTAGCTTCCTTCCCAGAAAAACATCAAGGTAATTCATGAGATACAACCAAAAGTAGATAGAAAGCAGTGAACCATTGAAACTACACTGTGCAATTTGCATAGAGCTGTCAAGTGAACTCACTCAGGAGTGAGTACTAATGGTAGGGAAAAAAGGCTGGTTTCAAGGTTCAAAAACAAAATAAAAAAGAACTCTCTTTAAAAATGACAACTGAAACAGAGGGGTAAAAACAGAGTTAAGAATGTTAAAACCATGTGATTAACTAGTAATTGCCAGTATTTTTGTCAGGATTTTCAGGATGTGTAAAACCAACATCAGTATCCTAAGGGACACATCATTTGGAATGTATGAAAAACAATGTTACCGAGGGAACTGTAAATGACCGCAGAGAGACGCACTGGCTTGACCGTGGAAAGGAGAAGGAAGGTCACCCCCCAAGTCCCAGGCTCCAGACTATAAAACTATGACCAGCTGCGATTAGGATGTCGTAACTTTCTGACTCACAGTTCGTTTGGTTTTCATGTGGTTTTGACTTCAACCACTTCCCTACCACACTGTTAACTGCACAAGAGCTGAAATCACGACTTCTCCACCACCTCTCCTGGTAGAGTTCCATTTGCATTCAGAACTAAAATTAAAGAGGTATAAACAAGAGGAGGATTATTCTCACACTTGGATTTTCTCCAAGAGTGGAGCCTTTCAACCACTATCGTAAGGGAAGTATTGGCCTGTTTATTTTGAAGATCAGTTTGGAAAAACAGTAGGGAAAGCAGTATGTGAGCGAAGCTGTGAAACCCATACAGCAGGTAGTCAGAAAGAGGTATCGCTTTATGTGATGCTCCCCTAACTGTCCCTGGCTCACCTCCTCCCTCCGGCTTGTTCTGATCACGCCACTACAGCAGCAAATGTACTCTGGGCTATATATTAAGCTTAGATTTTTTTCTTTTAATTTTGCTAATGGGAAGAAAACAGAGTCATAGAATATGATGCAAGAAAGACCTTAAAAATACTTTTATGCTAGCCTTCTGATGTTATAAATGAGAATTCAGGTCCAGAGAGGTCACACAACTTGCCAAACATCCTATTTCTCATTTGTGTCTGAGCCAGGGGTAGAAGGAGAATCTCCTAACTCACATTCCAAGGTTTTAGTCTGTTTTGGTCTTTGTTAGTTTACATTTTCATCTATCATGTTCTTTTTCTTAAGCAAAGTATAAATCGATATACAGTTGAGGAGATCTAGACTAAGAGTAATGTAGTGATTGTTTCTATTAAATATGAGTGGTTGGTTTCTACAGTTTGATTGGTATCTCATACCCTTTTCAAATATATCTTGAGCTTAAATATCAAGAAATGTGGCAAATTTTACCTCATGTCTACATTAGCTTTTTAATTTTACTTCTTACAATATTTACTGAGATTAACACTACATAATATAAAATGTAGATGAGATAGTCTGCTTTGGGTAACATTTAAGGCTTAGAATTTCATTTAAAGAGATTAAATTCTAGAATCACAACATTCTTAATATTTTGTATCATTAGATATGCATGAAAGGTATGACCAACTGGTTAGAAATGTAGGGATATAGAACCTCTCACGGTTATTCATTACTACACTTCTGGATTTGGTCCCGTAAATTAGGAGTCCCATTCACAGAAAACTGTTATTTCTGTATTAGGTAAAAATTATCTTTATGAAAATAAAAGAATAAACTATGTCTCTGAATCTGCCTCTTCAAAAAGGGTAGATGACCATGTAATAAGTAGGACTAAAATGTTTAAATTTTATGTTTTGGTTTATTGGCTGAGAGTGTAACACAACCCCCAAAAGATGTTAGGAAAGATTTTTATCCTGTTGGATAATGCAGTGTTACAGTATAATAGCGTAACTCAGACTGTTATTTTATATGTTGTTTTAAAATTTTTGTCAAGTTGTTAACCATTATCAGTTTTATGAAAATAATTAAGATATGTGTATGTTTTTGAATTTTTACAAAAATACAGGCTATAAATACATAGATTATTTCCAGATATGTGTGACTATGCAAATGTGTGCTACTGTGTTATTCATATTCATAAAGCTGGAGACAGACAACTCTGGTTTTAACAAGGCCAGACTATCACAAATAGTTTCCAGAAAATGACCCAAGTCCATTAAGAACATTTTACATTAAATACAATCTTTATTATTCTTTAAACACCCTCCTAATAAGCACAGTATAGAACTAGATCATAGAATCACTGTTTTGGAAAAGACCTACAATGGTTTCTGAACCCAGCTGCAAAGAGGACCACTTTTTATCCAAACTCTACAGAAAGAAATTAAAATTCCACTTAATTGGAAGAGAGTAAAATTTTTAGAGGGGAAGGAATATAAAAGCAGGTAAAGGAGCAAGTGCGGCAGAGTTGCAAAATAAAGGATCTGATGTGCAGAGAATTAATGCAGTTACTGACAGCAGGGATCCATAAGGACACAGCCCAGGGCCACACCCATTTCAGAAAAATCACTGGGCTGCAGTGACAGGTGTTTTTAGTTCTTTACTCTTGGCCTTCCCCCTACACAGGTAGAAAGGCTGCAAACTAGAACCACTATGCTCAGGCAAAAGTTAATTCTACAGAAAGACTTAAATAAAGAAAAGGCGATTCCTGACGTGCAGATTCCAAAGCAGGCTTCTAGGGGTCACAGCACAGAAATGACGTGAAAACCAGGCTTTGCTGCTGTTCTTGTCACCGGCCTCACTCCTTCCCTCTCATCTTTTAAAAACTAGCTTTTTAGTATTTAAAGAAAAAATTCCAAAAGTTTCAGGCATAAAGTTTATGAATAAATAAAAACATTGAGAATAATGGAGAAAAATATAAAAATCTTTTTTTTTTTAACTAGAGAATAAATCAAATGTTTGGGGTAGAAGAGAAAAACTAATCAAGGAAAAGCAAGTGATTCAGCTGAGTAACCCTGAGAACAGTCCATGAACACTGCCCCCCCGCTGCTCCCTCCCCTCAGACCTAGTATGTGGAGTAGCTTCCATAGAAGACAACGTGTCACTTAGCAGCTGGAACACTACTCTATCATACAGGTAATCCTCTCCTATACCCAAGTTTCGCAATGTAACTGATGACACAGATCTACAGAAATTCTAATTACCTAGTTCATAATAAAGTATTTACAACTATACCCTAAAGGTTTTCTAGTCTAGAAAGAATAAAGTATGCTAATCCGTCTCAGGGTGGTTCATTCACAATGAGTTCTCAGTTGGCCCCTCTGTAATGCATCCCTTCCCTTTCCCATCATTAATGAGCACTGACACCGTTAGAAAGAAACTGAAGGCCCAAAATGGAGTCACTTAGGCAGGCTGTGCCACTAACCTGGGCTTTAACACCTACCCTAATGGGAGCTTCAACCTTTCCCAGAAACGCTGTCTTAGTTGGTCAGTCAGCACCAGAGAGGACCAATGAAAGACCAAGGACAGACCAATGACAGTCAGCACCCAAGATGGACCTGCTCCATCCCCTAAAGGAAAAAGAAATAGCCCACCAAATAAGACGTTTCTTCACCGACAAGGTAGGCAACCTAATCTGTAACAATTTCTTTCTATTCAAGACTTTCTTATCCTGTCTTTGAGAACATTTCCCTTTCTGTATCCCTCTGGAGCTCCCCGTTACTTGCTAGATGGGATGCTGCCCGATTCATGCATCATTTAATAAAGTCAATTAGATCTTTTAAATTTACATGGTTAAATATTGGTTTTTAAATAACACCAAACGAAAACAAAATTATCCTTTGTTTAAAACATCTTTAGTAAGTCCTATGACATTGACATCAAGATATGCTTTAAATTACGTAGCCTACAGAACTTTACCATCAGGCCCCAATCTGTCTTAATTTCATCGGGCTTCATTTTCTGCCTCTACCCTTGCAACATGTCCTGGTCATGATATATATCTCCTTTTCAAGGAGTCTGTCATATCCTTTCATGTCTCTCTTGCACATTTTTATTCTTTTGTATTTGTTCTACACTCCTGTTCCCCTTTCAAATCCTTAAATTATTCAGCTGAAATATCTTTTCTTCTGATACATTATCCCCTAACTGCATGGGAAGTACAGGGTGTTTTCTACCCCGTTTCACCACAGAATTCTGTATACTTCTTTATTAAACACTTGGCAGACGTTATCATCGTTTCTGCTTGTGGATGTATAGGTCTCCAAGACTGTATGGTCTTCCAGAATAGGGATGACGTAGTATCCAGGTCCTATCATCAACCACACACTCAAACCACACCAGCAGTTCAGACTGGGGTATTTATGTGTGTGTCTGTGTTTATTTTGTTTTATTAAATAAGTAAATAAATGAGTCTCATATTTGAAATAAGCATCAGAAGTTAGAGCCTTAAGTTTCTGCCCATCCAAATGTATTAACTTGAGAAAAATATAGTGTTACAGCTACCACCTGCATGGTGCTCTCTGTATTGGGGTTCTCCAGAGAAACAGAGTGGAAGAAAGGGAAGGAGGAAGTGAGGGAGGATCGACTGGAACGTCTGTCTATCTGTCTGTCTATCATAGGAATTGGCTCACACAGTTGTGAAGGCCAAGTCCCAAGATCTGCATCTGGAGAACCAGGAAAGCTGGTGATGTAATTCAGTCTAAGTCTGAAGTCCTAAGAATGGGAGGCTGATGGTGTTAAGTCCTGGTTTGAGCCTAAAAGCCTAAGAACTAGGAGCACCAGTGATGTCCAAGGGCAGGAGAAGATGGGTCTCAGCTCAAGAAGAGAGAGCAAATTAGCCTTTCCTCTGCCTTTCAGTTTACCTGGGGCCTCACTGGACTGGATGCTGCCCACCCACATGGTGGAAGGCCACCTGCTTTACTCAGTTCACCAAATCAGATGCTCATCTCTTCCAGAAACACTCTCACAGACACACTCAGAAATAATATTTTACCAGCAATCTGAGCATTCCTTAGACTAGTCAAATTGACACATAAAATTAAACATCACACTTTCTAGGAATTTTTCATACTATTTTGGAAATGTATGTTTTATGCTTTTTAATGTTTGGAAATAAGGAAAAATTAAAGTGTAAACAGAAACACCATAATCCCATCAAAAGTTACAATCATCACTAACATATTTTCTCTCTCCCACATTCTCCTCTGTGAACTGATAAATTCCAGTTATGTAAGAATGCTTCTTTTTGGCATTCAAGCATGATAAAACCCTACAAAAACAAAAGTAACTAAAAGAAGACATTAACGGCATTGCAGTAAGTTCCATTTTCCTTAAAAATAAAACTGAATCTTCCAGAATGTATTATGTTTTTAAACCTTTATCCTTAATACTTTTCATGTTTGTACCCCAGGGAACACTTACTAATTTCCACAATAAATAACAATACTAATTGGGAACAGTGCATATACTGGATTTCAGTAGCATGATATCAAGTAATAGAAGTGACTCAAGTAACATTCATAGTGCATAGTCATCATTACTAGGCTCTCATACTTCCTTTAACCAACATGTAGGAAACTGAGCAAGCCCCTCACGGGTACACATTATTTCCTTGTTTGTAGGAAACAGGCTTCATTCAGCCTCCTAGACCTTCCCTGCTGGAATATAGGAAACGGTTATCTTTGAATTCTGCAGGTACTAAGCCCCCACCCAGTGGAGGATGGCAACTTCAGAGTGAGCTCAAGGTTCCTGGAACACCACCTTGTTACGTCACCACCACCCGATCAGAACAAAGTTACACACCTTGCAGCCATCACCCCAGATTTTGCCTATAAAACTTCTTCCTGAAAACCATCAGGGAATCCGGGGGTTTTGAGCACAAGCCACCACTCTCTGTGCTTGGCCCTGCAATAAACCTTTCTCTGCTCCAAACTCTGCTGTTTTGGTTTGTTTGGCCCCTCTGTGCCTCAGGCACAGGAGAACTTGCATTCAGTAACAACAGTTCACCACACATTAAAGAGGATTAGCAAAGAACTTCAATTGAGTACACATGTGACTCTAAAATACAAACTTCAAAATATAATGTAGAGAATAGCAAAAAGGAAAAATAAGCATCACTCCTGATATCACCTCTCAAGAGAACCGCCTTATTATTTGCGCATAAATATTTCCATGTTTCCGCAATATGTCAGCTATAAATAAAAAAGACCAATTATTTTTCCTAACTATTTGTCTCATACTTGAAATGTTAAATTTTAAACCTCTGACTCCATACCAAGATATATACATATATATATATATATATATATATATATATGTATAGTCCTTGTATTTGGTACTGAATTTCTCACCTTTTTTCTAACTTCTGCTACTGTATTTCAGATGCTCATAATCTTATCTTCTAATTTATTTCCACATAGTGCAAAACTCCTTGCCAGATTCGGCAACTTGTACTTTATTTCTGAACAAATCTTTTCCTGCTCAAAAACTGCTACTTATTCCAACTCAGATGAAGTACGTATTCCACAAAAGCTACAAGTATTTGTTTCATCACTTATTTCTCCCCTGGGTATCTACAGCCAAACAATACTACCCACCATTCTAAATAGTTCATACTTTTTTGACTCCTGGCTTTTGCTCAGATGCTGTTTCTATTAACTTAAACGCCCTCACACAAAACACTCACCAGTGTAAACACTGCTGTTGCCCAAGACCCACGGCCAGCGACACGTTCTCAGGGTAACCGGCTGGCTGCCCCTTGCCACAGGTGTTTCTCTTCTTCTTTGGCTTCTTGTACATTTATATATTTTAAGAACATTTATCTTGGTCTGCATTGTTTATACACTAATTTACTTATTACTTCATGAATTACTTCTGTATTAATTTTATCCTTCATTTATACAAATGCATGAAAACAAAGTCAGTCTCTTACCCATTTTTTTAAAGGTATTTCTCAGTGTCTTAGATATAGCAAGTATACAATAGATGCTTATGGAACTGAATTCATGGAAATTTTAAGAAGCCTGATTAAAAACTATAACTTATATCATCTATTTTACACCATTTAAAATCTAAATAACTCTCATGTAAAATAAAATTGTAGGTAGAGTTGATAATTTAAAACATGTTTTTCTTTCATTTGAAATGCAGTGACAGGCTCAGCTCATAATCCCTAAAACCAATGCCTACAAATGTATACAATCTTCACAACTCAGTCAATCCAACTGCAGTGTATTTCTAATTCACAGTATGATAATTCGCACACCGTCAAAAAGCAAAACCTCCCAGTAATTCCTCCTTTCACAAACAGAGCTCCTCTAGCTTTCAGTTAACATTACCTATAGGTTCCCGGGTTACTATTGCAAAAAATTACTCTTACCACAGTGAGAAGAGTGTAAAAACGTCCAATTCCAGGAGGTTGCACGATGGTGGAGACCCTGCCTGGGCGATGCTCCACTGCAGAGTCGGAACGAGGAGGTGGCGAATGTTGACGGGCTTGTAGGGGTGGAGACAAGAGATAAACTAGAGAAATTTCAGGTGAAGTCACGTTAGGCTTTCTAGTTCTCTCAGCTGTGTCCCTGAGTTTAGAGGGTTTTTTTCTCTTTTTTTCCATCCTTCACGAGAAAGTAAACTCAAAACAAAACACAGTAAATTCATCTGAGCTCAGGGAAAAGGAAGTAGATATAAAAGTCAAATTCTTAGGATATTTTTATTTCTTTTTTAGAAGAGTTTAGGTCAGTGGTTCTCGAAGTGTGGTTCCTGGACCAGCAGCATTAGCAACACCCGACAGTTTGTTAGAAATGCAAGTTTAATTTTCAAACCAGGTAGTGAGCTGGATTTGGACTACAGACCTTAGTTTGCCAATTTCAAGTCTAGATAATTAGTATTTATCAAATAAGAGAACATACAATCATCTACATATGACAGGGAAGTTACTATTAACTCTCATTTTGTGGAAGACAAACTCATGCAAAAATAGGTTAATTATGTTCCTAAGGTCTCAGGGCAAAAATGCACTGCTTAGTCATGGAATATATTGCAATTGAAGTCTGATGTCCTAGCCTCTCAGCTGTCCACTAAAACTTCTTTTCCAAAGGAGAAATTAAATGGGGTTCATATTGGTTTGATAATTTCAAACATGCTAACAATGAAAGAGTCTGCTGAAAAGAATGGGCTGGTCTGACATGTAAAGAGTTTGGAAGACGTCACTTCCATCCCCACAACAGGATAAAAGCTGGAAAAAAAACAAACCAACCCTGAAAAATCAACAATGTTTCTTTAATCTATCAGAGAATTGGAGTCACAGGGGAAACTCCTGCCCTGAAACCTGGAGAGACAGGCCAACACAGAGAATCACAATTTATACAGGGAGCAGATGCCCTCAGCTGCAGACAGTATCAGTAGGAACCTTAAATGGGCTGCCTCACTTCCCTGAGTTTTACCTCTAGAAGCTTACTAAGTTCTCACTGTAAAGCTAGAGAAAAGCCCCGTCATGCTTCCAGCAGAGGAAGGGGAGAAGAACCAATTGTGAAACATGTCAAGAGCTTCTGTTCTTCCTAACAAATGTCTGTCTCTAAGGGAAACTTTAAACAGAGCCCGACCAGTCTGATTTTCCCAGAGCTTACCTGACCAAGAAGAGAAATACCCAGCCCCAGCCCCCTGCAGCCTTCCCATGTCACCCGAGGTACACAGCCAAAATGGTGAGGAGCCCTGCTGAAGGTCATAGCCCAGGGGCACAGGTTCATTCAAAGAATGAAAGCTATACAATTACAGAGGCTTCCTCTCCCCTACGCCTTGACAGTGCATTAATCAGGATCCTACCTCATAATGGAGGGCTCACTGCTGGAAGAACCGCAAGGCTCATTCCTATTTAAGGAGTCTTTAGGGAAACCTAAAGACAACGGAAGAGGCAAAAAGACACTAGAGGAGACTCTGCCTAGGACACTACCGCTACAGCGAACAGTAAACACAGCCTGACTCCTGCACAAACAAACCTCACACGAAGGGCCAATTTACCTCTGTTCCCTTTACGTGATCCATCGTGCCTGGCGCGCCGCAGAGAATGACAAGGTGAGCTCAGAGGCAAAAAACACAGTCTGAAAAACAAAACAAAAAACAAAACAAGCATCAGAGTCCGATTCAGTTGTGGCAGAGATACTGGCATTACCAGAGCAGGAGTGTGACGTGACTGTGATTACTGTGGCAAGGGCTCTCCTGGAAGAAGAGGACAACATGAACCAATGCGTGGGTGATGTCAGCAGAGATGGACGAATCCGAATTCGCCAAGAATGACTGAAAAGGAAACGCCAGGGAAAAGAACAGTGTAACAAATAAATATAAAATGGCCAACAAATACGTAAGAAAGGTCAATGTAACATATAATGAAAGAAATAACAACCAAGGGAAAAAAGATATTTTCTTCTCAGAATAGTTAAATAATATTTGGAGACACCAAATCCTTGTGAGGATGTGGAGAAGTAAGTGTGCACTTTTCTGCACTATTAGCAGAAGCTCAAAATCTGGAAACAGAGGACAATTTAGCATTACCTACCAAAATAAAAACATTTATTTTATATATCTTTTAACCCAGTAACCTATTTGCTCAGAATTCGTTTTTCAGATAGACCCCCTCCAAACACACACTTGATATAAAAGTACTGTAAATTCATAGTAGCCTAAGCCAGCAAGTAAGGCAGGGTTACAGGATGATTGAAATCACTACTAAGGTTGTCATTTTCGATGCAGGGAACCAGAAAATGTGGAAATGTGGAGGCCAGGCCTCACAGCCGAAACTACACCACCGCGCTAGCTCTCCATGAGGGCACAGGCCCTGACCTGCAGCATTTGCCAATGTGCCTGATGCACGCACTCCCAGCACAGCCACCTCTGAGCTACTGAAGTGAAGTCACAACGCTGAGCTGGGAAAGATGCACACATCTGGCCCTCACAGGCCCCACTTGGCTGAGTCTAGCACGACATCGCTTAGAACACCCTCTCAGGGAAGCAAGAACCCCGGATCCCGGGCTGAGGTCAGGTTCCCAGGAGCTGGGCTTAGGAAAGGAGGGGTGTGCCTGAGGTGAGATTTAAAAAAAAAAAAAAAAAAAAAAAAAAAGAACTAAAACACTGATAGGGGAATACAGACAGTGGAAACAAAGGAAGAAAAGCAAAATTATGAATACAAAGAGACTGCACAGGAGAAAAACCTTTCCTCCACAAACGTTCCCCAGTTGAGCTCAGGGCAATGGAGTGAAAACGAATCCAGAATCCACTCAAGAAGATTCAGTGCATAATGGAAAATATCTTTTGTATGACACTTGGGACTTCACCTAATGGCAAGATGGTAGCAACTAAGAGGCTAATTTGGTTTTAACAGCAATTTATTTCAGCACTGTAACCACAGAGGAAGTGTCCTTTGTGGAAAGAACAAAAATGGAAGTGTGGGCGAGGCCACCCTGCAGCTGCCGCGCCGCAGGACGGCCGAGCACCGTGCGGCAGCAATCTGGTGACAGCTGCCGGGAGGAAGCTCCACCTCCCTGTGAAAGTCAGAGGTGTGTGCTTCCCTCTCATACAGTTTAATTACTTCTGAAATAGAACAAATGTGGATAGTAGAGATTAGCTTACCTCCTACTCGTATGATTTTCTAATTTCACAAAATAATTTACATAAAAATATATCACATTCCTGTGACACCCCTTACATAGCAGGCATTACATATAAGGAACTGGTTCAAGATCAGGCATATCATGAGTTATAAAGGTTGCAAAAATTTCTCAGGTGTTGGACCACCTTGGTAACTTTGGGGAGAGTGTTTACACCAGAGAAGGAAGCTATATATTTGATTCTTATGTCCATGAAAATAGATTTTTCAACTACAAGGCGGCACCTTGTTTCAGCTTCTTTAGCTAAGTTCTTTCAGCTCCGATGAGACCTGTGACAGACTGCTGCTGTGGAAATAACATTAAACGGTTCCCCTGAGCCGAACTGATAGACAAAGTCGAACCATTTTTCTGAGAGTTGGTGGAGGATGTATTATTTCACCTCCCCTTATCTTGATAGCTATTTTAAAGAAAGATTGCTCCATTTTAATGTTCAACAGTCTGAAGAGATTTTTGTGGTCAGGGAATAGTAATTTTCTCAACAAAATTTAGCCCCTCAGTACCTTGTGGCTTCATGTCAACAGGTACACATTCAGATACACCTTATTAGAAAATTGTTTCAATGTATCTTCATGACCTAGCAGAAGACAAAAGAATGTAGCTCATGAGTAGAGCAGAAAAGCTCAACCCATTCCAACGTTTCTGTAAGTCTGCTCCTGCCTGACTGATTTACCTGAGAACTTTATCAAGGGCAGCCGGAATTGCTGCCTGATTTATATCCGTGCAGACTGAGGAGACTGAAGTAATTTGTGAACAGTTATGTGTGAAACCACAAGTGGTCACCTTGCCCATTAGCTATTCATGCTTCTAGCCGCTGGATTATGCAGCGGATATAACAAGGGAATCTAGGGAAATGGTGTATGGTGGAGGGTGGGAGGATCACCCATCACAAACAAATTAACCACTTTGACTAAAACTTCCCTTTCTGTAACTGGATATCCCTGAGATACTTGGATTAGGTACACAAAGCTCTGGGAATGCAAGTTCTTTAGAGCTGTGCAGCATGGTTTAGAGCAGAAGCTACCAAATCACCTCCTGCTTGGATGTGTGGCTCTTATTTCCCTCCCAAACCAGTAAGTGGATAGAGAAACCAAAGTCAGTGGCAGGAGGAGAAGACATAATCACATGCTGACATGCAGCTGTACACACCAGAACAGCCTCCTGGCGGCCCTTACAGCTTCCTGGTGTTTATGGTCAATTCTCTTCTCATCAGTCCAGGGTCTGTTCTGATGGGCCAGGATCTATGCCCTATCAACTGCTGAATATTTTGAACATCACCCTTGCATACAATATAATGTAAGAGAATGAGATAAACCGTGCAGGGAATAGACTTTGGAGGAACATTAAAAACAAACAGCAATTTTAAATTCAGTAAACCTAGATGAATTAGTGGCTTTCAATAGGAAGTGTGGTGCAGCTTTGTATTTACAGTGGAGCTTCCAAACACTGGAAAACAGAATCAGGTTTGAACTAAGGGACTTGTAATCCTAAACTGTTGGCTGCTTTGTTATTATAAAACCAGATTCTTTTATTCTAGTGGTCCTCATTTCTTCTGCATTTAAGAATATCTGGGGAATTTTTAAAATATATGACCCATAAACCCCACTGCAGACCAGGTGAACAACAGTCTCTGAAAGTGGGGCACAGTATTAAGTGATTTTAAGAGTCCACCATGTCATTATAATCACAGCCAGATTTTGAAATAAGTCTAATTCTTGATTTTAAGGTCACGTCTGGGTATTGTCACCAGCTAGTGTTACAGGCTGAACTGTGTCCTCACAAAATTCCTAAGTTAAAATCCTAACCTCTGTACCTCAGACTGTGATCTTATTTGGAAATAATCATTGCAGAGGTAATTAAGTTATGAGGAGGTCATCCTAAAGGAAGGTGAGCCCCTAATATCACTGATGTTCTTATAACATGGGGAAATTTTGGACACAGACACATACAGCGAGAACGCCTTGTGAAGATGGAGGCAGAGATCAGGAGATGTAGCAGAGGCCAAGGAACACAAAGATTGCCAGCAAACTATCAGAAGGTAGGAGAGGCGAGGAACAGATTCTCCCTCACGGCCTCAGAAGGAGCCGGCCCTGCGGACACCTTTATCTTGGACGTCTAGCCTCCAGAAATGCAAGACAAACCTTTCTGTTGTTTAAGCCAGTCAGTTTGTGGTACTTGGTTATGGCAGCCCTTGCAAATGAACAGAGCTAAGGGTACAGCCTCCGCTTTGGCATTAAGTCTGGTTTTCTTCCTATGCACAATGGAGATGTCGCATCTACTGCTCAATGAGTTCCACTTCAGCTCTTTATATAATCTGATAACTCTCTGCTTTCTCTTTCTTTCCCATAGAAAGGTGAAGCAGCTTATCATCTTTGGTAGCTTTCCTTCCATTTGGGCAACAAATTATCTTAGTTTCTTCACTAGAATATCATTCATTCATGTCCAAGCAGGACAAAAAAACCATGGTTATCAGGGATGATGTCCTTTACAAAGTTTCCTTAATCTGTTTAATTAACACCAACAGATGAAATACACTTCTAAACACATGGAACGGGCAGCAGGTTTACTATGCCTTACACTTCCTATCAAAACTAACTCAGGACATCGCAGCTGAGGGCTAGGGATATGTTGGAGACGCCTCATTCCAATACCTATCATGTCATAGCGCTTGTTTCATTGTTGGGGAAGCATTCTCATGGTGGCACTGCTGGGAAGTCAGTCCTTTCACAGAGTGAAAACACACACTTCTCTGTTGGTGTAGGAAACAACACAAGGAAGAGAATTCTAGATACATCTTTTCTACCACAGAATCCTAATTTTTTTTTAATTTGGGGGGTAATTAGGCTTATTATTTTTTTAATGCAGGTACTGGGGATTGAACCCAGGTCCTCGTGCATGCTAAGCACACACTCTACCACTGAGCCGTGACCTACCCCGTCTACTACAGAAGTTCTTGATTAATGCAAGTATCAGAATCCAAGCCTCAAGGTAAGGACAGGGAAGTAAAGGGAACAGAATACCGGCAGTGTTTGGCAACATTAACAGCAACATGGAGTGGACAAGGTGTGCAAAATCTTTATGAAAGGAAGATAGACTATTTAACAACAGATGCAGTGAGGGAAGAGAAAATATTGCTTATAAGGTCCTATGAACAAGATAGTATAATCAAATGCCTGGGGTGAACAAGTATGATAAAAAGAAGTTATGAAGAAAAAGAATAGGGTCTGTAAGATGCTGCTGAAAATATCACCATGGTGTGATAGGAACAGGTATGAAAACAGGTCAATGATGAGTAATCTTTGAGATTCCTAAATTAGAAGCAAATAAAAAATAAAGATAAGTGAGAATATCAAGTAAAATGAAACTCTGACTCAGTCATCCCTCACTAGGGAAAATTTGATTTAGTCATGATAGCACATGTGTTCTCAAATCTCTTTTCTTACTAAGCTGGATTTTAATGACCTGAAAATATATTAGTGACATCAAAAATGCAGTGAATCTACACAGCATGCAGGAGTCCCTTTGGGCACTGTGACTGAGGTGTTATTACCCTTCCCTATGGGAGGGAAAGAGGTTTCCTTTACTGGCATTCGAAACTGTAATTTTCACCTGCTTTCCACACTCTTCACGAAAATTTCTTTCTCCATAAAATTCAGACATTTTATTTGGCCTGTAGTTTTATATGCCATTACAGAGTTTTACAGAAAATACTTTTTTTTTTTTTAACAATATATAAATGAGTTGTTACAGTTCACCAAATATTCCTGCTCTGTCCCCATCTGGGTATTATATAGGTTTTAAATTACCAGCCCCTGGCCCAAAAAAGAAAAAGAAAAGAAAAATTACCAGCACTCTTGAAATTAAGTATTATAAATTCATTTGCCTTAGACAGTGAAATACGAGAGGTATGAAACATTCACATGGAGTTAGGAGTGTTCAGAGCCAAGTGTTCTTTGCTTGTCTTGGTAGTAACAGAAGGGTACGCTAAGATGAAGACTGCAGCAGCCTAGGTTCCTGATCGACCACAATGAGAACACCTACACCCCCACACTCTGCCTCCACCCAGTGACCCATGATGGACAGGTAGCATGAACAAAAATATAAATACCTGTTGTTTTAAGCCACTGAAATTATATGATTTATAGGATTATATGTTACTTCAACATAACACATCTTATATTGATAGGAACGTTATAAAACCTTTTATTTTATCATCTTAAAATGCCTGCCTGAAAACATTATTTATTCTTAAAGATTTAAGAACAGCAATTTCTACACAAAAGCAATTAACAGTGAATTCCCTTTTAATAGCTCACTAAAGGAAAAGCAAAAACAAAAACTAAAACAAAACTTTACCTATCCATATGAGTTTGCCTATTTTCTCCAGAAGAGTGTTATATTATTTTAGACAGAATCAAAATCAGTGAATTTTAAAGCATTCTGAGACAGTCAAAAGAAATCAAAGAAATTTAAATTTATTGTTGCACAAATTTATAATTCTTGGTCTCTCCTTCTTTCCCTCCCTCTCTCTCCGAAAACAACTCCTCTTCTAGAAGGAAAGTAAGGATTTCTTTCAGCTCTATATAAACAGATCCACAGACCCATTTGATTTTAATAACCTTATGGAACCTCCACATGTTGTCTGTCATCCTTACATGTTAACTTATATCCTCCCACCAACAAAACAGATTTGTACTAACGTAGGCTGTGGGCATAAAGTCAGTCTGCCTAATAGCTACAATCAGTGCAATGTCACATTTGAGTAAAAACCCTGTTAAAAATCCAAATCCATTGGAAAGTATTTTACATTTTTCCTGAATTATGTTAAAAAAGCGATAAAGGAAAATCACATTAGTGAAACAACCCAGCTACCTGAATACAACCTTCCTGTTGGCTAGCACCACCTCATGTGGTAAAATGACTACTTCTTTGTCTTACAAATCGTTCCCACATACTCTCTCCTACAATTGAGCCCATTTCTGTATTTTCTTTTTTTTATTGAAGTATAGTCAGTTTACAATGTTGTATCAATTTCTGCTGTACAGCATGTTTCAGTCATATATATACATACATATATTCCTTTCCATATTGTTTTTCACTATACTTACTACAAGATATTGAATATAGTTCCCAGTGCTATACAATAGAAACTTGTTTATTTTGCACATAGTAGTTAGTATATACAAATCTCGAAGTCCCAATTTATACCTTCCCACCCCCTTGCCCCTCCCCATAACCATAAACTTGTTTTCTAATCCCTTTCTTTTAACTGTCCTTAGCAGATCTTTATTTGATTAAGTTAGTGACATTCCATTTTTTAGCTTCTTCTAATACTTTTCTTCATCCCTTACCTACATCAACACAAATAATGGCCCAAAAGTTGATCAGACAGAAGAAATGTAGTAAACAATGAGAAAGTGTTTGTGGTTATTAAAGTACACAAACAAATGCCAATTTTAAACAACACAAAGTTACTCAAAAAATAAAAGAGAAAAAGAGGACACTAATGAACTCATCCACAAAACAAACACATAGTAAACAATCTTGTGGTTACCAAAGGAAAGAGGGTGGGAAGGGATAAATTTGAGAGTTTGAGATTTGCAAATGATAACCAGTATATATAAATATAGATTAAAAAAAAATCTATTCTGTATAGCACAGGGAATTATATTCAATACCTTCTAATAACCTTTAATGAAAAAGAATGTGAAAACAAATGTATGTATATATATATGGATGACTGGGACATTATGCTGTACACCAGAAAGTGACACACTGTAACTATACTTCAATTTTAAATAAATGTAACATATACAGTAATATTTTAAGTGCTATAATAACATTAGTTTTTGCTAGTAGGAAAAAAAGAAAATACAACATTAGCTTAGAATATTAATTGAAATGTTTTTCACTTTATTCCTAGGTTTTAAATATTAAATTATCTACAGAATGCTGTGTCATTTGCTTTAAATTTGTTTCTCTTCTATTAGAACATGTTTATTTAATACCTTCCTACCATCACTGTGGGTCTTGAATAAATGGGGGAATTTGTCAAGCTTCTAAACTGTCCTTCAGTGAGGTCCCAAGCCAGATTTATACTGCCACCCTTATTACTGTTTTCTTTTCCCCTAGACTTTATTATTTTACTTACTTCCTATGACATTTACTTTATAAAATAAAAAGATAGTAGAGAAGATGTTAAAACTGCATTTACTTCCTAATAACTAAGTCTTGGAATGTGAAAGCACAATATTAACAGATGACTGCAAGCCCTGAATTGAAGTGACATCACTCTTGAGAAATTTAGCATGAACACGAAGTTCATCCTTCTAAGATTTCTATCTAGCAAGCAACTGGCATCTGTTTTTTCTTCTCGTAGATATTCTGAGAAGAAACCACACGGGCAGCACTTCATATTTCACAAACTAAATCACAGTACAGAAGTAGTTTCCCATAATAGGGGTGCTTTGGAGAGTTGAGAACTATTATGTGACTCATCAGCTGCAAATAATTCAGCCACTAGAGATGAAGGGTAATAGCTCTTGCTGAAAGCACAGGTTGAAAGAAGTCTTTTCATGAGAAAATTTTCAGAAACTCTGTGCATAACATACAGTGCAAAACTGTGACAGGTTTATACTATGCAGCTCTGCATAACATGCTTATGGGAAACCAAATCAACAAGAAACAGTTAGAGGGAAAAAAAATGACTGTACAGGATGGATCGCAGGGTAATTTGTTGACTGATGCTACATAAAACGCTTCTTTCATGACTCCCAGAACCAAATGAAGTAGAATAAATCCCATCTCAAAGAGAAATCTGATTCTGCTATGTGCTAATTATCACCAGAGTTGGAAGATCACTTTGTGGAAGAGCGTTAATTCTTTCTGGCCAGTAGAATGTCAGATACTGAGTCTGGTTTAATTAATAAGCTAGTAATTAGAATACTTTATTATCAGGGGAAAAGCTAATTTGTCATTGTTCAAAGTTAACCTCTAATTCTATAATAGACAATTCTAAATGATATCTTTTTAAATATTTAATGTTCTGTAAACAATGGTACTCAATAAATATGCTTATGACTGTTTAAGTTACCTTTTGTTTTTATAAGCATGTGATTGACCCTTTACAAGAAGGCGACACTGGTGGGAATACCTTCCACTGAGATTTTCCTATCTATCTTATGTCCTAGGATAGACAGATGACATTTATGGAGTGAAGCAACACAAAGAATTGAGTGAAGGACGAATTTGGAAAGAAGAGCATCTCTTTGAGTGGGAAAATGTGAGAGATCATTCTGTTGGCAGTTCTGAGGGAGATGAGAGGGAAGCCTAGCAGGACAGTCTTAGTGAAAGGAAGGCCACATAGATTTTCTTTCCTTCTTTTTGATTGCATTTCTGTCAATTGCATGTAGCTTTAGGCAACTCCATGCTTCTCTTTCCCTCACACTTTTTCTTTCTTCCATTCTCAATAAAGTACAAAAAGTTAAACACAAACAATCATAATCCTGTTATTTGCAAAGTTTTCTGAAGTACAGAGGAGTATCTGATGGTTTCCTGCAGTTCAAAAATCCACAGAGCACATTAAGTGTAACTATTGGCACATTCAGGTACTACTTTAGCAGACCGATGACTTGTAGTTTGGAAGGCTGTTTTAATGGAAATTGAATTGAAAATGCAACTGCCATGAAATGGCTTGAATTGTAACATTGATGAAAATGTGCTTGCTAAGTGATTCCCTAAATTACTTTATGGAGTATAAAACATCTGCATTTAATTACATTCTATTTGGCTGAAAAATAAACATTTCTAAAGCCACAGTTTTCATGTCTGATGATGATAATGTACTGGAAAACTTGAAATTGCTTGACAGTCTAAACATGTTTTCTCTTAAAAAGCAAATAGTACTGTTGCTGTGTGACATACTAGGTTGTACTGCTTATACGGTGCATTCTTCCTGAAGATGCATGTCATGGTGTGCACTCTCACTTATAAACCAAATAGTGAACAGTGCTTTGATAAATGCAGGGTTATGAGGTCAGCTGCGATGATAAAGTACACTTGTACAAGATCATGAAGGAAACAACAGAGAAATATCATTCCTTGATTTCCTCAAAAAGTGGAGGGAAAATTCCATACTATGAATTTTGTTCAGTAATGTTACATTGCTTATTCAGCAAACATTAAATTTAGAGTAAGGTGCAGAAAATGTTTGATTCAAGAGTCCGTAAGTGTTTGGGAAACAACAGAGATTTCAGCCACGTGTTTCTTACTAAAGAAAACTAAAGGAACCCAACATCTACTGTAATCAATGTTAGGGGAGGTTAGTCTTATAGAGATGTACAAGCATATTAGTATAACAGAGCGTGCAAACATTTCATGAAACATTTGCACACATACATAAATGACCATCTGCAGTGATCTGTCTGAAAGAAATGTGACTTTTCACGACTCCAGTTATAGACTGTCTCCCTTTCATCAAACCCACTCCTGTTCGTATAGCTGACAAATTCCTCCTTCAGTTTAAGCATCAAAAATATCTTGTTATTTAGTCAATCATAAACTTTCATATTTTTATAACCATTAAAATATTTTGGCATTTTTTTGCTTTTATTTCATGCAATCCATATTCAAATATGTATCTGCCTCCATGTAAAGAGCATCACAAACAGAAGTAGAGGAACAGAAGCAATATACTGCTCTTAAATTTATAGTCAAGGATGTGTTTATTACTCAAAGACATTAGTGTCCAAGTGATCAAAATGTATTAACGTTTTTGAGAGAAAAATTCTTAGGTACATGTTATGTCAGAATAGACTCATAAAATTCATGCAAGTTCTTCAATAAAAGGCATTTACTCTAGTGCCTAAATGATGTTTTGATATGGATTTCAATGTATCATATAATTCTCAGAGGTATAGTTTAATGACAATGTTACTCAACATAAGAAGTATTAAATGAATCTATCTTAGAAAAATCATTATATCTTTGGATTAAATGGCATGTTTTCTTTTCTACTAACCAAGGTATTTGACTCCTTGTAACTAACATCACTCACCTATTTGCGTAATTCTTTACATGTTGCTTGTTGGAATAATGACTAACCAATGTCTATAGTTGATATAACATTTACTTCACCTATTTACTAACTTCTTTATCTCCTTTTAATTCTCAATTTCCTCACTGCCAATCAAATCAAAGTATTTCCTTCATAAAGTATTTTCTTCAAAGGTTTCCTGCACTTACAGAATAGAAATGATTTTAAAGTTTCATTCTCAAAACATCTCTGGAATTGTAATGAGTGACAATCAGAATCAAAAAGCACAGATCTGGAAGATGTTTTGAAGAGTAATCTAAGACAAAAAGGCTCATCAGCAGATCAATAGCCAGATTAAGTAAGGTTCTTGAGAAATATTAAAAGATAACAGGTGTGTAATAAAAATCAAGCTACCATGTTCATACACTGTTAAAGAGTTTCCTTCAACATACTTGTGGGGTTTTTTTTATATTAAATGCTCATTAACTAACAAAAAACTATGCATTACACAATTCAAAATATTAATAGGAAACTTATGTGAGAGATAACTGATCCATCCATGGTCACCTTGCTAATGACTGGCTGATTTATAGTATTTCTTTAATGTAAACATGATGTATGCATATCATTTACTAACATATGCTAAGATGGCATTCATGAGATTTCACTTAAACCCACTTTATAAGGGTATCAAATTGATACCCAATTTCTATAGGTACAAAAGAGAACACATATCAAAGGCCTTAAATATTTTCTTTCCCTTTTAAACTGTTATTCCAGTTCTTGAAATTTATCCCCAAAATACTTCATAGATGTGCAGAAAGATATATGAACATGGATGTGTTTTCCAGGAAGTAACTGCTGTCTATACAGTGATCTGTGGAGCACAGTTCACTTCTAGAAACTGCTTCCCATGACAGTCCACATAACCATTACCGGCCTGCCGATCATTACAACCAGGGGTTGTGAACTGACTGAAGCTAGATCAGTTAAAACCCTTCACTAGTACACCCTAAATCAGAACTGAATAAAGTGAGCTGAGGTGTGCATGTGGAAGTGCGTGCGTGTACACACAGATGTGCACATGTGTGGGTGTGGGTGTGTGGCTGAGACCTATGGCCTGGCTGCTGTCCATGGTCATTTTCTTGCCAAGTGGTGGAAGACAGTGTGCATTCTGAGAAAATGAAGTTCATACACAGAAAGAAGCCACTGAAGTCGACACCCAGAGAAAAGCAGGGATGGCCTATCACACAGTCACTCCCGTACATAAACAGAGTGTGTTGGGTGAGTGAGGAGGAGGGAGCCTTTCAGGGCAAGTTCCTCACTCCACGGACTCATGAGCTATTGCTGCATCTTCCTGTGGTTTGGATTTTCAACACTTCTTTCATTTCCCCCGAAGCACACTAGTAATCTCTGAATAAATTACCCTTTTCTCTAGGCTGTCTTGGGATAGGTTTCTGTGGTACACAACTGGTAGTTCTAATTAATGTAAAAAGTATTCATATTAGCAATAAAGGCATGTTCTAGTAATGGGAGATAAATTATGATACAATCAGATAATGGGTTTTATGCAGCCACTAAAAGTCATGTTTTTGAACATTATTTAATAAACTGTGAAACTCCTCTAATTATAATACCAAGTGAAACAAAGTAAGACATAAACAGCCTATACAGTATAATTCAATTTGAAACTCTAAAATTATAAAGCACTTACAAAGAAAAATAAATTTGCCAAATCATTAACAGTGGCTATTTCAGGCATTGGGATTATGGTTAATGTTCATATTATTCTTTTGTTTTTGAACAATTAATAAATATTTCTACTCTAATAAGAAAAATAATAAGCATTACTTAAATTGTGTCTCTGATTAAAAGAAATGTATTCTTTTAAAAAGATGCATTAGAGGAGCTGGATTAAGACAGTGAAGTAGAGAGACTCCGAGCTCACCTCCTGCCACAGAAGGACAACTGCATATAGAACGACTCTCACTGACAACAACCCAGAGACCAGCAGAACCGATTTTCCACAACTATGGATATAAAGAGGCCACATCAAGATGGGTAGGAGCTCCAGAGACATGTTCTAGTTGGAACCCACGCCCCCGGTATGATGACCCAGAGGCGAGTTGTGTTACAGCCGTGGAGGTCTGCCCTGAGGAGCAAGAGGTCTGAGCCCCACGTTTGGTCCCAAGCTAGGGGGACTTGCACCAGGCAGGCGAGCCTTCATAACGTCTGGCTTTAAAACCGGCAGGGCTTATGTCCAGGAGAGCCTGGTGGTCACCAGAGAGCAGGGGCTTGGGGGGATGAAACAGATGAAAGGGGTCAAGAGTTACAGACTACCATTTATAAAATAAATGGGGATGTATAATGCACAGCATAAAGAATATGGTCAATAATATTGCAGGAAGTTTGTACAGGGACAGATGGCTACTAGATTTATCAGTGATCAATTCATAAAGTATGTAGATGTTGAATCACAATGTTGAACACCCAACATATATGCCAATTGGACGTCAATACAAAAAAGAAAAAAGTACATTAAATTCACCTGATCTCAGCACAACCAATTTAAAAGTTTTGTTTTGCTTTTTTATGTCTCTATACTGCTTCCAGAATGAAATAGGCAGATATTTCTATGTATTTGTCCATTCAAATATTTGGACCAGATTTAAAGACCAATAGCGAAACCTCTAAATCATTGGTAGAACCTTTCATGTATCATGTTACTGTAGCCTTCAAGCACCTCCTCCAGTTTAAGCAGTGCGACTTAGGAAATAACGAAACTAGCGCAGGGATTTATGATTATCACACCACAATCTGACATTCATACGTGTAGATGAAATTAGTGTTTGTTATATACACACAGCGGGTGTACATAAAACACAGACACAGAAAAACAGAGGGTGTGCATTGTCCCTGCCTGAGAGACAGTGAATCACTTTCTCTGGATAAGGACACGGGATCTTATGATTGGAAGGTAGCTGTATGTCACTGGAAACTCACAGTCACACAGTTAAGCCACGGCATACATACTCGGAGAACATCTGAGAAATAATTGAGAGCTTTTTAATTTTTAAAATCTGTTTTAGCTGTAATTTATGAGAGCCTACTATATGCCAAGCTGTGTGGGTGCTTAATAGCACAACTACTAGGGTAGGTAGCAACTCCACGTGGGACACTAGGTATTAGTGTGAGTAGGGAGGTTAAAGCGGCTTGCCTAAAGCTGCACAGATAGCTGGGACCACTACAGGCCTCAGATCTATTCAAATCCTGTGTACTTAGACATCAACACTCCCTAAAGCCTTTATTAACTGTGTGTGTGTGACAGGGGGCCACTCCCTCTGTCCACGGGACTGAGCATGTAATACACTCTGACCGAACTCAGCATGCTAGGACTGGATGGCCACCTCTTCATGAAGTTTGTTGCTGAGTGTCCAGGGAAGCCTGTGAGTTTCATGTTGTACCCATCAGTGGACTTGGGAACAGCTGTGCAAATGTGTCGGAAGGCTGAGGCTTGAATGCAGATGGCAGCTGAGCAAGTGCAAGGGCTGGGAGGAAATGCAGTCTGGCAGCATACTGAGAGGTCACAGTGCTCCAGACACTGTATCAAGTGCTTAGATTAACTAACTTAACACTGAAAACAGCCATGTAAAGTAGGTACCACTACAACTGGCTTCATGCTACAGTTCAGGAAACTGAGAAACACAAGAGAAAAATCCGCTTTCTCTAAGGTCACATAGCAAACAGGGAAACAGGGCTGAATTCAGACATTATGGCTTCCCTCTTAACTAATACAGTGTACCAGCTCTACCTACCTTCCCAGCACCAGAAAAGCTCACTTAGTGGATATTCCAAAGGTCTACAGTCCCAATATAGTCTGAGCCTTTGCTTTCTAGTATCCAAACATTTCTTCCGTCATCATCACTTTTGTGTGTGTATGTTTTGTTTTTGATCCTTGTGGATTTATGGCTTAATATCCCTCTTTATTATCTCATTTGTTGATTTTTGGAGGTAGCAGGTATAAGTATGTGTTCTTCCAGTTTTCAATAAGAAACAACTTTTCAGATCAAATATCACAGGAAGGAAATATAAGTAGTGGAGGATAAGAGAAATTAGAAGTAGCAGAGGAAAAAGAAAAATTCTGGTGAAGAAGGAAAAATAAAGTTAGCACAATTTATTTACTTTCTCCAAGTAGAAACAGAAACTAACTTTTAGTGTAGACCTTCTTATCCCTGCACTGCAAGTGCTGAGAATTTCAAGTAATTTAATTAGACAAATAAGAAGTTAACGTAGTACAGAAAAGATAACTTTTAAACAATAAAATTAGCAAAGCTGCAAATAATTGTATATTGTACACTCTTTGCAAATGTCATGAAATTACATTTTCTGTTTGTGCTGCATTTCCTCAAATGGCAAATCACCAAATAAGAAATGCTGACAGCTACTCTGGGTATTAGACGGACTGTTGCAAGAGATACAATGGTTGTTATTTTAGTGTATCCAAAATATACTCAAAATGAACCAGAGCCCAGGAAAAATGAAGTATTTTAAAATTTGGGTAAAAAACTATTAATTATTTTCTAATATTTCTAAATCTAAAAGAAACATTTTAATCCTAATATGAATAGACTGTATTTAATCCTTTTTTTAAATTTTCCTTTGTGTATGTATACATGACCTCTTAATCTTAAACATGCAATGGAAATGCTACCTTGCATAAGGTCAGTCTTTAGTAACAATTTTGCTATGTGTAATAATTCTGATTCACTAATTCTGTAGAAAGCCCTCCTATTAATTCTGGAAACATTTTAAGCACTATTATATTCCTTTCTTTAGTAAATGATATAGTATATTTCATCTCCCATTTTAACTGAAGACCTTAAGACCATAAACTTAAATATCTTATCTGTCTTTCCAATATAATTCCCTGAAATAAAAATTTCCTTTTTTCCCACTTCACAAAAATTACTTTTTCTATCATACCAATGCAAAATGCCCCTTGATAAATCTGATGACTTTTTATCATATTTATTATGCTGAAAGACTCAATGGAAAAAAAAATTACTCAAGAATGACACTTTGTCGGAGCTGGGCCAAGATGGCGAAGTAGGACACCTGACATCCTCTCATGCATACAGCAAAAACTACACGTACATACAGAACATATCACACAGAATACCTACTGAACTTTGGCAGAATATCTCTTACATGAGAAACACAAGGAAGTCCTCACAAAGCTGAGTAGAAAAAGAAAAAAAAAGAAAAAGTAAAGTGATGCAACATTTGTCCCCTGGGAAAAAGGAGAAAAAGCACCTTCGCCCTAGGAAGCCCCCTCTCTAGTGGGGAGGTTAGCGAGGAGAGAAATGGACCTTCAGAGGCTGAGAGAAAAAAGCAGCAACCACTTGGCAGACAGAACTGAGAGAAACTGGCCCAGAGGGTCCCTGGGGTCCCGAGCCCAAGATGTGAGCCTGTGAAGATAGGCCAGGCTGGGCTGCTGGAGCTTGGGCTTCGGTGGATGAGCCCAGGGAGAGGCCTGCAGCTGACTGTGCAGAGGTAGCCTCAGGGGGCTGCAGTGTGGTGCAGGTTGAGTTTGTGTACAGAACAGAATAGCCTGGGACCCCCATAAAAAGCACCACTACTGGTGCTCATGATGGGAGCGGTGCAATGAAGCCAGGCCATAGCCCGTCTCCACCAGCCCAGAAGGCATTGCTCGGCACCACTGTTGGCAAGCATCCTTGGGAGCAGAGGGGCAGGGTTCAGACACAGCCGTCTTCTCAGCTTGCTCCGGAGGGGCACAAACGCGGTTCCCCAGGCAGAGGCAGGGCTGCAACCTGAATCCATTCCTAAGGGTCCCACAACTTCTCAGGTAGGACTGAGATTTGTCTCAGGCAGCGGTGGCAGATTTGTGCTACTGGGGTTTTTCTGGACCCTCGCCTCTAAGACAACTGAGGGGACTTCTGGCGTGTAGAGGGGGTGAGTCTGGAGTTAACAGCAGCCAGCATAGGGGGACATGGGGCTGCGGTCTGAGCTGACCCTGTGGCTCATGGTGCATCTGGATGCGTGGCTGCACATGCACTCTAGCAAACTCTTTCTTGTGTTCCCATAGCACAATAACACCATTCCTCTACACTTTTAACTTGAATAATTCTCCCCAGAAAAGCACTGAAAACTGGAAGACCAAGATTATCTTTTTCAATGTTTGATCTCAGTACTTAGTCTACGCAAGAGCAAAAAAAATGGAAACCATCCAAATGCCCATCAACTAATAAATGAATGAACAAAAGCTGGTATACCAATACAACGGAATACTATTCTGTCACACACAGAGATGAAGCACTGACGCACGCTCCAATGTGGATGAACCTTGCAAACATTACGCTAAGTGAAAGAAGCCAGTCATACGAGGCCACATGTAAGATTCCGTTTTTATGAGATGCCCTGAATAAGCAAATCTTGAGAGACAGAAAGCAGATTAGTGGATGCCAGAAACTGGCAGAGTGGAGAATAAAGAATGATTGCTTATAGGTACAGAGTATGCTTTTGGAGTAGTGGAAAGTTCTAAAACTTGATGGGAGTGATAGTTGTACAACAATATGAATGCAATTAATGCTGCTGAATGTTATACTTTAAAATAGTTAAAACAGTAAATTTTATAGTATGTATATCTCACTAACGTGATGATTCATATATCTTTATCTATCTACAGATACACAGAGACAGAAAATGAGAGGAAATTTTTGTATGTGTCACAAAGGTCCACCTTTTTCATTGGAGCTGTCCACACCCTATCTTTCCATTTTATGAAATCTTATTTGGATGGCACAGGATTAGTGTAAAGGAAAATGGGCTGAGTTTTAGTGTCTATCACTCGTCTATTAGAAACAGAGATCATAAACTTCAAAAATTAATCTTTGGCAAATATGACAACTCAAATAACTAATTTTATTAAAAGCAGAGAACTAGCCTTTTAAAATATGCATTTCAACTTGAATTTTTTCTATTATTTGAGATGAAAATACATTGTGGTGTTTTTATGAATATTTCTGAAGCGTCTATGGATCAAAAGAGTGCTATGGCACTTTGTGTGCTGGAGATAAACAACACTTTAGGCCTGTCTGTATGTTGTTTCTATTCCCAGAAAGACGAAACAATGAGCAGGGCTGGGGGGTAACAGGCCTTACCTACACAGACATGATCACGTACTATACAAACCAGCCAGAGACAGACTGTGGTAATAAATCTTAATGTAAGTATCTCTTTCTTTGTCTCAGTGCTTATGTAACCATTCCACTAACATTTTCCTCAGAACATTAGGAAATTTCTCTCTCCTGCACACTAATATAACATTTTCATTTTTTTTCTCTAAAGGATTTTTTTATGTTGTTCATGATAAAAGTTCATAATAATCTTTCCTTATTTGGTAAAGTTGCTTATTTAAAAAACTTGACCTTTCTTCTCTTACTTGAATTTCTACTTGACTATGGCATTTTCACTGTCTCATAAGTTAACTGATTTGATGAAGGTTTAAATTTGTTTTTGATGTACTAGAGGCACTTGGGTTGCATACGCACCAAATGATTTTCCTCCTTTTAGATATTTAGCATTTCTCTTTAAAGTAACATTAGAAAAATGATTCAGTATACTGAATGCCATAAATTTTTCTAAGAGTTATTCAGATAACTCAGACATTAACCTTATTTTGCTGTATTCATTCATAAACTAATAGCAAAAAAAAAAATTATCTAGTTCATATTGGAAGTAGAGAGCCCAAGGTCCAAGTTTTGGATGGCAGAAGACTGTATGTGGCTAAGTGTACACCAGTGAATTTCAGGAAAGGGAGAAAAGGTCATCTATGAGAATCAGGGTTTTGAGATTATGATTTAAGTGGAAAAATTATTTTCATGAGCCCAAAGGGTCATAAATAATGAAACAAAATAATATTCAATTTTGTGATTCACTTGAGAAGCATCCTTGATGTGTAACTGTCTACATGAATGTAATGAGAGGACAGGATTGGGGAATGTCAGGCGTACAACTGTAACATGTGGGAGCTTTGCCCTGCTGCTGTGATCCGGATTAATCCATAATCCTGAAGACTGGAGTTTCCTCTTTCTTTTCCTCCACTTTTGCCTCTCCCTGTTTATTCTCTTCCTTGTTCCTCCACATGTGTTTGTATTAAAGAAGCTGCAGCAGAACTGGCATCTGTAATTCGAAATCCTGCAGATAGTGAAATGAGACCAAGAATGTTTGAAACCCCTGAGCCAGTCAATGTACTCAGAGCTGGAAGATACTGTGGAAGGATCTCTTCTGTACAGTTCAAGATGGAGGACTAAAGTAAAGGTGTGTAACTCTGATACTGTTTCTCAATATTGTCTACACTGCAAGGAAGCAATCCATTTTAAACACAGTTTTCAGGAAGATGCTCTACTGCTGAAAAACATAGCAGAATGAATATTTCTCTACTACATATTTACAACATGATGTCCATTTATACTTTGTGCAGAATAGTCAGGGATTTATTTCATGGAAATCAAGATAATCTGCTTTAAATGTTATTTGTCTACACAAGGAGAATGAAGTTATATTTCTTAACAGTTATTTCTCTAAGCCTTTAGCAAGAATAATTTTTGAGCTTAAAATGTACATAAGCTAAAGATACGTCAGTGATGGTACCTTCAAACCTCTGAAACGTTCGAAGAAAATTAAGGCATTTTCCTTTTAGTAATTTAAAACACTTTTCTCATATTCAAAGCATTTCATTGCCATCAATTATAACTCTGACCAAAGAGCAGGAATCTTCAACGTTCTCATCTTTTCAACGTAATGCATTTTTTCAGGTAAACAAAAATCCAGAACTCTTGAAGGATTTTAACCAACCAAGGAAGTAACTTAAATTTTAAGATTAACCTGGTAGTGGTAGAAAAGAGACAGTACAGGATCAAAAATGTAGAATAAAGAAAAATTTGTACAAAGCAGAAAAGGAGACCAAAAAAAAGGATAAGGAAAAAAAGAGTTAAAAAAAATGATTTGGTAGAAGTAAATGTGAGCATAAAGTAATCGAAATTAATATGTTAATTATCTAAGTAAAAAAAATACATTTTCAAATACCCTGGGAACCCCACAGCCAACAATTAGAAACTTCACAAGTACAGAGGAAAAATATACAGATATTGACAGGATGCCAGATCATAAAATGTTTTAAATTTCCAAAAAAAAACTTCATGCAGAATCACATAATTTTTAAAATTTATGAATAATCTTCTGAATAATCCTTGTATTGAGTTATGTAAGAATTATTTTATGACTGACATTAAAACTTGTGGGAGATTGTTAAAGTCGTATTTAGAGGATCATGTTTAGCCTCAAATGTACGTATCATAAAAAAGAAACTAAGACTTCAATTTAGCAAGTTACAAAAAGCTAGCAGAGTAAAACCTCCAGAATAGGAAGAAAGAATTAAGGCAAAAATAAAAAGTTAAATATGCAATATATTTTTAAAGTAAAGTAAAAATTAAATTATTTTAGGCCAGCACTGTTAACACTGATCAAAAAAGTACACAAGGAAACAATGTAAGGTGTATAAACTGAGACATAACTGAAAATTCAATAGTAGTTAATAAAAGTCATACTGTAAGAAACTTCAACCTTGTATATGTTTGACTAAGATGAAAAGGAAAATTACAAAATGAATCAGATTAACAAACAGAAATGATGAATCAGAAAACATAGAGGAAAAGCACTTACAGTGCTGTTGCATGAATGCATGCAATACATGAGGAAATTGTATCTATTGTAAAAAGGAAAAAAGTTTATAATGGAAGCCACTACAAGAGATATTTAGTGGGTAAGTGTACTTTGCGAGCAATTGGTCTTGTGGGATAAGGCAAAAATAAAAACTGATTCTCACATTTCTAGCTTCTGGGACTTCAATATGTGGATAGTAGTTTAAAAATTGAAATAGGTTACATAGTAAGAGGGATATTCTTTTTTGTGAGCGAGATGGCAGTAGAGGAGGGAGATAGGGAAGGCAGTGTGGTCTTCATAAAACAAATCTGAAGATTAAAACAAACTATTAAACTGCTTCTTAGCTGCTATGTATCTATCCCTTCTTTCCAAATAATGGCCAAATGCCTCTCCAGATAATCACTGTCCCCATTTAGGCAGCAGCAATGCTAGGGTGGGGTGTTATTAACTTGACCTCAGGTATCAGGAGTCTTCCCTGGCTGCAAATGTTTTAATAATGCAATGACCCAGGCTTAAGCCAACCTGGGATGACATCTTACTGGCCTTCCAGTGAAGAAAGTGTTTGTATTACTAGTCCAATCAAGGTGAAGCGGAGAACATCTGTTCCATGACTACAGGAGGAAGTGTTCTCTCCAGTAGGCATGCACAAGGAAGATGTAGCTCTTGTTATTGCCATCAGCCATCAGACCATAGAAGGACAATAAAATCAATGTAGAAGAAAGGGCAGAGTTGAGAAAACTGCGAACAATTGAACAAGTTCCTTGATTTAAGTGGCCTGAAGCCTAAACCACTGCTAGACTTTAAGTCATAAGGACTGATAAATCCACGATACTGTTTAGGGGAGCTGAATTTGCTTCTAGTTGCTAAAAGTGTATAATTGTGAGTCAACTTCACTACTCCACTCAGGCAAATTATTGTCCTCATTTTTCATATGAAAACACTTTGGAATATTTTACTTATATGAATAGCTAACATAAAAGTACAAGGATATTAAAATAAAATGTTCATCAGATTTATTATGGGTAAAGTGCATTGCAAATGTGCTTACAGGAAAAAAAATTAAAGCGCAAAGAATGCTATAGGAACCCTGTTTTAATTTCCTGTTTTTAATTATTTTTAGTCTTTTTTATATACTGTGTTTATTATATTCTAGAAATATGAAAGTGTAGGAACAAAGTGTGCAGCATTCTATAAACCTTATTCATTTAAACAAAAAAAATTTACATAACAGGGAGCACTGAACAGTTATAATTTACTTACTGACAAAACTATTAACAAGAAGCTTCTACTCATTCTAACAGCATTTTCATGTCTGGGAATTTCTCCTTTGTATCAAAGGAAGAAAGAATTAACTAGGCTTGTTGACTTAATTGGAAATAAAAAGATGATTGGTTATCTTTTATGTTATATTGTTATCACCATAGCGTAGCCATTCTAAGAAATAACTCACTGCATCATTCTACTGGTTTATGAATGTACATGAATTTAAAATGGGTCTTGTTTTACAGTACTGAGTTATGATACTTTCTTTAAATAAGAAATAAATATAGTTCAAGAATCATCATTTTGCAACTATTTTAGTAAGACATCCTTTGTCTGCATTTTAAGTTGTTGATAAAGAGAATACTTCTATTGTATAGCCTGTCCTGGTACCAATAATGTAAAAAAATTACTTTTTATATGGTTCCCAACCCCAGTTGTGCTCTCTTGCCTTTATGATAGTAAAGCAGTATAAATTAAGTTACAAAAATCTGAACAAAGCAGAATTGATTATAGACATATATAAAATGCCACACTTCTATTTTTACTCAATACATAGAAAGGTAATTCATTAATTAATCTGCCAAAAGGTTTTTGAGTAGCTTCCAAGTGAAAACACCATTTGAGGCATAGATGGTATGTATATGGAATTTTAAATGTATTACCCAGCCAAAGACTATAGTTCATTAGAGACTAAAATGACAAGTGGAGGGTTTATATGAATGTTTATATAGTTTATTCACTGGATAAAGTATAATCATAATAAATACACTAATTTTCACTTTTGTCTATCTTTGTATTAAGATTAAAACATGTACTGAACAAATTTAAAAGACACTATTAAATGTTAAGATATGTACATACTGATTTGTTAAGTCTTTGTAAGTAAAATAATATGCACACATAGCACAGAGAATCCTAAAATACAGAAAGTAAAACCTGACAGAATTGAAAGAATAGACAATTTAAAGACAGTCAGAAATCTGAATAACTGATAGAACAATCACAAAAATCAACAAGAATACAGTAGACCTGAATAAACTATCAACCACACTGACCTACCTACAGAATGCTCCACCCAACAACTTCTGTGACTACACAAGCACAGGTGACACGTTCTCCAGGAGAGCCAACACACTACTCCATAAAACAAGTCTCAGTGATTTAAAGAGTTAGAATTATACAAGAAATTTCTTAGATCCCACAAAATTAAATTGGAAATAAAACAGTCAAAGAAGAAATTGCAAGGGGAATTAGAAAATTTTCCAATTGAAAAGAAAAAAATAGGACATACTAAAATTTATGGGATGTAACTAGAACAGTTCATAGAGGAAAATTTGTAGCTTTAAAATGAGTATGTCAGTAGGAAAAAAAAGTCTAAAATCAACTACCTAAAAAAATAAAAAATAAATCAAATCAAATCAATTACCTAAATTCATCTTGAGAAACCAGAAAAAAAGAGGAGCAAATTAAACCCAAACCAAGGAGAATAAAAGAAATAATAAAGATATCAATACACTGAAAAACAGAAAAACATCAGAAAACTTCAGTGTAACCAAATTGGTCCCTCAAAATATCAATAAAATTGGTCGCCTTTAGTTAGACTGATCAATACAAAAGCATGAGGGCACAAATTACCAAAACTGAAAATGAGAGAGGATATCATTATTCATCTCACTAAAACCAAAATGATTATAAGAGAATGTTATTAATGTTACGCCAACAAATCAGGTACTTGAGATAAAATGGAAAGATGCCTAGTGTGAGACAGAAATTGCTGAAAGTTACACAAGAAAAAAAATTTTGCAAGAATTGAAATTAGTAATTAGTAATTAAATATTGAACGAATAATTTAAAATCCTTTTCCAAAGAAAAGCCCAGATCCAAATAGCTTCCTTGGAGAATTCTATTAAATATCTAAAAGTTTTTTTCCCTAGAAAATCAAGTACACTTTTCCATTCATTATGAGTAAAATCAGGATTACCGTTAATACCAAACCCAGACAAAAACATCACAAGAAATCTACAGATCAATATCCCTTGTAAATAGTAATACAAAAATCCTCACACACATACACACAAAATCAACAAATAAAATCCAGTAATATATAAAAAGAATTAAGCATCATGATCAAGAGGGATTTATCTCAAGAATTAAAGGCTGGCTTAAAATTTAAGAATCAATTAATGTAATATACCATATTAATAGAATAAAAGGGAAAAAAAAATACCTGTCATCCTGAGATGAAGGGAAGGTGTATTGTAAAATCAAACACCCACTGTTTAAAATTTCTCAACAACTAGAAATAGATGGGTGTTTCCTCAACCTGTTGAGGATAACCACCAAAAAACCCTACAAATAACATGGAATTTAATGATGAAAAACTGCAATGTTTTTGTCTTAAAATGAGAAACAAGGCAATGATGTCTATTTTTGGTACTTCTATTCAGTATCATATTAGGAGATTCAGTCCTAATGAAACAAAAAGAAAAAGAAAGGGAGAGAAAAAAACAGGTATATATATTATAAAGGAAGAAGTGAAACTTTCTTATTCACAGATGACATAATTCGGTATGTACAACCTCAATGAATTCATTAAAAAAAGAAACTATTAAAACTAATAAATGAATTCAGCAAGGCTACAGGATACAAAGTTGATATATAAAAATGAACTGTACATCTATATGCAGTCAGTGAGCAATCCAAAATAAAATTAAGAATGCAATTCCACTTACAATAGCATAGACACAATAGAATATATAGGAATGATTTAACAAGAGAAGTAAGTGCAAGATTTGTATGCTCAAATCTACAAATTATTGTAGAAAGAAATTAATGAATATCTAAATAAAAGGTGACATTGATATTTCATGGATGGAAGGCTCAGTGTTACCAAGATGGTCATTACTCCAAATTAATCAATAAATTCAACACAATTCCTGTTAAAATATCAGCAGTATTTTTATTTTGTAGAAATTGGTAAGATGATCTAAAATGTACATAGGAATTCAAATAACTAGGATATCCCAGATAATTTTTGAAAAAGAAAAATTTGGAGGGCTTCACCTAATTCTGAAACTTACTATAAAGCCTTTATAATCAAGAGTGTGTTATCAGCACAACAGGCTCATAGATGAATGAAACATTTTGACATTGGTGCCAACATAATTCAAAGGGAGAAATATTTTTTTCCCCAGCCAATGTTTCTGAAATAATCAGATACTCCACATTTGAAAAATTTTAGATCTGTACTAAAAATTAACTAAAAATGGGTCACAGACCTACATTTAAGAGCTGAAACTTAATCTACACTACAAGAGAGAAGAATCTTCATGATCTAGGATTTGACTAAAATATTGAAACAACACCAAATGCTGAATCCATAAATTGAGTTTAATAAAAATTTAAAACTTTGTTACTCTGAGAAACAAATTTTGGAAAATAAAGAACTGATAAGCTTTTGCACAGCAAAAGAAACTATAAGCAAAACAAAATGACAACATATGGAATGGGAGAAAATATTTGCAAATGATGCAACTGACAAAGACGTAATTTCCAGAATATATAAAAAGCTCATACAACTTAGTAACAAAAAAAAATCAAACAACCCAATGCAAAAATGGGCAGAAGACCTAAAGAAGCAATTCTCTAAAGAAGACGTACAAATGGCCAATAGGCACATGAAAAAATGCTCAGTATTGCTAATTATCAGAGAAATGACAATCAAAACTACAACAAGATATCACCTGCACCAGTCAGAATAGCCATCGTTCAAAAGTCCACAAACAATAAATACTGGAGAGGCTCTGGAGAAAAGGGAACCCTCCTACACTGCTGGTGGGAATGTAGTTTGATGCAGCCATTATGGAAAACAGTATGGGGATTCGTCAAAAAACTAAAAATAGACTTACCCTATGATCCAGCAATCCTACTCCTCAGCACGTATCTGGAGGGAAGTCTAATTCAAATAGATACATGCACCCCAATTTCATAGCAGCACTATATACAATAGCCAAGACATGAAACAACCTAAATGTCATTGATAGAAGACAAGATAAAGAAGTTGTGGTATATTTATGAAAGGGAATACTACTCAGCCATAAAAAGAATAACACAATGCCATTTGGAAGGCCCTGGAGATGGTCATTCTTAGTGAAGTAAGCCAGAAAGAGAAAGAAAAATACCATATGATATCACTCATACGTGGAATCTAAAATAAGAAAAAAGAAGACATTAAGGAACTCATCTACAAAACAGAAATAGACTCGCAGACATAGTAAACAAGTTTATGGTTACTGGGGGTAAGGGGATGGGAAAAGATAAATTTCAGAGTTTGAGATTTGTAAATGTTAGCCACTATATATAAAAATGGATTAAAAAGGAATTTTTTTCTGTATAGCACAGGGAACTATGTTTAATATCTTGTAATAACCTTTAATGAAAAATAATATGAAAACAAATATATGTATGTATACACATGACTGGGACACTGTACTGTACACCAGAAATTGACATGTTGTAACTGACTGTACTTCAATTAAAAAAAGAACAAGCCACTGACTAGGAAGAATGTTTGTAAATCATATATGTGATAAAAGACTTTTATCCAGAATATAAAGAGAACACTTACAACTCAGTAGTAAAAAGAAAAACAATCCAATGAAAATTTGGACAAAAGATTTGACTAGAAATTGTACTAATGACATAAGAAGTACTAATAAGCACATGAAATTTTCCTTTACTTTGTCATTAGAGAAATATAAGTTAAAACCAAAGTGAGATACCACTACACACACACTAGGTAGCTATATTCAAAGACAGAAAATACCACATTTGCTAGGATATGGAAAAAAGATACACAACAAGGCTGGGAAAGATATAACATAGTATAGGTGCTTTAGAAATTAATTTGGGAGTTCAACTGGCAGTTTCTTAAAAGTTAGACATAAGCTGACCATATAACCCAATTAATCCATTCCTACACATCCTCCAAGAAAAACAAAACAAATACCCAGGTAGAGATTTGTATCAGAATTTTTACAGTAACATTTTTTGAAATTGCAGAACAATCGAAACAATCCAAAGAAATATTCATCAATGATAACGGATAAACAAAAAAATCTACACAATATATATATATGCAGTCAGTAATAAAAAGGATTAAGATAGTAATACATATTACATACTAACACTAATATGCTGCAACACAGATTAACCTCAAAAATACCATGCTGAGTGAAAGAAAAAAGATGCAAAAGATGACATATTATATGAATCCACTTAACAAGTAATGTTCAGAACAAGTGTATTTTGTAGAGACGGAAAGTGTGGCATTGGTTCTCTGGAGCTGGAGGTGAGATGCAAGTGGTTGCAAATGGGTACAAGGTTTCTTTTCAGGTGATGAAAATCCTCTAAAACTATACTGTGGTAAAAGCCATACAACCCTGTACATTTACTGAATTGTGCACTTGCAATGGGTGAATTTTATGGTATGTAAATTATACCTCAATAAAGCTGTTAAAAAGGAGGAGGATTAAACTTAATGGACTGCCCTTTAGTAGACAGAAGAACTACGTAAAACTATTAATGGGAGATTTTAGTTCTCAAACTCTTAGCTAACTTTCTTCTCCCCTAAATGAAAAATCACTACATAGATTTTTTTTTCATTTTAAATACAGAAAAATTAAAATTTGAATTTTAAAACTTACATCAATTAGCGTCTGGCATGATTTTACTTTAAAAAGTCATTGGCATAGAAAATATCAGGTAGACTATTTTATAGTTTCAAGTAAGTTAGCCTAAAGACAAATGATCACACAGGGAATTTTTGTTTGAATGATTTTCAAAAATTAAAAGGATAAAAGCATTCACTGTTAAATGTTAAAGAATTCAGATAATTCTGACAATTTATGTTATTGCTTATAGTCTATTGCATTATTCTGTCCTTTCTTATCAGATCAAGATTATGAAAAGAGAATATAAGTCATATGACATGTAATAAATAGACACAATTAACAAAATTAAATAAACACTCTCCTTTCTCAATTCACTGTTAAAAAAAGTTTGCAAATGTGTTAACCAGGAAATCCATGTAGTTTTAACGTTACAATAGTTTAGTCAGATCTTTATCATAGTGTATTAAATGAATTTTGACTCCTTTAAGTAAATTAATACTGCAGTTCCTTTATTAGTTTAGGACAGTGATACTAATTCATAACCTCTTATTTAGGACATATCCTTAAAGTGCCTTTTCCAATAGTGTTGGTTTTATTTTGAGATGTCTGCCTTTCTTTGATTTTTGGCCAAGTTTAGGATTAGATTAAAGAATTGGCAGATTTTTTTGGTGAAAGGTCAGACAGCAAACATTTTTGGCTCTGTGAGCCATACAGTCTCTGATGCTACTACTTAACTGTCAATAATCATGGACAATCCTAAATGCGTGCTTCAATAAAATTTTATTTACAAAAGCTGGTGGTAGATAAAGTTTGGCCTATGAGTTGTAGATTGCAGAGCCCTGGATTTGATTTTAAGAAATAGTCAATAAGTAAAGAAAGATTAACTAACTAGTGTTGTCCTTTCATGCAAAACCAAGGCAAAGTAACACCTTGCCCTGGTTGTTATGGTTGTCCTAAACTACCAATAAAAATATACATATATATCAGTGAAACAATACAAATTATTTAGCAAGTTTGGAGCATTTGAGAAGAACATTTCAGCTCTGAAAGAAACAGAAAGGAGAACAAAGTGTACCTTATAGAAATGTTGACCAAAGGACATCTTTAACATTCCTTCATAGGAGTACAGGAGTTAAGATCATTTACTGTAGGAAGATATCTGACTGCAATTACTGCTACTCTTCCTGTTACTAATGGGTTAGAAAATTCATTTCTTTTCCTTTTTTTCCCACCCCGCCACAGAAGTACTAGTGATTAAACCCAGGACTTCACGCACGCTAAGCATGTGCTCTACCACTGAGCTATATCCACCCTCTGGAAAATTCAATTCTAGAACAGACCCAATAAACAAATCATGGATCTCACCAGAACTAGAGCTTGGAAAGTAACACGAAATTATTTCTGTTTGCAGGTGATGTGGTCCTCCTATAAGCAGAAAGCCCTAAGGACTCCACAATAAAACTGCTAGAAGAAATAAGCAAATTCACTGATGATTAATACATCAGTTTGACCTCGCCCATTCAGTCAGACTTCACTCTGGTGTGTCTGTGAGGGTGCTTCTAGGTGGGATTAACATTTGATTCAGTAGACTAAGTAAAGCAGATTGCCTTCTATCATGTTGGTGATCCCCATCCAATCAATTAAAGACCTGAATAGAACAAAAAGGCTGGATAAGAAGGAATACTGCCTGCCTGCCTGACTGTATGAATTGGGACATTAATCTTCTCCTGCCCTTGGACTGGAACTTACACTATCAGCTCTCCCGAGTCTCAAGCCATTGGACTCAAACTAGACCTACACTACTTGATATTTCTGGGTCTCCAGCTTTCTGACTGCACATCTTGGGACTTTTCAGCCTCTGAAGTTACATAAGCCAATTCCTTATAACAAATCTCTCTACCTAGATACAGATATAGGTACCCTATTGGTTCTTTTTCTCTGGAGAATCCTGACTAATACCATGAATTTCTTGCATTTCTTCTTATCTTCTAAGCAGAACCACTGGAAGCTTTCGTTCTGAGTTTTTTTTTTTTTTTTTTTTTTTAAGTCTAAGAATAACAATGGAAGCGAGAGATAGTGCCTCCATCTGGGATGACAGAGGACAGATCTGCCTACTGCCTAGCATAATAAATATAATTATTCCATTGTAATATGGATACTTTGCCCAGCTACAGGATAAACAGCAAGTTTATTTACAGTTCTGTATAAAAGATTCAGGTTCCTTAAACTCAAGTTCCCTCTCCTGTAAGACAACCCAGTACATGTGCAGTATTCACCTTATGATCACAGGATCATCATGTCACCATTGGTGAATGAAGGCCCAGGAAACCAGTCTAAGAAAAATGGTAGTAATCTTGCTATTTCTATAAACAATAAAGTGTCCTTGTCTCTGACTCAGGGATCTTTTGCATTCTTCTAGCATCCATGACGTTGTGCAAGGCGAGCTTGTTAGCTTGAAAGTAGGGTAAAAATCTCAAATGATTCCTAAATCTTGATATGTCCTGTGCTTTGTAGTTTTTAATCGCTGAATACAGTGCATCATTTTATGTTACTGTGGATATATTTAAGCTAAATTTCCAAAATAACAACAGACGCAATATCAAGTCCTCTGAAAATGATGAAGATGTCTAATTTGAATTAGTTGGTCTATAAAATGCATTCTTCAGGAAGCATGCAAGGCATATTTTTTACACCATACTTGTGAAATATATTCAAATATTTCAAATAAAATACAATTAGAGAAGTCAAGGGAAATTTTCCCCATAACAGAGATTGAGCACTGGGTAAGATAGTTACCATACACTTGGATAAAATGTCTAACTTTTTCTTTTGGAGTTGGGAAATGATCAGGATAAAACTTTCAGGTAACTGTCCCCTCAACATGTCAAGTATTGGTTACTTTATTCTGCAGAGTCCCACTGCTCTCCTGTACTTCTGACAATGTTCCTTTAATTTGATAAATGTGTTGTGTTCAATGCAAAATAGCTAAAATAACCTGAAATTGTTTATACTCCTGTTGTGTTCTGAATTCACAAAGGCTTCTAAAATATAGTGCTTGAGGCTGGGAACATTATGAATATTTCAGTGGAACTGAATATGTCAAAATATAGGGGGAAATGCCTGTCGGATATGTAGAATAAATGAATGGAACTACAATTGAAAAGTATAATGCATCCTTCTCAACAGATTTGTTCTGTGTTGGAGAACTTGCTGGTGAATGGAAATGGCAGGACTACAATAGTTTGGGAAATGACAGTGAATTAAAGTTATGAAAATGCATTCAATAACATATGGTGAAAAGAAAGATTATTAAACTTGAAAAGATAAATACTAGTATCCACTATGCTAACTGTAAATTATGGCTGGTAGAGGAAAAACGGATCAGTTTCTTTTGCATTTCATGTTCTACAGAAAGGAATTTAACCTTACAGTTAGGTAGAAATAAGGGGAGAAAATATATATTGCATAAAATGAGAGCTCTGGCAGGTATCTATTCATCTTTGAATTCAGCATTTATTTAGCACCTATTTTGTGTCAGCCACAGAGGGATTGAGGAGAGCATTAGAGACAGTTATTAGCATTAGGGACAGGAAGAAGAATAGGACATAAGGTTATAAGCTGTGTCTGAAGGGTGCGTAAGTTAATAGTTCAGGATCTTCTATGTGCTAAGCACTATATAAGGTTCAGCTAGCATGGCTAAGAAGCCACCCTGAAGGAGAAGGAGACTGTGACCCAGACTGAGGTAACAGGGATCTCCTGAACGGAGCCTTCAGGGCAAGCAGAGCCCATCTGAGCATAATACAGTAGAGGGCAGTGGCAGACGTGGAAGCCAGGAAAAGAGCAAAAGTATAATCCAAACTGAGATCTGCACTAAGCTCACTGCTGATGACACTACAGAGTACAAACAGCAGTAAGATAAACCTTGATCTAAACCTTGTCCCTGACCTTGAATAAGTTCCTCAGCTTTATCTGGTGTCCCATGTCCTCACCTAAAAAATGTGGGTAAATGAATTCTTTAGCATTTTTTTTCCAACTCCATTTATTATCCTATGGATTTTAAAAACAAAATGTTTGTTTGCAACTCAACTAGTCTATCCTCAAAATACTGGTAATACTTTATTGTTATCTTTGAAGTCAGTAAACCTGTACAAAATTTTAAGACTGGTGTAGATAATCCTGTCAGCTTTCCCATATCTTTACTTGATTTTCTCCTTGAAGCCAAGAACTTGTGTTATCCAGGAATCACGTTATGAAACCTCTCTTAGATATACCCACTGAAAATGGACCTCCAAATCCTTAACCCTTTTATTCTCTCCTGCCTACCAAAAGGTCTGTTTTATTGCCCATATTCTCACATTTGTACTAAGTAATATGAGAAATTAATTCACAAACAACAATGAACTGTATCAATTATATTAAAAAAGATTCCTTTTCCAACTGTATTTTGCAAGAGATTCGGGGAATGAACCATGGTTTAACACAGGTTGATTTACTGCTAATGGGGGAATGAGGTTGTAATAACAGGTGGTGGGAAAAAGATTTAAAATATAAGAACTTTTTAATGGCCCCCATTAAACACACTATGAAAATATCCTATTTACCTACACGTAAGGCAAGTTCTGATATTCTTAACATTGGAAAGGTGCAGATATAACTCTATGGGGTTTGAGTTCAAAGCTAATAATAATAAATGAGGATAGACCGAAGAATCAGGAAGACCAGGTTTTTGTTGTCTTTCATACTTAGCATTTGTGGATCCCTGAAATGGACTGAATGTTTACATCCTCTGAATATTTACATGATAAAACCCTAATCCCAGTATGATGGTATTTGGAGGTAGGACTTTGGGAGATGAGGTCATGAGGGTGGGATCCTCATGAATGGAATTAGTGCCCTTATAGGAAGAGGCTAGTGAGCTAGCTAGCTCCTTCTGCCCTGAGAGAATACAATGAGAAGTCAGCAGTCCGCAACCTGGACGACAACTTTCACCAGAATCTGATCATGATCATGCAGGCATTGTGATCTCAGACTTCCACCCTCCAGCACATGAGAAATAAATTTATCAGCATCCTAGTCTGTGGTACTTTGTTACAGTAGCACAAGTTGACTGGATAGTCCTTAAACAGTGCACTTTGTTGTCCAGATTCTTAGCTTCTGCTTCTTTTAGAATGTGAAACATAACTGTCTTCAGTTATGTTGTAATAATTAAATGAAGAATATACATTTGAAAGCTCACTATAAAGTCTAGAGAAAAGTATAAATGTAATTGATTATTTTCTTTTAGGTAATAACATGCAAATCTATCAAATAAATTTTTAAAATGTTGTATGAAGAACTATAGCTTAGAGGCTATGGTGCTGGATCATATAGTAACTCTATTTTTAGTTCTTTAAGGAACCTCCATATTTGTTCTCCATAGTGGCTTCACCAATTTACCTTCCCACCAACAGTGTAGGAGGGTTCTTTTTTCTCCACATCCCCTCCAGCGTTTATTATTTGCAACTATATGCCAATAAAATAGACAACCTAGAAAAAATGGACAATTTCTTAGAAAGGTACAATCTCCCAAGACTGAACCAGGAAGAAATAGAAAATATCAACAGACCAATTACAGGTACCAAACATGAATCAGTAATTTAAAAGCTCCCAACATATAAAAGTCCAGGACCAGATGGCTTCACAGGTGAATTCTGTCCAACATTTAAAGAGGTAACACCTATCCTTCTGAAACTCTACCAAAAATTTGCAGAGAAAGGACCGCTTTTGAACTCATTCCACCATCACCCTGATACCAAAACCAGGTATCATGAAAAAGAAAATTACAGGCCAATGTCACTGATGAATACAGATGCAAAAATACTCAACAAAATACTAGCAAAATCCAACAATGCATTAAAAGGATCATACACCACAATCAAGTGGGATTTACCCCAGGGATGCAAGGATTTTTCAATATCCACAAATCAATGTAATGCACCACATTAACAAATTGAAGAATAAAAACCATATGTTCATTTCAACAGATGCAGAAAAAGCTTTTGATAGAATTTAACATCCATTTAAGATAAAAAAAATCTCCAGAAAGTGGGCATAGAGGGAACTTACCTCAACATAATAAAGGCCAGATATGACAAATCCACAGCTAACATCATATTCAATGGTGAAAAGCTGAATGCATTTCCTCTAATATCAGGAAAAACACAAGGATGCCCACTCTTGCCACTTTTATTCGACAAAATTTTGAAAGTTCTAGCCACAGCAATCAGAGAAGAAAAAGAAATGAAAGGAATCCAAATTTGAAAAGAAGTAAAACTGTCACAGTTTGCAGATGACATGATACTATACATAGAAAATTCTAAAGAAGCTACCAGAAAACTACTAGAGCTTATCCATGAATTCAGTAAAGTTGCAGGATACAAAATTAATACACAAAAATCTGTTGCATTTCTATGAATTAACAGTGAAATATCAGGAGAAGAAATTAAGGAAACAATCCCATATACCATCACATCAAAAAGAATAAAATACCTAGGAATAAACCTGCCTAGGGAAGCAAAAGACCTGTACTCTGAAAACTGTAAGACACTAATGAAAGAAATTGAAGTCCAACATCTTTTAGGTCTTTCTTTTTGTGTTCTACAGGCAATAAATTTCTCATTTACAAATTTTACTTAAGCCCATTTATGCTGGTATTCACAACTCTGCCCATGGCTATTGGGACTCTTACAACAAAGGTTATGGAGTCTATCCAAATGCAATACAACACTCACTCTCATCAATGCCCACAAGAAACTCCTTGATTGTGGAGCATTTAGCAACATCCTTTAATGCCCCTTGGAGTGTCTGGATCACCCATGATGAACCATAAGTAGTCCACTGGCTTCTGATGCAAGAAATTGCCTTCTTCAATCTCACACTATGGCAGAATAGTGGCAACTTCTGAGCACATACTCTAATCTCCTGGAAATAAAGTCTCTCACAGAACATGAGCCTGTAACCCTCTATACTCAGACATCCATTATGCCTTGGTTCACACAAGCAGCATCTTTCAATCTTGGCACAATCAGAGTCCCCCTTACCTAAATAAAAAGTACACTTAAGGGATAGAGTCAAACCTGGTCTCTCTAGTGTATCATACCCATAGGAGGAGGTAGCTTTTCCAGTCCTCAGTCTGTTGACACATGTTATGATGCTGGAGGAGGTCACCCCTAATCTTGGACTCCTTGGCTACTTGGGGAGCACCTTCTGAACATCAAAGGGAAACTCTGTATTTATGGATGGCAGTGTTGTCATTACATGTAACAAGAGTTTCTAGGAAGCCATTGCTTTTCATCCCTTAACTGAAATGCCCTTGATAAAGGATGGGGCTGAAGGGTTAGCACAATTAACTAAGCTTCAACATTTTTACAGACTCTTGGGCCGTTGCCCATCTGACCTGGCCAACAGAAGCAACAACAATTTCCTATCCAAGTATTCCTCCTTTAGATAAAAGCTCTGGAGTCTCTTGCCTCACAGATTTTGAAAACGTAAGTCAAAGTCACACATGTCTCTACATACATTAAATCCTCACCAAGATGCTCCTTGTCACTTTCAGGGTTTAGTCATTACTGATTGTGACCAAAGCACCCATTTCACTTCCTAAAACACAAAACACTGGGCTTTTGAAGAAGCCATTTAGGAGAACTTTTGAATCGCCTACCAGCCTTAGGCGACAGCCTTCAAAGAGTTAGCTAAGCCACATAGCTTATGTAAACAAATTCAAATGAAAATGAGTGAAACATGCACATTTTAGTTGTCAGTCAAACATCAGGGGTGAAATACAATGAAAAGTTTGACTTCAACTTTGATGACTGGATGCTGAGAGTGTTCAAGTCACATCTCTTCCCTCCTCCTCCTCTTCACATCTGGGCATGCTGACAAGGAAGTCCTGACATTCCCTCTTTGGTGTTTGTGGAACTTCAGGTCATGCAAGCTCTGGCCCCACCCCTAAGCACCATAGAACACTAACCCTCCTAAATACTCTGGACACCAAGTCACCCTATCTGCACATTTTGGAGCTGCTGGGGAATCTTTCCTGCCTTCTCCCCAAAGAGCCTCATTATACAAGTAACAAATGCTTCCATATATTCTTGTTGCATGTGTGGTGTCATCAGGCTGGATATCTGAATCAAATTTTGGGTCAGGTAGCCCATCTACCCTCTGTGGAATGACCATAAAAGCTTACCTGCAATTTTCATTCTCCCTTGTAATGAGATAGTCCCACATGGCTATCTAAGAAATGTGGTGACTCATGTAACCTTGAGATCGAAGCAGCTAGCAGCTGGCATGTCTCTTCCACACTTCATTTTCCCCTGCTATACAACCACAGGGCTGCGTTTTACAGTTGGCTTAGCCAGAAACAAGACTTAGGAAAGACACCCGATCTGCATGAGAGTATAAAAAGTGAGAAATAAACTCCCACAGTTCAGCCATAGTTGTCTATTAGGGCAGTTAGATAAATGACCCTAATACATAAGGAGATGATATTTGTTGATTTCTGGATTCATCCAGATGATTTTCTCACATATTTCATGCGGGACCCAGCAGGACTCAGCCTGGGTATTAGCCCAGCCCTCTGTGTGGTCTGAGCAGATTGTCACTTCGCTGCTGTGACAGAAGAAATTTCATAAAGGCTTTCTGCTAACAGCCATCGTGTGTGAATTTCCTTGCTGAATTCCTTTTGTTTCAGAATTAAAGAAGCAGTCTTGTAGAGCTGGGGAATGTAAAATCCTATCTGTTAGCTCAGATCTGGTACTGTGTCATGGTGTGAGCTGAGTGATCTAAGATAAAGGTGACAATAGAAGGTTTTACATATACACGTATATTTATGAAATAATATAGGTTGGTTCCATAAGACACGTGAGACAACATGTGTAAGTAATGGAAGTTCATATATACAGACTTGTATATGAGATAAATTTACATGCTGCCCATTTCAAGAACCCTGGTATTGTATTTCCTTTATTATTGCTGCTATCATTGTTATTTTTCCTTGTTTTTAATTAACCCCTAATCCAGTAATACCTTAACAGCAAAAAATTTGATAAAGCAAATAATTTCCTAGGAAGGCCTTGACTGAATGGGATGTGGTTTTATCCAGCTAGGGTGGAGCCTGAATTGAGGATGAGGAAGATTTTGATTTGGAGTTCTCCTCTTGTGGACAAGGGCACAGTCAACCTGAATTCAACATGACAGCATTTGGTATCTTAGGTGCGAGTAGAGACGGAATGCTGGAAAAATCTATGGAACTCAGATGAGGAAGTACTAAAAGGATAATGATTTTTATCACCTATGCTATAATGTAGATTGACATTTGTAGCCTTTACCTGTTTTTCTACATTCATTTCTTACAGTTCTGTGAAGTATTTTGTTATTATTAATATTATTGTTATATATTATTATCATTATTATAATTAACTTGTTTATTGGAATGCCAAATGAAGCTCAGGAAAGTTATATGACTTAGATATAATTAGTAAAAAATGGAGCTGTGTCTTCTGATTCAAGAAGCAGTACCCTTATACTCAGCCATTCTGTCCTCTTTAGGGGAAAAAAAATCTTAAATATTTTGCTTATGTGTGTGACATACAGGAAATGCATCACTTTTATTTCATAAAGTATATAGTTTTTCATAGTAAAGCACAATACTTCCTCCTATTGCTCCTTTGTCTGCAACAGAATGCTAAGTAGGCAGTAATATTGGTCTGCAAGTGTGGGATCGGAACAGCAGGCTAACAGTCAAATTTCATGAGGACAGAGAAAGAGAACAGAAAGAGGGAACCAATGGCTTCTAACTCGAAATGTCTGACATGTGCGGCTCTCTCCCGTTTTTGCTTTAAAATGTTAGGTATGTCTCTTCTAGTTTTCAGAAAGATGATTCAAGTTCTGTGGTACAGGAAGATGTCTATGTTGTTTGCGGTACTAAGAGCTGAGACTTGCTTGGTGTGTGGTGCACAGCACCGCATGTGAAGTCACTTATTATTCTACCAGACAAGAAGTGCCTGGGCACCAGGACCTGCTGGAGACTAACGAGGCATGGCTTTCATTTATGAGGACAATTAACACAATGGGTTTTCCTCTAGCCTGTTGTGTTGATAAATTAAGTAACTCCTCTTCTGCCACAGACAAGTTATACCGGGCAGCATCATAAGCTTAATGCTACAACCAGTCTACTCAGCTAGACGTCACTTTTCCATTTCTTCCTTTTAATATCCTCATTATCGGTGCAACCACATCTTCATGTAGAGATTTCTCGCTGATGAAAACACCAAGATTTCTATTAACTAAAGCAAAATAAATGCTTAATAACCTATTACCAGGATGCTCTGAAACTACTCTGTCAACTCCTCCTTAATGGGAGTTGTTACTGATATAAATAAGAAAGCAGAAGCAAATAGTAAGTTTAAATTACCAGTGCTGGGAGATGAGGGGTGCTCGAATGTGTGATTCTGAAGATGCCTTTTACCTTCCAAAGCAGCCTGAGGACTTTAGCAGTATTATCTTTCATAGTCCAATGCCACACAGAATGGTAAATGAAGAGGTAGGACAAAAACCTGACTCTATACTGAGAATCTCACATATATTTGCTCATGAATCAAGGAATAGGACTTAAAGGTGAAGCTGAGTCTATAATAATAACATGAATAAAGTCTGTCACGTGCCTCAGGACAACCAGTTCACTTAAATGACCATTCTTACAGTCACCTTTAATATAGTAAGGTAAGGACTGTGGTTGATGGAAGAATAATACCTTCTTAAGAGGAAATTATTACTCAACAGTAGCCATGCAGAAACAATCTATATTGCTAGATCTGTCGATTTCTCTAAATAAATCACAAATATATAATTTTAAGCAAAAATTTCCCAACTAAGACATGATGGGAAAGAGAAGGAAAAAGAGAGGAAAGAAAGAGAAAGAAAGAGAGAAAGAATGGAAAAGAGAGGAAGAGAAAGGAAAAGAGAGAAAGAGAAAGAGAGAGAGAAAGGAAGAAAGAGAAAAAGAGAAAGAAACAGACGGAGGGAGGGAGAGAGGAAGGAAGGAAGGAAATAAATTCCTGTCCAGTTTTGGACTCTAAACTTCCATTTTGCCACTTCTGATCAGGTTAGTGCCCTAGATTTTTATTTTTCAAAATAAAATACATATATGTTTTCACCAATAATATACTCTCATGTTTCTGAGAGGTAGTAAAGTGATAATTTTCTGAGAAGCAAATTTGAAACACATATGCTGAAAATCTGTATAAGGGAGTAAGTCGCTCAGTTGATAGTTAAACTATGTACATTGCAAAGAACCATAGCTTATCTCTACTTACTGGAACATGTAGACAAACTCCTTTGATTTAACTTTTACTCTGGATGTGAAGTGCTCTGAAAATAAGTTTAAGTATCAATAATGGCTCCTAGCCATAAAATAAGATTTAAGAAAGTAACTTTAAGTAAATTAAAGTGTATAGTAGAATGGATTTGTGAATTTTTACATTTGTGAATGGCTCTGAACATATACATCATGACTGTCGTTGGTCTGGTATGATCAGATCACCTAAAATGTTATTAGGATAATAAAAGTTTATAGTGGTTAGATATATGTGAAAGAACAATTGCAAGATTATCAGAAATGTTCACTAATTATAAAATAATTCTACTAATGTATAACATGTGAAACATATGTAACTGACAATCTCACTGGAACTTCAAAATATTCTTAGGCTACTATTCAGTGTGTGGCCTAGGATCACCCTTTACATTGTCTCCACATACACTGTACTCTATTTGCAGCTTTTATGGTCAGTTAAATAGACTATTATTGTTATGGAACAGATTCGCTGTTCCGCCAAGGGTCATTTTCCTGAAAACAGCTTTATATCATGTTGTTACAAGTTAAACTGACAAACCAACAAGCGCCTTCTGAACACCAGTTTAGTGGGTCATCTGCTTAGCTCAGATGTGCTCAGAATCTAATAATAAACTCAAGACAGACACTCAAGAACAATTAGAGGATAGGATGAAAAGTGTAGTATCAGCACTCAGTTGTTTCAAGACGGAGAAAGAGCCATGTGACTTAAACAATCCACAGGGCTTTCATGGAGGACATGGGCTAAGCCAGGTTTTGGGAGATGAGTAGAATTTTAACAAGTGGGAAGAAGCAGAAAGAGCCATTAACAAAGGTAGCCTATTCTTTATCCCATGAGATGACCAACAGGCTCTTAAATAAAATTTGTTCTCAGAACACTAGTTATGCACTAATTTACCTCAGTGTATTCATGTTTCCTTGGATAATTAACTACCAAATGATAAGAACAGCCATTTTTGAGCATTTAGCAGTAGACACATGGTAATAAGGACACACTTTTGATAATGAGGAGGAACATTGTAATTCTTAGCATTTTACAGCATAGTGTATGTATCAGTCAGGGTTACCTAAAGGAAGAGAATCCATGGGATACAAGTGTATATATTAAAAGATTTTTTTTCATTGGCTCTGCAATTGTGGGAGATGGCAAGTTTGAAATCCACTTGGCAAGGAAGTCCAAAAATCTTTTAAGGTAGACCAGAAGGCTGGAAACTCAGTCAGTGCTAATGCTGCAATTTTCAAGCAGCATTTCTTCTCAAGGAAGACTTTTTTCCATTCTTAAGGCATTTCAGCTGATTGAATAAGGATCACCACATTGTCAAGGGTAATCTCCTTTATTTAAAGTCAACTCATTGTTTATATGGAATCACAGAAGATCCAGGATTGCCAAAGCAATACTGAAGAAAAAGAATGAAGCTGGAGGAATAACCTTCTCAGACTTCAGACAATATTACATGGCCACAGTAATCAAAACAGTGTGGTACTGACATAAAAACAGGCATATGGATCAATGGAACAGAACAGAGAGCCCAGAAATAAACCCACAGACCTATGGTCAATCTTCAACAAAGGAGGCAAGAATATACAATGGAGAAAAGACAGTCTCTTCTGCAAGTGGTGTTGGGAAAACTGGATAGCAGCAAGTAAATTAATGAAGTTAGAATACTCCTTCACTCCATACACAAAAATAAACTCAAAATGGCTTAAAAGACTTAAATATAAGACAAGAAATGATAAATCTCCTAGAAGAAAACGTGGGCAAAATATGCTCTGACATAAATCTTAGCAATGCTCTCCTAGGGCAGTCTATCCAGGCAACAAAAATAAGAGCAAAATTTAACAACTGGGACCTAATTAAACTTATAAACTTTTGCACAGCAAAGGAAACCATAAGCAAAACAAAAGAACTACCTACAGAGTGGGAGAAAATATTTGCAAATGATGCGACTGAGAAAGGCTTGATTTCCAGAATATATAAACAGCCCATACAACTCAATAACAACAACAAAAAAACCCCAAACAACCCAACTAAGAAATGGGCAGAAGACCTAAACAGACATTTATTTCTGCAATGAAAACATACAAATGGCCAATAGGCACAAAAGATGCTCAATATCACCAATTATTAGAGAAATGCAAATCAAAACTACCATGAGATACCACCTCACCCTAGTCAGAATGGCCATCATCCAAAAGTCCACAAAAGATAAATGCTGGAGAGGGTGTGGAGAAAAGGGAACCCTCCTACACTGTTGGTGGGAATGTAGTTTGATGCAGCCATTATGGAAAACAGTATGGAGATTCCTCAAAAAACTAAAAATAGACTTACTATATGATCCAGCAATCCCACTCCTGGGCATATATCCGGAGAGAACACTAATTTGAAAAGATACATGTACCACAGTGTTCATAGCAGCACTATATACAATAGCCAAGAGATGGAAGCAACCTAAATGTCCATTGACAGATGACTGGATAAAGAAATTGTGGTATATTTATACAAGGGAATACTACTCAGCCATAAAAAGAATAAAATAATGCCATTTGCAGGAACATGGATGGAACTAGAGATTGTCCTTCTAAGTGAAGTAAGCCAGAAAGAGAATGAAAAATACCATATATTACTCATATGTGGAATCTAAAAAAAAAAAAGAAAATAAAAAAAAGGACATTATAAACTCATCTACAAAACAGAAACAGACTCGCAGACATAATAAATAATCTATGATTACTGGGGAAAGGAGTTGGGAAGGGATAAATTTGGGAGTTTGATATTCATAAATGTTAGCCACTATATATGAAAATAGATTTTAAAAAGTTTCTTCTGTATAGCACAGGGAACTGTTCAATATCTTGTAATAACCTTTAATGAAAAAGAATATGAAAACAAATGTATGTATGTATATGCATGACTGGGACACTGTGCTGTACACCAGAAATTGACATATTGTAACTGACTGTACTTCAATTAAAAAATAAAGTCAACTCATTGTAATTGTTAAACATATCTACAAAATACTCTGTCAACAACCCTAGATTAGTATTTGCTTAAATAACTGGGTAATATAGCCTTGCCAGGTGAACTCACAAAATTAACCATAATAGCATGTGTTTGGACTGTGGATTCTGGAGTCAGACTTTCTGGAATGGGACCTGGATTCCACAGAATGTGAAATTGAGCTGCTCAGACTGTTTCACAACAGTTGTGTTGAAAATAGGAATGACACTAGGATAACCTATATCATGAAGAAGTTTTGAATATATATGTGCTAATATAGGTGAAGCACTTAGAGCAGTGCCTGGTGTATAGTAAGCTGTGAGCAAATATTAGCTATTACTGCTATGAATATGTTCACAATCCTGGGTAGGTTCCATCAGCAGAATCTGATATCTGATACCCTGTTTTTGTATCCCTATCACTTTATAACCTTAGTAGAAAAATGGTATCATATAGGGAAAAGAACTGGGAGATAAAGTACATTAATTCTTCATTTAACCAAAAATTCCTCTCTATGTTTTAAGAAAAGTTTACATCAAGTTGTTAGTTTGTTCACTTAGCTAGTTAATTAATTATCTGGGCTCTGAAAACTTTGATTGTAACCATGATTTATGATCTACAAGGGAATAATAGTCAAATATCTGAAAATATCTGCACCTGAGCCATCTGTTCATGCTAAGTACCACTTGTTAAACATGTCAGAAATTCATATTTATTTTGTATTAATATTTGTAATTAGCCAACTCACAAAACTATATATAGTTAATGAAAAGAATAAACCCCCAAATTTAAGTAACTCTTTTTAAAAGCATTCCCAAATATACTTTAGAATTTTGATAATAATTCTCTAGCAGAATATGAGATATGAAATGGAACTTCATCTGGACACCAAAGCTTTGTGACTGATTACAATAATTTAATTCTGTTTGAAGTAAAGGCTTTTAAAATATTGATAGCCATAAAGCTCATCAGAAATTTGCAATCTGAAATATGCTGACAGACATCTTGCAGAAAAAAGGAAATGCTGCAGTCTACACTCCTAGATTAGAAGTTCAAAAAGGCACATCAGCACAGTAAAGCACCTGAGCATCCCTACAGTAAAGAGAGAAAAGTTTTAAATCTCGTATTTACAAAACACATTTGACCACAGAGTTTATCTCCTGTTCACCTATGAGCCTAGCCCACTGATTCTTAAGGTTTGGTAGAGAATAAGGACTGGTGAAGACCTACTGTTTCTCTTTTAATCCAGCTTCCCAGGTAAGTGGTTCTTTGAATGTGAGAAACATCCACCTGCACATATGAGACATGAGACAGAAGTCAGAGAGCAGGTGCTATGAAAGAGAAAAGTACGCAGTATCTGTTGTGTTAGCCTCCAAGAAGAGAAAGAAAACTAACTCTCCACATCAATACAATTTTATCATTTCCCCGGAGAACTACTGTCAAACTATTTTACTATCCATGTGTAATTATGACTTCAATTCATTTAAGTTATGGAAATAACCTAATTAATCTATAAATCAGCTAAAGGGTGTTGACTATCAAGTAACAACGTAATGCGGCTCTATGAAAAGACCAACAACCTTAACATTATTAGTGTAGACATACTCCATCTCTTATTGGTCCTTCTTTTGCATTTGGGGCACATATAAAGTTTAATTGCATTACTCTTCAAGATTCTAGCTTGAAATCCTCCAAACTAGGTCCAGATAAGATATCTGAATGACACTTTTCCTTCCCCTTATTCTGTGTGCATGTGAATACACACAGGTGTGTGTGCATGTGCACACACCTTTCTTACATGTTTATTTCAGGTACAAGGACTTTAACTGTGATAAAGACTGAGTCAAAATCCTACATAACTTACAATGTATATATACACAATAGTATATATACATAAGTTACAAAAAAGGTAATTATATGAGGTGTTGGATGTGATAACCAACCTTACTGTGGTAATCATTTTCAACATAGATGTGTATCAAATCATTATGCTGTACACCTTAAACTTACACAATGTTATATTTCAATTATATCGCAATAGAGCTGGAGGAAGAAAGAAAAAAACAGGCACAGAAGTTAAAGCATGTTCATACGTTCAGGGCCTAAGACTGAAGAGAGATGTCTAAGTTCTTTGCACTTAATTATTTAGGGAAATGGGAGGTAGCGTGCTTGATAGGGAGAAAGGAGATCCATTAAACACAACCAGTGACACAGTTTTATGACATATTTTTAAAGGGTACACTATATAGAGGCTTAAAACACAGCCGATCTGAAGCAATTAGTAGACACTGTAAAACTCCAAGGCCTTCAAAACACTATGTAAGCTAATCGCTTCAATGTCCCTTTGAGAAAAATGAAGTACAGAAAAGCTGAATTGTCTGCCAAGATCACAAAGCCAATTCCACATCTGATATTTCGGTTTTATACAAGGCAGTCCCATCCATAGACCTCTGCCTGGTACACCTACGGGACGATACAGAAATTTGCCTTATCCACCCAGTTACGCCGCGTGGAGGGTTAGGTCAGGTTGCATAGGACTCTGAAATCCTCTTAACTTCCATACCTGAGAACATATACATGTTTTGACAGTAAATCAGAAAACCCATGAATCTAAGACATTTTGCTATTAAAGCAGCAGTAATACAGGTAAAGATGAACTTTAACACAGATTTCACTGCTCATCAATGGGTATCTGCGGAAAGAAGATCCATTGATTTCCAGGATCCAGGATAATGAGCCTCTGAGAACTTTGGTTAAGTGTCTATACTTATTGTTTGGAATGGAAATTCTGTGTGTGAATCATCATCATTTATCTAATGTTATTTGTGTTACACTTTACTGTCAAAATACTACCTGCCTTTCTGGGGAGAATATTTTAATGTCCATATTTAACATACCTATCTGGTTTTATTTTAAACCAAGCTAGCCAGTTGGCTGACTTTCTCTTTTCTGATGTTTATCTTAAAGGATTTTTCTTATTTTTTCCCATTTCCCTTCCTGTATTGTGGCTTTATCTGTCATACCCAACTCCAGTTACAGTTAAGCCAAAACTTTGGTAGACAAAGATGGAATAAGCATAGTTGTGACTTTTGAGAATATTTTGCTTTAACAAGGGAGGCAATATATAAACAAATAATTGATGCACGGGGCAGTATGTTCCGTAAGAAATTATACAGAAAGTGTTCTGAAGGACACACAAGTGATTGTTTGATTTGTCTCAGGGATGTGGTAATAATTGAGCTGAATATTTGATGATGGGTTGGGAATAACAGAGATAATGAGCAAAAGCACAGAGGTGTGAAAGTATATCATAGGTTGAAAGAACAGGAAGTTCTGTCATCTTCAGTAGCCAGTGTCTGGGACCTGAGGAATCAGAGTTGGGGGGCGGGGGCACTTGAAAGGTAGGATCCAAAGAATCTCATCTTCCATGTTAGCTTTTCGGGCATTTATTCTGTCAGTGGTAAGGAGCCTTTAGAGATTTTTAAAGAAGATACCTTGCTGCAAAACACTATATACAGGCGAACACAAAGAGCAGAAGGCAGACTTTTGGATGCATTAGTTAATAATTTGGAAGTTACATGCAGTGAACAAATGCATGGATAATCCCCAGATTTCTACTTTGATTGATTCTTTGTAGGTATATTATATGTACCTTCGATAAATAATGAGTATAGAAATATTTTGGAAGTATAAAATTAGTTTATTATGTATACTAATTTCCTTACACATAATTTAAAATTTATTATTTTACTATTGTACCATATAACATGAAAATTGGGATTATATTAATACTAATTATTCTTTTAAAATCTTTCTCAGCTATGTCAAAGAGGAGAATATAGGTTATATTTCTGATCAGTCTCACATATTTCATAGCACTATGTACTCCTGTAATGCCTGAGATATAAAATTCACTCTATAATTCAATAAACAAAAGCATTTTATTCTTAAAATAATAAATGGCTTTGACTTTGGACTCAATCTGACTGAATGGCTTATATTAATCAAAAACACTGATTTTTTTTTCATAATAACATAAGTCTGGAGTGCCACTGATTAGATTAAGATTAGAAAAACAAGATAATATACCTTCTGTCCATAGGGTGAGCAAAATCTATCACCAGTATGTCATTAAAATTGAAGACTATTTTTCTGCTACTGAACTGTTTGGATGCATTATGTCATTAATAAATCTGTAACTAACAATCAGCTAAGTGCATTTGATCTGAAAACTTTTAATTAGAACTAATTGCCCTTCTCTTTAAGATACTGTGCCAAATTATTACCAGTGGTTTTTAGCAGACAATTTTCAAACTACTGGAAAAGGGATTTAAAGGTGATATGCTCCCAGACAATTCAGGTTTATCAGAACAACATGGCCAGATCATTTTCACCGTCCTTTGCCCTTTGTCCTCTGCTACGTAATCCTCAGAACAATCTCGCCAATTTCCTGTTATAAATTATGCTGACCAAATCTGAAAACCTTGTAATTAGTTATAATTAGCTTTGCAGGAGGGAAAATGAATGAGAATAGTATAGTTAGTGGATAGTTAATAAAAATTGAGGGCGTTGTCCCACTTATAAATTAAGATATTTAGAAAAATGAGTATATGAAAGAAGGTGATTATGTACTCTTATAAAACATTCTGTATCTTTTTCTTTTATGTAAATTTGCCCCTGAGAAATAAGCTTTTAATGGGTTAAAAAAAAAACTACTGATAGAATTGTTCTGAAACTACAACCACTATGTAACTATATAAATTATAGAATATATTTCATGTTAAAAATGCCATGTGATTAATTAGCACCTAATTTTGGTTGATCTCCTTAAATAAAGGTCAAATTTTACCTACAGGCAACAGATTTAGAAAAAAATCTCGCGATGCGCATTTTTAAGGATTATTTTCAGAATTATTTTCGAATACTTCCTCACTAAATCAGATAGATATTCGTGTAAAAATATTTAGAATTTAAAGTTCTCCATTTGCATATAAATGTTCTGATTATTTAAAGGCAATGGCATTCTTAAAGTAGGACACTGAGAACAGAGCTGGCCTAATAACAAGCTCTGTAAGGTGGATGCCTGCAAGGATGTAAGTCATTCAGCAGGACGGAATGACTTACGATGCTGAGATGAGAATATGAACTATTATCTCATATGAGATAATATGAAACAAATAACTGCAAAGTGATCAAGGCAGAATTAAAGGATAGCTTATATTAATCAGAATAATATTTGTAGTGAGTAATGTTTGTACTGAGATAACAAAGATTATAGGTTAGGTAATCGCATGGCCTAGTTCCACCAGGAATGTTCCAGTTAACATTTTTATTCTCGGGCTCAACAATAAAGTATAAATTGACTGTAATCTTAGTTCTGTATAATCTAGCAAGGGACCAGATGCATTAGTGGTGAAGGGTATTGCCTTTGCGGTAAATGAGCTCTTTTATCTGTTTCACTGCTAGCAACAAATTCCTCCAAAAAACTGTGATAAAGCTAGTTCCCCCTTGATTTTATTTCTCTTAATAAGTCCTTCCAAATTTCCCTTACTTTTAGGACTCTCACTTCCAAAACTGACATTTTATGAGTATGTTTTCCATTTTTTCCAAAAAAGTTATATTTTAAATTGACACAATTTGTTTTAAAATGGACTTGCTATCTTACATCTTCTATCTTTTGTCACAGTGATACTTCATACTATTTTGAGTAAGTGCCAGTCTCATAATTTATACCTATCCTCCTTATAAATTTCTTCAATGTTAGCCCTTAATTTTCTACCTGCTCATTAGACATTTCTTTTACCACTGTACAAAATAAATACCACTAGCTCATTAAACTGAACATTCTGAATATGAAATTTATCTTCTCACCTTCTAAATCACCATTTTCTGGCTCACTAAGGTTCAAAATGTAGAGCAATTTTAGATTCTCATTTGTCTAAGTCATCTTACATCAAAAAGGTCATCAAATCCTAATGACATGACATTCTCTGCAGTCACTTAAATTTACTATTTCTGTTTTTTAGTTATCACTAGCCACCCAAGTTTATTTCATTATGATTATTCCTGTAAAGTTTTGAAGCCTTCCTAAATATTTTCTGTTCCAATCTCTTTCCACCAGTTTGTCTTCAGGCAACTCTAAAACTTTAAAACATCTTTTATGTCGGTGAGTCTATTTCTGTTTTACTTATAGTTCCCAAGGTATACTAACTAGTATACATAAAATAAACAAGTTCATACTGTATAGCACAGGGAACTATATTCAATATCTTGTAGTAACTTATGGTGAAAAACAATATGAAAATGAATATATGTATGTTCATGTATGACTGAAGCATTATGTTGTACACCAAAAATCAACACATTGTAAACTGACTGTACTTCAATTAAAAAAAAATATATATATATATAAATCTTTTATGTTATTATTTGTATACTCAGACATTTTGATGACTTTGCTTCTAGAAAGCATGGTCCCAAGCTATCTTTCCGAATTTATTGTCAGGTAATCTTTGTATGAACTATTATACAAAGTCACTTTAACTGGAGGAATTAGGAGATGACTAGAACTATATTTTAGATAGGGATTATCAACAACTAATGAAATGTATTTTTTCTTTTTTACCTAAAATTTGCCATTGAAATATTTTCAAACAATTTCTAACCTATATCTAGTTTTCCATTGGAAGACATTTCATTTCAATTGAATGGCAGTGTTGACAAGATCTCTAAAACACATGTTCACACTGACTTTTACATCATTTCCAAATATTTTACATTGCACTCATATAATGCAGGACTAAGAATGCCCTTCTAGGAGTTTTGGATGTTGTGCCTTTTTTTGTAGGGCAACTGCAGATCATTTCATGTTACCATATTTCGTTCATAATACTGTGCCTGTGAGAACAGACATGGAATATACCATTTTGTAACAGAAGTGTCAATATGTTAAAAAGAGATGGGAAATTTTTTAGTATATTGATGCATAAATTGCAAGGCACTTCGATCAGAGAAAGCAGTTTTGCTTACAGTTTCATAAATCTGGTTCTCTGCATTTTCAATTGTCTTTAGCATATGTAGTGCCTAAAATTCTCATCTTTTGTGCTCCTTATGTGATTTCTCCCAAATTGACTCTGTCAATAAAATTTTCAGGAGTATTTTTTATATGGTAAAAACTGCATTTCCAGTTAAAATCAGCATCTACACTTAATTTTGTGAATGAAAGTTTAAATAGTTATGGAACTTGATAAAACTGTATCTATGATTCAAATGTAATATATAAAATACATTATATACACACACACACACACATAATATTGGGTAGAATTCTCAAAGTATACCAATAAAAATCAGATTAGCTTGAATTAAAAACCATAAGTAAATGAAGGCTAATGGTGATCCAAAAATAAAGTTATGTGTGTTAAATTATTAACTGCAGGATTTGTTTAAAATAGAGATTTAATTGTATTAACATTAAAGGAGGGAAACTTCAAAACAGAGGGTGGCAGAACTGAATTTCAAATGTGTTCTTACTAATAAATGGTTATACTTCTTTTGGATTTTTTTCCAGAAGGTACATCAAAATGTTCTGACAATAACTTGTGCTGGAGATATTACAGTGACACTTTAGTCACATTAACTCAATTATAATCATGTAACACAGCTTGTCTTCTCATTATCAGAACTATCCTTTTCAAATTTTTAAGCACTTGAAAGTGATAAATGTTTCCCACTGCTTCAAAAAAATATAACTATTTTTCAGGGATAACACCATACCTGTGACAGAATAATACGCCATCCATCTGGAAGGCAGAATGCTCATTTTGTATACTGTATATATTGACATAAATGATACCTTTTAAACTTACAACTTTTTGTGTGAAGTGATATATTTTTCTTTCCAGCATAACAAGTATAAACTGTTCATTATTTTAAAAAATTATTTGTTCCACTTCAATTTAACTTAAACATCGTAATACAAATAAAAGATTGAGCACTGTAATAGCTAAAATGTTAGCAGGGAACAGCTTTCAGGAAAAGCTAATTAGAAATAATCATTTCTCTAATTGTGTATGTGTAGTAATTATTTTCAAAAATTGGCAATTTTTTCCTCTGTTTTTTTTCTCTCCCACTTCCCATAAAAACAGAATGGTAATCCAGTGTCTTTATGAGTGATCACAAGTAGAAAACATAAGTGGCAAAACTGATATCAGAAAACAGCTATCATAAAGCAGTTGGCATAAAGACAAATTTTCAAAATTAAACATTAACATGTCTTGGGCCTCTAGTTGAGAACTCATTTAGTATCAAGACAGCAGGTAACAATATTTTTGTAGATTCTCAGTTCTATATAAAATATTTTTTCACTTTCACAATTTTAGTTCTGAGACTTTTATGACAATCCACATCATTTTTTAAAATCAAGGAACAACCAACACTGTCATACGACTTTGGCATTTTCATGTTGATAAAATTGACATTGATATTGCAACTGTTAGTTTCTATTCAGAGACAAAGATACACTTTTCCACAGAAAAAGCATGTTGAATAATATTCTAAATATATTAGGACTTTCAAAAAGACTATCCTATTTTACTCCCCGTATGCTAAAAGGTGTCATATTGAAGTCACAAAGTACGCACACTTTAGAGAAAGAATAACAACCATACAACACTGAATAAAGCTGAAAAAAACTGGCTGACATACAATGACTAATTTGATAAGTGAGGTGATCAGGTGTCCTGGTTTGATAAGAAGAGTTTCAGTTCTTCTTTGGCAGTTTTGTGTGCTGTAGTCTCTGGTGGGAAAAATGGGCAAGGAAGAGATATGTAAAGTTTGAAGGCAAATTTCTGTGGTGCACTGGAATATGGCTTTGTGATTTAACTCTTCCTTATAAAGATTGTGATGGTATTTCAAAGTATGTCTGAGGCTTATAGGTAGGAACCTTGGAATTAATAGATCATTCCTCCAGCAGCCCTTTCAGAAAGCCAAAATGCACAAGACTATGAAACGTGGACAAAATTGTGTAGTGGCACACGAGACACCAAGCACTGATCTCACCATCCTTAATTAACTTGTCAAAAAGACTACTTTTTCATGAGTAAGTTTATGGACCAAATGTGGACATATGTTGAAAAAGTAAGTTGTACATAGATGAAAAGTATGGTAAGCAGAAGCCACAACCACCAGACGATCAATTGTAGTGGTGCCCAGAAAGATGAATGTTTAAACACCTTATTCCATCACAACACACTGTCCCAGCCTGCCCAGTGGGCCAGTAGACTTGACAGGATTCTGAAAGACCTGATGCTAGGTCTCTCGACCAACAACTAACCAAGCTTCAGAACATGAACCACCCGGAACTTTCTGATGAGGTTAAGTCAGGTATTATCATCATCTCCTCTTTACAGACGGCAAAACTCAAGTTCAAGGAGGTTAAACATCTTAGGTTAAATTATTACACAATAGTAGCAGAACTAAAACCCAAACACAGGATTTATAGTTTCAGTCCTTATTCTCTTTTCATGATTCTTCCACTTATTACCCAACTGAGAAAGTTTGATTTTCCGTTCATAGATACTATCAAAAATTATAACCACCAAAACTGGGATGTAAGAATATTTCAATTATTCAAATATTTTACTTCCTAGGGTTTTACATCGATTTTTAGTGATAACAGTAACTGAAAAGATATCCGCTTAAAATAATTTTCCATTTTCAATACAGGTGTACTTAACCACCTGCGAAAGCCTTTGGGTAACCTAGTGCAGTAGAATAGTTTGTGATACTATGGCCTATTTGAAGCAATTTATTTTGCTAATGTAGTCAAAGGTTTCTTCTCTATTATCAGTTTGGTATTTCCTCATGGGTAAATAGATGAAGAATATTTATGGGGAATGACATGGTCAAAGAAACAAAAGTTGAAAGACTCAGATATCACATTTAGTGGGAGGGGAAAAAAAGACCTGAAAAATAACATAGTAAAAATTCGATTGGCAGTTGAAGCTAAGGGAAAAGTGAGGTTAAGAGGAAACTGGCATATGTAACTCCATGTTTTTTGTTTCGTTATTAACTATCATGAATCACAAAGATCTTCTGTCAAAACAGCTATTTGGGGCATTCAAATTGTTAGCTAGCTGACTGTTCAGGGCAAAAATGTTAAATAAAGACATTGTTCCTGTATGTGCCCTTTACCTAAGTCACCCCCTTCTCAAAATCTACAAAAATTTATGGTATGTACCAAGCTTCAACAAGGGAAGTTGTCAATATGCATACCAGGAATAAATGTTTGTGTTTGTGGCTGGTGGAGGAGTTAATTACAAAGATGTAACCACCAGCTGACCCAGGAGCTGGATCCAGGCAACTGAGGCTCTTCTCTCTTTCCCTGTCCTTGGAATGTGAGTTTTGCTTGCCTTCCCCACTCCCAGAGGCAGCTCCCAGGACACAGCCTTGAACCAAAAAGTGGCATTGAGGCTATCCAGACTGGGTATGCGACTAAACCCAATTAAGGCCTCTACATAAACTTTGAAGATTCTGGCCAGCATGTGCAGAGAGAGATATACTCATCTTGCAGCTACCCAAGACAAGCTTCATTATTAACTTCCCTTTCCCATTAAACCAGCCACCTACCAATTTGGAGCTCTCTGCCTTTTTCTTTAGTCTCTCCCTGCCCTCCGGGGGCTGGTTTCAGATTACACCTGGGAAGCTCCCAAAGAGATTCTGACTCACAGTGGTACAGGGTAATAGATGTGAAGGTGGTTGGGGTGCCCCGGATCACCCAGCCTTGTAAATATGTATGTGGACACATGTTGGAAAATGATAATGTTGATTCCAGAGAGTAATCAGATGAAAACTGTTTCAATTTTGGCTACTCCTTCACTGCAGAGCATGAGTGAGGGTGCACAGGAAGGTGGGCTTTTACATCCAGAGGACAATCAGGTGGTACAAAGGAGGACTTATGTTCTTAGCCTTTTCCAAAGACCAAGGATAGACACATGCTCATGAAAATGTTTCAATCTGTTTGATTTTTTTTTTTTTTACTAAATTTTCCAGCTGTCCCACAGTCTCTTAAAAGAATATGCTTGTCCAGCTCAACATTGTATGTATATTATTAACTCAAAAGGAACTATATGTATACAAAATAAATAGTTCTGAAATTGAAACTATTCTCTTTCTGAAGCATTTTAAAAAATATATCCTTTTTACATTAGGTAGAAATATGCAATTACGTATTATAAATTGTACAATTTAGTGGTTTCCTATTTATCAAATTTCTAACTATATGCATCACTTAACATCAAGTACAAAGGCTCATCAGTGAACTAGTTTGAATGAAGTATTTTCTCAAAGAGTACACTATCAACTTTCAATTTATAAAACATATTAAAAACTGAAAAGAACGACTCAGCCATAAAAAAGAATGAAATGATGCCATATGCAGCAACATGGATGGATCTAGAGATCATCATACTAAGTGACGTAAATCAGACAGAGAAAGGCAAATACCATATGATGTCGTTTATATGTGGAATCTAAAAGAAATAATACAAATGAACTTATTTACAAAGCAGAAAGAGACTCACAGACATAGAAAACAAACTCATGGTTATCAAAGCGGGAGGAGAAAGATAAATTGAGTTTGGGATTAGCAGATACAAATTACTATATATAAAATAGATAAACAACAAGATCCTACTTTACAGCACAGAGAACTACATTCAGTATCTTGTAATAACCTATAATGAAAAAGAATATAAAAAATATACATATATGTGTATATATAAGGGAATCACTATGCTATATACCAGAAACTAACACTGTAAATGAACTATACTTCAACTTAAAAAAAAACCTAAAATGCACAAATACATAGAAAAATTGTTTTGCAATTGTCTAAAATGGACATTAGAAATAGACAGATGAGGGAAATCCAACATACAGTAACCAAGAACAAAGAACCAAGCCAGGCTGGGAAGAGTGGCAGAACCCAAGGATAACAGAACAGAGTAACAAAATATCCCACTCACACTAGATTTGGAAGAACAGCTGTGAGATTGAACCTGAAGTGGATAAACTGCTGAAATCCAAACACACATAGACATGTATAGTCTTAGTAGCAGGTGAACTGGAGCTCCTAAATGTGTTAAGATTGTCCACACAAAAAACACTATGGAGGAATTAAGAGAAATTTCAGAGAAGGGAAGATAAACTGACTGGTCAGAGGGAGAGTCTCCTCCTGTTTGTTCATTCATTATGTACTCATTCAATAACCATTTTTAAGTCTACAAATTTAGGCAACTGGCAATGAGCTGAATATATACGATAAATAATGTATGTCACTGCTTTCAAAGAACTTGTTGATCTATAAAAGAGTACAATCTTTAAAAATGTAGTGGTGTATGTGCTGGGAATGGAGAGATAGTAAGGACACACTGTAAGGATATTCTGAATAACTGACAAGAAAGAACAGAACAGACAGGATTATAGACACTTGTACTTATCTCTTTAAAATTATGGAGGGATTCCCACCATCTAGTTAATTAACACATCCGTCATCTCACATATTTATCTCTTCACAGATACTTAGATGTTCCTATATACTCAGATCTGATTTTCTGAACAACTGGGCTAGGTGTGAATCAATCCAGTGTCAGGTACTTCCAGAAATCCTAAAATCCTAAAATAAAATACTTGATCTTTAGTTGTTCAATTATTTGCAACTGAGAAAGATTTAGTCAAAATATAGCCCTTTTCTTTAACTACATAAAAAAACTGGACATTGTGAACTACTCCAATTGCTCACAGATATTAATTTGAGAGAAGGAAACTTTTGCTATTTTGAGACCTAGACATATAAAAATTCAGTCCAGTTTCCATGTGACGGTCTGGGATACAATATTAGGAGAAAGCCTGTGAGAAGAAAAACTTATCTGTGGCAGATGTTTCTAATCTTAGGGGAAAAAACTTACTATGATTTGTGCAGAGCCATTCTTAAGTTTTGTTTTAATATTTTGTGCTCAAAATATGCATTGTTTATGATGCTCCCTTTGACTCAAACTTTGAGAGAGACTTACTGAAGGGGAAGAAGGAAACTCAATATATAAATGATGTAAATGGCTAGTTAATGTAGCTATTTTCTGTGATCACCTGGGTAGTGGTATTTAGCATGCCTAAGAAACATGTAAGTACTCCTGTAAGCTTTCCAAATTGAAGTTAGAGGAAAAAAGTTATTATTGAAAGTAATTTGCTTCACAAATATAGTTTGAGATTATCAGATGTATTGTCTTTTCATTTTGCTTACGGCATCCTTCGCTGTGCAAAAGCTTATAAGTTTAATTAGGTCCCTTTTGTTTATTTCTGCTTTTATTTCTATTGCCTTGGTAAAGTGATCTAGATACATGCACCCCAATGTTCACAGCAGCACTATTTACAACAGCCAAGACATAGAAGCAACCTAAGTGTCCATCAACAGATGACTGGAAAAAGAAGATGTGATATATACATATGTATCTATATATATACACATATATATGAAAGATATAAGTATCTATATCTATATATATACAATAGACTACTACTCAGCCATAAAAGAGAATGAAATAATGCCATTTGCAGCAACATAGATGGACCTGGAGAGTATCATACTAAGTGAAGTAAGTCAGATGCAGAAAGACAAATATCATACTATATCACTTATATGTGGAATCTAAAAAAAAGGTAGAGATGAACTTATTACAAAACAGAAACAGGATCACAGACATAAAAAACAAATTTATGGTAACCAGGGGGGCTGAAGGGGATAGGGATAAATTAGGAGTGTGGGATTTACAGATACTAACTACTATGTATAGAATAGATAAACAAAGTCCTACTGTTTAGCACAGGGAACTATATTAAATACCTTGTAATAACCTATAATGATAATATGAAAAAGTGTACATGTATAAGTGAATATGCTATACACCAGAAACTAACACAACGTTGTAAATCAACTATACTTCAATAAAAAATATAATTTCTTATATATTAAAAATAAAATCAATGCATTATAATATATATTCTATAAATATTAAATCATTTTTATTAAATTTAGGTCATATTTTAAAATGAAGTTACATAAATGAAAAATGAAATTTCAGATTGGTTTTATACTTAAATTTTTACTTACTATACTTCTAAATCTTTGTGTTTTTTTATTAAATAGCCTCTGTATGTATTTAATTAAAATTTTCTCAACTGAAACAGTATTTACATTAGTAAATACAGATAATACATGCCGACAAACCAAATACGTACTTGCATAGTTCTAAAACAGAAAAATGGCTAAGTAACAATTATTTCAGATTGCTTTATGTATGTCATAAAATTCTTTGAAATTTTCATTGTACACATTTCATCATTCTCTTTGTCTCTTTCATAAAGACTAGAGCAACTTTCTAAACCAACCAACCAACAAACAAAAAATCAAAACCAAAACAAACAAACAATAAAACCTCTTTGACCATCAAGAGTTTTCCCAATATATTCTGGAAGTAGAAATGAATGTTTCCATCTGTTAGGCAGAATTACCTCAACACAGTGTTTTCAAGTAACTATGAGATTGCTTTTTTCTTCCCAGCACTTTTAAATCATTCTCTTGTTGTTTACTTTATTTTCATTTTTTAAAAATCTTTCTTGTTTTCATTGCAACAATATCTTCGTTCAGATGAGATACCTAGTTGACATCCCTCTTTCTTTTCCTCTCAACTGACTACTTCAGTTTTAACTAAAATTATCACTTTTCTTCCCTTTCCAAATCATGTTCCCTTCCTTCAAGTTTTGTACAAGATTCCTTTCAATGTCCACATGTTAATGTTTAATAAAGGTTTAGGAAAGAAAGGAAAAATGGAAGTTACAGGAAAAGCACTGAAATGGGAATTACTCAGCTAGACATTAGAAAGGACCTGAATGTCATTATTTTCACGCCTTTGTTAAGTCCCTCAAGTACGCACTGCTATCGCAAGGGTCTCAGCTGCGGGCAACCAAAAGGACACTCATGAAGACTCATGAACTCTTTCAGAGACCGCGCCATGTCATACGCTAAAGCACTGTATTAATATTATAAGTAATTAATGGATTTAATCAAACCAGACATAAGGTGACTCAAGCACTGGTGTACAAAATTCCAAAGAGCAATCTCAGCATCAACTACACTGGCTCCTTCTGAAAGGAAAAAGCTGCTTCTTGCCTTCATGTATCTAATTTCCATCCCAACCCCCAGGAAGCAGGTTATTTTCTTTTAAATTCATCTGAGTATCTCTTTAGGTCCCAAGACAAGAGTCATGTGGTGAGTTCCTGAACAATTTCACAAGGCACTCTTGCCAGCAGAATTTTATTTTCTTATTCTTTCCCCAAGATACACAGGGGGTACCAACTTCCCCCGTACCACAACTTCCTTCTGCCTGACCCGGCAAGGCGCCTTGACTAGACACTAGGGAATTTTTGTTTGTTTGTTGCAGCCAAACATTCCAACCTGGAAAAGCAAAGCAGGCAGAAAGTAGAGATGTATCCCTTTAGTATCAAGGAGAGCACATGACTGGCTCCCTTCCAGGCTCTCAAACAGAACTCGGGCCATCTCCATTTATATCAAGCTCCCCACTTACTGTGTAAACATTCTCCATTATGATCCTTTAATCTGTGAATGATTCAACAGAATGGTACCTGGTATATCGCCATTATTTTTTTTTTATTCTTTGGGATAGCCTGATAAATCTTTTCACAAGATTCATTCCATATTTTTCTTACATGTGAAAGCCACCAAGGACCCGGCAACATATTAAGTTACGTAGATAGATGATGCCTATTATAATATACAGTAGATTTATTTTTTATTAATCCTGCATCTTAATATGTACTTATAGCTTCACGTATTACCATAGCTCATAGAAATGCAAAAGCATTCAGGTAAGTGTTTCTGAACCTAATGTGCAATTGTGTGATCATTTATGAATATTTGTTTAACTCCTCAATCATCCTTCCAAGTAAATGCCACACTGAACATTCAGTTTCTTTGAACGTGAAACGTCTCACACAAAGAATCACTTTCATTTAACCATAATTTTGCAATAACTGTGAGATTTTTTAATATAGCATTAGAGTATGAATTTGAACATATCACCTTTGGGATGTTCTGTTATGAGCCAAAGGGTGCTATTACACGGGTGCCGGGCTCAGTGGCTCCAAGCATTACAGTCTCACTACAAAGAAAGAGTAAAACTGAGATGCTTGCCACATTCGTATTTCAGTAAGACTGTAAATCTCAGTGGCATTAAATTTGGCCTGAAAGTTTAAAGCCCAAAGGAGAAAAATATTCCAAGGTTAAGAATGACACGCTTCAAACAGCAAGATGAACCAAATTCATGTGAAATATATGGCAGGATTTTACATTTTGTCCTTTCCTTCTTCGCATTTTCCTTACAGACTTCCAGGAATTAATTCAGTAGCCCAATTTTTGTATGGCCCAAGTTTTGTATTAGAGTGATGGGGTGACCTTCAGAAAAGGCTTCAGATTAGAAGCGATTTTTTATTATACACTTCAGGCTTTAAAGAAACATTTCATAATTCTCATAGGAATACAACCTGACATGATTCATTTAAAATGGCTGGCATATGTGTCAGTACAGTTGACAGCAGAGAATAAATAGCAGTGCACTCCTGAATCGGCTCATTAATTCTCTTGGTAAATATGGCAGACACTTTGAAAATAAGAGGTAAAAATACAGCCCTAAAATGCTTACTCATGTAAAATCAAGATACCTGCATTAGGCAAGCTGAATGAGAGAGGAGTATAGGTTAACTGGAATCCTCTCCCAAAAGAACATCTGGACCATATGGTCTGTTGACATCCTATCTTATAAATTAAATGGAGTTTATCCCAGTGTCCAGAACCTAAAGCAGAGGAAAGATCAAACCATGTATCTGGGCCAATACATTTTGTGACCAGACGTGAAAGCATGAAAAATTTACCAAAGAGTGACTACCACTCAGTGCAGCCTTTAGGGACACAGGTTAGCCCATCTTCCTTTCCAATAAACCAGTATTAGCACATTCCTTTACCTGCATTCATTTTCTATGATAAAAGGAGAAAAATATTGACATCTAATTTTTAATTCCTTATCCCTTTTGGCTGCCATAGACATTATCTAGTATTTATTATTTCAACCTTGGCTTTCACATGTCTCCCAGCTGAGTTTGGGTTTAATTCCTAAGTAAAACCTACCTGGGATCATCTGAAGTATCCAGCATATGTATTCAGGGCTTGATGTGTTACACTGTTCGTTTGTCCCAGACGTTTTCATTTTCATCTTCCCTGCAAACTATGATATAGTCTCTCCCACTGGCAAAACACCAATGAAGGAAGGGATATGACTACTGCCTTCCTCACGCCCCTCAGTGTAACTGGACTTGACAAGCTTCAGCCAGAGAAGTTTGAGGCACAGTAACACCACGTCTGAGCAAAAGCTTCAGAAGACACTGGGAATTTCTGCCAAACGTTTTATGTTCCAAGCAAGGCCTGCTCTTTCATCCAAGAACGTGGAATACAGAGAGACAGGGAACAGAACCACAGCAGCTGACCCACAGTCAATGACAGGTAATATAAGAAAAATAAAACACATGTTGTAAGCTACTGAGACTTTGAGTTTGTTACTAATGAAGCTAATTAAATTAATACACTCATTTAAGAAATGCTGATTAGAAGAAAAAGTTTCAGCAACTGAATTGTAATGGTGAAGCTGAATCATCTGAGTTGATGTATCAATAAAGAGTGGGGAAAATATTACTTAAAATAGAAATGTGATAGGATGTGTCTACAAATTCATATTAAAACAAACTAGGAAGATATTACTAGGCAATTTAAACTGCTAAAGAACATAAAAGGTATTTTCTTTGCCTTTTGGTTACGATAACTTGGGATGAAGTTACAAATTTTCTGGTCATTTAATGGTCAGTTCTGAGTGTTCATGAGAGCTCTCTGCCCCCACGACAGTCCTCTCAAGCTGAGACTGTTTTTCGTCTTTGAAGTCATTTGGACATGGCAAGATGATGAGACAGACAGCCTATTTTATTTCCTACTATGGACCCCAAAAAACATTTCCCCTGCCTTCTTCTTTCAAGAGACTGGCTCCTCTGAAATCAGTGTTACCCACGGTGTCTCCCTCTGCTTCTCCTGACACTGTTCCAGCATCGGTTGGTGCATTCACTTCCAGTGGCTGAAGGACTACTCAGTGCAGCTAACCTCTTCACAGGTCCACTACACTCCTCCTCTCTTCATTCACAGTGACTTCAAATACTCACATTGAGGACCCACTCAAAACTCTGGTCTCCCTGCTCCTAGACTTTGTCAGCTCTAACAAATGTTTCCCTCCATTCCTTAAGGCCTATTCCCATCGACACACCCTGCATCTTGCACTTCTGAAGTCTCTGAAATCTCAATTTCAAATATGCCATTCTCTGCCATAGCCTATATTTTCAGCTCACTTTTTTCTAGTACTCACATTATAACGATTCTTTGTATCCAAGTTTTTATTTAATTGAGCTTTTGACTCTTCTCTATCATGACTCTTCTGTTTCTTCAATTTTTACTCCTCCTTACCCAACTTTGACCATCATTTATCAATTATTATAAACAGGACATGCAAATGAACTTTAACATTTGTTCACTTCCCCTGTCATGTTGCCTGGTAAAAATCTCAGCCTCTAGAGACTTGAATCACATATACATGCATATATGTACATACATATACTTTTTCCTCTGTGCCTAAAACTGAAGGTAGAATATGATATTAAAGACATTTCTTTCAATACAGCCCCTCAAACTAACAGAAATAGTATTTTTAATGATCTGATTTTCCAGATTTTGCTAGAACCATAGGTGTTTATTTTTCAAATATCCCTAAACCTCTCACTGCCATCCAATTCACTTCACTAGTCATAACGATCTCTTTTATGCTCATGTTCAATGATTTTAGCCAAGCCATTTTATACTTTCTAGCCTTAAATTTGCTGTTTCACCACTCACTTGTAATGGCAGTTCCTTCTTATTCTTTAGGAATTAAATCAGCATCATTGTCTCAGAGAGACCTTCTCTGGCTACTCTGTCTGAAGGTGATTCCCTGTAACACACCCATCCTTATATATTTTCTTTCCTGTGCTTACTAAAATAATTATCTCAAGTATTTTTATTTGTATCGCTATCTTCAATTTAGACAGTAAGAAATGAAGGGAATGTGTTTTGTTCTATGCTTTATCCCCATACCCTGATATTCCTGCTTATAGGAGGCATGCAATTAATATTTGTTGAATGAGTGAAAGAATGAGTAAATGGATGAATGATATATTATGCAAATTACTCGAAACTACTTTGCTTCTGGTGTTCCAACTGTAAGATGATATGGTTGGACTACATGATGCATAATGTCTTTTCTATGGTTGCAGTCACGTCTTCAACTCAGACTACAGTCTGAGGTTGAATGTGCTGGTGCTCTGAGGTGTCTAAGCTTGCTTGGCTGTTTCTTCCGAGAATAGAGGCTACAAGGCTAGATCTTGAAACTGCTACTTTTTGCTGGTTATTTGCTTTAACACCTAAAAAGAAAACTATCCATCAAGAGGCAAAACAATTAGCAGTCCAAACACCCTCTTTACGTAGAAAGCCACATCAGTATCAACGTAAACGGTGTCTGTAACGCACTACTCAACCAAGACTCACGTGGATTCTCGGTGCCTCTTCACGGGAAGTCTACCCCTTGTGTATGTTCCACTAACTCATTCACTCCTGAGAGGTCTCTTGTCCATGCATCTGTCCTCCTTTCTCTATCTCTGTCACTATTTCTATATCATTGGTAAACGGATTCACCTACATTCAACCCCAGGCTTCCACCGCAATGCCCTTTGTAGCTACCCAGGCATGAAACTAAAACGTGAACAGTTTATATTTTAGGTTTCACTGACGATAATGAGCAGATACACTTTGAGTTTTCCTGACAGAATTTTAAAATTCATTTCCTGATTCTTCTAATTAAAGGTCACAATTGTAACCAACATGCAATTTGGTTAAGCTGTCATATTATGAGAGCACAATTTTCTCTGTTTTCCCTATGTATTGACATAAGCTTTTGAGAGGAGTGTGAAGAAAGATAATCGCGGCGGTGCAGAGTAGAGATCAATTATTTATATTACTCTGGGCAGAAGCAGGTCAGATGTGAATTAGACTCATTATTTTTCCTTATTCCCTCAGGCCCCCACCAGCAAATAGTCATTGATTCTTTCTCAACATGAGTGACTTCCCCTAAACTCTGCACACACATTTTTAAGTCACAAATGCTTTATTTAGTTATTTGCTCAACTATTCACCTTAAGTAAATCCAGTTTATGAAAAAAGTACATCCACAAAACAAGTAAATTGAAATATGCTTATCCCAAGACTTTCTGAACTTAGGTCCATTAGAGAATTAAGCCCTAACGCTCTAAGGCATTTATTGTGTGTAATGAATGGGCTTCTCTCTAGTGCGTCTAAAGTGCTCCTAGTTATTAAACAGTCTTGGGATATTTGAGAGAGTCACTGCTTACATTATTTTCTCATATTCTGATTCAAATTAGGAGAAATCCTGATTGAGAAATTTTACATTATAATGCAGAGAGAGCAACCTGGTAGCTATGTGAAAAAAGAAGTGCATAAGAAAAACAACACAGAAAGAACGAAACAAAATGAAAACGTTTCACAATTTAGTACCAAGAATGCAAAAGGGGCAAAGTACAGGAAAATTCCCATTAAAAGAGACAGCTTCCACTCAACTACAAATGATTGCTATTATGTGAGAGGGTAAGTTCAAGGTTACCGTGTCTACTTTTTGAAGAAAACCTTAAATCTTAGATGTTTGATGTGAGATTTCAGAGTTTTGAAATCTTTGCAACTCATTTAAAAACTTACAATGTATTATACAGGAAAATACACTACTTAGTGGGTTATACCCACCTCCAGGCTGCCAGTTAGTGAAAACTCTGCTTTACAAAAATAATCTGATTAGTAAGCTCTCTAATAACATTTAAATATATCATCCATTAACCAAAATTTTATTCAAATGGATCTAATTGGAAGAGGTAAGTAAAAGTGTACTTTGCGGACAACACTGCTTACCCAATCTGTATATTCTTTAATTTAATAACACTGACTAGGAGCAAACTACCTTCAGTGTGGCTTAAGTGTTAGACTTACTGTTTGTTTATTTATTTATGGACAAATTGAGATGGATCTGTGTTTCATGAATCATTATATTAACCAAATGCAACAAACACTTTTAATCACTAAATTATCCTAATATGGGATGCAGAATTCCTGAACACTCACTGGGATCTGGCATTAATTAGGTACATATAAGACATGACATCCTATAAAATTTTCAAAAGTAACAATATTATAAAACTGCAAAGTCTCACTTTTTCTCTTGAAGACTTCACTTTGTCTAAGAGTTTCCTATAACAAGTTCTTGCTTGGTATATTTGTTTATCCCGATGATGAGTCTGTGTTTTGTTTTTGTTTTGATTTTTATCGGAAGTTTATTATCTAACCAACTGTTCTACTGAATGAGTTCCCACTACAGTTCCATCTACAAATACTTCTCCAATGAAACTTTTCCACTTGAATGCTTAACCTTGTTTCTTGAGAGTCTTCCCTCTCACTCGGTGCTCCAACTGTACTGAGTAGCCAGACACTTCCTCAAACAGCCTTTCAATGCCTCTGCTCTGCTCAAGGTGTTCTACCTTTTGTCTGCTTGCCTGACTCCTTGGTCATCCTTGAAAATATAGCCTAGAAGCTTCCTCTTCCTAGAAGCTGTCCTTCTTTCTCCCCAACCCTCTTGCCCACAAAACTGTAACCAAGCCAAGAGCTTATCTAAGCTCTAGACGAGGCTATTGTCAGTGAGCTGCACAACATAGCAACTTATTTATTTTAATGTCTGATCTCCCTCTGAGATTATCGGCTCCTTGGCTGGCTAGAGGCTGTATTTTATTCCTGTCTACGTTCTCACACCATCACATGAGCCTGCTCCGTTCATAGTTGGTCCAGTAAAGCCGAGTATTTCTTCATAGACGCCTATTATTGGTATTTTTAAAACCAGAGATATACTCATTTTCTGTTTAAAAAATCAAAAACTAATGTACAGGATTTGAAACCCGAAACATCACCACAACAAATGCCCCCTCCACCCATTTTATTTTTGCTGTTTTTGTTCATTGAGAAATAGTCACAGTGACAGAAATGCATTAGTACAAGAGGATTTAAAGAAGCATCAATAACCACTAAACGCTCCCAGCAATCCACTAGAAGTGCCAAAGGTTTTCAATTATTTGATCCTTAAAGAGTTTCTGATCCAATTCCTTAGCTCACTCTTCAGCGAGGATGGGCTCTAGCCTCAAGGTTCTTAACCACCTAGATCTTGGCAGGGGTGGGGGGGTTGGCCTCCCCACCCCCAGGGTGGAGAATCAGGGGTCACACCACTCCTCTTTTTGAGCAAGAGAACCTGTAAATCCCAAAGGCTGAAGTTGGCTGACAGCTGCAGTCACTGCCCAGCCTGAGAAGACCAGGGAGTCCAGGGGGGTGTTGGGGTGAAGACGGTCAGACCTCCAGAAACTCAACTCCAGAGGCTATTTCAGGCCCCTCTCCATTCCCACACGCCCCAACCCCTCTCCCCTCCTCCTGCAGGGTGGCAAGCCCCAGCCCTCCCCGCAGCGCAGGTAACAGCTGGGACCAGGCCGTGGGAGAAACAGTGAGGTGAATGCTGTTACAGCTTCTAGTATCAGATATTAAAGAAAAAGAAAAGACAAAGAATGGACTAAACCAATTGCAGAGACATTTGGACAACTTTCTCCCTGTCTGTCTCTCTCTGCCACTATCTCTTCTTTGAGTGGGGGAATGTAGGTGCCTGGTTTGCATTAAAAGATAGCTGTTTTATCTCAGAGTCCTGTTTCTTCCCTGTGAAGTTTAACTGGGTTTGGAGTTTTCTTCGCTTCTGCCACAAGAGTATCCACAAAGGGAGTGAAAGAGATTCACATACATATTCACAAAGTTCCTTATAACACCTCTGTCATCACTTGTTTCCTTCAGAATCCCGGTCATTCAGAATGACAAAGTCGTCATCCACTCCCACCCCCAACCCCGAGTGATCAGCTAATCGGCTCACGTGTGTATCTGTACTCTCCAGATCGAGCCGTGCGCAAAATATAAAACGTCCTGGGACTCCTTTCCCCTCCCTCCCCCATTCCCTCTACTTGAGCACGCACGCATTTAGCATTTCGAGTGCGCGCTTGCATATTTAGCAAAGGCGTTTGGCAGAAGCTACCTCTCTTGCAACGCACCCCTAATTCTACCCGAAGCATTTCTCCACAAACTGTCTCTAATCCGGCCCCAGTTGAGGTGTCCTCTCCACGCTGAGGCGGACAGACTCTCGGAGCTCGCGTGTCCAGAGAAGTAACGCTTTGGGGACCCGGAAGGGCGACCGGACTTCGTGCTACAGCGCCGCTCTCTCCCCAGGGTGTGCGGGCGCTGGTGAGTGCGAGAGAGTGTGGGGTGTGGGAAGGGGGGCTTCCTCGCCTCCTGCACTGTGCAGACAACACCTTCTACTCGACAAAACACAGCAGCCGCCACCCTCTCAGCCAGCTGACTGGCCGTCTTTTCTCATTTCCCTGCTACGGAGGGGGAAGGACCAGTGGCATCCTTGAGCTCAAGTGCAGTAGCAGCCACCACCTCCAACGCCCTAGAAGGCGGATCCACAAAGAAAGCTCAGCGCCAGGGAGGCGGCATGGAGCGCGGCTTGTGAACCGCGGCATGTGAACCACGCGGAAGGACGCAGGGCATGGATCGCTGGACTCCGCACGAGCTCGGCCTCCAAGGGGCCCCCGCTTCACTGCGGAGATCCTTTTGCTCCTGGAAGGGCATCCGGGCTGCACGCTCTCCTCGAATTTTATAGATTTCACCCCCACCTCGGCTGTATCTCCCCCAAACAGAACCTTCCCATCAAGAGGTGACGGAGCTAGCACCTCTAGGACTTTCCCACACCCCCAAGATGCGATTCTACAAGAAGAGGTGGACCATCTGCAGGATAAGTCGGCTCCTGATCTTTTTTTAAGACAAAAGAAACAGCAAGAAATGAGGGGCAGCAGGGACTAAAACTCATGGGGTAATTTAGGATATAACAAAAAAGCGAAGCCATCAATGAAATGTGAATATAAATGGTAGAATGAGGGCTCAGACAGTTTGTGTGTGTTCCTATGAGCTTGTGTGTGTTTGGTACCATGAATTAAGTCAAAAGCTCGTGTTGAGATGTGTGTGTTTCTCTACACTTACATTGTGAGTTCAACTTACCCAGCATAGCAGTAGTGACAGCTGGGTTGGCACCCAGAGCTCACCACCCCAAGTCACTGAAGAAATGCCAACAAAAACGTGTGCTCTGTTTCTGTAATTCTGAGTAGAACTCATTGGAAGTATCTGTGTTCACCATTCTGCTGCCTTTCCTTCTTTCTCTGCCCTGTCACTCTAGAGAGATACAAACTGGTCTCCTGAAAGGCTGAAGTTAAAGCAGAGGAAGCAGGAAAGCCTGCCTCCTCTCTCACATCTTCCCTGCCTACAGCCGATTTATGTATTGAACCAGAAACAGCAGTGCCACCAAGGACACCGCGTTATTTGCCCTTCTTTGGAGGAGATTTTTATAGGCTTGGGTATACTTGTAGAAATTGGACACACATGATTTAATAATCTCTCCCTTGTGTTTGTCCAGATGAGGTCTTTAGTTTAACAAATACAACCTCTGTGATTCTGAAGTTTACCCAGGAGGTGGCTATAATTTTGTGTTACTGACTCGAGTTGGAGGATGTGAACCTGGTTATAAACTCAATCAACAGTCCATTTCTGGAAATCCTACTTCTCTTTATATGAAAAAGTTTACATTCCTAAAGGTATCAGCCTTCTTTATACCACTCATTTGATATCCTTAAAACATGCAGAATATTGGTCAACTAATCTTCGACAAAGGAGGCAAGAATATACAATGGAATAAAGACAGTCTCTTCAGCAAATGGTGTTGGGAAAACTGGACAGCAGCATGTAAAACAATGAAGCTAGAACACTCCCTTACACCATATACAAAAATCAACTCAAAATGAATCAAAGACTTAAACGTAAGACAGGATACAATAAACCTCCTAGACGAAAACATAGGCAAAACATTATCTGACATACATCTCAAAAATTTTCTCCTAGTAGAAATAAAAGCAAGAATAAACAAATGGGACCCAATGAAACTTGCAAGCTTCTGCACAGCAAAGGAAACCGTAAGTAAAACAAGAAGACAACCTACGGAATGGGAGAAAATTTTTGCAAATGAAACCGACAAAGGCTTGATCTCCAGAATATATAAGCAGCTCATACGACTCAATAAGAAAAAAATAAACAACCCAATCCAAAAATGAGCAGAAGACCTAAACAAGCAGTTCTCCAAGGAAAACATACAAATGATCAAAAGGCACATGAAAAAATGCTCAATATCACTAATTATCAGAGAAATGCAAATCAAAACTACAATGAGGTATCACCTCACACCAGTCAGAATGGCCGTCATTCAAAAATCCACAAATGACAAATGCTGGAGAGGCTGTGGGGAAAGGGGAACCCTCCTACACTGCTGGTGGAAATGCAGTTTGGTGCAGCCACTATGGAAAACAGTGTGGAGATTCCTCAAAAGACTAGGAATAGACTTACCATATGACCCAGGAATCCCACTCCTGGGCTTGTATCCAGAAGGAAATCTACTTCAGGATGACACCTGCACCCCAATGTTCATAGCAGCACTATTTACAATAGCCAAAACACGGAAACAGCCTAAATGTCCATCAACAGGTGACTGGATAAAGAAGAAGTGGTATATTTATACAATGGAATACTACTCAGCCATAAAAACCGACAACATAACGCCATTTGCAGCAACATGGATGCTCCTGGAGAATGTCATTCTAAGTGAAGTAAGCCAGAAAGAGAAAGAAAAATACCATATGAGATCACTCATATGTGGAATCTAAAAAACAAACAAACAAACAAAAAGCATAAATACAGGACAGAAATAGACTCATAGACAGAGAATACAGACTTGTGGTTGCCAGAGGGGGAGGAGGGTGGGAAGGGACAGACTGGGATTTCAAAATTGTAGAACAAATAAACAAGATTATACTGTACAGCACAGGGAAAAATACACAAAACGTTATGGTAACTCACAGAGAAAAAAATGTGACAATGAGTGTGTATATGTCCATGTATGACTGAAAAATTGTGCTGAACACTGGAATTTGACATAGCATTGTAAAATGATTATAAATCAATAAAAAATGTTAAAAAAACATGCAGAATAAATAGCATTTATAACTTATCTTAACCATTAATCAAAATAAATATATTATATGTATTATGAAACTTAAAATTCTTCTTACTTTCACAGAGCTGGCATTTTTTGTTTTCCATTTCAGAGATGGTGAACTCTGTTTGAATACCTCACTAAGACTTCTTTCCCATTTATCTACAAATAATAAATGCTGGAGAAAAGGGAACCCTCCTACATTGTTGGTAGAAATGTAGATTGGTGCAGCCACTGTGGAAAACAGCATGGAAGTACCCTAAAAAACTAAAAATAGAGTTACCATATGATCCAGCAATCCCACTCCTGGACATACAACCAGAGGAAACTCTAATTCAAAAAGACACATGCACCCCAATGGTCATAGCACCACAATTTACAACAGCGAAGACATGGAAACAACCTACATGTCCATCGACAGATGAATGGATAAAGAAGATGTGGTAAATATACAGAATGGAACACTACCCACCCATAGGAAGGAATATAATGCCATTTGCAGCAACATAGATGGACATAGAGATGATCATACTAAGTGAAGTATGTCAGAGAAAGACAAATGTCGTATGTGGAATCTAAAAAATGATACAAATGAACTTACTTACAAAACAGAAAGAGACTCAGACATAGAAAAGAAGCCTATGGTTACCAAAGGGGAAAGGATAAATTAGGAGTTTCAGATCCACAGATACTACTATATATAAAATAAACAAGGTCCTTCTGTATAGCACAGGGAACTATATTCAGTATCTTGTATTAATCTATAATGGACAAGAATCTGAAAAAGAATATATGTGTGTATACATATATCTAAAACTAAATTACTCTGCTGTAAACCAGAAGCTAACACAACATTGTAAATCAACTACACATCAATTTTTAAAAATCATGTGATCTCTTTGAGACATTGCTCTAACTTCTTTCAGAAAATAAATAAAGATTCACACACACACACACACAGTTCTTCACTCTTTAACACTCTCTAGAATGTTGCAAAATCAAGTCCTATTTGGTCCTGGACATAAGTGAGATTCTTTAGTAATGCAAAATGAGTTTCATATCATGTCATAGATAATTTGTGCTTGGCCAACATATTAAATACTGATTTATATTTTAAATATAGATATTTTAATAAGAGAGCACCAGCTCAATTTAATGATGCTCAGGGAGTGATATGAATCATAAAGGTAAAACTGTCATACAATTGGCATGTTCAGGGATCAACCTATGATTTTTGAATATACTGACTTCTACACTGATAGATGAAAATACATCAACAAAATACTTATATTTAGCATCTTATTCTCTTTGTATTTAACAGTCTCTCAGGCAAAATTTAAAATAATATATTTCTATGGTTTTAAAATTAAAAGATAGGTATGTCTCCTGATAGAAAATTTTCCCCATCTTATGTGCATGGAAAGCTGAATTGAAATTACAATAAGCTAAACTTAGGAAGTACTTGAAAATATTTTATTAATTTACTTTATAGATTAATTGATACCCATGTTTTTGCATTCCTTTACAGTGATGAAACATTTATAGACTACTGCCTATGTATAGATATCTGACAAAACCCTTACTCTTAAAGGGAGAGACTGGAAAATAAAAGCGAATGAAATAAGGTACTTGGAAAAATAAAAATGTAATGAGGTTAAAAAGAAGGAGAGTTTACCTATTTCATTCTGCTGGAAAATTTTCCTAGTCTAAGAAAGAAACAAATCTAAATGACTCTCTTTGAATAGATAAAATTTTAACATAAAAAATTGGGAAAAGAGAAAAGGCCAAAGAGATATGTGAACAAAGTGAAGGCTTTATTCAGGAACCAGTACGGATGCAACTTTGTGTGTCATTACAGAGGAAAAAAATGTCTAGAAGTGTTGAAAATAGGCAGAGGTTAAGTTGGGCAGACCCGGCTTTCACCCCATTACTTCACCCAAACTCTTTCCCTACCCAAAGCACTTTCTCTGCATGTTTTTCATACAAGAACAGAAAACATCAGAGAGTACTAAACTACCAGATGGTCCATGGCCCTGAGAAACAATGACCATTAGGTAGCAAGTTGCCCTTGAAGTAAGGAAAGAGGACAGTGTATTGAGCCATTCTGCAGAGCATCTGTGATGAAGGAGATATTAATCACTAAGAGTGTGAAGGAAAAGCAGGGCTGGTCTAACAATATAACTCACAAGTCTAGGAATGTGAAGGAGAGGTTGGGCTGGTCTAACAAGATAACTCACAAATCTAAGTATCGGAATACTGATCTGAGTTCTTCTGGACTAACTTGTGAATCTAAGTTAATTAGTGTTGATTTGCTGTTCATGTTTTTTTTGCTAGCCAGCTGGATTTTCAAAGATATATATCTGGCTTTGGAATGTTGGTTTGCTGCCTCCCTGCCTCCACTTTTGTGATAATGATGCTGCTAAAGCTGTTCCATGCCTATTGGCCGAATACCTCAAGCTTGTACTTTACCCTATAAAACCTCATGCGCATGTCTTGGAGGTGCTCAGAGCTTTGGAGCAGAAGCCCCTCTGAGCCCGCCGGCGTAATACATCTGAGTACTCCAACCCTCCGAGTGGTGCTTGTTTCTTGGCTGGCCTGTCATTTCGGTAACAAGAGGTGTGGGATCAAGGATAGGGGAAAAATGTCTAGTAGTTTCCTTAAGGTTACTTGGTAATAAAAAATACTAGAAAAGCTAAAAGCCCATATCCCCTCCTCCTCGCTTCCTTTAAAAAATAAGTATCAAGAAGAAACTGTTTCATTACTCACACTCCCCACATTCATGTTAAAAAGCCTTAATTTAAGCTTCCCTGCTCTAGATATTAAAATGCCCATATCATGGACAGCTCAGTCAAAACGACCTACATATGGGAAATGCTCTGTAGAAAGAGGAAGAGGCTAATAAGGACCATAGAACACACCTGTTTAGGCAGAGGGTAAAAGAAGAGAAGGTTATGAAGATAAAAGATTTCTAGAAGGGTACTATCAAAGATAAACAAAGCCAGACACCAGCTGAGTGCTGAGGACAGGTTTCATTCTGTAACTACTGCTGTGACAAAAGAACCCAGCACCAGCATGATACTGAACTCAAATTCCTCCAACAAAAGGCAGGAGACCTTTTAGAGGCTGGGGGTTCTAGGAGAAAGGTTCAGAGGGGCATTCAGGGGGTTGGTCCATGTGACTAGGCCACCTGAATTTGTTAAGCGGTGCTTAATAATATAACTGTAGAATAATAGTTTAGAAAAGATTAATTCATGTTCTATTATTGATAGTAGCATCAATGGTATGGAGCTGGCTAGCACTCTCTGGAGTCATAAAACTCCCACTCCTGGGCTCTCTGTGTGCCTGGAGCCTGTCGACACATTAACCCTGCTCCCCACTGCAGGACCCTTTGCATACTTGCATTTCTGCAAGATATAAAACATCTTCTCTTGAAGTGTGTTTACCCTAACAAAACTTATTGCCCCAGGAGATAGCCCAGTCTCACAACACCCTAAGTGGACAGGCCTCACATCCTGCCCCTACCAAAGTCATAAAACCTACTGTTCAGAGAAGTCCCCGACAGATCTTAAACCAATCAGGTACCTATGCACGAATTGATCATGCAGCCCCCTCTCTCCACTAAAAGATCCTTGACGCCCATCCCCGGCACTAGCACAGCATCTCTCTCCTCTGTGTGGCCCGCTGTTGCTTATAGCACTGTGAACGAAAAATACTGCAAACCATATCAGTAAACAAAGAATGCTGAAACCATCAAGTCAGCAGTGGCTGCCGCCACCCCCCAGTGAAGACAAGCCTGCAGCCCAGCCTCTGCAGCCACTCACAATGGTGCCCTCTGAGCAGACTCAGAATAAGACAGGACACTGGCCCTAGACAGCTAGATGCTTGTCAAAGGAATGAATTCAATGAACCCAAATGTTTGCTTCCTCCTATACATAGAAAAGCACTAAATTCTTTAACTTGAGATGTCTGGTTTTCTTTAGTTAACAAGTAATCATTTTATGTTTCAACTACCTGGTTTTGTTGTAAAGCTCCTATACATCCTAGCTTCTCCCCTACCTCTTTAGAGCAAGTCCCTCAGAACGATTTGAGAGCCTGTCATCCTGGGCTGAGTCCTCAGAACTATTCACTGAATAAAACGTAACTGTCAACTTTTAGGTTGTGCATTTATTTCAGTCAACAGCAGCGTACCTATTAAACTTTCCTAAACTTTTCTTAGTCTGGTAATTCTTCACGAACCCATGTGTCACTGTCACCATGTTGTGTGCCCACAACAAATGGAAAACAATTTAAACTTAATAAGCCAAATATACATTTATTATTTTTCTAATAATGTAATTTCCCCCAAATTAATAAAATAAACCTTCATAAAAGACACAAGCTAAAGTGACACTCCCTCAATATCAGGAAATATATGTTGGATGTCTCTGTCTTCCCAGAGCCCAGCATACTGTCATCACTTAGTATACATTCAAAAATCACTTATCAATTAATATGTTTACGCATGGAAACATTTTAATCAAGAAATTACTGGATAGAGAACATTTAAAGATTTCTGGGGACAGTTTGCAGATTTTTGTCTTATCTTGGCATACATGTGATGCATAAGCTATGTGAGGGCAGAGACTATTTGTTCTTAAACCACTCATTAAATTTATAGAACTGGAATGGAAGTAAGTTGGAAAATTCATTGCCATTCAGTAACTAGAAAAGTTTCCTCCCATCTCAAACCAACACGCACATTCCTTTCTTGATGCCACATCTTTCCTATCACTATCCTATCTAGTAGGCATGCACTGTCATTTCTTTTGGCTTTGTTTTCATTCTTGAATTCACTAGCTGTGTTTCCAGCACTAGACTGATAATTCTGTGATGTCAGTTTATGACTAACTCTGCAAAGCTGGAGTTCATGAACAGAGATATATTTTCTCTCCCTTCTAATTCCTCCTTTTTTCTCCAACCTTTTTCTCTTTTGCTCTGTTTTTCTTTGTCTTTAATCTTGTCTTAATTATTTCTACTTTTTTCCCCTTTTATTCTAGCTTTATCTTTTCTGATACATGTATACAGGGAACATCACGTGTCAGGGAGTGTGACATAGTGTAGAGACCTATTTATTTGTTGTTATGTTGGGGATGGAAATCTGTCATATGTAAATGTGCTGGAGCAGAGCTCTACTGAGCACATTCATGTGAACCCTTTGACCAGATTATTACACAGTTTAATTATGAACTCTCTTGTGCAAATTATATGGTCTAAAAAGAATCTGAAGCAAGGATTTTATTATCTAAACTTACTGAGAGCTAAGATTTGAGTGTTGCTCAAACTCTGCATCCTCACAGAGACCCTTGTGTACTGTCTGCAACAGCCTCCCCCTTCTTCATCCTCTGTGGCTTGTGCTGTCTTATTTTTCTTATCTCTGAGGGAGGTTATATATTTTTGGGGATGTTATATACTTTTTTCAATGCAATTATCCCTCCTAGAAGTTAAGTCTACAAGTGACGGATTTTATTTTATTTTGTTTTGTTTATTCCTTCAGTAAATAGTCACTGAGTCAACAAAAGAATGAATTTGCTTTTAATATAACAATACTTCTGAACTATTTATTAGAAACTACAGACAGTTTTTTCTTATTTCATTCATTACCTTCACGGGAGAATTGGGAAACTTGACAGTATCTTGTTATGCTAATTGCAAGGGCTTGAGAACATGTCATTATCCTTTCTTCGGTTGAGATGATGGAATTTAATGTTTCTCTATCTGCTTTAGGGGTTTCACAAATTCAGCTCCAAAAAGAAATACAAAGGTAACTTGTCTTTGTGATGCTAACTCTGGGGAAGAGCACAGTCTATGCATCTACTGATGGTCTCCTGGAACCCTCTAGTGGAGTTAAGTGCGGCTTATCTTCTCCAGGCTCCCACCTGTCCAGGAAGCACAGCCATCAACAGGGACTCTCCAGCCTTCATGCTCTACATGCACTTACTGAATAATTTATTTGGCCTTTCTCAGTATTTCTTTGTGACATCACTTTTGTCATAGTTGTAAAATGTTATTTAACTTCTATGCTATTGTTTTCCTCAATGACATTTTAAATTCCTTGAAGGCAGTGGCTCTTTCTTACAGTCCATATATTAGGCACTTAATAAATGTGTTTATCTTATGTGCTACATCATGGTGTACAGCATTTACTATCCAAATCATGAATTCAATCTCCATTATGATTTTGCCTTTAAATGTAGATTAAAATGCGTATCAGTTTTACTCAGATGCTATTTCTTTCAGTACAGTTAAGTAGTAAAAAAGAACTCATTAGCATTTTATTATACTTTCTTTATGACTGGAAGATTTTTTTCTTATTTAAGAGCTCTGTGACAAGTGCTTTTCAAATTACCAAACCTACTTGGTAGATAATGTGCTTACCATTACCATTAAGAGAACCTGAGGGAAATATATACAATATAAGAGAACATAATAAGCACGAAATACAAAAGTTGTATGACCAGAGTATTTTTTTCCTATATAGAGACAACAAATATTTCTACATTAGTAAATACATATTAGATGAAATTTCCTATTCAAATTTCTTCACCAACATATGTAGGTATGTAAATACAGCTGTGTAAATATAGAAATAGGTGTGTAAAAATAGAAATACATAAGCAGTATGTATACATACGCATTTGCAGATATATACATATATTTTTCCATTATATTTGTAATATGTACACTAAAACTTCAGTAGCCTAGGTATAGATCTGCCTATTGAAATAAACCAGAATGTGAGAAGCAATACTTTTTTTCAATGTTGCTTAGCTTACAGAAATTCAGGAATTGGAATGATCAAGACTATTAAAACATTTGTCAGGAAAAAAAAAACATAGTAATGGTAGTGATAAGTCAGAGTAAACCTTATCGATTTGGATTATCTACATGTAGTTTTGGTCTTGGGAATAAAACTAATTAGTTCAACACTGTAACAATCTAATGAAAGTATAAAAAAAAGAAGAGAGATTTTAATATCTTTGAAAACAAGACTTATCATACAAGTTTCTGTGAATGTCTTGGTTTCAAAATGACTTTAAGGAAATTAAATTTTTGTGTCTGTTAAAGGGAAATAAATTCTGTAACTAATCTTGATGCATACCATAGAATCAGAGTCACCCCTGCTGGGTACTCCTCCTCTCAGGGCTAGAATTGTCCAAAACATGAAATTTCGATCAATAAATGTTGCTGACTGTCTGATCACAAGAGGAGAACGACAAGAACATGAGTCTTTAAGGGGAAATTTTCTTCACATAACTGCAAATGAATAGACAAGTATACCATGCTGCAGAACTAAAGAAACAAAGAATCTGGATCCTAAAGCACATTGGAAGGGAATATACTGATGATTTCTTAGTTAATATTTATAATTTTTGCCAAATACTATGCTAATTGCCATTATAATTAGCAAATTTTATTTTAAGGGTTGTTTAGGAAGCTTTAAAGTTTGCTCAAGAAGAGAGTAATTTGATTTCGTAATTTTTCATTTGTCAGTCTTTTTATTTAATTCAAGCAGTTCACGTAACAACTAAATTTACTCACAATATCCTTTTTTTGCCCTGCGAAATATTTTGTAAATATAAACTATATTGAAACTATATTTTAAGAAATAAAACACTAAAAATAAACTTACTCATAAATTTTCTTAGCCTTATGTTTCACTCCAGAGACCCAAATGCAATCCAAATTGGGCTAATAACTACGCCACAGGCAGATGTATGTCACTTTTATAAAGTGTCTGTAAAAATTCATCAGGATAGAATAATTTTCTTTTTAATTTCCCTACTTCAAATTTTAAAGGCTACTGCTTTATTACTTTATATGTCTAACCATTGAGTGCGAATAATCAGTTTTGGGGTTTCCATCTACATCCCTGTGTTTTTCCAAGTCAGTCAATCAATCAATCAGTCAATCTACACAATGTGAGAATATTTCTGTATCCAGAAGGAACAAAATTTACACTAGTAAAAATTTGCAAGATACACATTTTCAGAAACTTTATGCATAATATCATAGGTCTGTGTAACCAGACAAATAAGGTTTAGGCCAGTGCCCAAACTGGTTATCATCAGAAGTCTACCAAGCAGTTACCCAAGTGGCCACCTAGAGCCCCGTGCCTCCTACCAACCCACTGAAGCCCAGAAAGAACACCCGAGAGCAGCAACACTGAACAAACACATCATCGCTACACAGCACACATGGGCAAGGATGCTGCACTCTCACTGAGCCAAGACCATGCTTCCCTCCATTGGGAAGCCAGGGAATGGTACTAACAAGGGCCGATTTCTATATAAAACGTTCCTTACATAATGAACAAGAAGAACACAGAGAAGATCACAACAGTACTGCTTACATGCTACTACCTCCTACTCACTCTCACTTATTCACTCTTTGGCTGGCTTACCTCGGCTTCCAGTGATCATTTCAAACCTTCACTGCATACTAGTAGTCTGATTCTTTTGCTCTATCATTTCTGAGGCTTGCTGTCTTTAACTTATGTGTTACGCCTGTTAGTGTGTCGATACTCATTAGCTCAGCATTTCTCTTCTCATTTCACTCTGTTGCTTTGGCATTTTATCTTTTTGCTCATATTTTATTATGGTTAGGTGCATATTAAATGCTTTGCTCGTGAGAGGTACTCAGGGGATGTTCTTCTGCTGTTTGGGTTGTCTTCTTCTAACCCAAGGGTCTCGTCCTTTTCTTGTTCCTTCCATCCCTCATGTGCTTCCTCCCTCCCTCCCTCCCTCCCTCCCTTCTACTGATACACTGCGCAGGTGTTATACCATTTCTCCCCCATCTTTCTCATACCTGGGGATTTCAATCCAGGCAGATCTTTCATTTCATATTTTAGGTGAACACTTCTTGACTCCCTTGCTACCTCCTTCATTCCTTCAGTGAATATTTATCAAATGCTGGCTCTGTTCCAGTCAGCATTCTAGGTGCAGATGATGTGGGATAGACTCCGTTATCAGAGAAGCAGTCTTTAATTATGTGTCATTTCAGCAGGAACCAGAAAGACAAGAATGATTTGGCCATGTGAAGATCTCAGCTATAAAAGCTAAGGGCTTAGTGCTAGGTCAAGGGAGCAACTGAAATGTTTCAGGAAAAAAGAAAACAAAAAAGAAAGAAATGAAGGCAGGCAGGCAGGCAGGCAGGCAGGCAGGCAGAACTGGGCCTCAGTGAATTAAAGGGGCTGAGAAACAGGTCAAGTGCAGATCATGTATTTCTTAAGTACCAGTGTATGAGTCTGCCATGGCCAACATCATGAAATACCTCAGACTGGGTGGCTTAAACAACATAAATTCATCTTTCTCATAGTTCTGGAGGCTATAATTCTAAGATCAAGGTGTTGGTAGTTTTGGGTTTTTTTGAGGCCTCTCTCCTTGGCTTGCAGACGGCCATCTTCTCACTGTGACCTCACGTGGCCTTTTCTCTATGCTCACACATCCTTGGTGTCTTTTCTTACAAGGATACCACTCATACACACTGTACTAGGGCCCCACCCTTATGACCTCATTTAACCTTAATTACTTCCTTAAAGGCCCTATCTCCACTCTAAAGTACAGTCACGTTCTAAAATACTGGGGGTTAGAGCTTCAACACACAAACTTGGGGAGAATGCAATTCAGTTCATAACACTAGGATTAAGGAGATGGACTTAATTCTCAATGTCATGGGGGGCCATGGTAGGATTTCACATGGGGTGAATGGGGTGAGTGATTTCTTATACGTGGTTTGTTCATCTTCCACTCTGAGTTGGAGTTTGCTGGTGTTACTTATGTCCACCTTTCTGATATGAGAGGTTTGGGCACAGGGCAGGGAATGTGCAAGCCTTTGTTGGAGGAACCGAAGTTCCAAACTCTCTATTGAGCTAGTATTAAACAGAATCTACCGGTGTTCTCTCCAGCAAGCCTGAAATATGCTATAGTGCCATAATGTGGGAATTCTGCAATTCAGCTCAGAAGCCTGAAGCTCTCATTGTTCAGTCTACCTCATGAGCTGTCTCTCCCTAAGTGCTCATGCCTCTTCCTTGTTCAGCAGAGGGAGGATTTCTGTGGAGTGGTGGGTGCAGGACAAGTGACCTCTGATACTCAGAGTACTTCTTCACCCCCCACCCCTGGCACTCTGCTCCCTTAGAGAGTTTGGTGGCTTCTGTGCTCCCTATTTATTGCTTAAAATAATTATCTAGACAGAGCTATGATGATGAACTTCCTCCTTTTCTTTCAGTCTGAAGAGACAGTATGGACGGGGGCGGTCTCCTGGGAGTTTCTCCTGCTTCAGCTGAATCTCATTGTGATGGTTTCCTTGCTAACTTTCTCCTGATGGGGTCTCCATTCCCCAGGATGTCACGCACTACATTTGTGCATGCTGGTGAACATTCTCAGCATCTTCTAACCTGGGGGCAGACTGAATCAGTGTACAATACACCAGTATTTTCACCTGACTTCTTTTGGACTACCACTTCTCAAATTTTATGGCAAAATTCATTAAATCTATCTTTTCTTGGTGGATTGCTTTTGGTGAAAAGAAACTGCTCATGCATTTATTTATTATTAATTATTATTTTGTTTGGACGTAAAGTCAATGATCTGGGAAAAATCTGCCCTGAAGCTTCTCTAAGGATATTTTATTCAAATATTCTGCACATTCTTGTGGTTGCTTCACATACGGTTTTGTCTTTAGTGGTTCAGTTACATGGCAGCCCCCTTCCTCTCTTTAATTTTAAACTGACTTCACTCATTATTTTTTAATTAAACAATGTTTCTGCCACTGGATTTGTGTTTTTTAATCAAGAAAACAAAGCAGAGCAATTAGCTGCTTGAAATTATGAACAAACGGAACGGTTCTCAGCAGATATTGATTCTGTCCTGACTCCTGCACATTCTAAATGAAGAAGGGAACTCATAAAAGGCTCTGCTGTGAACAGAACGGGCAGAGATAACATAGGCTCAGACACACTAAAGTTAATTACCCACAGTAAGTGATTGAAGCAAGGCCAGTAAGAGATTAGGGAGTAAGCATATTAAAGCCACTATAATAGAAGACATGAAATGAGACAAAAGAAATGAGGGATGGAAATGTAATGCATAGAAGGAAATTCATATGGGAGATTAAGAAAATTACATTGCTATTGTGTTTTATTCTAGTTGAAGTGAATGACCTTCACTGGCAATGATTTTGAATCCAGCATTTGTAAGAGAAACAGACTCGTCAGTGGTTGATGGTGTACATGTTAACTCCTTTTTGTCCTCCCAGCCCTGCCTTCTTTCCTTATCCCTTGCCCTCAGTGTGTAGATAATTAGATACATGGCAGAAAATCATAGGCATGTGACAACTCAAAGAACACTGGATGCTGTGGGCTCTGCTTATCGAGCTGAAGGCAGGAATTTTCCAATGTCATCCTCTTCATCAGCTACAAAACTGCTGGGTTTGTACATTAATATTCTTAAGCTGATGAAAGGACGTTGCTGTCAGAACACATATTTCCATCTTTCATTGAACTGCTGGTCCCAGAAGGTCTGGCCATCAGTTGACTGGATGTCTCTATTTTGGTGGAAAGTCATTTTTTAGTAACTCATTATCATATACTAATAAATGTGAATAATATGCCTTATTATTGCCGTGACAAGTTTGCAGTGCGCCACATGGGTGACTGGAGAAATGGAACATAAGTCAGGCAACATTCCGGACCTGGGTACTTCCTCCCTGGGTAAGAAGACTGTGCTAGAATCCACAAAATTTTAACGAATATGTACTTTAATAAAGGGGCATGGAGGAAGGGGTAAACTCTTATAACCTTGCCTTTATTGCTAGAGGTAAGAATACAAGTGGGGAGACTAGGAAATTAGACTAGTCAGGTAACACAGAACCTTAGCTTAACAGAGACCGAATCCTTGTTGCATAGTTTTTGAGCTGTCGTCCCTTGACCTGATTCAGTCATTTTAGCAAAATTCTACACCTTAAAGATGTATGTGCACTGGCATATTTCATATTTTAAGGACTATTAGAGGAGTTCAGAAATTTTTCTGATCTTCTCAGGTTAAAACAGCAAAAGTGCATCATTGGATACGGTTTGCTTTAGAAGACCAAAAATCTGTTCTCGCTGATTAACCAGAAAAGGATTTATCACAGAGTACCGAACAAATTAAAGAGTGATTAGGCTCGCTGATAAAACAGACTTTAGGCTAAGCATCCAGAAACTGTTTCTCAGGTCACACCCCAGACCTGGGCAGTCAAGGTTGCTGCTGCTCCCATTACAGTCAGACTGCTGCGGGGGGAGGAGGTATCTGATGCTCAGCTGTCTGCTCCCATGCCAGGAACAGGGCACTTCATGCCCTGCTTCTCTTCCCACTGAGCTCATGTCTGAATGTAAGTTTTCTAGGAACGCAACTGGCTGGTGAAACTCAATCACTTTCAGAACTGCCACTCTCTGGAAGGCTGGGAAATGTCATGTGTGACTATCAGTCTGGGCAGTACAGGGGACACACTCAAGAATCTAGAATATCTACTGAATGTGGTAATCCAGTCTCTGCAATTTTATACTATGGGTGTTTCATAAAGTTCCTTGAATTTCTTGGTGCTCTACAGGTTTCAAAGTACCTATGGAGTCAGTCATTAAAGCATTTGAGCATTACCACAAAATTGTAAGGGCTATGGTCAGGTGTCAGAGTCTCAACTTTTCCTCATACTTAGCAATACTCCGTAGAAAAGTACTTCTAAGGCATCTGTGTAACTTTAATTCATACATTGCACTGACTGCATACTATTACGTGATGTACATGTACCCCAAGTTATTTAATGGTCCCCCATTAATGAAAGGGATAGTCACTGAGTTTCCTATTTTACTATGCTACAAACATTACAACAAATATCCTAGAAGACATACTATATGCTGTTACTTTTTCCTTTTGTCCTGTCAAAGGGTAACAGCAAGTCATCTCAATACCATTTCACCTTCTTCCTTGGCAATACATCCCTTAAATTTCAGGTGAGCGGTGTGTTTCTTGTAGCTAAAAGTGGCTATGCAACCAAGTAATATAAGCACAGTTTCTAGAAAACATCCTTAAATGCAAGCAATGAGGCCTGTAATGCCCTTCTTTCATATAGTAATTGAAGTGCAAGCGTGACGGCTAGAACTCAGGTCTTCTTTGAGAGTCATGAGATATAAGATACAGGCTAAAGATGGTGGCTTGGGACAAGATCCTGATGGCCACATAGTGTCCTAACCAAACTGTGTATCTCAAGGCTGATTTTATGTGAGACAGAAACTTCTATCATGTTCCTCCACTGTCATATTAGGTTTTCTGTTAATAGCAGCCATTTTAACAGACATAATTGTGTTTCCAAAGAGTTGTAAACTTTACATTTCCATCTACAATGAATGAAAATACTTGCCCTTACATTTTTGCTTTTTAATTCTTGCCAATTAACAGGTAAAATATCTGTGTTAATTCAGTTTGAATTCCCTAAATATTGTATTTGAGGATGTTTCCATTTGGCCATTTGGATCTGCTTTGCTCTGAATTATCAGGCCATACTGAGTTATTTGTCCTTATTGAAATGTGAGAGCTTTTCATAGGCTGTGGATAACCTTGTATCTCTTAGATATTGTATCGCTTCAAAAACATAAACAATAATTGTAATTCCAGGCATATTTCTAAAAAGTTCTTTTCACTGAAATCTTTTTTAGTATTTCTTAACCAAGTGTAGTTTAGGGGGTACATAACCTTTATTCTATTAAAATAAGGTACTTCTGTGGATATTTGGAAGGTTTTTAAAAATAATAAATGGCAAGTAATGTGAAATATAATTTAAAAAATAAAAGCAAGATCAAATGTTCTTAGTCATGGAAAATTTCTGAAGTTTATGTCCACACATCCATCAGGGAGATACGGAGAACGTAACGGTGGAGAAACCAAGGTAAACACAGAATGCAAGACATAGACAGAGCCAATAAGAAACAGTGCGTTACCAAGTCCCCGTTCTAACTCCCAGAGCAAAGCAACTTCCCTTCCAGTGGCAATGCTTGGCTGCGTATCTTGGTGAAGAGAAGCAAAAGTTCTAGGATGTGATGATGACAACTGTCACGCCTCATGGAGTTGTTTTATAATTTGTAAGAACATGAGACTCAGATGTTGTTTTTAATAATAATCTTGAAAACTTCCATGGTTTTATTCTTAACTCAAGCATTCTTTAAAATAAACATTATGCTGTATATGATTTTCTTCCAAATGCTCATCTCCTGACCAAGACTCAGTTCTAGAGGATCAATATTCACATAGTGTCTAACACTTTGTTAGCAGATTCAAGGCCAGTCTTACACTAGGCACCTTGTGAGATATAACTGTACCTACAACAGGTATAAAATTCCTCATTTTTTTCATTTCATGTTCCTTGGTGTCACATTTAACTCTGAATCCTAGGAAGTCAATTAACTTCTCTGTATCTCCATTTTCTCATCTATAGTCCCTATCTTACATGTCGGGAAGACTAGATACATTAATATATGTGCAGGCACTTAATTCAGTTTCTGACACATAACAGATTCCCAATAAATGTAAGCTTCATTGATTCCTTATGTGATGCTCTTGGGAAGATGATTTGAATTCATGTAACGGTATATGTGCCATATTCCCTAAAGTAGTGGTTTTCAACCCAGGAAAATTTGGCCACCACCACCACTCCCCACCCTCCTGCACCTGCCAGGGCCTTTGGCAATCTCTGGAGGCATTTTGGTTATCACAACTGGGAGAAGTGGATGCATCCTAGCATCTAAAAGGTAAAGCCAGGAATGCTATTAAGTATTATGCAGTGCACAGCCCAGCCCCCCACAACAGAATGAGCCAGCTCAACACATCAGTAGTGCCCTGCTCTAAAGGAAGTGGCCATCTCAAACATTCCCAACTAGATGCACAACAAAACTGAAAGCATGACCCAATAAACTTGTTACATCCTACCATCCCCTACTTGATGATGCTTTGAGGGAGATGCATTAGGTACTTCCTGCCTAGGCCATTGGGAGCCTTTCCCCCAGGGAGCTGGGAAGTTTTACTGCTTCGACCCTCAGCAATACGAGCATCGGCTGCAGAATATGGAGGCCCAGCTTGGTCCGGGGCAGTCATCGGTTTAACGCAGCCTGGCTCAAGCTGCATGGGCATCCTGTCTCTGCACCACATGCTTTTCACCACCAACCAAGCTGTGGCAGTATCTGTACTGCAGAGGGCAGAATTAGTCACAGAGCAGACATTAGCCACAAAAAAAACCAGCAGGCCCACAATAAATATGCCACAGAAGAAAATGAGTGGCTGTTGATGTTCTAGGCCAGAAACTAGGTGGACAGGGTACCTATTCACTTGATTTGTGTGACAAGGCATGTAATATTTATGATATATTTAAGGCAGAAATTTCCACATTTTTTTTAAATAAAGGAGGCTGTACAATGAAGAAAACGTATTTTTATGAGAGCAGTTTGGCAGCACCTTGGCCTTTCTTTTATTTTTCTATCAGACTTTTTGCAAGTTTCTCTTTGATGCTTCCATAAATCAATAGTTGACTTATGAAATGCATATTCTGCATACTCTAAAATCCAGAAACCTTCTATAAGGTAATTGTAAGGTAATTGTAATTGATTAATATAAGCCTAACTTCAATATTCTCAAAATATGCATATTTAAATGACAATTTAAAATGTAAATATCTATAAGCCTGCATATATCAAAGAAATTATAAGCCTGTGTATAGAAATAGTAATTCCCTTGCATACTCTATGTGTATTGATGCACTGTATCCCTACATAAATCCATTTAAGTGTTACCAAAAAGCTGTGCAAACACAAAATTAAAGTATTATTGTGAAAACCTCAATGTCTGCCTGTACCAAAACTGCTTTTTACTTATGCTAAAATAATATGGATTTGATAAAACTATAATGCTTTTAATCATGCAACTTATTATATCACTCATATTTTCTTCTCAAGTTATCCAAAGTTTAAAAATTAAAATTAAGCAAAACCAAGCAATTTACTTGGTAGCAATGTGGCAGACTCCTTCAAATCTCTTTTAACCAGTGCTCATAAGAACTATAATAACAAAGTGTATAAAAACTTCCAATTAAGACTTGTTTTCCGAAGACAGATTCAACCTAACTACTGAATATACCTATCACGCAAACTAGTATTAACCTATTGGCTCAGGGCTTAAAAGAAGTTGGGCTTTATAGGTCCGACACCATAGAAAAATGAGGGAATTTACCTGACCATTTTGGTCGCAATCAACTACTATCCTATTATAATATTTTAAAAAACAAACAAACAATAATAATTCTTAATAACTCCTAAAGGTTGTGGTCAGTAATTGAGAGTACATGATGCTAGAGAAGTAAGTTTGCTCATTTACCTGGCATTTTCGTATACAGGCCTCCCAGTCAGACTCACTAGCAGATATTTGGCTCTCAGCAACTGCTAAGTGAAGCTGTCCTGCAAACCTTGAGGTTTTATTAATCGTAAACTCTATGGAGAATAATGACAGGTCTCATCAGAGTTGGAAATAGTTATGCAAATGTGTGTCCTGGTATCTAATCCTAGAGTCCTTTCCTGCACCCTTTCACCCGACCTGTTCCTTGGCTTCCCTCACTACTAGTAAACGGGGAGAGAAAGAAGAGGGAGTAAAGCGTCCCATTCTGTGTTCCTGCCAGGCAGAGGGAGACGGTGGTCTTTTGGTTCCCCTCGCTCTGGACTTACACCCATTTCTTCTCTCACAGAGCACCTGCAGTCTCCGCACTATTTGTTTTTTTTTTACCTCTACCCTCCCGCCCCACTAACACGCCAGCCTCAGTATCTTTAGACCTCCTCTATAATCAATTTAAAATTTTATAAAGCTTTTGTAAGGCTTAGCTTCAAGTAGGTTTTCGGTTTGCTTGTCTTTTTTTTTTTTTTTTAACCTTTCAGAGAGGAAAATGCTAAGGATGTGACTATCCCCTTGAAATGCGAAGTGAGGAGAGGAGGGATGGACGGTAGAAAATGGTTCTATAGAAAACAAATGGATCTGCTTGTATTTTCTTTCCTTTAAACAACAAAGGTACTTGGAAATCCGAATACTGGAAGGACAAAGAAAGCATTTATTTGTCAACTAAAAATTGTCACTTGCCATGTGCCTCTATAAGGATTAGGTCACTAGCCACTACAGCTGACGACCTTCCACACACCCTGAGAGGAGCTCAGGGTGGAGATGAAGGGGTGCTCTGTGCTCTGGGAAAAACTGACAGAACAGACCTTCAGACAGCTAGATATTGTCAGGAGAAGAATTTATGAGCCCAAATTCTTACATCTTCTCATATCTAGAAAAGCACTACAATCATCAATAGAGATAACCTGCTCCTCGTGATTAGAAGCAACCTTCTGCCAAAATGTGTGCCTGACTGCACATATCCCTTCACCAAAATCTCATATATACTGACTAACCTAGCCCCCACCTCTTGAGAGTAGTTCCTCAGAGCTCTCTAAGGCACTGTCTCCTGGACTATAGTCCTCATTTTGCCCCAAATAAAGCCTAACTCACATCTCTCATGTTGTACTTTTTTTTGGTCAATATACTAAATGTATTTATATAACTGCTTTCATAACTTTATCAATTCTCTTCATTTTTCCACAAATCTTACTTTCCATTGATATTCTGTGGACATTAAAATTTTAATTGAGAAACATTAGGAAATGTGGATTCAAATTATGAGTGCTGAATTTACAAAATTTAACTGTACTCTTCAATAAAGGAAGTTCTTTACAGAAATTATACTTTATCAATAAAGATGATAATTCTTTAATAGTCTAATTGCAGCAGATAAGATCATGGATACTCACATATCACCCACTCTACCCTCCAATTAAGGTAACACTGGTACAGAAAGCTTTGTATTTTTTTTTAAAAAAACATTTATACTTGATACATAAATAACTTGAATCTTAGATCCTGAATTAACATATATACTGAATTATATAGAACCTAAGGGTTCAAAGAGCTTTTAGTTTCTGAAATTTTCATAATGGGTTGTACAAACGCTTTGTCAAAACCTGTGACTTGCAGGATGAAGAGTCTTTTAATGTTGCCAGAAAAACAAATAAATAACCTTAGAGTCTTTGTAAAGCTTTCCCCTAGTCACAAAATAATGGCAACCTGTAGTTCCTGAAATGATTCATAAGTCATTATTCTACCTTTGATTGAGCATCTTAATATAAACCTTCAGAATTTACAGAAAGAAAAAATACTCCAGCTATAAAACAAATTAGCATAACAGAAGACTCTCTTTGCCCATCTCTGTCATTAATATTTTGTAAATGGCAACTGGGAAAATGGGGCTTAAATTCACTCTTCACAACTGTGTTTGAACTATTAGACCATCATTCTATTTAGTATTAAAATACATCTATTTGGTGTTTTCTTTCATATCATCATTGCAATATAAAATTGACATGGGGCAACAATTAGATAATCTTAATGTGAAGCAAGGTGCAACTTGCATTAAGATAAAACCTTTAACCGATCCCTTTAAGTATAGCACATTGTCTAACTATTCATTGTAAAAAAAATAAAACAAAAGCAAAAATCTTTTAAAGCTATTTCTAGTCTTAAGTAATCAATATTATTTGGAATTTGGAAGTGAAACAACTAGTTTTAAGAGAAAGAGCGATCACTAACCTTAAAATAAAACCTGCTATTTAAATGCGTTTTTGAATTTTGTGGAACTGAGTGATGTGTTCAAGTTTGGTCTTTGAAAATTACTACTTGTCATCATCTGTGCCAATTATCTCTCTTTATAGGTAATAGCTGCTTTGGGGATTATTCCTGTCTTGATAAATTAGAATGGTGCAGACTTTGGAGGTGAGGCGCTGGATTTTCATTATTTCTTCCACAATAAGTGAAATTATGTGTAATGAATTGTAATTTTGTTCACATACACGCAGGTGTTCACAGAAAATGTAGTTTTTGTTTGGTTTGCTTTTCTTTCATTTCTTTGCCACACACCTGTTGAGGAGAACAGGAGCCACAGTCCCACATGCTATATTTAGGACAATCCAGTAAATTCATTTAAATCCAGAAACTTGAACTGTTTCTCTAGGTATACTCATCTGTTTTCAATGAATCAACGGCTCAAATTTCTTCCCTCTATGCCTGCTCCTTCTGATACTTTTTGAGCACTGGTCATAAGGTTTACATGCCCTTGTAGTAATGGCAGGAAACAGGGTGGTGAACCCAAAATGATTTTCTCTGTATCATTCACGTCTCCACTGAACAGTGGCTGATCCCTTCTGTTCCCTGTAGTGATGACCACTGAGGTGTAAATGAGTCCTCTGTCTCACTGGACATGGTGAGGGCATGTATCTTAAAGCATCTGATTCCAAATATTTGCCACACTTCATCACAACTTAGGTTTCTGCTGGCCCAATGAAAGCCTTTTCCAGGACAAGAGGAAATTTCTGAATTCCTGTGTATACCATCTGAAGCTAATAGGGAGTTAGGACTACTTCAGGCTTATCTAACTACTCCCATCTCCAGGTGCCACATAATTTCTCATACACTGAGCTAAATATGGTCACATGCCAGACTCACCCCAGGAGTTTGCAGCCTTCTTAAAACTGGTCAATAGTCATGTCACTGGCCACTTCCTCCTAACGTTTTCAAGATCTACTTTCTCCTACTGGGCATTTCTACAGGGGAAATATAAGGACACTACTGTCCTATTGTCCACTAGGGTCTTAATGGGTAGCTCTCCTACACTTTTCAAGGTCATCCTTCTCCTCTGAGATGATAGTCACTCTACCTCTTTTCTTGAAAACTCACAGCAGGTAGGGAAGAGAGAAGGATAAACTGGTTTGCAGATAAGAATATAAATGGAGGGTATTTAAAAAATACAATTTCTGCTTTATATAGATGACTTCTCTTTTTCTTTATAAATAAATGTCAATAAATAGGCTTTTTAAAAGTGGGTCATTACTTTGTTATTATAATAACACAAAACTACTTATCTATTATTAACTTTAAAACATCACTTCTGTCAAATACATAGGTTAAGTATGGGAAGCAAAATATAATGATCATGAATGATTCAGGTAAGTGAAAAACAAAGTGAAAAGAAGTAATTTATGAGAAACATCATGGTGCTAACAATGTGTAGCGGCCAGTATCTATTTAGACTATATATGGAGTTATGTCATTCTTCTGAATGTCCACAATTAATATTCATAGTTTTTATTCCACAACCTTCAAGAATGGCCCATTGTTCACATCCTAAAGTCCTTGAACCTGACATTCTGAGTCCATTATTTCTTGTTTATTGTCTGATGGGTTTGTATAAGTAACATCTGCCTTTTTCTAAAAAGATTCATAGGTTCAGCTTTAGTTGACAGCACCCAGTAACTTTCAACTGTGACTGCAGAGACTCAAGATTTTCACCAGCATTGTAAGGGAATGAAGGATGGATGGTAAAGATTTTTATGATGATTTATGTTTATGATTTTCCTATTACAGTGGGGTTTTCTAGGAATAAAGATCAGTAATTATGTAAATTATATAGAATCATACATAAGAGAGTTTAAAAAGTCAGGGAAGCTTAAGTTCAATGCAGTGTATCTCATGACACCTCTGTTGTATCATATGGCAAAACAGTTTACTTCTCACTGGCCCTTAATGAAAGTAAATTAAATTTTTTTCTCGTAAGACTGCCATCAATATGCATACTAATATAGATATATTAAATACATTGTGAAATACATGTTTTAAAATAATCTCTGGTAAAAACTGTAACTAGGATATTTGCCTTACAAATGTTAACAAGAGTAAACACAATATGAATATGCCCTAAATGCAAGACAAAACAGAAAAAAAAAACTAACAGAAAAAAAAAACTAACAGAAAAGCATTAAAAGTATAAACTGTTAAGCAGAGAAACTGAAACCAACCCAGGTGTAATAATTACAGGACGATATTAAGTAGCCCATTTTTTTCTATTAAAAGGTGATAGTCTCACATTGGAACGTAAAGGGCTTATGATGCAGACACAAACTACTATGTACAGAAGAGATAAACAACAAGGTCCTATTGTGTAGCACAGGGAACTATATTCAATGGCTTACAGTAATGTGTAATGAAAAAGAATATGAAAAAGAATGTACATATATTTTTGTATACCTGAACCACTATGCTGTATATCAGAAGCTAATACAACATTGATAAAAAATACAACTTCAATAAAAAATTGGAAAAAATAAACATTCTAACCTTGGGAAAAAAGAATTTTGCTAAGTGATACTTTTTAAATAAACGTAACTTCAAAAAAAGCTTTTGAACACGTAAGGTCCATCTTTAAAAGTTAAGAAGTGTCATTTCTGTTACTTTGTATTGATGAAAATAATTCACAGGATAAACTCAGACTCTATAAAGAGAAACAGCCTCAATTTTCAGTGAGAGGAATGGGGACGACTTTGCAGCCATCTGGCATGCTTTATCTTCTCATCCATGTTTTGGATAAAAGCAAAATACGTCAATGCTAATTCAAGAGAACTTTCCCTCTTTGGATTAGAGATTTCAAATTATGGGTACTTGACATTACCGTACTTTGACAATGCTAAAATGTGCATTTTTAATATTGTATAAATTAAGAAACATGATTGATAGTATTTCACGCTTATAATTGGTAGCATATTATTTTTCTTCATATGAGGATGCAGCTTAAATAGTGGTTTAGATTTGATAAAATATCACCGTTTGGGGATTTTATGTATCTACTTAGCATTACTTATGCTCTTTTCAAGCTATGAAAGTTTGAGATTTTACTTTATTCTATGCCCAGTGCTGTTACACTTGAATGTGAGTGTGGAGTCTCTGCGACGATAGTCTTTGACAGATGAAAAAAGAATCTATGGGCAGACCAGTCATATATGTCTGGGGTTACTCAGAACAGATGAGGCTATAATGCCTTAAACAATCCCCACATCCATGGCTTAATGAAAGGTATTTTTCTCGCATACTATGTGAACAATGAGGTTTGGTGGGGAGCTTTGTTTTATGCGGTCACTTAGGGACCGAAGCTGACAGAATGTTCACATTTCACTGTGTCACTGTCTGTACATATGACCTTCTGTTATCAGAGCTGGAAAAGACATGATTGGTACTGGCTCATTTGTGCTTTCAGCTGGTCCTAACTATCCGCTGCACATTCATCTCAATTAATAATTATGGCACCACACAAATGAAAAGGGAGTTTGATATTTGGAGAGACAGATGGAATACCATGTGTGCATCTTTCTTTCTACATAGGCTGGTATTGCTTCTATTCAGGTGATTTGAAAGGACATCAGGAATTCTCATGTTTAAAAAAGTTATCCTGCCATCAAATTATTTATGTTCTAATGTCCTTTTTAGAGACTTATACTCCCATGTTTTAAAAGTTACCCTGCAAGCTATTAATGTTCAAATGTCCATTATTAGAGATTTATATTCCAGTGGATTAAGACAGTATTTCTCATTAACATTATTATGTAATTAGACATTGAATACTTTGGGTTTAAATCATTACTAATATTAATACCTTGGTATGAATAAAGTTATTAAGGGTTTTTTTTTTTTGTAATGGAACTTCATAAAATATAACTTGGTAGAGTGAAAAATCTAGCTTTAACTCAGTAAAGTGAGGCTTGAGTAGCATGTTTTATTGAGGGATTCTGTGCAACTCAGGCAAGGATAATGGAACTCAGCTTCTCCGATGGACAGAGGTATCACAGGAAAGCCTATGCTGACTAAGTGGTGGCAGGGGAGCAACACAAGCCTCACTTTGAGCGACCTACCCCAAAAACGGTGACTTAAAAACAATTGGGAGGGTCTTTGGTGCTGATCTTTAAGTATTTTAAAATCTGCGCCTGCAGAGCTTTTGGTTAGTTTTCCCTTACTCACTAGTTTCTGTTGGATGCAGGCTTGTAAACCATTCAGGGCTGATTTGTGTGCATGTGGTCTGTGCGGTCACACGGGGCCCTAGTTAGAGGGACCCAACGCTTGATTTGATTTTCTGCTGTTGCCATTTTTGAAGTCTGAAAATGTTCTGAATAAGAGATGCCACATTTGAACTTTGCATTGAGCCCCATATTTTATGTAGTTACTCCTCTAACTAGTTCTAGGCAATTAGTTGTGAGTGGAAGTGATGTGTGTCACTCCTGGCCTAGTGCATTTATAATCAGGGCAAAATGCTGGACAGTTTTCTTCCCCTACAGGTAATGATCCAGGTTTTTCTGATAGCCTGAGCCCAAGAGTGAGTGACATTTTGAGCAGAGGTGCCGGGTGAAAATAATGGTCATGTGCTATAAATGAGAAATAAGCTTGATTTAGATTGCAGATACTGACACATTCTCAGTGTTCCATGTGTGCCTGACCCTTAGAAATGAGCTTTTACAGCTCCTCACATGAAGAGTGGAGTCTATTTCTCCACTCCTGAATCTCAGCTTTCTTGTAACTTGCTTTGGGCTGTTGTGGCCGTGAGGTTGTGCCTGATCTGAGCCCAACCTCTCGAGGCCTTCCATGCTTTCTCTTTCAGAAGTCTGACAGCTGTCATGTCAACAAGCAGGCGCTAGCTTGCTGGGAGATGTGCAACCATGAGAAGCAGAGAACCACCACCCAACTTGAGACTACAAGTATGTGTGAAAGCCCAGCCATGAGCCCAGAGGCCCCGACCAGATGGCCCCCAGCTGACCACAGATGGGTGAGCCATCTCCTCTGAGGATGGTTACCCCTGCAGAAGAGCCGCTCAGGTGACCTATCAGCTTTCTAGCTACTGACTTTTAGTGCAATTTTATTTGGCAACAATAGCTGATACCAAGATTGGAAAGATGACTTACCACAGCAATACTGACTGAAAAGCTATTTTTGAGCATGTACTCTGTGCTACAGATACTGTACTAAGGTCTTTACACATTATCACATTTGAGTCTTGTAACAGTTACACTGTTCGATTATTATTCTCATTTTTCTGATAGGATAACTAAAGGGGCAGGAAAACAATTCACCCAAGGATTGCAATACATAGTACAGCTAAGTGCAAGCCATGAAACTTCACCTCGGGCCTGTTTTTGTAATTACTGCCTCATTTTGCTCAAGGTCACAGGAATTGCTAGTGGGAGATGTATTTATGTGACAACACAGATTGCTGGACATTGACATGAAGGTTTCTTATTTGTTAATGTTACTGGATGGAGGACCATACCTTGGAACCACTGTTCCTGGCTTTTGATCTTACGCTGGTTAAAATGTATTATGTCAAAATTCAGAGTATTTCTCTTGAAATGTACTGCTACTGATATTTTTTATATTAATTAAGTGAAACAGTTTGATTTTTCTAAGAAACGTTATTATTCACTTCCTCTATGTGCTGGTTGCAAGAGAACCACATAATTCTTAATTGAAATGAGAAATTTTGTGGCAAAATCTTACAGAACTTTTGAAACTCTGGTTATTCTTTTGATTCAGAACTGCCTGGAAAAACTGTGGTCATAGGTTGCAGGGAGAAGATTTAGTACTAGGGTTTTTAATACTCAATCTCACCATATTTTCAGGCTGTAGTTTTACAAAAATAGTAGTTTATGTCAATCTAGATTGCTCTGGTAATTGAAAAAGAAAGAGAACTGCAACTTAAATTTGTTTCCTCAATGGCTGTGTGAAAGCAGACATTCCATAATGATGTTAACCACAGGAGGTCGTGGTGAAAGATAGCCCACTGGTATTTCGATTATCACAATGAGTTCATATAGGCATCACTGATGAATGGTTATTACTGTATATTCACTCTCAACTTCCCTGAATTCCATTAGGAAAGTTTATAGCACAGTTGTATCATTATAAGTAACATGAACAGCTAGAAAACCCTGAAGAAAACATAGTTAAATGGTGAATTAAGTAGTTTACTTAAATGGAAGAAATAGTTTAGTATTAATTAGAGAAATATTTTTAACTCCCCAGGCCTGGGCTTTCTGCCACATGCATGTGGGTGATGTCTATCTAAGCAGCAAAATCAGTATGTGGCCAGTTCCCATATACTGTCCAAAACAAATGCACTATTTTCACCAAAGTCATCCAATTGTAGACTGGCATCCTAGCCATCTTCTATGGCAGTTATTGATTCCAGTGGCATGACAGCTGGTTTCCCTTCTTCTAAGTAAGAAACCAGCTGTTACTTTCACTGGAATCAAATTATCTTTCAAACATTGATGTTGAACTCAAAGTTAATGTCTCCCAGTCCAACTTGAGAAGCTTCTGATGTAGAAGGAATTTGCCTCAACATAATAAGGGCCACATGAAAAGCTGACAGCTAACATCACATTCAATGGTGAAAAACTGAAAGCTTTTTCTAGGATCAGAAACAAGGTATGGATGTCCATTTTCACCACTTCTGTTCAACACAGTACTGAAGTCCTACCAGAGCAATCAGTCAAGAAAAAGAAAAGACATCCGAATCAGAATGGAAGAAGTAAAATAATCTGTCGGCAGATAAAATGATCTTATACATAGAAAACTTTGAGAATTTAACAAAAAATGTGAGAACTAATAAACAATTCGGTAAAAGTTATTGGATATAAAGTCAACATACAAGAATGAGTTGCATTTCTATATGCTAACAATGAACTATACAAAAAGAAAATTAAAAAACAGTCCCACTTACAATAGCATCAAGGAGAATGAAATACTTGGAAATAATCCCACCTAAGGAGGTCAAACACTTACATATTCAAAACTACAGAACATTCATGAAGTAAACTGTCTCGATTTTTAGAGAAAATTTAAAGATATCTGACTGTATGTATCATTTATTCTTAAATAAGTGAGTATTAACACTTTTGGAATAAGCAAAATCAGGTACCCAACTTTATGCCATTTACAGTAAATCTATTTGCCAGCCATTTACTGAGTATGTGCCAAGTGCCAGATTTTGTGCTTGGCGCTTTACAGACTATCCTTTATCCTCACAATCAGCCTTCAGGTTAAGTATTTCCTTCCCTTATCAAGCAATTCCAAAATGTGTAATTGTAAACAAGTTCTCTTAGAGCATATTATTCTATCCCATTACAGTTATTTGAAAACTGTATTTCTGTTAATGGTAACTAAACCAGGGATCAAACTAGTAATGTTGATAATACAGCATCTAATTATCTACTAAGATGGCTCCACAGTATGTCAAAACATTAGTAAAATGGAAAAAAAATCACGATGTAAAGAGGAGCAATAGGAGATATCACCTTGGTGCTTATTTCACCAGTCACGTGGGAGTGAATACGTAAGACAGTGTTTGATTTCTCTTTCTACCCAAAAGACATTTCTTCCCTTCCTCCTTATTAACAAAATCAGAATCTGATTTTGTTCAATTATTTACTCCAAAAGGATAATAACCCTGCTCAAAATTTAGGGGTAAATGTGCTTCAGTGTAGTCATGGAAACCCCAGACCTCTTACAGATGATTAATCGGAGATGTGACACAATTCCATCCAATGAGATGTGAAGGAACATCAGCCACGAGGCTTCCTGGAAAGGTTTCTGTGATTTTTTAATACAATTAAATTGGAATAGACAGCATCTTTTCCCTGCTATTGGACATTATTTTTTCTGTGACATAGGAAATGCAATAGCCACTGTGTGATAACAGGGCAGTTGGAAAAGGGACAAGACCAACGCAGAGAGGACGGCAGAGAGAAAAAAATGGAATGTCCAAGGTTTTAGGTACATTTTTTGAACTTTTGAAATAATCACTTCCAAAGTTACACTATCTCAGGCTTTCTCAGAACATAAAAATTTTTATTAAACTTCACTTATTTTGAATTAAACTTCTTGTTACCTATAGCTAAGGTACAGCTTATCTGTTACAGTATGCAAAGCATGACGAGCATGGAAATTCTAGTGAAAGAAGAAATTGGTTTGATCTACAATTTGTTCTATGTTTTCTCTTTTTGGGGTTCTGAGGCCAGTGTTGCCTAATTTGCTTAATAAATCATTTTTCCTACCATTTAGTTCTCAAACTCAAATTATAATCAATGAAGATATAAAGTATCTCAATTAGATTCAGATTCCCCAGAATATATAGGATTCATTTCCAACTACACTTTAAAAAATCTGGTTACTTATTTCTGAGTTTTCTCTGGCCATCACCTAGAGTTTCACATCTCAATCAGTGAAGGTTATAAAATGTGAACAAAAATCTCAAGAGTATTTTGACCTTTATTAGACATAGAAATAACTTTTCAGATTTATCTAATCTCAAGTCATTTCTTTAAGGATATAGAAAGACAATCAATTACAATTCTAAGACAAAAACATAGCACAACTCAAAACAGATGAAACTGATTTGTCAGTAATTTCGAAGGCGGCATAGAAGACCAGAAGTGGGAACTTACAAGGCCCTTAATAATCTAGCCCTTTTCAAAACCTCTCTCCTCTTACCCCATGCATTATCTTTCTCTGGTCTCTCCCCATGAGTTTGCTTGAGAAAGACAATTTCTTCCCATTTGCTCATTGGAGTCAGGGTTTCACTCAGCTGAGATCATTCTCTCTGACCCAGCATCTTCCTCCTGGAATGTTCATTCTCCAAATCTCAAACTGATCAGTTCCTATTGCTTGTTCACTTTTCAGTGTAGTACCATTTTCTCCTTGAAGCTTTTTCTGACCCACCGTGGCCTGTTTAGGTACCTTCCTTTTCAGGGTGCACCTGCTGCTTTTCCCACTATGGCACTAATTCTATTATACTGAATTTGACTGTTTACAATAGACTGTGAGCTCCAGGAGAACAGGGTTGTGTTCGACTTGTTCGCGATCTCATAGCCAGCATATAATACTTCAGTGCCTAGTACTTAGCGGAGGCTTAATAAGTACCTGTAGTTTGAATGAATGAATAATTATCCTGAGCAACGATGTTGGCATTTTAGAGTTTATCAGAGGAGAAGAGATTACACATATGAAGAATGGAATTGGAGGCTTTGAGAGAAAAAACAAACTCAGAGGATGGATAGATCACGGCAATGTTTTCAGGATGTAAAACCCTACCGAGTTGTGGGTTTAGTTTTATAAACACCAAAAGCTATTAAATAAGTACAGTATTTTTAGCTTTCTACTATGTATGAGATCCAGATGTTGGTTACATACCGATGAATAAAACTTGGGCTTCTGTGCCTTCAGGGACCTCGTATAATCTGTGGAATGAGTGTCTGAATAATAGGTTTTTACACAGTTTCAAGAAGTATTTGCAGTTACTCTCATTCCCTCAAACGCCTCTCCTCACACCAACCCATTTCTCTTATCAACAAATCTTTCCAAGGACTTCAAATTTAGATACCTAGGTAGGAGGTTTGGCTCGCTCATCTCTACATGGCCTATCTATTAGTTATGCTTGGCAAATCTACGTGTGTTTCACTTTAAATTACTGATCTTGTAGCAGTTTCACTTTACATGTGTTTCACTTTAAATTACTCATCTTGTAGCAGTTATAAAAAGAGATAATAAAAGTAAAGAAACATATTGGGCCCTTAATTAATTAGTGGTTCTAAAAGCAATGTCAAGATGGTCAAAAATTTAAAGTAAAACCAGATTGAAGTGATGAAACAATAATGTAATTTAACCTCTCTTGATACAACAAATAAGCTGAACGTTCTTGTGAAACTGACCCTGGCCCAGGTACTTGACATGTTTGATTACCGTGTATCCGGCCTGTATGCTTCACTGGTAGATAAATGTTATGTAAGGTTGAACTGGGTTAGAACTTCATAGACTGATGGACATTTTTATTATGAAAGTCAATTTTCAGCACAGCTGAAGCCAGCAGACAACAGATCAAGGCTAATACAAGGGGAAAGAATAAGAAATATTTCTGTATTACGAACCAGAGTCCATTTTCTTGCTAATGAGACTTAAATCCTGCTTTCATATTCAGTATGGAGACTGAGCTCTTCATGTCCACAAAATAATTTTGTGAAAACAGGTTCTTCAATAGGGGCACACAGTAAGCAAAAACCCAAATAAATGAAACAAAATACTGACATTTTAAAAATTAGAAAACAAATCTAGTTTTCTATTTTATAAAGTAACTAAAAACCCTTTAAAATAACATAACTAGATTATAAAGACCATTTGTAACAAAAGGTATGTCACTCATTTTACTATACTAACCAAACTGCTGTTAACAACTATATTTCTCTTTCCAAGTTCTACCTTTTTAAAAATAACAATTCTTTTCTTCTTGAAAATCTTACTTGTTATGTATACATGTATCTATAGCTATATATAGTTTATTCACACATGTACATATATTTATACATACATGTGCAAAGTTTGTTTTTTCCCAAGGGGTAGGATTTTATTATCCTGACTCTTGCAATATCTAGTAATTTTAGGTCAAATACCATTTTCTATTAACTTTTTAGAGATTCCAGATGATACTTCCACAAGAAAAAAATAAGACAACTAAAAAAGACCCATAGATGATCTTGACGTTAGCATTTAAAGGTTAGAGCTTTAATTGAAATTATCATGTTTACAAAAACAGGGGGAAAAAACTGGGGCAAAAAGTTGAAATGATTGGGAAACTTATTGGACTGCACATGGAGAGTTCTTCATTATCTGAGCTAGAGCTTTTGGATAATTTGCTGCAACTTCTACATTAGCAGTTGCTCCTTCACCTTGCACTTCTGTGTTTTGAAGACAGCTTCTTTCCTTAAACCTCATGAACCAACCTCTGCTAGCTTCAGACTTTCCTTCTGCAGCCTCCTCACCCCTCTCAGCATTCACAGAATTGAGAGAGTTGGGGTCTTGCTCTGGACAAGGCCTTGGCTCAAGGGAGTATTGTGTCTGGCTGGATCGCTATTCATACCACTAAAATTCTTTCCGTATCAGCAATAAGGCAGATTCGCTTTCTTATAATTCTTGTGTTCACTGGAGTAGCACTGTTGATTTCCTTCAAGAACTTTCCCTTTGCATTCACAACTTGGTTAACTGGCACAACAGGCCTAGCTTTCAGCCTATCTCAACTTTTGCCGCCTTCCTCACTCAGCTTAATCATTTCTAGCTTTTGATTTAAAGTCAGAAACATGAGACTCTTCCTCTCACTTAAACACTTAGAGGCCCCTGCAGGGTTATTAATTGGCCTGATTTCAATATTGTTGTTTCAGGGAATAGGGAGGCCCGAGGGGAGGGAGAGAGGCGGGGGACAGTCAGTCAGTGAAGCAGTCAGAACACACACATTCAGGCTTTCTGTCCTATGTGATGAGGTTCATGGCTTTCCCAAACAATTAAAACAGTAACATCAAAGATCACTGATCACAGATCACCGTAACAAATATAAATAACAAATATAAAGTTTGAAATATCATGACCATTACCAAAATGTAATACAGAGACAGGAAGTAAGCAAGTGCTACTGGAAAAATGGTGCCAATAGACTTGCTCACTGTAGGGTGGCCATAAACCCTCAATCTGTAAAACAACTCAGTCTCTGTGAAGCACCATAAAACAAGGTATGCCATTACAGGCTTTTCACAGGGTGATTTTTATGAAACTGATGTTTTAGTATTAGAAATGGTAGGGTTCTACTTTACATTTCATGATTTTCTTCAAGATGCTAGAAAAATAATACCCACACTCTTATACACAAAACACAAATACTGAAAATTCCACTGCTCAGTACTTTCACTATTTTTAAAGAGAGGAAAAGAGCAGTATGCCACCTTGTATAACTAGAGAGTTTAATAATTATAATAATAAAAAACTCATATAAAGAACAAAATGAGCTGCACTTGCAAAAGGAGTATAGCACACATTAAAATTTGCTCGAGTAAGTGCTTCTTCCTTTTAATGAGCTAAAGCATATTCTGTGTCTGTACAATTGGGTACATTCCTATCAGGCAGGAAAGGGCTATTAAAGCTTGGAGAGGCCGGAATATAGCAAACTCTTGAATATTAAATACTTAATAATGTCTTCATGCATACAGTGATTCTTCCTGACATCATTAGTGGATTTTAATGAAATGTATATAACGAATATATCTGTAATTATTATTCTTATTTTTAGGGGAGAGTGCACTTATTTATGAATTTTAATTGTACACCAAAAATCTGAATATTCAAACTATAAGAATCACTGTTTTTATTCCTACAATGAGATTAAATCAAACTAAATAGCCTAAGAACTCAGCACTGAAAAATTATAAAGTAATAAATGCACAAGAAAAAAAAAACGTGTCAAACATGACTTATTCTGACAGGGTCAGAAAACGTTTTCTGTACTGAATGAGATTTCAAGAAAGTTTCCATTCTCAGGGGCTAAGTTATAAACAGGAAGTGTGATCATTAAATCTATAAGCAGTTACAATCACTTGACAAAGGGAAATTTTAGCAGATGACAAAACTGGATGATTAAACAGTTCACTGTAGTACTGTTTGTCTCAACTAAAAGTTCTGGAAGTCACACATATGAAATGTGAAATAAAATGGAGTCACTTATGTCAAAGGGGTTTTAAATGGAGCCAGGAGGCCATTAAGGAGGTGGACCTTAGACACAACCTCACAAGGTGGAACCATTAACATTTTAACTGGGCCAAACCACAAATAGTCCAATAACTTTGCAAGAACACTTGCAACTTGTCACAGTAACAATTTAACACTCAGACTTGTTCAGCTGAGAGGAGCTTCTGCCTCCAACTCCAATTAAAATCCTTTATAATGCAAACCTCCCATCTTTGCCTTTAAAAGCTCCTGTACGTCAATAAAAGTATTTTTTTTAAAAAAAAAAGAAGAAATGGAAATGAATCGAATGCTTCATCAGGTTAAATATCAGGGTGGTATGATAGTTTCTGAAAGATGATAGGCATGTCACAGCTACATCTAACTATCAAAACTTATTTTACTTAAAAGCAAAAAAAAAAAAAAAAAAAAAAAAAGCCCTGTACTTTTATTCCCTAGTGGGGACGTTGGGTTGCTACCTGAAGGAATCTCTGTCCTGAATTACAATTCTTTGACTCTGAATAAATGCTTTTTACTTGACTATCCCCTCCTAGGTTTAGTTAGGTTGACAAATGCATTAATAATGGAGGCTGACGCAATGTCTTAACATGAAATTGCCAATCTTAGCAGTCGTGAAATGATCTTTTTCATTTGTGTGTTTTTTTTTTCATGGAAATGGATAGATAGCTCAGCTGACCGAAAGTAAAGTCATATTTATATCCTATAAATTACTTCCAGAAAAGCCAAATATAACAGTGAGTTATATTCTAAATATTTGATTCTTCTTTAGAAGTAATATGATAAAAGTTTTGCCTCATTGTGATCCATCTTAAATATAGAAAAATATCCCACTGGATCCCTTAAATGCTTGCCACCACCATGTAGCAAATAATCTCTTTCACACTCATCACAGATGAACGCTTTCTACTGTATTCAGACACTAAAATTTCTGAGACAGAGGCCGATTCCCGTTTCTTTCTTCCGTATTTTACCTGTACCTAGTTTTCTGTCAGAAAAAATTTCAAAAAGAAAACTATGGCCTAATACCATGTATTAACCACATTTATTCAAAGAGCGGCACATAGTGACAGGGAGGTCATTCCCTTATCAGTGGCAGGGTAGCAAATGAAAACTCTGGTTTTGTGAAGCTAGTAAACCTTAAGTGCTAATACTTCGAAGATCTGTACTCTTGTAATTTAAAATAACTTCTTTAATTTCGTGTGGAAAAATCCCCAATAGTCTTATATACAGAAATACAATTATTGTATTAGTGCTCAAATTTACACCTACATTAGGTTACACTGACCTTGGGGTAAATTTCTGCACACAAGTCCCGCTACCTAAGTTGCCATCGTCACCCATTTATTATTTACCATCAGGGATTAAACTAGAGGCATGTGGGGAGTTCCAGAAAGTGAAGAGGCGACATAAGGGTAGTGGGTGTCAGGCAAGGGGAGGAGTGAAGTGGAATAGGGGTTTCAGAAAAATAAGCCCTGAAAATCAGTAAGATTCAGCAAAACAGAGGCAGTGAGAAGCCAGAAGAGGAATGCTGGAAATCTGGATGATGTTCTGACCTCACTTGATAAGACTAAGATTTCATAGCCTGTCGTGTGTACCACGCTTCTCTAAATCGTGTCTCTTCATAAAAACATTTTAAAAGCCACATGTTGACCCTGAGAACTACTGTGGGAAAGCATCTTCCTAATTAGAAACCATGAAAGTAGAATTTTCTAATGTCTTTTTTCTATGGTATGTCTAGGGTGAACCAGTAGTTCTGAATGTGAGAAATTTTAATTCAAGAATAGTATTATAATACTAACAACTGCCTTATAATGAAATGATATGAGGAATGGAAACTAGCATTTACTAAAACAAACATTCGAGCTGCTTTTGGAAGAAATCAGGCTTTCAAACTCAGAATTATGTAGAATTTGATTCCCAGATTAGCATTTTAGGGACTAATTGGCTTTGAAACTACTTTGCTTTTAGAAAGACACCTTGTTGAACTCTTACTTCATCTGCTAAAATAAACATTAACTTAAGAGGAGTGAAAAGAATGGTGGCATTTTATGAATATGGAAAGCAACATAAATGCTGAATGACAATAATCCCATCTCTGCACGACATCTGCTGAATTTTTGTTCGGAAAAACTCCTCCTGTATATATTAGATAACTGTTCCTTCTCCTCTGCATTAAATAAGTAAAATGAAAGTATATTAAGAAGCAGAAAATGGATAAACACAGGAGAAGTTCTGATTGTATGTTTAATATATTAGAATTAATTGCTAGAAGTCTTTCAGCTGTAGAGTTGTTAAGACCAACACGCTAGCACCAAGTCAAATAAATATACCAGAAACAGGACAAGAGCGCAAATATGAAAAAAAGAGTCATGCCACAAACGATGGATGTCTAAACCGTCAGCTGTAGAGATTCAGGTTCCAGATGACGACCGAGTTAGATCCTGAACTCACCTCCCCCAACGGACATACCGAGTCTACAGCACCTAATCAACATTTTCCTCTTAAAAACCCACTCCACACCACGTAAACTAAAAAAAACAAAAACAAAAACAAAAAAACAAAAAAGCATCAAAGCACGTAGAAGAGGCTGGGCCACAATTCCGCCATGCAACAACACAGCCCTGGGCGCTGCGACCCCCGCCCGGCAAGGAGAAAATTCAAACTAGGGCCGTTTCCCTGAGAAGCAAAAAGCTCGAACCCCACGTGGGGCACCTCAACATTTTAAGATTCGCACGCGAGATAAAAAGCCCCCAAAACATCTAATTTTGGAAACCAAAACGGTTCGCAGTGAGCTGAGAAACAGAGCTGGCACTACTCACCCACCCGGAGGCCCAGCGCAGACGCAGCAGCGGTGCCCGGATGTCACGGGACCGCGGCTCACCTGCTTATATAACAAGCGGCCGCCCGCCCCGAGGGGCAGGCATCCAATAGGACGCGGGCATCTGGGCGTTCCGCTTGTGCGTGAGATTACCGTTTCTTCTCGCCTGCATTAAACAAGTCAGATGAAAGTAAATGTTGAACAAAATAGGCAGCTTGGTTCTGTTCTGTTCTGTTTTGTTTTGTTTTGTATCTGCGATTCTACCAGAATCACCAAGAAGGCCCCTGAATTCTGCTAAAGGTCAAATTTAAGTGCCTGCCAAATCAGGATTATTCCTAACACCTGGGAAGGGAGAGACGCCATCCACTTAAGCCTTTAATATTGAAACTAGAGGACTGTGGAAGGCAAGTGTAATAGCTGAAACTTTAAACTCAGTAGAATATTAGATGCACCGGGGTGGGGAGGGGGGCGATCAGTTCTTTCCTCTTTAAGGAAACTGACTCTAACTTAAGCAGGAAAAGGGGGCGTATTTGGCTCACTAACTGGAAACGTCAAAGGAGAAAATGGGCTTCAGACATGACTGAATCTCGGCATTACAACTATATAGTCAGGAATCTGTCTCTTTCTCCATCTCTTAACTCTTCTTTCATTCACGTTGTCTACACTGGCAGGAATAAAATCAGCCAGCACCAGAGGGATTGAATTGTCTCTCAAGCTAGAAAATTTAGTGAAATTTAGTGAAAAAGTTTACCTCTTCCAGGGTTGGTTTGCTTGGCTTGTGTGGTGTGCCCACCCCTAAACCAATCCCTGAGTCTACAGAATGAGGAATCTGATTGGTGGATCTGGGTAATGATTCAACCTCTGTCTGGGTGAAGGGTGCAGGGGTTTGCAGGTTACAGACATACCCAAACACAGAGAAGGGCTTCCTCAGAAGAAAGAGGACAAAGAAAGAGGAGCAAGAATGCATGACGGGTGGACAGAGCACAGCCATCACAGTCCACTACAGCGTTGTTTCTCCTAGTCTGGTGCAGAAAGGGGCAGCAGCGACATCACCTGGGAGCCCGGTATAAATGCAGAATCCTGAGGCCTACCCTAGACCTACTGAATCAGAGCCAACACTCTAAAAAGATCCTCCGGTGATTGGTATGCATGTTAAATTTTTAAAAGCACTTAGTGACAACTTGCACAGAGGATTACATCTATAACTAATCTCTCCATCCCTACTTTCTGCCAATTCATATCATTAATCTTTTGCTCACCCATATCCCCAGGTTTTTAGGCTCTACTTAGTGGCACAGAGGTCCCAGAATGCCTTATACTTCCACCTAAGACTCTTGTATATCACAATAGCAGAAATAACCCTGATGCAAACTGATAGTAGGTAGCAAGTTGAGGTTTGCTCACATATTATTATGCCCATCAATTCTGTTCTCTAGATAAATTCTAATTTAATTCTGTATTCCATTTTATCCTTTAATAGCTTTTCTTTGGATTTTTGTGAGATTACCTTATGGTTTATGCAGACATAAATCTAGAAGGATCATTGGATACACTTGTAGACACAGGCCTTGCTCCGACCTTCTATAAATCACTTGATTGGCCACTATTTTCCCTATTGTCTGGATCATCTCCAATACCTAGACAGCGGATGTCAAAAACACTGTTCTCTGTGTGTGTGCCTTTGTTGCTATGCTGCTGTGCTTGCTCAGCGTTAACGTGACAGTACTGTTGGAAAGTTTTCATTTTGGCCATCACTAATAGTTTCACTGCATTTTTTCCCATGGCACCTCATAAAATGCCCTAGAGTGTCTTGTTACCCAGTTATGATCACAGGACTGAAGTGACTTTGGCTTTTCTTGTGGTCCAATTTACCAAGATACATCCAAAGTTTTGCAGAACCAACACTATGTGGCCAATGTTGCCTTAAACATGACATTTATTAGTCCTTTAAATAAACAGTAAATGGATAAATAGTAAATTGATTTATTTCTAAGGCTTTACTTCTATTAGCCACCAATATCTCTGCTTCCTGACTCCTGTTTTCCTGAAGACATTTTGCTAAAATGTGCCATTCTTAGAAACCAAAAATACCCTATTTTCCAAAGTAGAATGTTTACCCTTATTTTGTTTGTTAGTAAAACAAACAAAAAAAGGGGGAAATATTTAGCTTTGAAAAATTTAACTTGGAAATTAACATGTATTTGCAACTACTTTTCTCCACTTTTCTAAAATTCGGATCACTTTAAGAGCAACCACAAAGATTACTTGGAAATAATCATACTTTTTGGAGTATGCCAAAATGGGGCACAATTTGAAGACTGGCAGACAGATACACCAAGCCATGAAATGATTGTTTTACCTCTGCTGGGAAGTCATTTTGTCCTTTAAGGTGGGGAGAAATGGCAGGTGTAGTGGACGAACACTGAACATATTTTTCTCAGTAAAACAAAATTGCTTATCAGGTTTTAGAATACTAAACAGCCATCATTCTAATTTTATTTTAAAAATGTAAACAGTACTACATGTGAGTGCATGTCTTAATCTAAATCATTCTTTAACCTGGGTTCAAGAGAAGCAACAAGAAAGAGAACCTCAAATACCTGGTAGAAGTGAGGCTGGGAAGTGAGAGAAAAGTGACTGAGATAATAGTTCTCTTAAATATTAAGTAGTTTAGGAGAATTTCTTTCATTGTCTACCCATATAATGAGGGTTACACAACCAAGAATGGAAGGACATAATGTGATTTTTTCAATATACTCATTGTTGAGTCATCTCTCACAGCTCACGGAAGTTCTCTAAAAGGAAAAGTGTGTTTTCCCTTAAATTGCTTAGGCTTTTGAATTTACCAAGCTTTAAGGAATTTTATTTGGAATGTCTGATCTCTCGTAAGTAGTCCTAGAGCAATGAGTCTTTGTCAGGACAGGTCTTCTTTGCCTTGTATCCTTGAGAGTGCACTGCCCAATACGGCAGCTACCAGCCACATAGACCATTAAGCATTTGAAATGTAGCTAGTTTAAACTGAGATGTACTGTGAATGTAAAATACACACTTAATTTTGAAGATTTAATTTAAAAAACAAAGTAAAATACCTTATTTAGTTTTATATTGATTACATATTGAAATGATAATATTTTAGATGTAGTGGGCAAATACGTATTACTTAATTTCAGCTGTTTCTTTTCACAGTTTAAATATGGCTACTAAATAATTTAAAGTTATATATATGGTCCTCATTTGTGGCTCACTCCCTATTTCTTTTGCAGTGCTGATCTAGGTTCTTTATTGTTTCTGAAAAGAATTTAACTTGTTACACAATCGCTTAATAATACTTAAATTCTTAATTGATTAATGAGATATTCTTCTCTTCGCTATTTCTAGCGGCAATGGAGACAGAAGGACATACACAACTCTAATGTAGTTTGAGATTAGAAGACTATATAATGCAATGTACTGTGTAGTGCCTTTCATTCACTGTTCAAGCTATCAAATGAAATAGAGACTAACAAATGAGTTAATGTTTAAAAGAGAAACAGAAAGAAAAAATGTTTCCTTGAGTACTCTTTGGAAATACCAATGACCTTGGCATTTTGTGACCACATATGTGGCTGAGCTAGAGGTAATTTTTTTTTTCATATTAGAAGGAGGAACTGTTATTCTCTCAAAAGGAAGATTTAAAATAAATGAGTGGCATTATCATTTATGTTATTGAGCACCAATTTTTGTTAGTAGTTGAATTCAACAGCCAATTGATAAAAATTGAGTAATAAGAAAAGACCTGGTATAAGAGAAAAAAACAGTGGAACAGTTGGTTTCCGAGGAAGCAATTTGCAGAGGTAGTCTGCAATGTAGAGTTGATGATGAATCTTGCATTGTTAAGTGGTTTTGCTCAGGAATTTTATTGACACAATTATGATGCATTTTTCCATTAGAAAACCAATTTTCACTTAAGTGGTGAAATCAAGCTCGAGCTTGATTGTTATGGTGAGAAGGATTATGCTGTCAAATCAGATGGATTCACGTGAAGGCAATGTTTTTGTTGAGACAAATACTGAAAATTATTTGAGTGCAAAAGATCAGCACAGCAATAAACTTTCAACTTCACCGAATAAACTTTAAAGAGAACTTGTCTCTTCTTTCCTAAATGAGAGTTTAAAAAGAATAGAAAATACCATGGTACAGAATTTTATTTTTCACTATGAATTTAAAAATTAAATTTTGATTTTGTGTTGATTACCTGGAATACTATATTGATAGGTTTTTTTAACTTATATTGTTAACATTAGCTTGCCTTTCTGGCTTGAGACACTTCTTGCCTTTAGCTCTGCCTTGCAGATATAATAAATTCTCAATAAATGTTTGCTGATAAATGAATGGGCATCTCAACCGAGAGATTTTTGAAAATCTGTTGTTATTAATGAGATATATTTAGCTACAGTTTCTGTGAATTATGGAGTCCTGAAATGAGTGTAATTATTTAATAAAATTGAATTCCATGATGGTAAATAAGGTGATTCCATTGTGTTGTTGGCAAAAATTATAGGAATATGGGTTTTTTTTTACTTGTTTCCCATTTGATGTAATCCAGAACTCTTAAGTCTGGGAGTATATGCAGATAGATGAACTGGAAATTGGACAGCCTTGAAAAAAAAACCCTAAAACCTGGGATCCCCATTGGAAGCAGCAGGGATTGACAATCCACAGAAGTAGATAAAATGGGTGGGAGAAACTACTGAAACCTGGGGGGTGTTCATGCATGTGATGAAGGGAGATGCATTATGTGCTGGATAGAAGTATATCGGTGTAAGAGGATGTAAGAGATTAAGTGCAGGCCAGGGATAACCACAGGTTTGCAAAAGTTGGGAAGATGATGATGGTGGCATAGGTTTGGGGAAATACATTCTAATACTGTTCTACTGAAAATATGTGCAGATTCTTTTGGCATTTTGAATGGTTTGTGCTTATCTACCTGGCAGGGATATCGTACCAGGAACACAATACTTGATAAATTGCTGGTGGAATGTAGTAAATTGCTGGCAACTGGTGGATGCTTACCTTTCTGGACATATGTGAGGTGGTGGGCACAGAATCAGTGGATATGGGTTTTTATCTTCACTAGGGGTTGCACTGAGGCCACAGAAATGCAAAAATAGGGGGGAAAACCATTATTTTATAAGAAGAGTACTATTTAGATATTGAGATATCCCTGACATATAACATTATATTAGTTTTAGGCATACAAAATAAGAATTTAATATATGTATATATTGCACAATGATCACGATAAGTTTAGTTAACATCTATCAACTATTTTTTTTATTGTCTGTATGCTCCAAACCCTGTGCTAGGCACAGGGAAAGTGGTTGTGAAAACAATCAGATATTTCTCCTATCCTCATGAAATTAACTTTCCAATGGTAGAACAAAAATACATTCATTAAGTATAAAATTAAAGATTAAATTAGAAAACACTAAAACAAATTATAAATACTATAAAAGATAAATAAAATAAAAACTATTAAAAAATTTACATCGGCAATGTGAGGAGCCCTATAAAGATTACATTCATGGTGCTCTGAATCCTTTAATGAGAAGACTAGATCCTGCTCCCTAAGCTACATATGGACTATGGAATTCTAGATCCTCTCTGAGACTCAAAAGGAAGGCAATCTATGTGGGAGAAGATAGTGATACCCTGGTAGAGGGGGTAGCATCTCTGAGGACTAGCTATCCATGGATAAAATGTCTTAATTTGCTATAAGAGAATGCCCGGCCACAAGGCTTCCCCTGCGTCTCTGGTTGTGGTGGGGGAACACAGGAAAAGTCACGAAGAGGTATGGATGCTTCTTTAATTTTGGTAAAACCTGTATTTTTTCATTTTTAAACAGCTAAAGTAAAGTACCTTATTAGGCCAGTTCATCAAGCTGTGCCTTTTGCTTAGTTTTTTCCTGGAGCTAAGCATCTCTGAGTTTACATGTCTCACAGGTGGGACCCCACAATACATCATTTTACCTACTGGAAGGAGAGGTGTCAAAGTGGCCTGGCAGCCCTCCATGAGCACAAGATCATAAATGGGGCCCATCTTCTCTTTGTGAATATGGAACTGGTTGATCGCCACTTCTTCTGAGACAGTCAGAGGTAGACAACACTGGCAGGGTCACAGGCTGGCTAATGGGCACTCTGAGCAGCAGCTCCTAGAATGCGGGTAGTGCAGTGACAAGCACAGTGTTTAGAACGTGGTGGTTCTATGGGGCTTTGGGAGTTAGCTGCAGGTTAAGGGCACTCCTAGCCCAAAGAAATCCACAGTGCTTTTAAACTGTGAAAACCTGACACCTGTCCTGACCTCCAGTTGCTGCATGCCAAGCCACAGTAAGGCCAGAATCTTCCCGGGAGACACAGCGTGGTGCTGGCAGTGGTGAAGAAGTGGCCCAGTTTGGGGAACAATGCATTCCCTTCTTTGATAACTAAACATCAGTTTCCTCAGGTAGCTATGTTCCACTTCCAAGGGAATCCCGGTTGGTTGAAGTGTATCATGTTAATTCATGTTATGTTCTTCACTATTGCCCAATATAAGTTCAGCATGAGGCCAGGCAAAAAAGCAAAAAGATGTCTCCTGAGGAAATTCTGGAAAATATTTTCCTTCCTATGAAGAGAGAAACTTTTGAAGAAAATGCTGTCAGTTCCTAGGTTAGATGCTATTGTGTGAAGCAATGGTGCTTGCAGCCAAGTAGCCCTCCTTCCACGAGAGAAGGAGGGGAGAGAGACTTCACCACCAGTAAGAAGAACAGAGAAGAAATAAAGCATCCTCGAAGATATCACGGAGTAACCGAAAGTACCTTGGGACTTTCACCTCTCAATGATGTCTTAAATAAACAGCTAATAAACAACTAGTACCCTGTGCTTGAATCACTAATGAAAGCATTCTTTTGATGATGTAATTCCCGCTCTGGGGATCTAAGGTGCTTGCTTTCAAGCATTAAGCACTTTCAGGATTCTAGAGGCCCTGGCAAGTGGACAAAGTACATTACCAGGTCAGTAGGATGGCTTTGACCTTGGCCACAGCTGGCCTGATAGAGCAGCATGGGTCTGATAAAAGTACCTTATCTGGCATGCCTACATCCTCAGCCCTGGCTTTCAGTGGACAGGCCCAAACGTCCCCACGGAAGGGATGAACTAACAGCACAAGGTGGATGGATGTGCAGGGCCTCTGATGAGGGTTTTTATAATCCACTCTCATATCTTCCACTCCCCTTCTCCTCCTCAGCTACTCAAAGTGCTCTGTTGAAAAACAGCAGTGCCCGGGGCTGGGAAATTTATAAGAAATTGACACTTTCACCATTTCACTGTTGAATGCTTGGGGAAAGGAAAAAACATTTGTTTTTCGTTTTTGCAGGTGCTTTATTCCTTAACAATCTCTTAACTAATTCCAGGAACAGGGGAAAAGTAGTCACAGTTTCATAATCTAAAATTTCATAATTTCATGGCACTAAAGAAAGAACTAAGCTCTGTGGACAGAAGTAATTGTTGAAGGATCATGGGAAACATTTGGGGTAAGTCAGGAGATTTTAGTTTGTCCAGCCCCACTATTGACTAGCATTGTGGTCTTGGATCCCAGTTTACTTATTTGTAAAATGAGGTATTTAAATTACAGTTTCTTCTGCTACAACGTTGTGTAACTCTCCTACAGTCCTCATTGCTTTGTTGTTCTACTGGAGGCTTCAAACGCAAGCTGCAGTCTTTGTCACAGCTCTAATATATATTGCGCTATTTCATCTTTTAAAAAAAAAATGAGGTAGAACGTATGTGCAGCTTTTGGTAGCCACTGGGCTTTATATCAAGTGACTCTTGATAGTTTTATACCTAAAGGGCCAAATACATCACAGGGATGATCCACTCTGTAACTCTTGACATTTTTTACCTTGTCGTACAGATGCATTTTCAGCTACATCTGCCAATACTAAGGTTATCCTCAAGGTCTTAAAGTAACTTTGGACTTCTCAAACAAAATTGAGTTTTCTGTGTCTCCTAATACTTCATATGTGGGAAAAAAAGGTCTATTTTGGCATTAGGTGGGAGCAGTTAAGTGTTGTTGCTAGTGACAACAGACATTGTCTTTCTGCAGGACAAAGAGATAAGTGCTTAAAGCTGTGTGTATATCTATCTATCTGCCAATCCATCTATCTATAAATATAGATACAGTTACAGATATAGATATATCCTAAACTAAAGGCTTCCAGGATGTTGCTGCCGATCTGCCGATTTCCCTGTGAGTGTATTAAGTACCATGGACTCTTACCAAGAGTTAAGGTGTGAATGGAAGTTCTGTTATCATCCACATGGTGCCCTTCCACCGAAAAGAAATGCTGTGCCTTTGGAGAATCCAGCTAGTCAGAGAGCTTTTTCTGACTCATCCAGAGGAAGAACTCTGGCTCTTTCCAAAGAAGGATTTATTTTCCTCTGAGTAGCCGTACGCATTTCTCCCTACCCCAGTGATTCACGTGAGGAGCTGGCCAAGCAGCCAGATATAAAAATGAAGCTGTGATGCATCCACCTCCCTCTCTGGAGCTTTCTTTTCTTTTGGAGTGTATGGATGCATTTTCAATCAAAAGTAAGTTGTTGTTTTTTTTTAAACCATGTACAAAAAACTATTACTAGCGGACACCTGAAAATACATTGTCTTCTCATCCTAACTGAAAAGGTACTGTTATCATAATTTCTATTAGTATTACTTCTGTGGAAAGGCAGAATCCACACCGTCTAAATTTCTTGCGGCGAAGTCTATGCCCTGGCATGTTTGAGCGCTTTGGCTCTTTTTCTTATTGTCATCAGATTGATGGATTCTCTATTTCCTAATATTGATACCACTATCACTGACAACAATAAATGGGGTTTTCAACCAAGAGTGAGTGACGTTGGTGGTTCTGTGAAGCACAGGGGTGGGAAGGGGCAAAGAAGTAACATCTGGGCAACTGTCCTCAGGGCCCGAGTCCTGAGGCTGGACTGTGAACAACTGCTCAAGCCAGAATTGCCACGGGGTGCTGACTGACTTCCCCCAAGTCAGGGGCTCAGTCCAGGAACGTGGTCTATGTACTCAATTCTCCATTTACCCTGGACATATAAGTTTGAAAATTTGAAGGAGTAAGGCCTATAGGTACTGAGCCATTTTGTAAGGGAATTCTGTCTCAGTAAGAGCTTAGTAAGGACTGGAACTTATGGTGGGGCTCTCCTGTTCCAGCTCTTTCATAGATGAATCCCCCCAAAGAGAGACAACCTCCTCGAGGTCACATAGCAAATAACTTAGACTCACCCCCGAGTACGTCTTCCTTTAGAGCCTGGGTTTCCCAGCCCACCAGCGGTTTGCCGTCTACACTTTGAGATATTCCCACAACTCCAGAGAAGGCCTCAGAAGTCTTGATAGGGTGGGAGTTAGAAATTACTCTATGCTTTTATCTATTGTATATATTCCATTTTCAGAGATGATGTATGATTTCAAATACTTTTCTATTATTTAAAATAATTTGAAAACTCTTCAATATTTTTTTCCTATCCACTTCTTAATTCTGTCATATTCCAAAGAATAGAGGTAGATGGGGTGGGTATATGTGCCAGACAAACTGAATTATTGTCTCCCCCAACCATTCAACCAGCCATGCTCTGCTCTTAGTATACATATATATATCTATATTCATGTATATTACGCACTTACACGTGTGTACAGAGAGAGAGGTATGAATATATCCACATTATTGTTGTGCCTGGAACTTTAACAACTGTTTCAATTGTCTAAAAAGTAATATTTTGGCTTAATATGAAGATGGTTTAGTTATATCCAGTGGTATTTTCTGCTTTCTTTATCTTCCTGTCAACCAGTAAGCTTCATGGGTGTGGGAGAATATCTTTAGTAGGCAAGTTTGGTGAGAATACTATTTTTCAACTAAATTCTGGATGCTATTGGCAGAAATGGAATGGATGTTTGCATTTGTGTTTCCTGCAGACTCACTTTAATTATGGTTATGAGTACAGAACATGTCAAGCTGTTTGAGATTTATACCATATTAAGTTCTTTGGGATTTCATGGCTATAAAAATAGTAAGTGATAAGACAGGAATCTCAGGAGACTTTGGAAACTGAAGGTTTGGAACGGGGCCAAGGACCATCATTAATGACATCAAATAGTGCCAATAAAAAGTGATGCATTTATTTGCTTTTATGGTGAGGGAAAATTGGTTGGAAATCTAAGGATTTCATAAATAAGCACCAATCAGCCCTGTGGAGCATCCCAGTGCAGGTGAGACAGTACTGCTTTCTGCCTGTAGGTGGCAACAGAGCCTACGGCGTGTGACCTGGGAATTCGGGATTTCAATGAAGAGGATACGAAATCACAGCTATAATCTGTGGAAGCCAAGAGGACAACAAAGGACTCTGGGGAGTTAGCATTAAGCTAAAATTAGGTAGGGGAGCTTCAACGAATCCACAAGCCAATCACATGCACACAGATATGGAAATGACGGCCCAACTGCATTATTCCCCAGTGATCATGAGTGAGTAAGGAAGCAGCACAGGTCCGTGAGTGGCTGGCTTAGAAGGCTTGAGGCTTTCAGGAAATCTTCCTCCTCTGTCTGAGACACTAGACCGGAAAGAAGGAGATCTGAGTTCCAGCTCTGCCTGTGGCACTCACTGCTAGTGCAGCACAGGGGAACATGAGGCTGTTTTCCCACTTACAACAAAGGTTCCTTAAAGCCTCTCCCAACTGCAGCATTTTAGGATTCTCCCAGGGCCCGACCCTGGCTCCCCTTCTGAATGCTCCTCTAATGTAACAGGGGCCGCCTCATTTTGCAGATTTTGGTTCTCAGTCTCCATCTCAGGTTTGATGTCTTCATCTGACTGGCTTTCTGGCCCTCACTTTGTTTCACGTCACCTCTGGCTCATCTTGGCTCTTCTACTTCAACGTGCCTGCCCTCCTCTCTTCCTTTTCTCCCAGTCCAGGCCCCTCTCAGGACTGATTCTGTCAAAGCTTCCATTCACTCTCACCTTTCCAAGCCAAGCAAATGACAGGAGCTTACATATCTTAACTCTAAAGGAGAATAATACAGGACAAAAACTAACTTTAGGTATGCTAAATGATTCTAGAATATAAGTTATGAAAAAAATGAAAAGCAGAAGGATCTTAGAAAAACCTTTGTTGTTTAGTATAAATACATTATGTAATCGCTTGGAGAAAACATGAAATATTTGGAATCTACTAAAAACATCTGAGTTTAACAGAAAAGAGAAAAGATAACACACTTTATAAAACAGATACTTGAATTTAAAAAGAGGTCATTTAATAATTTCCACATCCCAAATTGGCTTTTGCAATGCACAATTTTTTCCTAAGAATGGCAAACATTAAGAAATAATAAAAGCAGGTGAATTTTAATAAATCTCAAAGCCCTTGATAGTAAGGACAAAATCACTCAGAAGAATTTCCTGCAAGAGACCTGTAGAAAGCTCTGTGGAAACTATGTACCCTTTCATCACCTGGCTCTTGCTACGCCTTGGCACCTCTTTATTTATATTTCAGCTTTCATTTTCCACCTTTGTGCGTCACCTTCTCAGCAATAACTGACCTTCGTTTTTATAAATGTTTGCCTTTTTCATAACATAAAATTGCTTTGTACACAGTCCTTTTTGATCCTCCTACAATGATGTCTGTTGACCATGATATACCTGAGTGGAATTTTGCAGCCAAAAGTACCACACACCCACCTGCCCTGAAGATTGTGGCAGAATTCTGCAGTGATCACAGCAATGCAACTTTTTAATGGATGACCAAGAGGAAAAAAGTCCTTATTACATATTGTGGTTTGGGGTGCTTGGCAGTTAAGCTTGAATGCTTCTGTGTAACTTCCTGGTTTTCAGAAGCTCCTAGAAACTAGACTGCCCTACAGAAAGAGAGAAACTGAACTCTGGAATGAGATAAACCAAAACCTGAATTTGTGCTCCACTGTTTAGCTTCTGAGTGACACTAGGTGAGCTTTTTTATGTTTCTGAGCTTCTGCTTCCTTTTCCTCATGTTAAGGACAATGCCTTATAGTAGGTATCTTAGACTTAACACTCTTGGCATTCAAGGCTCCATCATCCTTTGCGATGGGGGCTGTCCTGGGCACGGTAGGATGTTTAGTAGCATCCTTAGGCTCTCTCCCCACTAGGCACCAGTAGTACCTCTCTAGTTGTGACAACCAAAAATGTCTCCAGACATTGCCAAATGTACCCTGAGGGGAGGACTTACCCCTGGTTGACAACCACTGCCTTATAAGGATGAAATACAATTGTGAAGGGCTTGGTATATGGAAATAACTAATTAATAACAAACTCTCTTGGATATCATTTCTAATTCTGATTTGAATTAATATTTTGGATACTGAAGACAAAACTACACAGATCAATGAGACAGGAGACAGGTGCCTGGTAATTGTAAGAAGGATGCAAGGGGTCACTGAGCTGGAATCTGGCAGAAAGCGATCTGGATAATATACGTTGGGCGGCACAGATTACGGTGTCATGCTGATCATCTGAATTGCTGCTGTCTCCACCAACCTCTTTTAATTAGGCAGAAATGAAGGTAATGCTTCTTGTTTTAGAAGGGGGTAAATGATTTAATTTGGGAGGACAGGAGCCATTTGGACATATGGCACTAGTCGATGATGATACTGGAGAGTTTCTGAGTAACAAACAAACAAACAACCCAGAGCCATCCAGGAGACTGTCTTCCTGAGAGAAATACATATCACAATACAGGATCTGTTATTCCTTCAGCAAGATCTTAAAAATGCCTCTCCAGAGGAATTTCAGCTTTCAATTGTCTTCTTGCTATTGTAGTGTTATTGTGTATTATGTAATATTTCAACATGATTTACAATGTTGTGTATGAATTATTAGTTAAGAAATCCAGAAATCTGTTCCCATATTCTCCTCTGCAACTATAAATATTTCCTTGGAAATCTTTGTGGCAATCCACTCTATACCCTGGATATTGCTCTATGTAGTGTGGACAGTTCTATAAATTACCTTGCAAGGAAAAGGGTAGTAAATGTGAGTCATGGCACCACAGGCTGCTATAAACAAACTGGGGTGGGCTTGGTGACATTTTGAAGTCATTCAGAAGTGTTTTGTGAGGTCACCTGTCCTATTAGATGCATATTCTTATTAATGGTGTCTCTGCCTTATTTTTTTTTTATTTTTGAGAGGAAACTGAGAAGAGCTGGGGAAGAAGTTAGAGGAGTGGAGGCAGTGGGAGGATGTGTCAGCACCAGCAATTAAATTTATTAACTCAATTACCTGGGGTACCAGTAAAAGCTGTAATCATGAGGCCATCTAAAAGGCATTAGCTGTTTTACGGCTAATGGGGCCCCTGCCAACATGAAATGGAACCAGCTGCTCTTGGTGGGTGCCGACAGCTGTTGGGCAGCACAGAATCAAATAGGCTAGACGGTGGTAGGGCATCTGGACCAGTGACAAAAATGCTTTGTAGTTATCGAGTGTCTTTATTCAAGGAATACCAATACACGCTTTGCAAAGAACGAATGCATGAATCCTTACAGGGCCTCCCCTGGGGACACAGTTACACAGACAGGATGATCATTTTACAGGTGGAAAGAACTATAAGCAGGAGCACACAGAGGTGTGCCCTCACAGGCCATCTGTGACGAATCGAGCTATAAAATCTGAGCCGAGCTGTGCCCTGGGTTTCCCTTCTCCTTCCCAGTGCCACAGAAGTTTTAGTGCCCACTTCGAATCTGTCAACTGAGGGGAGTTTCTCAGGAGGAGGCATCAACTCGATACAATGAGGTCTTGAATCACTTATTATCTCATGAACAATTACAGGGCGATCCTTGGACTGCCAAGACATCAGAGATGGGATCCGGATATTTAGATCCTTTATTCATCAACCATATAGTTATGAAAAAATACGTGAAATGCGAAACACTGAGTTGGAGAAACAAGTCAAGGAAAACAGTATCGTCCTACACAGAGCTCTTAGGACTGAAAAACAACTGGCATGCATGATGCATCCTGGCCACTGTGATGGGCACATACAGTCTGACACATCTGTGGACGGCTGGGAGGGACCTCCTGGAAGTCCTGAGAAGGGCATGATTAAGCTAGATCAGATGGAGGAGCAAGAGATCACTAGGCAGAGAATGAGGACAGTAGATGATGTCACATGAATGTAGATATGTCTAAAGATCTAGTGACAAAAAAAGCATTTTCCATTCCCAGAACGGCAAATGGTTCCAGTAATCAGGAGACAGGAAGGAAGATGAAGAAAGAGAGAATGGTGGAAGATGAATTAAAGAATTATTTAAAGACTGGATTATTACATGCACATGAAGGAGTTCAGATGATGCACTGAGGTCAGTCATGGAGGACACCTAAAGGTTAAAGGACAGAGGATTTTCCCTTTATAAAGCTCATTCTGCTGGCATTCTGGAAGTGAGTAAAACTGGAATCAAGACCAACACGTGGCAGCTGCAGTAATCCAGAATGGAGCAAAGAGAATCTGGCAGCGTGCAAGAAATAATGGAAGGATTTTAGAATCACAGAGCAAATGGAATCCTCCAGACTTGATTAACTGGACAAGGGTGTTGAATGGTCTGAACTGAGCAGCAGTTCCTGCAAGAGCTGGTTTGTTTCTGATTCTCTCTTACTCCGCAGTATAGCTACTGAGGTCTTAACCCACGGTGGCCTGAGCATACCCGGGCCCTGCCAATTTGACGTGCCTCCAACTACAATAGTTCCTTCTAGTTCATCGTGCCTGTCAAAGGTGGGGCTCAGATTCTGTTACATTTACAATTTCAGGACAAAAGTGTTAACCTTCCATTTCTTGGAGATAGAAAAGCTCCCTTTTGATAATTATCAGTTGTATTAGCCTTGCAGATTGTTCAAACAGCTTCACAGACTGTAAAACTGATTTGCAGACCTGAAGAATTTCCATGTGCTCTTCCTCCTTGTGCATACATTGCAATGATCGCTCTGACAGGACAACGGGGGAAGACGGGTAACCACTCTGATATTTTTTAACCTCTGCTTTCTGTAAAGAAGGTTTAAACAAGAATATGGAAGTGCTCCTCTTGCTAGTCTCCTCCCAGTAGCACTGGTACTACATGAGGATTAAAATGAAAGAAATGGGACCCAATCAGAAGACAGAGTAATTGATTTAGTTGACATTTCTTGTTAGCTATTGATAAAGAAGTGAAGTTGAATACTTTGCATTTTTGTCATATTGGTTATTTTCTTCAATCATTTCCTGTTTTTACTTTTATTTGTGGTAGCTTTTACTTATAAAGTTTTTTAAAAAATTTTTGTGGTGGGCACACCTTCAATGAATTCTGCCCTTGTGCAACCCTCTCCTGAGAGAACATGCCAGACATGATGTGATTACACTGCACTACCTAAGACTCTGTCTTAGCAAACTGGAGGGAAATCCCTTGTGGCACTGAAGAAGTAAGCTGCCATGCTGTAGGAAAGCCCTTAAGAGGGGAGCATGAGATCGAATTGCTGGTGGCATCTGGAAGCTGAGACTGTTCCCTGGCTGACAGTCAGCAAGAAAATGGGGATTTACATCCTACAACCAAATGGAGCTGAATTCTGCCAGCAACTACATGAGCTCAGAAGAGGATGGTGAGCTCTAGAACACAGCAAAATGATGCCTTGCTGGCAGCCTTATGAGATTCTAAAAGCTGTTCTATGCCTGGACTCCTAAACCATGAAAACTTGGATAATAAATGTATTTTGTATTAAACTATCAAGCTTGTGGTGCTTTGTTATCCAGTAATAGATAACTGATACAGTAGTCATTTGACGAAATCTATTTTGTGTGATTTTTTCCCACTGTTTTCATTCTATAGAAATAATCTACCCATATCAAGATCATTAGTTACTTACTGGTGTGTTCAAATTCAGAATAAATGCCTGGTATTCACTAGAAAAGAAAATTAAAGAAGCCTCCCTATTTTCAATTCATTCATTCATTCACTTATTCATCCCAACAAAACTACTGACCCCCTTAACACCAATGATATACAAAGTACACAATAAATAAACCACAGCTCCATCTTTGAAAGGTTGTACTCAGAGGCAGATAGAGGATGAACGTACATAAATATTTTCTCTATGATGGGCTAAAAAACTACAACAGAGGCATATACAAGAATTGATAACAGTATCTTAGAGAAAGAAATTATTTTTCCTAGCAAAAAATGATACAGAAAGACTTAAAAAGAGGTATTCTTAACTGGAATCTCCAAATATGTATATGAGTTTATCAGGCAGAAGAGAGGAAGAAGATGCTCCGGGAAGAGACAGAAACAAGTGCAAAGGTACGAAAATATTTCAACTAGATTTTAAGCTCAGGGAGGGTGACTCTGCTCCTGGCTTTATCACTTTTGCATCTCTAGCACTTAGCACTTTGCCTCACAAAAATAAATCATCAATACATTCTGAATACATGAGAAAATGAATATATGCAATCATGCAAGAAGTGATCACAGTTTTTCAGGAAACAGAAAAATGTCTGCTGTAACTGGACCGTAGAGTGGGGTGGTGGCAGGAGTGTGAGTGACAACAGTGGTGGGAGAAGAAGGGCTGTGTGATGGAAAGCTCTTACACCTGATACCTATTCAGGATTCAATGGAATGACTTTACACTTTGATAACAGAGTAGTCACTCATTTTGCACAAGAGCTTTTCAATGTGACAATAGTTAGCAAGGTCAAAACACTCATTTCTTTTGCTTTTTTTAAGTAAAAATTCACTCTGTTAAGTTTTTCTTCTGACAACAACCCAAACCCACAGTTAAGATGTTATGGTTTTAAAAGCATTGGCAGGGGTGTCAATATATCTGTATTGTAAAAAAAATAATGTAAAGTTGTTGTCCAGGCACCAAGATAGGTTGTTACCAAGATTCCTGAGCTGTGAAGCTAGCTTTGTCTTTTCCAGATTCTGTGGCCTTAGTATTAACAGCAAGCCTAATCTGCTGTCCTGACATTGTTGCTACATAAAACATTCAGGATTTGTAGGAACTCTACTGTCTCAAAATGTTAGTGTGATGCAACTTGGTTAGGGATTCTGTGCTGGGTGTTGGTGTGTGTTCCAAACACAATTTGGAGGCTAGTTTCTGAAATTATTGAAATGGTTCTTTGTGATGTTGTTTTTTGATGTAGTTTCTCAAGAATGACTACCATAATTATCATCTTCTTGACTCTCATGATCTGGAGCTGACAGGCTTTGTGAACTTAATACATTGTGAAGACAGACCTAAAAGAATCTGGTGGTGACATAATTCCTCTCTTCTGTGTTCCCAAGAATTGCAGTGAGACCAGGAATTTCCTATATAGGTTAAATAAATTACTGAATAAAATGTCTAAGAGTGCTTCCTGAGCAGAATCGCTCATAATGAGGAAAAATTGCCTGTCTTAGGTCTAGAAGAAAATAGTATTTCCAAGAGACACATAAATGAATACACAGATACTATACACATGGTAACTTTAACGAGCTTTTCCTGAACCGACATCATTAAAAGACCCCAAAGATCATTTGCACCGTCCCTCAGCACCCCATGACTCATTTCTGGGCCTTCAGCATTTGATGGTGAGAAAAATCTGTTTGCATTTCCATGCTCATTATTGGAGGCATTCTACCATTGGGGAAGATTCAGATTTCCATAAAAATGCAATGAATCTGGAGCTGACAGAGACTTACTTCTAAGCTATGATCAGTGCCTCCTTGGATGTAGTGGTCTCCATTTATTAATTCTAGCAGGAGGTCAGTGCATCAGCTGCTCATTAATCATTTCCCTTTCAATGAAATGACTTTTAAAATGTAACAGTGTATAAATGTGTCTGTTGTTCCATAACAAGCTTGTTAAATCCCTCAGTGTTGAGTGACTCAAAGTAACCCGGATTTGGCGATGGATTTGCATTAGTGCTTTGTCTCCTTGTTCTCCATCTGCTCTGATGGTGTTTCCCATTACTTAAAGAAACTGATAATAGTTAAGTGCACAATTATGAGGCCCCCCAGTTAGGTCTGATGAATTTGTTAAGGTGAGATGTTCCAGAAGTTAAGGAGATCTATGTGCAATGCCATGAAATACTGAGTAAACAAGTACTACCTGGCTGTTGGCAAGACTAAGCTATACTCATGCTTCATAAAAATTACAAACATAAGCATTAGTGTCCACACACCCATGAATGCACCAGACAGAAACACAATCGGTGAAAATAAGCATGACTGGCTTCTTCATGAATGCTTCTAAGTTAAGCATTACTTACGCATATGGTTCTTTGTACCTAGTTTGTGCATTCGTTATTTACTTTCATTAACTAGTAAACAATAGGTAGTGGGTTCAAAAGGCTCAAGAAAAAATATAGGAATTCAAAAAGTGACATAGTATATTAAAATTAAATGTGATAGTATCCCTATATTTCTTCCTAAGGAATGTTAAATTCCTCTAACACATGAGTCATGCTTTATCTCAGTTCAGGTGCCACGGTTTGAGCAAAACAAATGTACTGTTCTAATCTGAAGAAATTCTGTGATGAATCAGAATAACATACAAGCAATAAATGACAACTCGTGTTTAATCTGGATAAGGATAAATTCTGAGAAGAGAGAGCCTTAACACTCAAGCCACTTGAGAAGGGTATTGATAAACTCTATGCAAAATAATTACATACAGTTTCTCAACAAAATAAATGAAAACACAAAGCAGTGTGGAAAGGATCTGTGGCAGAGTGAATCTGGGTAAATGGATAACACTGTTAGAGCTAGTTTTTAACACAAAATGCAGGGGGTAGGAAGGGATAAATTAGGAGTTCGAGATTTGCAGATACTAACTACTGTATATATAGCACAAGTTCATACTTGTATAAATAATACAAATGTATATACAACTTTATACTGTATAGCACAGAGAATCATATTTAATATCTTATAGTAACCTATAATGAAAAAGAATATGAAAACAAATATATGTATGTGTATGTATGACTGAAACATTATGCTATACACCAGAAATTGACACAACATTGTAAACTGACTGTATGTCAATAACAAAATACAAAATGAAAAACATGTAAAATTTAAAGATAATATTCTTAAGTGAAAAGAATATGTACTATTCCAGCATGCAGTAATTTACTAAGGAAAAACAGAAACTGGCAACAACTGTTAGTGTCACGGACTAGAATGTAAGAAGGAGATGATGTATTAATATATTTTACTTAAACTATACTGACAAACCTTTGCATCATGCCTGTTTTTTAAAGAATCCTATTTACTGTTAGATGTTGTTTATTGTTATTTTACAAACCAGCATTTTATGATTTAATATCAGATTGGAAGTTGACTCGATAGTCACCCAGGTTCTACTACATTATATTATGTATCCTACGAATCACTAAAAAATTCTCACCTGACCTGTTTGATTTAGTTGCCATCTAGTGGATTTGTTACTTAAAGATATGGATAAATTGATGTATTTACTGCAATCAGATCCCAATTAACACTAAGAGAGCCAATATATTTAGATTTGTGCTTATTTTATCTGCATTTTTGCTTATTTAATTATGTGATCATTCTGCAATGGTACTGTCTTTATGAGTGCTATCATTACGCACTCGGTACCTATCTGCTGCATTATTGAAGATTAAATCTATCCCTTCAAAGATTCATCCATTAAATCTTAATTGGTTTTTTATCTAACAGCATCACTGTGTATCTAGTTACAAAATTCACATTTTTATTAATAAAGTAAGAACTATAACTTCATCAAATCTTAGTACTTCAACTGGGCCAAAGAAATGCAGAAAAATAACCTAGTTTTGAAGAAGATTCAAGATTTTTTTTTTTCATTTCAATTACAAAAAAAAAGATTAAGGGAGCTTTGACATTTATCTGGCTCTAAAGTAATGGTTACAGATTCTAGACACATTTAAGGATTTATCATAATATTAGCCTCCATTTTTCCCTCACCAAGCATTATGTAAGCCTATGAACTTTAATTTTTTAATCACTCCACTCAAAAAGAAATGCACACATATTATTAACACATGACTTTGTTCCTCATGCCTTTTTAAATTTCATGAAATAGTCAAAAGCAAAAGCTGCAAAGTAAATAAAATTAAAAGTTGTTTAATTGTCATAACTGTCATAAAATCAAACAAAGCAAACAAGATTAATTTTCAACAGCAAATATTTGGGCCACAAAGCTAAACTGAGTGAGTTAGGTTGGGTTGGATGACGTGTGTGTTTCAAGACATTACTGTACCTAGAACTGCAACCTGCAGAAGGGATTGTTATGTTCATCTTTCCTTGATCAAAAGTGCTGGTTCAGGGTTATCTCTTTCTCTCTCTCTTTCTCTCCCTCCCTCCATCCCTCCCGTTCTCCTTTTCTCTCTTTGCATTAAATTGCCCAAACCTGGGAAACAGATACAGGAGGATTTGATGTGGTGGTCGAAATGAATTCTTTCTGAAATTTATGCTTTGTGGGGTTTGTTTTGATTTACTAGGGAGGTGAAATTAAGGCTTTGAATATTCTTGTATTGCTGGATATTAGACTTTCACATTTGAATGGAGCCTAACTTTTTTTCCCCGTAGATGACAGAGTGGTTCACGCATTAGAGCAGAATAGGAAGCACAGGGTCTCCTTTTGTTCTGACTTTTGACAACCAGTCCAATTGCCAAATAAGCCTCTTTGAGTCTCCTTTTCACCATCAGTGGAATAAAAACCATTTCAAAAACACACTGCCTATTTACTGGGGGAAATCTCTGTCATGTAAATCTTAAAGTGTTAATAGATAAAAGGAGAATAAGAATTCCAATATTAATTTTTCTCCTGGAACATTAAGAAAACAAAGAAATAGGGCTGGGGGAAGCCTCCCATGTGCTCATGTGAATGAGGCTCTTTCATCCCTAGGCTTCTCTTTCTTGGAAACATAACAGTAGGGAATCCTAATTTGACTTCCACAACTTCCACAACCACAAGGCATAAGGGGTTTAGGACTGGGGCCAGAATTCAGGGAATAAGCGAGTAAATCCTGGTCCAAATTTCTTTTCAAAATTACATTCAGAGATCACACAGCTGGAGTTCTCATTTTGTATTATCATAATATAGTTTGATTGTGCCATGGTGTCATATGTAATGCATATTTACATAATTAAATTTCCCTATAATTTTCATAGCTGTTATGATAATTTATTGAATAAAAAACATGTTATGCAAAATTTACAAACAATTATTTTTACAACTAAGGGAACTAATATAATGCCTAATAGTTTTTTGTTGTTGTTACTAATAAGGACCTGTTAGGAATATTTGAAATCTTGTGGTTGTATGAGTTTGACTATTTTATATTCTACATATAAATGAGATCATGTAGTATCTGTCTGTGTCTAGCTTATTTCCTTCAACATAATACCCTCCAGGTCCACCCATGCTATCACAAATGGTAGGATTTCCTTCTTTTTTAACACTGAGTAATATTCCACTATCTATCTATCTATCTATATCACATTTTATCCATTCATCTATTGATAGACATTTAAGTTGTTTGTGGGGAGGGCAAGTGGGGAGGTGATGGTTAAAGAGTATAAAGTTTCAGTTGTACAAGGTAAAGTTTAGAGATCTACTCTATAGCATACTGCTTATAACTAACAATACTCTATTGTATATTTAAAATTTTCTAAGAGGGTAGATATTATGTTAAGTATTCTACCCCTATACACAAAAATAATAATAATAATAAAGGGAAATAGAATGAAACTTTGGGAGGTGATAGATATGTTTATGGCCTTGATAGTGGTAATGGTTTCATGGTGTATACTTATCTGTAAACTCATAGAGTTGTATACATTAAATATGTACAGCTTTTTATATGTTAATCATACCTCAATAAAGTGATTTAAAAATACCCCTGGTTGATTATGAAATATTTATGCCTCCCTATAATGATTACTTTGGGTGATCCCTTCCTAAACCTTATCTGAGTTTGACCATGTAATTTGTTTTGGCCTTTTGGACAATGGGTCAATATCAAACATGACAAAAGAGCAGAAACTTGAAAAGTATCTCCAGATTGTTACTCCTGGGCTAGCATAATGTATATTGAAAGATATATGGCCCTGTCGGCCTCATTGACCGTGCTGATAGCCAGTCAGCCCCGCAGAGCAGTGCTTTCCAAATGACCAACCTTTGACTGCAGATGTACGAGAAAGCACATCCAACGCCAGCAGAAGTACCACCTAGCTGAGTCCAGACCAAATTGATGACCCACAGAAGTATGAGCTCAATAAATTCTTGAATTGCTGGATATGAGGTTTTCATATGAAAGCTTTACTTATTAGTAAAGAAAAAATTGTTGAGGAAATTGCCTTGGAAGCAAGAAAAATGGCAACTTGTGTGAGTCTGTAACAAACAACAGGCAAAATTGTCAGTTGTGATACTTTGGAATCTCAAAAAAGTACCTAAAACTTTTTGAGTTTGGTTAAAAAGGATGTTGAAAACATGTTAGATACTCCTAACTGTATAAAATAACAGGTTAAGCCAAAGAGGGAACCATTTAATACGCAAGCAGTATTTAGAGGGACAGGTGGCTGTATTACAAAATCATCCTGCTTAGCTTAACACATGATTTTCAAAGGAAATGCAGTCCGAGGAGAAGTTTTCAGGCAAGAATAAGGTTGTAAAAACCGTAAACTTCTGTTCAAACTTCTAAACTATTTAAGTCAGTGCTTAGTAGACACTATAAACTACACCAGGGTTTCTCAACGTCAGCACTATTGACATTTGGGACCAGATAATTCTTCACTGTGGGGAGCGTCTTGTGCCCTGAAAGAGGTTTAAGAATATCCCTGGCCTTTACCCAGTAGATGACAGAACACCACCCTCACTCTAATTGTGACAACCAAAAAATGTCTCTAGACATCTTCAAATGTCTCCTGAAGAGCAAAAGCAGCCCCATGGAGAGCCGTTAAGTCTGACGAAAGAGATTCTGACGATCTTTATGACATTTTCCACAGAAGCCTCAAATGCTCAGAGTAGAGACAGGCCTGTCTCAAAAAGAACTGTTGGTGTATCTTTGGTTGAATAGAATGGGCCAACATCGGATGCATAGAAATTCCACAAATTTTTTAGAGACCGCATTATTATTAACAAATGACCACACCAAATTAGACAAAACTGGAATGATTACTCAAGTTGCCAAAAGACTTCTGAGCCTTTCTAAGGGCAAGTAGCAGGCTATAAAAAAGCTACTACACTACAAGCACAGACTATTTTTCAAATAAAAGAAAAAAATGTATGAGCAGGTCAATCCAAGAGTCCAGGGAGAAGAGCTGAGAACAATGGAAAATAATGGACTGGAGAGTCACTCCTTGGGAGCAGAACCGGGTCCTCCCAAAGGAACATTCTCTGCTCCCAATGTGAGGGCCTTGGCAACAGGCCCCTTTCGAGACCTCAGAAAAGTCACACATCAACAGAGTGTCACGTGCCTCTTGTTTCCCCCCCTTTCAGTGAGGATCTCTTGTGACTATCGCATTCCTTGCTCACTGTCGAGCGCTGAACGTGAGAACAGATAACTTGACTTTTTATTTTATAGGTTTCTGAATCAACAATAACTATATCAAAGGATCCCCATGAAATATGATTGCAGGTTTTGTGGTCTTGGATTTTTAAGTTATCCCATGAGATATCCAGTGAGATACCTGGATGATGAGTCCGATTATCGAACGAGACTTCTAGGGGTTCTGGTAAGAAATGAATGTGATTTGCATTGTGAGGGGAGTAAAGCATTAAGGTCTCAGGGTGGACTGTGGTGGAGAACGTTTAAGTATGGTTCTTCACTAATGCATGCCTTGCATCCTCATGGCCTCTGGTCATCTCCTTTAACACTGAATCTGTCTGAGGTCTAGCTATATGGCTTATTTTGGCCAACAGCACAATAGTGAATCTACTCGATGTAAACAGATGATTGAGAAGAGCCCATCTATTGGAGCTTGCCCTCTCTTGATGCTCTCTGACCTTCTACATTTCCACCTTGTTCAGATGCCTGGACTAGCCTGCTGGCTTAAGGGAGACACGTGACTGTGGCCACTCTCATCTCAGCTGACGTCAAGCCCCCAGAGCAGAAGCAACTCAGAGGCGGAAGCAGCAGCTAAACATAGAAGCATGAGTGAACCTAGCCAAGACCAGCAGAATCGCCTGGCTTGTCCCAAGTGAAACTGCTAGCCCATATACAAAATTGTGAGCAAAATAAGTGGTCGCTGTATTAAGCCAGTAAATCATGGGGTCGTTTGTAATATACGCCTCAAACAATTATCCCCAGAAAAATGTGTTGCTAGTTGTAATTCATGTTAAAAATACTTTAAGTATGTTAGATTTCCATACCCCACATTTCCTTTTCACTGCGCTTGCACAAAGCCTACCATAGTGGGTCCTCAATCCATCTTTATGAAGAGAAGGTAATTGCAATCAGCCTGTAATTGGTTTAGATAGTGGCATCACATTTTTAGCTACCAAATTGTTTTTTTTTTTTTGATGACTTGGAAAAATATTTCACCTTCAGATCAGTCCTCTTTTAATTTCAAATGATTCAGTGTCTCCCTTTCCTTTCATCCAGTTCTAAGGGAGTCTTTGTGGTTAAAGCAAGATTCTGTCAAAATCCTCACAAACTAAGATCAATATGATGATTTATGAGCAGTTGCTATTTTCCTTTAAAAAATATTCTTAATGATGAGGATGCCCCTTATTAATAAGGTTATAGAGACAGAGCTTATTTGCATAACCATACTAAAATGGGGCTAGAGAGGGCAGCTCTTCAACCCCATGTGTGAGGAAAATCGAAAATAGCAATATGCTCAATAGGCTATGTGCACGGTTCTAATCACAGGGCTCTGCATGTCACTTTATTAATTAACATATAAATAGCTGCTATTTAAATCTCTGTCTTTGAATGAATCACTGTAAGACACATCAACTAGATATTCCTATTAATGAGATGGCATTGCACAATATAACAGAAAATGGGTATCTCTATTAAGACACTTGGAAATTGGAAGAAATGATGAAGAGGGTGGCAGATGTCTTCATCAGACAAAGAGCCATTTGACAGGCACCCAGATCCACTGACCTAGATACTGCTGGGGAGTGGGAAGTGAGCCAGAATGGTGTGGGGGACACAGAGGTATATGTACTATCTATTTTTTAAAACTTCTAAAAAATTCTTTCTATTTTATTGAAGTACAGTCAATTACAATGTGTATTACCTATTATGAAAATATTTTCTTACTGCTTTTTTATAGTTTGATGGGGTTCTTTTCACAACAGATCCCAGGCAGTGTCATTTCATTTAAAGACAGGGCTGCACCTGACAGAATGGGAAAGAAGTTATGCGTGGTCCCTACTATCTCTCATTTAAAACGAAATCATTTCTACCTCCCATTGAAAAATAGCTTGTTAGACATTGTTCTGGCCTATTAAATATCAAGTAATATAATTTTGCAGCATATGATATGTTTATATACTGTATATAATTTCCTATATATAATATATATGTGCTCTATATACATGAAAAATAATTTTCTTGACTAAAAATTATTTCCTAGTCAACAATAAAAATGTAATATCTGACAAAATTTCTGTACTGAAAAGTGAAGAGAAACAAATACTGGCATGTCCCTATTTAAATGAAATTAGAACATTTAGTTAAAAAATTATTACTCAGGTATGTTATTTTTATAGGTCTTTTCAGTTAAAAAATTAAATTGTATGTAGCTTTATCACATAGGTTAAATACATGATTTCATATATTGAGATCCTTTATGACCTTACATAAATAATCCTTTCTAATACTATATAATTATTTTATAAAAGAATAATATTTTATTTCACAGCAATAGTTGCATATAGACGTTTCCTATATATATGGGTACTACATATCTTAGATTTTCTTTAAGAACTCTCATTTCAAGTATTTCCTGCATTCTTCAGTAGGTCATTAAGCCTAGTATTCACCAATACTGCTTAATCTGCTTAATAAAAATTGCCTAATAAAAACCTTATCATTAGAGAATAAAACCTTTTTAATAATTAGAAAGTGATATACTGAAAACCTCCTTACAATTAAATCAGTTTTTGCAGGTTCTTTGAGAACCATAAATCCCACAGCGGCTAACTGAGTGCAATGAAGTGGGTACAGGCGTAAATATTTTTGGACTATATGATGTTGACTTATCTTTAGTTTCGGTGTGCATTTTTTCATCATAAAGTCTTTTAAAATGAGAGATTCCTTTATCATTCTTTTGCCATCGAGATTTAATTCAGATTTCAATGACTAAATCATTCGCCATCATTTCAATTGGCAATGAACTCATATCATTTTATATTGTATCAAGCTATTTTCAGTGTCAAAGCCTAATCTTTCACAGGAGATTAAATGACACATGTTCATTTAAAAAAAGGCTCCCAATATTTATTCCATTAGTATACGTAGGTCCATTTTTAACCTGTTGATTGCAGAACTGGATTTGATTATATGCAACACTGCTTCTGACTTAGATATTCAGATTCTAGGTATTTAAGTTTAAAAAATATTTTATATCTCAAGAATGTAATAATTTTAAAAACCTATTAATATAAACTTTTTAAATTTCATCTAAGGCAATTTCTGTGTTTTTCATTTATAATGGCTTCTCCTGTAATATTCTCTACCCTTGCAACAATTTTTAGTTTTATATCTGTCAAGTAATTATGTCTTCTTTATTCTTTCAAAAATACGTAAGAACTTTCATACTCCCCAATAACTCTGTATCTAAATATTTGCATGGATATGCTTAGCTAGAGCTGTAAATGTGTACTTATTTCTTCTTTATTTCATATGTCATAAATCAAAATAAGTAGAAAAAAAAGAATAGCTTAGAGTAGATTTTCATCATCCCACCAATAAATACTTCATCATCACTTTTTTTTCACTGGTTGAATCAAAAGATATTACAGCAATGTTTTGGATGTATCATGCAACAGTTTAAACACATTCATCACTTAAATTACACATTAATATCTTTCTCTCAACACACATATAACACAAATGCCATCACTGTTTACAACTGACTGATAGGGAAACACGCCGAAAGTGGTTGCATGACTTTCTGCAGACCATGCTCTTGAGCATACGTTCTGAACCACTGCTGGGTAATAAGTTGACTTCAGGATATCTAGCCAACAACAAGTTTCCTGAAATTGTATTTCCCAGAATTTGTTAATTTACTGCACTGGACTTAATTACTGAAGATACCTCTTGTTGCAGATTTGTCATTTCTCATTTCTCACTGCTGTTTCCTTCACATGTGAACAATAAATTGTATTCATATCTGACTCAATGTGAATTATTTCACCTAAATTAGATACAGTTTAGATATCTTCACAGTATTGCTACAAATGATAAAATATCAGCTATCAGTTTCTACGTTGAGTATAAAAATTTCACTGGAGTTAAACAGTCCCAACAAACCCTCTTTTAAATGCAAAACATTTCAGTGCTGTTGTAAGTTGTATAATATTCTGATAGATTCAAAACTGGACACACCAGAGGAAGTTTAACATGGAACAAAAAGTCTTTGGTGTCCTGTGCGTGTGTACATCTGTACAAAAATTAGTGACAAATCCTAGGCAGAAAAATCTAAATGTAGCCTACCAGTCATGTCTCTAAAATCAGGGAGCTCGTTTTTGAGAGGCTTGTGCTGAAGTGCACCATGATTTACAGCTCACCAGAGCCTCCAACAGTGCTACATAAATACTTCATGAAATATTGTATTGAGAGCATTAGCATTCTGAGATTCAGCAGAAATTATTTATATGCCTTGCCATTTGGTAACCAATTTTTGTCAGTAAATATGGAGACATGAAGAACTCATATGTTTTGTTTATAGTTGAGAAGTCTTGCTCGGGAATTTACTATAAGCTGAGGCTTTCCCTGCTGAGATTCTATTAAGTCTTCATTGCAATAAAAGCAATTTTTTTAATATCACAGGATTAGTATCATTAGGAAATGCTGCATGTTTTGCAATTTGAGTTTGTTCTAGGGCATCTTTTACATATCTTCAGTAAACTTTAAGAAGCTGACCACTTTCCATGGGCCAAACATACATTTCCTTTCTTCACCCAACCACAGGAAACACAGAAGAAAACCTGCGTAAGTGAGATTCGGAGAAGACGAAAACTATCATTCCAAATAAACACAAGCACCACCTTCAGACTATTTAACATTTAATTTAAAAAATATTTATATATAAAATACAGAAATAGACGCTATATAATGTTTCTACTGTCTTTAATCCTTTGAGCACATCACATTCCTCAATTAACACCAATTTTAAGTCATTACATTGCATCACGACTTTAGGGTGAATTAGATGAAGAAAGATAGCCTGTTCTGTCTCTATTATCAAATAATTCCTCTGGTCCAAGCAACAAGCCTAGTGCCATAAATACAAAAATGAGACACCGTGTGGTGCCTGCCATTGCAGTACTTTTAACTTAGTAGGGAAGCAAAAAAAGATGTGCACATCATACTACAAGGTATTGAAAAGTAACTGGTATGACAGATTAACAGAGTGATACTACAGACAACAAGGAAGACTGCTGTTGAGTAAGAAAACCAGAAATTGCTTCACAAATTAAGTTAATAATGCTAATATCCAGAAACCTCTAACATACACCTAGCTTAAAATGTTTAGGGCAAAGATAATTCTATCCACGATATCAGAGTAAACATATGTCAACTTTTTTCCTGTTTCAATGTATTATTTTAATACACATCCTTCTAGACTGTTTTCCTGATTCCAAGGATCTGTGGGAATGACAGAGGACATGTTCTAAGTGTTACATTTGTTAGTGATTTAAATTTATGTTTAAATTTATCATCACCTTTATACTTTGGAAACTGACATGTTTTAAAAGTGCTGACTCAAAATTTTTTCTGTTACAATTCACTACTTTAGTTCCCTCTTGTAACCAGATAAGACTCTGAAGCATTATATATGAACTTAACAAGACAGATTAATATGCCTTTAAGTCTAAATCCCTGAAGATATTAAAGCATAGCCCATTTCTCCATTCTTTCTTTCATATCAGTTCACAGACGAGAAGATCATTTAACAGACACCTATGTATGCACATGCCCCTGATCCTTTGATGTGACTGTGAGCCTACAAGGTAGATCTGAAACCCGAGGGAATCATTAGTTGGTTTGTCTGGTTTGTTTTTTTATTTTTGAAACTGATATGCCCACCCTCCACTACATAAAGAGAATTTCTGTGCTAGCTTCATCCTGCCAGTACGTGAACAACAAGAACAACAAAATCACATTCTTGTTTTTCTTAAAAGCAAACAAACATGAAACTAAGAACAATCAGCCAAATAAAAAACATATAAAACCCCTTCTTATTTCTGGGTTTATTGTTATTTATTTTTGCTCAGTTAACTTTCTTGGATCAATAGGTCATAGACTGAAAACAATTTATGAACTTATTGAACTACTATACTTATGGCCCTCATCCAAAAATTCAAATCTTGTTATCTTTATTAGGGAGAGTTACAGATAAAGATCTCTCAAAAGTAAGGTCTCCGTGGAACATGACTTATCTCTTTTTTATGAAGGACCTAAAGACAGAATATTTGCAATTCCAAGCTGCTTTGATGTGGAAATCTCTGCACATAAGAACCATATCAGAATCGTGACTGAAAACTACTATTGATCACTTGTGTGGGAAACCTGAGCAAAGCGCCCATCATCTTTCAGTGTCTTCTGTAAGAATTAGGAATTATATAGAACCTAGAATCTCAAGGAAACTAGACACACCATCCATGTGTAGAATTTACTTATTTATGTACTTATTTGTGATTTGGTGTACAACACAGGTGTTTGAAAGACATCATTCCAGTGGTTGGGATGTGGAGTATCCCACTAGGAAGTAATAATGGAATGAGGAATAAAGATAAATACAAGCACTCCCAGGCACACTGCCATGCTTGGGTGATTTGTTTTGGTACCAATTTCATTTCGTTCCTACAAAAAGAAAAAAACAAAACCCTTCTAAACCTCTGGATACTTACATTTTTCTTCTAAGATCATAAAGGCAATAAACATGCTTACAGTGGTTTCTAGACTTGGTGCTAAAAGCTGTGATTTAGGAAACAATCAAAATTTAAATGGAGAAAATTAGAACATAAAATAACTTGTCGTCACATAAATTATTTTTATGATGTACTACTGTAGCTATGTTATGCATAGGCATGTTCTCATTTAAAACTGGGTCGCTTGAATTTTGTTTATGCCTTGACAATATGCATGCTTTTTTCCCCTGCTATAAAAAGGTCCTAAATGCTTTCTGCATATTCTATAAGCACATCCTACAGAGCTTTTAGTAATAAAGCACTGACTTAAAGGTTAGAAGAGTTACTATAAATTTGTGACTGTGCCCCACTCTGAGCGCCTCTGCTTCCACGGCCTCGAGGCACTTCATTTGTCAGGACCAATACTGTGGACTGACAGATGACTGTCTACTCTGACTAATTCAGGGGCACAATACTGCAATGCTGATGCTGTTGAATAACGGGATAGCTTAGTTTACTGACATGATAGTCCAGTAACTTTCTTTTTCTTACCCTGGTATATTTTAAATGTAACAGAATTTGTGAATACGTCCCCAATTAAAATTCCAGTGGCATCGTTTCCTGTTTCCTACATGGGTAGCTACCGGATCAAAAACATAATTCTGGCCCCATTTATGCCTTCTTATCAAAAAAGCCATCTGAACAGCTCATTGGGAAAAAAAGTAGTGTCTTTGACAGAATAACTTTAGATCTAGTGATTATAGGTATGTTTAAAGTGGGGGTGGACTATTTACAGAATGTCTCTCGGTGAGAATGATAAAACAGGGTGGGGTACTGCTATTCTGAGATTATCAAATAGCGTGGGGATTAAAGTAGAGATGGCCCGTTGAGAACAAATGTTCTATACTCTTCAGCTGGCCAAGTTGCACATATGGTTTAAACTGTTCTCTGCCATTTTCTTCCTCTGCCTTTCCTTCCATCCTGAATATGCAAATTCAATGTGTGGATGCTGAATCTTAAAAATTATACAACCTTCTCACTTAGCCTAAACTGATTTTAGCATAAAAATTCTTCAGTCATATTCACAAAATTGACTCTGTGAAGCTGGAGAGATATCTGCGTCAAAAACTTGTTTTTTTCCCTAGTCCCGTCCGTTGGTGTGGTTTTTTTTTTTTTTTTCCTTCTCTTGGGAAACTATTGCATTGCCAAGAAAAATCTGCCTTTACCCTTGCAAGTGCACCATTCTCTCCTCTGCTAGGGTACCACCTGTCAATAATAGCTCATGTGTCTCCGGCACTTTCCAATTTAAGAAGTGATCGCAGCACCTCAACTGATGTGAACAACCATCCCTGTGGCAGGTAAAATGCTAGTATCTCCCTGCAGATGGGGAAGCTTAGGTCCAGATTAGTCAGTGAGTGACACAACTGAAACTAGAACCCATATCTAGTTTGTTTGTCCATGACACCTACCCTGTGCTCAGGCAAGCTCTAGAATGGAAGTCAGAAAAATGTGTTCTCAGAGAAACTTTGTTGGTGCAGTACTTGTGCAAAAAGGTGTGTGTGTGTGCGTGCACATGTATGCACACCTACAAATAAAAAGAAAATGCAATGCAGCTCCTGCCCTAGTGAGCATAGACCCAGCCTAGTTGAGGCACAGCCAGGTCAACCAGGAGAGCAGGAGGTCCCCGACAGCCTCCCAGAAGAGGGGCGGCCCTTCCCCCCGCCTACGCTGCATGCCCACCCCTGCTCCTAGCCACTCCACCAGCACATCCTTGTACCCCACCATACTCAGCTTCTAAAGTTGCTTAGATCCTCCTTTCCGCATCTTACCACGATAAAAATAAACTCGTTCTCAGTTTCTGTACTGCAAAATCTTGTCAGTGGTTCTGTCAGGTAGACAGCTTCTCTCATATCTGCCTTTTCATTTTGAAAGAAGTATGTCATTTTTGAAAATATAAACAGAAGTATATAGGAACAAAACTAAATTTCTGAACTTAGAAAAATAAGATTTTACCATAATGAGATTCCCATCATAGAGCTGAGGAGCAAAGGGTTAGGTCCAAATTAGGGATGTGGACACTCCTTGTGTTTCAGCCACTGAGTTTTTCTTAAATTATACCCCTTTGATTTCCTATTTCTTTTTTCTGTGTACATCTTTGATGTTTTGAAAGACTTAGTGTAATGCTGCGGATTTGGAACACAACATAATTGATGGGTTATCAGTATAAACAAATCCACATTAATGCAAAGTTAGAAATATGTTACAAATGAGTGTGCTCAAATTTGTTTTCTCGGATGTGACTGGCAATTGCTCTTAAGGAACAACTCACTATTTCCTCTTTCAAGAGACTCATGACAGTTGAGCAGCAATCCGGAATGAATAAACCCACGGGTGGTGAACAGTCTCACACATCCCAACAGAAAATAATTGCAGCATCCGTTTCTAAAATCTGTAGCAAAGCTTCTGAACAGATTCTCTCAAACTCTATTACAGCATATACTCAATATGGATTCTATAAAGATGAAATATCACAACTCACTTTTGCTAAATTCAATGTAGACTTTAAATTTTCAATCAAACAACTGCCTTGATTATAAAGACAATATAAAACTAAAAACAATCAAGAATACCTCAAATGTCTCCATGTATCATGCAGCAACTATACGTCAATGAAATGAAGTATTTTAATTCCATCATTTTGGAGGACAAGGTAACTGCTGAGTTTGAGTACTCTGCAATTTCACAATTTGACATCAACTATTCTCCTTTATGCACTTCAAATAACTCACAAAAAATTATTTTAAAAATAAACAGGTAAAGGTAAAGCAGTATTTATACAGAGAAATTTTCCAATAGCTATTGATATTTCACATCAGATCTTGAAAGACAAAATACAAGAACCTGCTGTCTGTGATCTCTGAAATATCTTATCATCTTATCATCATCAGCAATACTATGGTTGGTTAAGAACAGTAGAAAGTACTTATGGCAGGTGTTCAGCCTTTTCTAGAATGTTGAGTGTTATGGCTTAAGATTTTAAAGATCTCAACAATAAGAAGTATTTTATTTTTTACTTTGTCAATGTACAAAGAGAATGTCAGAATTATGCCAGATAGAAATCAAACTGACTTTTTGTAAATCAATATGAATGCCGTTAATCAGAGCATTCATTTTAATTAAATATGTATCATTTTAATTTACAATAAGTATATATTATATAGTATATATTTTATACATATAATTTAAAACATATAATGCATATGATATTAACCATTGTTTTCATTAGAATTGGCCAATTGCCACAACAAGCAATCCATAAATTTGGGGGCCAAACATAATAAAATTTTACTATTTTATTTCCTAATTATCTAATGGTCCATCACAGCTTTTCCTGGTTGTACAGCTCTCCTTCAAATTGTCATTTTTTGTCTTGGGCTCTGACAATTTTTATTCTACCCTCCTTTAAGTTTGGGAAGTTATTCACTGAATGGTCAATTAACCAACCTAAAAAATTAGGAATAGGAAGAAATCTGGGGAAAGATCAGGGAGAAAGCCTCAGGGTTCATACTTCTTGTGGATTTACCATGGGACTAGTGTTATGATTTGATTCTAAGCATTCGATCTCCTTAACGCCCCTTGTCCTACCCCCAGTAGCCCTTCTACGTCTAGTTTTCCCCAGGAATCTCCCTCCTTATCCCAGGAGAAAGAACCATCTGCCCTTGTCCCTTCTTTTATCTTGAAAATACTGATGCATTGAGTTGTTTTCTTCTTCAGCTAAGGGCAAACAACCATTCACTTAAAAATATTAGTATTCTTCTAGAGGAAGCCCAGTGGAAGCACACATACTGTAAACATGTTAATTTTATTAATTTCTTGTACTTGCTTCTTGTGAGAAATTAACCCTGACATCACTTGAGCATGAGATGATACCTTGATGAGAAGATTCCCATTATCCTGGGTATACACATTAGATGCAAATACTTTTTAATAATTGGAATGGAAGATCCCATAGCCAACTACAAATCTTATCTTGTTTCTTTACATTTCTGCTTTAATAGAAAGAGAATGAGGAATCTCCATTCATTTTGCCACACTAGTAAAATCTGAAAATTGAGTTGTTTGTGTTATACAATTGTATAGCTGGGTGCTGGGACAGATTAATTGTGTAGAGGACAGATGCTGGAACTACCATGATGTCTCAATATTCTGCTAAAAAATGCCAAATATATCTCTCTTTTATCAGACACATTTTTTAGAGCAGATTTAGGTTTACAATGAAGTTGAAAGGAGGGTGTATTTCCATACATGTATAGCTTCCCCATTATCAACACTCCCTGCAGAATGAACCTTTTTTTTTCTTTAACAAAGAATGAATTTTTTGACACATCAAAATTACCCAAAATTTATAGTTTATCTAAGGGTTCACTCTTGGTGATGTATATTCAATGGGTTTGGGCAAATATATATTGACGTATATCCGTGATTATAATATGCAAGGTATTTTTCACTGCCCTAAAAATCCTCTGTGCAATGCCTATCCATTTCTCATCAAATATAATACTCAAACTGATATCCAATATGTATTTCTCACACAATACACAGCCTGGGTCTTTATAGTACTGTCGTTGCTTTTTATCAAAATACAGAGAGTGACAATTTCAGGTTCAGAAATGGAGATTAACAATCATAAAGCTCATATTAACCACCATAGCTCATAAAGCATTTAGTTATCATTTCCCAATAAATAACCCTCATAAACTGTCAATGAAAAGGTTTGGATACTTCTATTTATCTTAGCCTGAAGATTTTAAGTTCCTGTTACCTAATAGTTACATTACTTTAACTGTGATTGGCAGTTTCCATTACTGATGTAGTTTATTTAATCAATTTCTATATGATGGAAGGAAAGAGACCCTTGAAGAAATCAAATTATTACTTTAAATGGTTTTTATTTTTTGATTAAAAATTTTTTTTATTGAAATATAGTTGATTTATCAGGTTTTAAGTGTATAGCAAAGTGATTAGGTTATAGCTATATATATGTATTCTTTTTCAGATTCTTTTTTACTATAGGTTATTACAAGATGTTGATTATAGTTCCCTGTGCTATACAGTAGGTCCTTGTTGTTTATATATTTATATGCAATAGTGTGTATCTGTTAATCCCAAATTCTGAATTCATCCCTCTCCCCAGTATCCCCTTTGGTAATCATAATTTTGTTTTCTATGTCTGAGTCTATTTCTAGTTTATAAATAAGTTCATTTGTATCATTTCTTAAGATTCCACATATAAGTGGTATCATGTGATATTTCTCTTTGTCTGACTTCCTTAGCTCTCTATTGTATCTGTGTTCTTCCCTTCCTTACCAAAAAACTTGACAAGAAAAAGCTAACTTAATTGAGGTTGCCTTACTACATAAAAGGAGATTTTTATTCATAATTATATTATTATTATTCAAGGAACCTAAATATGTATAGCGCTATCTATTTTAATGTATACAATTTCAGAAATAAAATAATACATAGAATGGTGGCAATAATTTTTAAAATATTTTTTCATTAATTTGTTTTGCTCATCTCACAGTAATTTAGTTCTAATATGGACAGAATAATGAAAGCACCAAGAGGATAAATGAGTGACCCTTATCAGATAATTGTCACAGGGTCAAGACTAGCACATACTTTGCTCTCCTAATTTTAGTTTGCACTCTAGGCCTTTACCAACGTTATGGGGAATGATAAATCATTCTATGTTTTAATTACCACATTCATGCTTATTTTGAACTAGCAAGGAAGTGTGTGTGTGTCTGTGTGTGTGTTGTTTTGTTTTGTTTGTGTTTTTACTCCTGTCTTCCTCTGGGCTACAGGTCTAAGTATTTCAGGATATACCATAACTTACTACATTCTAAAATTTCATTCTAAGTAAAGACCTGGGTTTATGAATGAGGTCAAGTTTAGGCCAAGTTGATGTCTTTTGAATCTGTTGCCTCCTTTGCTATCAGAACAAATTTCCTACTTGAAAACTTTAACATCTTTCACATGGGTTATCACAAGGACTTCCTAACTGCTCTCCTGGCCTTTATTCTACTGAGGAGACTTAGTTTTAAACAGCTTTGAAAAATGTCTGTCTGAGTATATCACTCCTCTGTACAGTATCTTTCTTCTTATCTCTTCCAGGATCTCCATGATCTGGCCTTTTCCTGCTTCTGCCTTCTCAAACCACACTGCCTGCATCTCCGCACCTCACTATCTTCCTGACATTCTAAATCTCTGGCAGTCCCCTAATGGGTTTAGACACTTTATAACTACTACATTTGTTTACTCCTGGGCCTAGAACACTTCATCTGCTTGATGATCTTTCGAGTATTCTTTGAAGCCCAGTTTAAGGATCTCCTGCTCAGGTAGCTACATCTCCTATGAGCCATCCTTGCAAACATGTACCTCCAGATTCAGCTTGCTTACTGTGATGTATTACAATAAGCTCCACATGCTTGCTGTCTAAACACTCATCTGAATTTCCTTGAGGATAATGAATGGACTATTTTTGTGTCATGAGTCTACAGCCATGCAACCTGACACACAGTAGTTGCTTTATCAATGTTTGGTAAATAAACGAACGTTGCTGGAACAGCATTTAAATCTGTGAGTCAAAATCTGTTATACTCCTAGATGAGAACAAGCTTACTCACAGCAATCACATTTTTAGAAGAAGTCACATTTACTTTGAACCTGACTATAGGTAACCTGAATTAAAACTTATTTTTAACTGACAGGATTCAGAGAGTGCAAATACAATTCCAAAAAAGCTCTCAATGACTATTCACGTGAGAACTCTGACTTCAAAACACAAGAAAGAGGAGGTTTAACAATATAATCTCAGTATACTAAAATTTGATAATTTACACATTATACTGTCAAAGTGGTGCTTATAATTTTGGGCTTCTGTTCAAATTTAGTTTCATGTTTTGTGGCAAAAATATTCATCTATAATAACAGCTGTGCTCTTCAAATGTAACTACTATTTGTATTTTGATCCTGGCATTAACATCTGTATGAAGTAGAGAATTTATAAAACATATTTGAATTAGTCTATTCAAATAAACAGTGTATACGGTCTGTGTGTGTGGCTCATGAAGTGGGAGGATTTACTTGTCTGTAAGGTCAGATGTGCATTAATGCTGTTTTGTTCTTGGGCAAATTGAATTCTATCTCTAACGCAGTTTTAGTGTTACAGTCTTAAGTGTTAAGTTATACAAAAGTTTCACAGTAATTTTAGTGTCCATGGTTTAATTAGCGTCTTTGATATTTATTTCAGTGTTTTTTTCAGCACCAACTATGTTAGAAAACAAGGTAGACTGTTCTTCAGATTTCCTGGGTGAAGCTTTTGTACTAACATTTCCTCAAGAGGAGTAGGAACTGAATGCTCATTATGATAGGTTTTTTTTTGTTTTTAATGGAAGTACAGGGGAATGAACCCAGGACCGTGTGCATGCTAAGCTTACGCTCTACCACTGAGCTATTTCCCTCCCCCGTGACAGTTTTTATCATGTACACTTCTCACTGTTAACTCGCATCACTATTTGAAAGCGAAAGCGTAAGAGTAAAGTCAGGTGAAGGGCTTCCTCAATGTGTTTTCTTCTCTCTGTCTGTCTCTTTTTAGTAACAGTGCAGGGCTTATCTTCCTCTTTTCCTGTGTCATTAAATCCTATGAGATTTTAAAGTAGTGCTCTCCTATGTCCACAGATAAAGGGATGTAAAGTTTGAAGCTGATAATTTGTGAACAGACTTATTAGGAAAGGTAATATTTGCTGCTGATATTACCCCTTGTGTGTGTGTTCTCTTCCTTTAAAAAGCCAAGATCTAAGCTGTGACAACAGAAATGCCTGAATGTTGAAATGAAAAGTCACCTGTAAATACTTACAGTCATGTAGAGACACAAAATCATCACTGAAAAACAATTTTACAGCTATTCCAATGACATCAACTGGTGATTCTATCCTTAAAACAACAGCACTTAACGTGCCACCATACAGACTTACAGACAAGACTGCCTTTTCTGTATTCAGTGGATCTGCTCTGTTTCTGAAAATAAAACAAGTAAGACACACACTTCCTCCAAAAGAAGACAGGACCAGCCACTCTGTACTTCAGCTGTATGTTTTCTAACCTCAGGAGCATCTGCCCCTGACAGCAGGTGTTTGGCAGTTTCCTGGGGCTTAGGAGGGAGTCAGCTGCAGAAGGATGGCCGCATTGTGTCAGGGCCAGTGGGTTCCACACTCACCCTGGAAATCACCTAGCAGAGTTCATCATGTAGCAAATGATGCATGGAACTAGGGGAAAAACATCTCCCATACAGCAAGCCTTCTGTTCTCTCAGATCACATACATTAATATGTGCCGATAGCTGCATGGTGGTGTTGTCCTTTATTCTTATTTCAGAGCATTAGAGTAAGTTTCAGAAGGGATAGTTGCATTATCTCTATAAAGATGAGAAAATCTATTTGAAAGGATGTTCAAATAAATTGGGAAAGAAGAAAAGATATATAAGGAAGCTAGATAGAAGAGATAGTCTGATCACCCCAAAGGTTATCATGCTGAGAAAATGAGACCTGATTTTCTTGTTTTGTTTTGTGTTCTCCATCTCCATGACCATGGGTCCTTAAAAATACTCTTTTGCCCTTGCAATGTGATGTCTAATACTCAGCTTGACATGAATTGCTTTAGCTATTTCTTACCGTTCAGAATTTATAAACTTCAGCATCTTTTTTATTGAAAAATGCTTTTTAAAAATTAATTAAAATTGTCTTAAGAGTTCAACATACTGTTGAAAAGAGAAATTAGTTCTTTGTATAGCAAAGAACTAGGAAAAGAGAGGTGCTCCATTCTAAGACTGAGTAGGCTAAGCAAATATTAGAATTTAATTATATATTGACTATCTCTTTCCTTTGAGATTGTTCATTATTCTTCTTACTTAAAAAAATTTAAAGTTATTAATTAAGCAAGCACAGTCAACATGGTCTTCTACTACTTATTTTTAGGGAGTTCATACTGTTAAAAACCAGACATATAGGTCTAAAAGATGTATGCACATAAAAATATATAACACAATTTCATAAATTTTTGAAGGGGTGGTGTAAAAAAAAGTCCAGAGATTAATGAAGATGAGGATCAATTTTCAAAAACACGATGTGCAAAACATTGGTAGTGCTGGTCCGGGAGAAGAGATTGAATGAATTAAAAAAATTTACGAGTTTTCATAGAAGTAACAATTATCTATCAAGTTCCCAGCAAATGTTCAATGTTGCTAACCTTCACTGCCTGGGAACTATTTAGTCATAACAGCTTCAGCAGCAGTGGCAGCAGCAACAAGCAGCATATATTGCATGCTTCCTATCCACCAAGCCCTCTCTTAAATATGCTGTATGGCTTTGCACACTAATATGTAGTGGGCTGAAATCCAAATGGATGCTGACTGACTTTAAAGCCTATGTCCTAATCCCTAAATTGCCTTGGAGACATTAAGTAAAATATAAATCTTGAAGCTTCCTTTGGCGGAGAACATCTCAAAGTACACAACAGTAAATGAGTAGGTACAGGTTTTTTGACAGATTATGCAGTTGGATAAAGGGAAGAAGGAAGTCAGTGAACACTGGGCTAATGAGGAGAAGCTCTTTGGTGGATGTTTTGAGCTGAAGAGTGGGTAGCACCTACATCTTGGTGTTAAAGGTAATGGGGGTGGTGGAGAAAGAAAATTCCAATTTAGAAAAATACATGAAACAAGGCACAGAACATAATGTATTCATGAGACTGAATGTGATTAAAGAGTATGAACTGGCAAAATTCAATTCAATTCAAAATTGAGTTTTTGAGTCCCCCCAACATTCTCCATAGCCCAGCCCAACATGATGCTGTGGCAGAAATCACTGAGCTGTGAAGTAAAGTGCCAGCTGAAACAAAAGATGAGAAGAGTAGCTATCCGGAGCTTATTCTTGAGAATGACTCATTCAGCTCTAAGATTTGTTTTCCTCAGTCTAAAATGATTAGCTACAGGGCTTGAATAGCTATGTACATTCAAAGAATGAAAATGTCTTTGTATCTGGGAAATAAAGGCAAAATGAAATGGGCACTAGGACAAAGATGTGGGCATTTTCAATAATAATTTTTCCTTGATGCAAAATGTTTTTCCTGGACTGACCACTCCAAATACAGAGCAATACACTGTCCTTTTTACCTGCTTCTTCAGAGGTGGAGAGGAAGATACTGGACTATCTACTGAAAAAGAAGACCAATTCAGCAAAGAACAGGTTGAGATTAAAATTCCAGGTTCATCTGTTAGACATTGAAGAACTCATTTATCTTATCACAGAAATTTAAAAAATAAATTCATCTCTACTATTTTTAATTTCATGAAATAATTTTTTAAAGTTATTTTTAAGCTTATGAAGTCAGAATAGATAAAAATATTACCTAGATGATTTCAGCCTAAAATACATGTCCTAGATTAGTGGAGTATATATGAATGATTTAAAAAAAAGTATGAGTGTAGACATAGGGTTGACAAGCTTTAATTTTTTTTTCCAGAAAGAGTACATAATAAAAGAAAATTACTGCCACTCTCTCTTTCCATACTTTAAAAAAGCACAATAGATATTTTAAATATAAAGTACATAATCTTACAATAAAGAGTTGTCACTTGAAGAAATTTAAGTTGAATAGATTTGCTACATTTTTCTTATTTTTGTTATTTCCTGGAAAAGCAAAAATGTTACCAATGACTGACCCTGGTCTGTGGATGGAACTAGAAACACCAACCTAATTCCACCTGGGATGTAGGAGGCCCATGTCAGCTGGTGACTTATTATTGATGGTAGCATTGACCATAATATATCAACACCCATCTACTGCGTATTTTACAGAGATGAGAAAACTAATGTCACATGATTTAATATGTTTCCATCTTAAGCTAATATGTCCGTAATTCGTGTTCCACGTAAAGGGTATTTTTTTAAAAAGTGAGGAGCTTCATTTTTATGGTAGCTGTTTAATATCTGAAAATAGTCAATTGAAAAATAAAGCAAGGTGAAGCACCATATTTATTTCTTTCATACCATTTTTAAGAACATGTAATATAATTATTTTTGAATGATTCTGCGTAGCCTGGGAGTCACAAAACATTAACTTTTAAATAAGATAGGGCTGTTACACATTAAAATCCTCAATTGTGCAAAGTACCAATATGATTTTGGTTATAATATTTCAAAATCTAGATTTCATAATATCTAAAAATTACACTATTAGTGCAACAAAGATGTACATTTTATTTAAAATCTAAAATTAGACTACAGAATTATTTGATAGCAGATAGAAAAAACCTGGTATGTGTCTTCACCTTTTTTCCTACCAAGATTATATTAATTTAATCTACATTTTAAATTGTTCAGAGACATTTTCCTGTACTATTTTCACTAGATTGATGCAATCTGTGTAGGAATATGAGGAAATGCTCTCATTTTTAAATTATGGAGTTATAAATATCAGGTAAGGATTTTGTCTTCCTAAATTTTAGTACACTTTTTTTCCCTATGCTAGTTTAAAAAAATAGATGATTCCATAGATGTTCATCAAATTAGATGGGGCATTATCTTACTCTAGCAAAGCGCCAAATACATTGGGAAAGCTGCATATATATTTGTGGAATAAATAAACTCAGCTCCTACTCAGAACTTAATGAAATAGGAAAATACTAAAAACGAAGGGGCTGTATTACTTGGTACTTCCTATAAAAATGTTTGTGATGAGAAAAAATGAGACATTAAAACATGGAAAAAATAATCACAAGGCATTTCAACAATGGCTGTTTATCACATTATTTAACTCATTATAATGTCTTTAGATAACATATTTCATCTATATCCCTTTTGACGGAATTCAAAACACAAACCAAAATCAATATAGACATGCTACTCTTAATATATAGTAAAACACAAGGAAGGAAACCTATAGAATTCAGCAATGTTCATTGAGATATGTTTCTGTATTATCTAGGGATAAAAATGTCCTTTTCATTTATCTGGCTGTAGCAATTTGGTATCATCAAATATTATATACATTTGTTTATACCTTATATCTAAGAGGTATTTAGATTTACTTATAATAAATGATGCATGTAAACTGAGGGTATTCAAATATATATAGACCTAGTAAACCAAGCCCACAAAAAGGAGAAGGAATAAAATATACAAACGATAAAAGGGTAAATTATTCTGACCTACATTACCTCAGGCTCTTCCCATCCCTCTTAACAGAATCTCCCTTAGAGACCACTTCTGCCTTATCAGGATAGAAGAACACACAAACTCTTCTAAGACAGATTACAAGTTCCTTTATACTAATTTCTGTGTGGGACCTCATATAAGTAACAATACGTGATGATACATCAAAGAGTATCATAAAATATTTTTATGTCAAATATAGTATACAATTATGTGCTATTTCTTATCATGTCCAATGATAAAAGTTTATGCCACAGTATTAGAATACAGCTTGGCATTCACTTCCAACTTTCCCTTATAATTAACTGTCCTATACTTTTTGAAAGGCAAGTGTTTCAACAGGTTTGCTATATGCTCATAGGAACTTGTAAATAAGAACAGTGATTATGTAATCAATTATGCTGTCTTTCTACTTCTATCACTTGGGTATATGTGTTCAGCACCTCTGACTGCAAGGTAAAACCTGTTCATACTACTGATAACTTCTCAAAGGACAGAGAGCATATGCTTTAGATACTGGGTCTGTCTCAATGCTTGTCATTTCCAGGGTCTAGCTTTCATAGAATTTCCTGTGGAGCTTCTTGAATTGCAGCTGTTGCTTCTGTAACTGGACCTCCTGATCTTTTGGGATAATGAGCTGGTTCAGAGAGTAAAAGACTTCCCTCTGGGTTTATGCTGAAGCCCTCTATTCCACCAGTAAGATGACTCCTTTATGTCTGCATAGTTTTAGCTCAATGTATCCCTCTGATATCTTTCAATTTTAGCTTCCTTTACCTATGATCTTATAAATTTAGTGGTTTTTTTCAGATTCCCCCCAAATAATTTGGACTAGCCAAATTAATTTGGATCAATTTATTTATACCAGTCAATGCTCTCAATTGTTGGACAGCCTACGGTTTCTTCCCTCATTAGGAATCCAAGCCTCTTCAGTTTAGGGGGCTTGACTATGGTAATGTGTTCTACTACTCACAGATTAAATAACCTAGTAACTAAGATGGGGAGGGTATTTTAAATACATTTGGCTCTCAATGCCAATGAGATATTCTTTGATTTTTCTCTCTGAATCCTTTCTTTACTTCGTACAGCTACTCTTATATACTTTTCTTACTGTATTTAACCTTCCATCTATCCAATTCTTCTATTTTTCGTATCTTTAGTTCATTTAAGTTACATCGCTTCATTTTAGAGATTTATATTTAGCCAATTTAAAATGAACAAAAAAGAATGGTTTATAATTCTGTTTCTATGATGAACTTGAGTTCTTGGAGGATGTAAATCTTGAACTGGGACTTGAGGAAATTGATGCACAAGAAATAATTGTTTGAACACATAAAAGATGTCCAATAAAGAATGAGACCAAATATTTATAGGACGTGAGAACAATTTGCATATGAATTAATTTAGAAATTAAATTAAAAATTAACAAAAAGTGCTAAGCTCTATTAGTCATTTGGAAAACTGATATCAGAAACCTAGTTATATGAAGAGAGTTACTGACTTAAAAAGTGGAATGATTTAGATGAGGTAACTTATTGCAAGGTCAGATATATAAAAATCTACAAATAAAATCAACTTTAGAATGTACACAGAACTCATGTCTATCATATACCACTTTTAAAAAAATTGAAGTACAGTAGATTTACAATATGTATTAGTTTTAGTTATACAGCATAGTGATTCAGTATTTTTATAGATTTTATTTTATTTATTTTGGGGCGGGGACGGAGGCAACTAGGTTTATTTTTATTTATTTATTCAATAGAGGTACTGGGGATCAAACCCAGGACCTCATGCATGCTAAGCATACACTTTACCACTGAGCTACACCCTCCCGCTTTTTATACATTTTACTCCATTAAAAGTTATTATAAAATAATGGGTATAATTCCCTGTGCTGTAAAATATATCTCTGTTGTTGACCTATTTTATACAAAGCAGTTTGTATCTTTTAATCCCATATCTTGCCCTCCTCCCTTCCCTCTTCCCACTGGTAACCACTAGTTTTTCTATATCTGTGAGTCTGTTTCTGTTTTGCTAAGTACATTTTGTTTTATTTTTTACATTTCACATATAAGTGAAATCATACAGTATTTGTCTTTGTCTGACTTACTTCACTAAGCATAATATTATCTAGGTTCACCCACATTGCTGCAAATTGCAGAATTACATTGTTAATGGCTGAACAGTATTTCACTGTATGTGTGTGTGTGTGTGTTTGTGTGTATCTTTCTTATCTGTTAGTCTGTTGATAAACATTTGGGTTGCTTCCATATCTTAGCAACTGTAAATAATGCTGCTATCAACACTGGGATGCATGTATCTTTTCAAATTAGTGTTTTCATTTTTTCCAGTTATATAACCAGGAATGGAATTGCTGGGCCATATGGTAGTTCTATCTTTAGTTTTTTGAGGAACCTCCACACTGTCTTCCATAGTGGCTGCACCAATTTACATTCCTACCAACAGTGTACAAGGGTTCCCTTTTCTCCACATCCTTGCCAATATTTTTTATTTGTAGACTTTTTGATGACAGCCATTCTGACAGATGTGAAGTGATATCTTATTGTGGTTTTGATTTGCATTTCTCTAATGATTAGTGGTGTTGAGCATCTTTTCATGTGCCTGTCAGCCATTTGTATGTCTTTTTTGAAAAAATCTCTATTCAGGTCTTCTGCCCATTTTTTGATTTTTTTTTTTTTTTTGATACTGAGTTGTATAAGCTGTTTATGTATTTTGAACATTAACCCCTTGCCAGTCATATCATTTGCAAATATTTTCTCCCATTCCATAGGTTGTCTTTTTCATTTTGTTTATCGTTTCCTTTGTTGTGCAAAAGCTTTTAAGTTTAATTAGGTTCCCCTTGTTTATTTTTGTTCTTACTGCTTTTGCCTTAGGAAGCAAATCCTAATAAATTTTGCCACAATTTACGTCAAAGAGTGTTCTGCCTATGTTTTCATCTAGGAGGTTTGTGGTTTCAGGTCTTATACAGGTATTTAATGCATTTTGAGTTTATTTTGTATATAGTGTGAGGAAATGTTCTAATCTCATTCTTTTAGACATAGCTGTCCTTCCCAGCACCAATTATTGAACAGACTGTCTTTCTGTCTTTTCTCCATTGTAAATTCTTGCCTCCTCTGGCCTATATTGACCATAAGTGCATGGGTTTATTTCTGGGCTGTCTATCCTATTCCACTGATCTATGTGTCTGTTTTTGTGCCAGTATCATACTGTATTAATTACTGTAGCTTTATAGCACAGTCTAAAGTCAGGGAGCATGACACCTCTAGCTTTGTTCTTCTTTATTACGACTACTTTGGCAATTTGGAGTCTTTGGTGGTTTCATATGAATGTTAGGTTATTTTCTCTAGGTCTATGAAAAATATCAAGGGTATTTTGATAGTGATTACATTAAATCTGTAGATTGTTTTGGGTAGAATAGCCATTTTAACAATGTTAATTCTTCCAACCCAAAATCATGGGATATCTTTTCATTTATTCACATCCTCTTCAATTTCCTTCATCAATGTTTCGTAGTTTTCATAGTATAGGTCTTTCACCTCCATAGTTAAGTTTATTCCTGGGTATTTTATTCTTTTTGATGTAACTTTAAATGGGATTTTTTTTTTTTTTTGCTTTCTCTTCTGATAATTTATTGTTAGTGTACAGAAAAGCAACAGATTCCTGTATATTAATCTTGCATCCTGCAAGTTTACTAAATTCACTTATTAGTTCTAATTGTTTTTTGGTGGAGACTAGTGTTTTTTACATATAGTATTATGCCATCTGAAAGTAGTAACAGTTTTACTTTTCGTCTTCCAATTTGGATGCCTTTTATTTCTTTCTTGTCTGATTGCTATGACTAGGATATCATATACCACCTTGATAACATAATATGAATTGTGAATCAGCTAGTAGTAGTATATTTTTGTCAAAGTGCAAAGCAAAGTACAGCTATGGAATTGATTTATCCAGATGATATGAATAATATATTCTCTGTGTTTATACTTTTACTTGAAATCCCATTATTTAGGGCTATTACAGCTGCAAATAATAAAATACTTATTTAAATCACAGTTTTAAATTGGAATTTGGGGACTTATGCAACTCCAGAGTTCATAGTGATGGATGTAGCTAGTTTCAGTCAGTTTGGATTCAGGATCTCGAATTACAGCATCAGAACATTATTGCTTTCGATTTTGTATCTCTGCTCTTCTTTTTGTCTCCTTCTCGTCAAGGTACCTTACCCCAAGAAAAGTCTGATATTGTCATCAAAAACATTATTTTAACATTCTGTTGTCTAACAATCCTACAGAAAGTACATGCTTTGTTTTGAATAATGTCAGGAAAATTCTTGAGACTGACTCTCTTTGGGCTGACTTGGGTCACAGCCCATCTCTAAAATAACTGCTTCAGCCCATGGAGTGGAAGGTACTGATTTCTGTTTCCACTACTGAGTGGGGAAGGTACCGAGGGTTGGAAGGTGTCAGCACTGCCCCTGCAAATGAACTGAGGATGGGGGAGGGATGATTTCCTCTCCCGCCAAAGGCATAATTCATACTATCAACCAATGAAAATGTGGGCAACCCCCCCAAAATAAATGACCAATTCAGAGATTAATCTATCTAATCTATCCACTAGAGATTAAGTGATAAAATATAGATCAAGAGATTTGACCAAGGTCATTAGATGGCTTAGTAGAACTAATGATAGGTCCCAGATGTTTTGACCTGTAGTCAGCTGCCAATTCTATTTAGCTCCTGCAATGCAGTCTGTGATGCCACTGGGATCAGGGGGCTTGAGTCCTCTGCATACTCTGTGACAGTTCTCCTTTAAGATGCATAGTGTTCCATCTCTGGTCAAACTTTGAAACTGCACAAATTTAAACACATTAAAATAACAAAGAAAGTGAGTGAGAGGAACTACAAATATAGAAAAACACCAGAATGCACTAAATAATATTCTAAATCCTACTGTCCCCTTTCAGGCATCCTGAAACTGTCTGGCTACCAAGTGAAGCTAGAGCTCTATTGTTCAGAGGGTACAGTTGACCTCTCCCCAGGAAGCCACACCTTTGACCCTCTAGAATAGCCCAGATAGCCAATAATATTTGTTCTTGGACAATATCTATAAGAAATAAAATTGAATGATTACTATCTTCTTTTATTTTATGTTTATATTTTCTAGGGATTTTAAAACGTTTTAATAGTCATATTGCGTCCTTTATTTTTCCTTAGTGCTACTATATAAAATGATACTTAGGAAAGTATTTTTGTTAATATATATTTTACAAGACACCTGTACTAAACAGTATATAAATAGCTGTCATACAACATGTAGTAGTTGTTATACCAAAGTCCACAGATTGTTACACACTGATGATTATTTTGTGAAAAAAAGCTGATAAAATTATATGGATTTCACTGGTCATCACAGAGGTTAGTCAGTATTTCTTATTACTTTATGACAGATGAGATTACATGCAGAAAACTGTAGCTATCATACAGAAATTTAAATCACATTGCAATTAAGTATTGCAATCACTCTCACTGGGTGAAGTGAAATGCAGGTTTAACAGTTTCTAAACCCTTCTCTTTATTTCTTCTACAGTTTCTTAGCAACAAGAGAGCAGACTATTCTATTCTATTTAATTCACAAACCTTTTTGTTCAGAGAGAGATCCTGATTGATGACACCTTCTGCTGTCCTTTCTCCCCCAAAGCCATCACTGTTTCCATGGCTCTGAGCTCGTGAAACACAGATGATTCTGTTGTCTTCATTCTTCCCTTCTTATACTTGCGAACATCATTGTTGTCAGCAGAATTTGATAAGAGATTCCAAATGATTGCTTATTCAGCAAACTTTCTAGAGTTCTTGAAGGCTCACTGTTTTTGTTATTCTAAATACAGGCTCAGTTTGCTGCTCTTTATGACAAACCCTATCGGTAAATTCCTAAAAAACCCTTGTGTTTGCACATGATCTAGTTTGGGATGGAACCAGTGAGCAGCATCCACACTCTAAATGATACATCCCTGAGTTTTACAACATGAAAACATTGTGATGTTGGCCTCCCATATGCTAGCTCTAACAGGTGTTAGAAAAGAGAATTTTAGTTTTCATGGTTCAGTATTTGTTTTAAACGTTAACTGTCCTTTGCTTTTATTTTATCTCTCCTGACTCTGATGTCTGTCCAAACCTTTCTGGTCAAGAGATTCTACGTGCGGCTTAAGAGTCTCAGGGACTCTCATGCTGAACGTTTATTGAAACGCACACTAGGAAACCATAGACAGTGTGTGCATCTCCCATCGTGAAGGCTGATGATGTGGAGTGCTGCTCAGAACAGGTGGAGCCTGACTCTCCGCCTTCACCCTTGAAACTGCCAAAGTAAAAATAAATTCTACCTGCTAGGGGCTGCTTCCTTCCTCATGGTCCAGCCTGCACATTATTTGTTTTATAATGACAATACAAATGACAGTAAGTGCATGTGAGTTGTAAGGTAGGATATATGTTCTAGTAATATATTATTTGAGTGTGTACATGATACTTTTTATCATATGATTTCCTCAAAATGATGAAAATGGAGAATAAACTTTTGACACTGAGTCATCCAGTAATTTAAGTCATTTGATGCATTATTTCCCACTGCTGTTAATTAATCTTACCTATTGCCACAAAAGAGTTGAAAGTAGATAGTTTCTGTTGATTCTCTGAGGGTAGTGTGGTCAAAGTTGTTTCACTTAAAAGAAGCAATGAGAGAGTCAGGGAGTCAGAGAGATGGAGACAGAGAGAGACAGAGAGAAGTGACTGGTACCTAACAAACCTCTGTCTCCCTGGTGACTATTTTGAGACCTAGACTTTGGAAATAAGCTCACATTGCACATGATGTGATGCTCTCATGACCCAAATGGAGGCCCACAATCAGAAAGTATTTTAGGACAGAAGCCACCTTCAGATAATAATGTAGTTGCTACAGGAACATTGTGGGAGCCCATGATTGGGTGATTGGGTTAACAAATTATAACAGATTCCAGCCGCTTATCTCCTTAAAGAAGATGCACTTAGTAACTGCCTTGAGGTTTTAGCAATGACCCCAGGCCCCCGGCTATAAATGCTGGGCGTGCCTGCTATTAGTCTTCTATCCCCAAAACAGCCTTGGGCTGGAATGGTAAACAACTTATAAAAGGCTGCAGACTCAGAGGTGAGAAGGCTGGTTAGCCAATGACGGGTAAGATCCCCTGAGGGGGGCAACCTAAGACAGGCACAGCCGCCTGAGTCCAAGTTGTGAAGCAGCTGATTCTCATACATTCCCGCCCTGATAAGCTGAAAGGCTCAACACGAATATGATTCACCAAAAAGGGTCTTCTGACCTTGAGCCAAACACCAACAATAAACAAAGCCTTTGTACTCATTGTGATCCCACCCTGTCCTTCCCTAAATTCCTGCATTCCTCCTTTGACTGTACTCAATAAATATGAGAGATTTGAGAGGCTCTTGGAGTTGGCTTCTAACTCCCTCTCGCTCTCTTGACTTTTCCACAGAGTCTTGAGAAATTCATTCTGTCTCGGTGGGACTTCTGCCGGCCAGAACCCACAACTGGTGACGAACCCACAGAACATGATCTTGAATACAATTCTGCAGCAACTTCTCCCTCTTGGGGAGAAGGTGCCACTCTCCAGTGGCAAAGCTTACACTGTTCCAAGTCTCTTAGAGTGGCAATAAATAAAACACACATACATACACAAAAGTGTTCAGATGGACACTATGTATTTCACAGTATGAATAAGAACTAGTCTGCCCTGTTTACATTGGTAAGCATACCTCATCACTACTGCATCAAGCCTCAGAAATAATCTTTAACAATGACCCTATTTGCTCTTCCGGAAATTTAAAGATGAAAGAAAGAACAATTCAGACCTCCTTTCCAGGATTAAAACAAAGACAAAAACAAAAAACAGTATTAGACTGTTATGAGGTCTACTAGAATTTTAAGAGGTTTACCCAAGTGTGAGTATATGCTTTCTTTCTATTATTTTTCAAGGGATACGTAGAGGTTAACAATATGACACCAAATCTGATAACCCAAAGATGAATATATGCCACAGCCTCGGGGCTAACCTGCACACACTGCTGTTGTTGATTCTTCTAGGAACTAACTAACAGCAGGTGGATGGAACCAGCATGGCGGACCATCTCTGGAAATCTTTCTGATCTGCACCTTGAGAGTTTAGTTTTCCACTGGAGATGGGGTTAAACACTCCCTTAAAAAAAGGTTTGTATTTATGACAAGGGGAGGGGCTGTGAGTGAGAAAAAGAAAGAGGAAGTATCTAGAAACAAAATTATGTATCAGTAATGTTAGTACCATGTATTTCTCTTTAGTGTTAGGCTTTCATAATGGGACCATGTGAGCCAAACACTAGTGGAGGTCTCTCTAACTCTGACCTGGCACCTTCCAATGAAATAGGTCCTCTTCTTATTCCTTCTTGACTGCAGTACTGTGATTGTTTTTCAGTTTCAGACTTGCCGCTTTATGGCATCGAATGTGCTGTTTGACACTGTAGCTGGTGTTCTTAACTTGAACATGAAGCCAGAAGAGGGCAATGTTAACCTTATATTTTAAAATCAGGTAAAGGTTTGTTTTTATTTGAACGTATGTTTTTCCATTTAGAGATTCTGGACTATATAGTTCAAACAGTTTGTGTTATGTTGATCTCAATCTAGGTTTAGTATCTTTTTAAGATTCCAAATCTCAGTTAAAACATCCTTTTATTAGCTATTAAATAATAAAAATAGGAGAATGATACCAACATTATTGTATTCTATTGTGAAATAGTCTATGAAAAATTTCTTCAGTTTCAAGGTAAATATTTGCTTTCTTCTTATGCTGCATACAAATCAAGGGCAAAAACTATATTGATTTAAAGTTTAAAAAAAAAAAAAAGCACACAAACACAAGGTTGGGCCCAGCAAGTTATATCATGTTTGAGATGTATTTTGTTCATGCAAAGGTTAGGGCTAATATAAAATGTTTGTCACTCATGAAATTTTGGAGGCATGCATGTAAATTTGGAGGAAAGAATGCCAGTTGTCACTTACAAATTTGTCTTGCACATAATTAGCATCAATTATATGAAAATCTAATTTGGTGCTGATAATCTTTCATGCATTTATTCTTTTCTAAATTTACTATAATGGCTCTCTAGCTCTCTTGTAAGTTTTCCATTTAATCGCTTAGCATTTACTTTAAAAGAAAAGGCAGAAAAGGCTATGAAAAAGAACTTCTTCATTGTCAGTATCTGGCCTGTATTTATCCTTTTCCTAACTCTGCTAGCAAAACCCTCATTTTGTCACAGGGCTCTGAACTACTGTTTCTTTTAAAAAACATGACTCATCTAAAGTCTACCATACAGAATGGGAGTAAAGAAGATTACTTAATTTTAAAGGTACATTGGAAATGTAAGTTCATGGAAATGCCATATGAGATTTGCCCACCATTTCTACACTTTCATGAACTTCCCTGTAGCTCAGCCTATGGCCACATCAGACAGAAGGAAGTCCTAAATTTCTTCCTAACCAAATTATCAAGGAGGAATGGCAAAATTTTCTGAAGATCTGCACCACCAGAGTTTGTTAGGCAGTAATCAGAGAGAGAAGGAAAGATTATGCATCATATTGGATATTATCTTAGCAGAACTATTTTATCAAGGTTAAAAATCAATATTCAGGAGGACCTTCTTGGTCAGTGAATAGAGTAGACTTTTCCTATGAAATATTTTCTTTTTCCTTATGAATGATGCTATACCTAATTAAAAAATTTTAATTATGCATTTATTATTTTGAATAAGCAACACATAATAATAAAATTCAAAAGGTACAAACGTACATTTTCATAAAAGTAAAAAGTAATTTCCCTTCCTCTCGTTTCCCAATACCCTCACCCTGAAACCACCATTTGCAGAATTTTCCTGATTAGCCTAATTTGAAAAGATTAATTTTTTAAGTCCTAATTTTGTAGAGCAGTTTTAAATTCACAGCAAAATGAAGAGGAAGCTATAGAAATTTCCCATGTATCATCTACCCTGTAACGTGCATAACCCCTCCCATTATCAACACCCCCCACCAGAGTGGTACATTTGTTATAAATGATGAGCCCACGTGGACAGATCATAATCACCCAAAATCCATAGTTCACGTTAGAGTTCACTCTTGGTGTTATGCCTTCAACAGGCTTGGGCAAATGTATAATGATGTATATCCATATTTATGGTATCATATAGAGAATTTTTACTGCCCTAAAAATTTTCCATGCTGTCTATTCACCCCCCCTTTCCCCAACCTCTGACAATCACTGATCTTTTTATTATCTCCATAGTTTTACCTTTCCCAGAATGTCATATAGTTGGAATCATACAGTTTGTACCCTTTTAAACTGGCTTCTTTCTCTTAGTAATACGCACTTAAGCTTTCTCCATGTCTTTTCATAGCTTGATATCTCATTTCCTTTTAGTGCTCATTAGTATTGCATTCTTTGAATGTACTACAATTTATTCACCCATTCACCTACTGAATGACATTCTTGCTTGCTACTATTTTGGCAATTATGAATAAAGCTGGTATAAACGTCTTTGTGCAGGTAGTTGTATGAACATGTTTTCAACTCCTTTGTGCAAATATCAGGGATGACATGACAATTGCTGTGTCATGTGGGGAATAAATGTTTAGTTTTATAACAAACTGTCAAGCTGTCCTCCAGAATGGCTGTACCATTCTGCATACCCACCAGCAGTAAATGAGCAGTCATGTTGCCTCACATCCTTGTCACCAGTTAGTGTTGTCAATGTTCCAGATTTTGGCCAGTATGATAGATGTGTAGTGGTATCTCCTTGTTTTAATTTGTGTTTCCCTAACATATGACGAGGAGCATCCTTTCAGGTGCTTATTTGCCATTTGTATATCTTCTTTATGAAGTATCTGTTAAAATCTTTGGCTCATTTTTAATTGGATTGTTTATTTTCTTATTGTTGAGTTTTAAGAGTGCTCTGTGTATTTTGGATAACAGTCTTTTATCAAATAAGTCTTTTTGTGAATATATTCTTGTATGGGCTTGTCTTCTCATTTTCTTGATACTGTCTATTGCAGAACAGAAGTCACTAATTTTAATGAAGTCCTGCTTATCAATTCTTTCTTTCATGGATTATGCCCTTGGTGTTTTATTTAAAAAATCATCACCATACCTCCATCATCTAGGTTTTGTCCTATGTTAACTTCTAGAAATTTTATAGTTTTGTGTTTTACATTTAGGTTTGTGGAGGAGGAAAAAATAATTTCCCTCTACCCTTCTAAGGTCTTGATTCTGTCCCTATAACAAAAGTTCTATTAAGCAAGAAAAAAACACAAGTTTATTAACATGTATATCTCTTATACACATGGGAGATACCCAGGGGAAAATGAGCATCTCTCAAAGAGGTAGCTTCAAATTCTAGCTTAAGTACCATTTTCAGCTAAATCAAGGAAGGAAGGGTATGGGGGCACCAATTATGGGAATGGCTAGAAAAAGTATGGTAAACACGAGTAAGGACTCTTATGCAGATTTAAACTGGTGCCTTCTCCACTGATAAGAAAGTTTTGTGATTTAATCATCCTTCTCCTAGCTGTACAGAGAGGGGGATATTCTTTCAAATGAAGATTTCCTATAAAAATATACATTTCCCTTACAAAAGAGTAACTTCTGTGCTCTATTCAGAGTAGTTTCTGTCTGTTGTTTCTCAAAATAATCCTAACACCAAAGAGATGTACTTTGGTGTGGCACATTCTACACCCTTGAAGGTTTATGATTAATTTTAAGTTAATTTTTGTGAAGGGCATAAGCTCTGTGTTTAGATTTTTTTTTTTCCAGTGTGGATGTCCAGCTGTTCCAGCACCATTTGTTGAAAAGACCATATTGCCTTTGCTCTTTTGTCAAAGAGCAGTTGACCATATTTTCATAGATCTATTTCCGGGCCCTCTACTATGTTCCACTGATCTAACTGTCTATTGTCTGCTTAACATCACACTTTCTTGATTACTGTAGCTTTACAGCAAGTCTTGACGTTGGGTAGTGTCAGTTATCCAGCTTTGTTCTTTTCCTTCAATATTGTTCTAATTTTTAAAAAAAGTATTTTTCTCACTTGAGAGGAGTGCTCAGTATAATAATTTTACCTATACAGTGATGAAATAAGTATTTGTATTCTAAGCTGAGGGAGTCAAGGAAAATTTTAACATAAAAACTTCTTCTCTGTGCTTCGGCTTCTTCTCCCCCCTCTACTGTGCACTGTGAGTCTGCATTATGCGTCGACAAATGTCCACACTGGCAGAAATACCTGCTCAGCCATAAAGAGATATATTCTCCTAGCATCAGCAAGATAACTCCTTAGGAGATAACCTTCCTCCTTAATCTTATAAAGGGCCACAATGACCCACGACCCACTACTCGCCTTGTACATGTAGATCAGGATTGCATCAGCTGTCAATAACCCATCATTGGTAACAAGTTCATACTGTTAGCACAGGGAACTATATTCAGTATTTTGTAGTAACTTGTGGTGAAAAAGAATATGAAAACAAATATATGTATATTCATATATGACTGAAGCATTATGCTATACACCAGAGATTGACACAACATTGTAAACTGACTATACTTCAATTTAAAAAATATATATATACAGATACAAAAAACTCCCACATCATTTAACATGCAGCCATCTGTCTCAAAAACTTGTATAACTGTGCTTTGACTGCTAACATGAGGAACAGTTCTCAGAGCTTTCTGAGAGGCTCTTCCCAAGTTATAATCCTCAATTTGCTCAAATAAAATTTCCTATTTCTTTCTTACCTTGACTGATTAATTTTTTGTCAGATAAGGACAAAACAGATAAGGACATCAGGTCCTTTCCCAGCTTTTTTGGGAATCTCATAAAAAACATCTTTTGGTTTGCAATTGATGCATTTGTTAAAACAAAGCTGAGAGACTTTTAAGACAGTCTGAAGAGAAGCAATAACCCTTGTGTTGACTCACAGGAGTGAAGAGAGAAGGGGCCTGACCTTGGCACTGAGAGGTAGCATCAGGTCCAGGGCAATGAGAAGCATCCTCAGCTTAGTGCAAGGACAGAACCCGGATATCCCAGAGAAGCAAACGCACCCTTTGGCAATTGTGAAAACACATTGAGAATCAGGCTGTCTTGCAGGGAATGTGAGATATTAACTGATGACCTGAAGAACTGAAGCCTAAAAGTTTGCTGCTTTCTTTGGTGGTCATTACTAATATCCCTTGATTTTTGCCTACCTCAGACATGTATAATCTATGACAAGGCCTTTCCTCTAGATTATATGTTTAATTGTTTATTCTTGCTCATTTCCTAAACTGTGCTCTCTACAAGTCTCTTGTATAACTTCTCTCAACATCAGAAGTTAGCTAACATGTGAAATGGAATGCATCTTTCTATCTTAGCAGACACCACCCACAGGGATATCAAATTGAGTCATCTTTATAACTGAAGAAGCCCTTAGAATCTTTTCCCTTTGTTTAATGTTAATGGGCACCAGTGGCCCAAACTGCACTTTTAAATTTCCATTTGCTACTGAGGCGATCCCAGCACTACAGAATTGAGCAAACTTTCATGATTACGTATGTATTTATTTTCAAGCCCAAGGTTAAATGACAAAAAAATCACTTTCCTTGAGGCTATATATTTTTTAAACCCAAGAAAATAGGCTTAGAAAGAATGCACTGGATCATCTAATGAAAATTTCCCTCAGTGTGAATCATGGGCTAACATATCATTATTGAGAAAGGTTCACCACTACCGCAGCTCACACTGTTTCCTCAGATTACATGAATAATATTTTTTTGGAATTGACTGTCAGTGATGGCCTCTTCCAAACTCTTCTTGAAGATGTGCTATATCTGGGACATGTCACCAAGATGACAATACAGAAGTCCCCTCACTGGAATTTGACACAACATTGTAAAATGATTATAAATTGATAAAAAATGTTAAAAAAAAAATTTTTAAATTTCCCTCCTTCGATGGATAACTAAATATACAGCTACACATGAAGCAATTCTCTCTGAAATAAATCTAGAAATTAGTTGAATGACTCCTACACATTGAGCCACTGAGACAATACCCACATCAAAACGGGTAAGAGAGGCTGAGACACAGTCTCTTCAAAAGCCTCACCCCTGGCACAGCACCATGCAAGTGGCTGCAGATCCCTAACCCCTAACCTCTCCCAGAGGAGCAAAGGGTTTGGACCACAGACACAGTGTCCTAGCCTGAGGAACGGGCCCCCAAATCACCTAGCTGTGAAAGCTGGTGGGGCGTGTATTCACAAATCCTACAGGACTAAAAGAAATAAAGAAATGGTTGCTAATGGGCACACAAGCACTAAACGTGGGTATCCCTTGAGGGCTCAGCACAGCAGGAGCAACCAAAAATGCCTTTTCCTTAGTCTACATGTTTTACAGGATGCTGTCTGTGGGTTTAGCTTCCAATTGCCACATACCTAGGTGCTAACTGCAATCCTCCCTAGTCTTGAAGCGTTGGTGGGCACTTCCCCTGCTTTTCCTTCCAGCTTGCTTCAACAATAAAACCAAGTAGCCAGCATGCTCCAGAAGGAATCTGCCCACACATTAAACCCCTCAACTCTTAACGGCTACCAGCCAAAGGATGGACCCCCCAAATCACGTAGCTCTCATAGCCAGTGGGACTTATGTTCACAAATCTCACAGAAAAGTGGTTGTTAATGGGTGTACAATCACCAGTTGTGGCTATCCCCTAGAAAGTGTAGAGGGAGCAGACAAAAATGCCCATATCCTAGTTTCTCCCTGGAGAAGATCTGACTACATACCTCCCTAGCTGCTGCCTGAGGTTCAGCTCCTAATCCATTTATGTCTAGGTGCTGACTATGATCCTCCTGGGAGCCAAAAGAGCCAGATTCTTCCGAAGGGAGCCTGTCCACACATCCAGTGCCCCAACTTTTGCAGCTGCCACTCAAAGAATGGGCCTTCAAATCACCAAATCTGATAGCCAATAGGACTTGGACCCACAGGACAAAATAAAATTTTTTTTTCAAAAAGAAATTTTCAAATGCCAGGCAAGCATTTCCTGCAGCTATCACTTGTAGGCCTAGCACAGAGAAAGCAGGCAAAAACACTCATCTCCTGGTTTCTCCCTAGAAGGGATCTGACTTCATACTTTCCCAGCTGCTGCCTGAGGTTCTGACTTCTAATCAGCCTGTATATGGGAACTGGAATCCTCTAAGGAGCCTGACAGAACTGGTGGGCATATCTTCTGCTGCTCTCTCCCCCCGTCTGCTCGAACAGTAAAACCAAGTCTCATTTCTCCCTGGAGAAGCTTGTCCACACATCTAGCACCCCAACTGTTTTTGCTGCCACATAAGGCACTGGCTCCCAAATCACCTAGTTCTGGAAACTGATGGAACTTGGCATTTATGTGTCTGCTAGGACCACACAAAACAAAGAGGCAGTTCTATTTGAGTGGGTGAGCACTCCCAGTGACTATTCCTTCTGGCTTAGTGAGTAAGCAAAAACAACCAGTGCCTGGTTTCTCCCTGAGGAGGGCATCCTGGGTTTCTCATCTGCTACCTGAAAGTTGGAATTCCAATCAGCCCCCACTGGGGAGTTGAATGGGTAATCAATTAGGAGCTTGAATAGGCATGTAGGTATGCTCCACACCTTTGGGATACCGATATGTCTTGAAAAACCCTCCATGTTTGGGAGCCACTAAGAAGAAAGATGGTAGCTTGGACAATCACAAAGGTTTGAGAGGCAACCAGAAACTTGGGTCAGGCTAATTTATAGTTATTTCCTACACAATATCACTCTGTCAAGACTGGGAGATGTGACTGTTTTATCTAATACACTGAAACAGACACAGAAAGTCAAAGAAAATGAAGAAACAAAGGAATACGTTCCAAACAAAGAAACAAGATAAATGTGCAGAAACCAATCTTAATTAAATCAAATAATTTACCTGATAGAGAGTTTAAAATAATGATCATAAAGATGCCCACTGAGGTCAGGAGAGCAATGTATGAACAAAGTGAGAAATTTAACAAAGAGATAGAAAATATTAAAAAAAAAAAAAAAAGCCCAAAGTACCAAATAGAAATCACAGAGCTGAAGAATATAATAACTGAATTGAAAACATAAATACAAGGGTTCAACAGAAGACTAAATTAATTGGAAGAAAGGATCAGTGAACTCAGGGCAGTAGAACTCATTCAATTAAAGAAGCAAAAAGAATAAAAAAGAGTGTAAGATATCTTAAGGGACTTATGGACATCATCCAGTAGATCAACATAAACGTATAGGGGGCCCCAGAAGGAGAAGAAAGAAAAGGGCAGAAAGTGATTCAAAGAAATGTTAGCTGAAAATTTCCCTAACCTGAGGAAAGAAATAAACATCATATCTAAGAAGTTTAAAGAGAACCAAATAAGATGAATTTAAAGAGACCCACAATGAGATACATTATAATCAAATTGTCAAAGTTAAAGACAGAAAGAGAATCTTAAAAGCAACAGGAAGAAAGCAACCTGTTGATGTACAACAGAATGCCCATAAGAATATCAGCAGATTTTTCAACAGAAACCCTTCAGGCCAGAAGAAGTGAGATAATATATTCAAAGAGCTAAAAGAGAAAAACTGCCAACCAGTAATACTCTACCCAATAAAGCTGTCCTTCATAACTGAAGGAGAGATAAAGAATTTTCCAGATAAACAAAAGATGAAGGGGTTCATCGCCATTGTATTGGCCTTAAAAGGGAGTTCTTCAAGCAGAAACAAAAGGACACTAATGAGTAACATGAAAAACATGAAAACTCACTGGTAAAGGTAAATATACAGTTAAATTCAGAATACTCTAATGTTGTAATGGTGGTGGATAAATCATGTATTTAATATAAAGCTTCAAATACAAATGTGTTAAAAATAATTATAACTATAATGATTTTGTAATGAATATACAATATAAAAATATGTAAATTATGACATCAAAAACAAAAAATGTGGTTGATTGAGTGAATGGACCAGAAACACGACACCCAACTATATGCTCCTTTTAAGAAAATCACTTCACATTAAAGACACACAAAGACTGAAAGTGAAAAGATGAAAAAAGATATTCTATGTAAACCAAAAGAAAGCAAGGACAGGTATATTTATAACAGACAAAATAGAGTTTAAGTCAAAAACTATAATGAAACAAAGAAGATCAATATATAATGATAAAGTGTTAAATTTATCAAGAGGATATAACAATCATTAATAAATATGCACCTAACATTGGAGCACCTAAATATTTTGAATATCTAAAGGGGCTATAGACAACAGTACAATAACAGTAGGGGAATTAAATACCCAGCTTTCAATGATGGATCGATCATCGAGACAGAAAAATCAATATGAAAACACTGGATTAGAACTACATGCTAGATCAAATATACCTAACAGATATACACAGAAAATTCCACTTAACAGCAGCAGAACACATTTTTCTCATGCACACATGGAACATTCTCCAAGAGAGATCATAATTTGGGTCACACACACACACACAAAAAGAACAAATTTAAGATAACTGAAATCACATCAAGCCTCTTTCCTGAGCACAATGGATGAAACAAGAAATCAATTTACAAGAAGAAAACAGAAAATTCACCAATATGTAGAGATTAAACAACAAGCCCCTCAACAACCAGGGAGTCAATGAAGAAATCAATTGGCAAATCAAATCTTGAGACAAATGAAAATGGAAACACAACATACTAAAATTTATGGGATGCAGCAAAAGCAGGTCTAAGAGGAAAGTTCATAGCTATAAATGCCTACGTTTAGAAAAAAGAAATATCTCCCATAAAAAACCTAACGATGCTTCAAGAAACTAGGAAAAAAAGAATAAACTAAGTCCAGAGTTAGTGGAAGGAAGGAAATGACAAAGATTAAAGCAGAAATAAATGAAATAGAGACCAGAAAGACAATAGAAATGATAAAACTAAGAGCTGTTTCTTCAAAAAGAAACAATATTGACATATCTTTAGGTGGATTAAAGAAAAAAAAAAAAGAAGATTCAAATAAAGAAAATCAGAAATGAAAGAGGAGAAATTACTACTGACAACATAAAATACTAAGGATAGTAAGAAACTACTGTTAACAATTATATGGAAAAAAATTAGATAACCTAGAATAAATAGAAAAATTCTTACAACCTGACAATTCTTAGAACCTATCAACACTGAATCATGAAGAAATAGAAATTCTGAACCAATTATTAGTAAGGAGATTGGATCAGTAATCAAAAACCTACCAACAAAGAAAATCCAGATCTCTTCACTTGTGAATTCTACCAAACATTTAAAGAATTTATTCCAATCCTTCTCAAACTATTCCAAAAACTTAAAGAGGAAAGAACACTCTCCAACTCGCTTTACTAGGCCAGCATTACCCGGATACCAAAGCCATATAAGGGCACTATAAGAAAAAAAAGCTACAGGTCAATATTCCTGATGAATATAGATGCAAAATTTTCCACAATATAATAGTAAAATAAATTCAACAGTACATTAAAAGGGTCATATACCATGATCAAGTAGAATTCATCCCTGGGATGCAAGGATGGTTCAACATATGCATAACAATAACTATGATACATTACATTAATAGAATGAAAGGTCAAAGTCATACAATTATTTCAATAGATACATAAAAAGTATTTGACAATATTCAACAACCCTTCATAATAAAAACTCTCAACAAATTAGCTGTAGGTGGAATGTACCTCCACATAATAAAGATGATACATGACAAGCTGTGAGCTAACACCATATTCAACAGTGGAGAAGCTGAGGGCTTTTCCTCTAAGATCAGGAATAAGAGAAGAATGCCCATTCATGCCACTTCTTTCAACACAGTACCTGAAGGCTTAGCCAGAGCAATTAGAACAGAAAAAGAAATAAAAGGCTTCCAAGTTGAAAAGGAAGAAGTAAACTGTCTCTGCAGAGGACATGTTACTATATACAGAAAACCTTGAAGCCAAAAAAACTGTTAGAATAAGTATGTAGTAACTGATGCAGGATTGAGATACTTTTCTATATTAGAACAAGGCTTCTTTATATAGCACATTGGTTCTGCTACTTCCGAGGATATATATGAATACATTTTGCTGCTAATCAACAGAGAGAACTTTATAAAATGTTGCCTATGTGGGAAGCCTCCCTTCTGTAAACAAACTTCTGTCATGATAATAACTTCCCTTGTTTTCACTGTTCAAAGTTAATCAGATTCTGACTGGGGACTAGCGGTAGCTGAAATCATAGGTTGTTCAAAGGAACTGGTAGTAACTGAAGGAAAGTAAGGTGTGTATGTGTTTGTGTGTTTACGATCTTTTTCAAATGTGGGTATCAGAGAAATACTTGCTTGGAATTCACAGATGAGTACTAAATTCCATCTCTGTGTTCTACAGCAGTTGAAATATTATAGAACTTTTCTGTTTCTTAATATTTAAAGAAACTCCTTAGTAAATATCTCTGTACCCAGTATTTATTTGTATGATAATTTGAGAATTTAAAAAGTATTTCCAGGCTATTATTCTAGTAAGGTTTTCTAATTTGTTTAATTTAATTGTATTTTTGCAGAAAGCTGTCCATTTGATTCAGAATTTCAAATGAATTAGTTGGGAAGAAGAACATATAATATTCAATTATAATTAGGATAATATCATAATTTGGCTAAGATACTTTTTATTTTCATTTTTTTCTCTTAATTAAGATATGTAGAGTTCTATTTCTTCAAAGAATCTCTCTTGATTCTGTCAGTTAAAATGTTTTCTCCTTTTTTTAACTTTTAATTTTTTTGTCATCAGGAAAATGTTTTTTCCTATTCCTGCTGTTATTTTTTACTAACACCTCTGTCATGCTTTTTAGAGATGTATTTCCCTACGTCTTTTTCCTTTTGGTTTAACATAGAATTTATTTCACTTTCTCTCATCTAGAAAAGAAAATATTTGTGTTTAAAAATGTTTCACTGCACAAAAAGTTATCCTTTAAACCCACATTATCTGGGAGCCTATTTCTAAGAACACTCCAACAAGGAGACAAAGGAGAGAATTTCCCAGAAAACAGAACCAAACAATGTGGGCTGGTGCTCTTGAATGCAGTATAGTTTTTTAAAAAATCTGACAGATGAATATTACTCGCTAAAAGACTGATATAAAACCAAATGTGTGTAAATTCTATGATAGGATGCAAAGGATCCTCAAAATTTAAAGATAAACCTGAAGATCTCAGGGACTACTTAGGACTGTGAAAGGATGTTTGGATGATGTATACAGAAGCCCCAGGGATACTCAATCTAATTTTTCTCCCTTTTTAGGAGTAATTTCCTGGGAAATCTAAAGAAAGACTGGTTTGTCAAAATACACCTGAATTTCAGCAGGATGCTTCAGAGTCTCTCCTGATTTTTTTAAAAATTGGTTAATTAGTGGTGAGATTCCCATTAAAGAAGTTATTTATATAGAGAAACTGGACGTCCAACTGGCAGAGAGATCACAGCAAGAAGTAAATAGACCTGCAGTTGAACTCAATCAGATTTGAATTTCTAACATTCATGACGCTAGGTGGTCATGTTGTTTGTCTCTTTGTTTACTCAGAGACTTTGAACTTGTACATGCACTTTTCATAACTTTCACCGTTTTTTCATTGTTCTCTAATTGGAAGAAAGTGTTATTTTTTAGATCAGAATTCCACTCTTTCAGAGTTTAGCATGAGTAAACAATCCTTCATGATGCCTCCTGTTTTTAAAAATGTTGATTTGTCTTTGACATTTCATGTATATAATTTCTCTTAAGTGTTACCATTTCAGAAACAAAAATTTTGAGATTTCAAAAATAGCAGATTTCTACATTTCCCAAAAACTATAAATTTTTTATTATTTGTAACATTAGATGTGACTATATTAAGAAATTTTTCCCTAGTGTATATTGTGGGCATAGAGATGGCAGTTATTTTTCTTTTCCTACACATAAATCCTTTCAAATATATTAGATGGTAGATCAAAGAAAGGTATGTATTTGTAATTATAAAATAAACTGCTACGCAGAACAAGAAATAAAATTGCTAATATTCAAAGCCATTTGTCACAGTGTATAATAATGTGAATGTGTACCATTTGTGCTCTCACCTAAGGCAAATCGCTGAGCACGGTGTGGAAAAAAGCTTGGTTTAAAGGCTAAGCTGTGTACTTTATGATTGGTTGAAAATTGGTCATCAAAGACGCAACTGTCATTTAACAAATGTTTAAAAATATGAGAATAAGCTGAAAACCTAAGGTAGAAGCATAGACTGTTCGTAATGCTTGCAGAACATAGCCTCCTTAAATGCTAGGTCATTTCTGCTTATTAAATCCTTCCTTGGTTAGCTTTCCTGCTGTGTACAACTCACTGTGAAAAGCAGACACTTGCAACGCACAGCTGGAGACTGAGTATAACAGGATTTCAGAACCCAAAACATTCTAAAATTTCTTATAATTTCCCCACATGATTGCTTAAGAATGCTAAAGCTTCCATTGTTAACCATTTTATGTATGTGTAGTTTCTGATTAATTATACTACTTGAAATGCTGTTTGAAAAACCTAAGTCATAATAATGATAATATCTGGAAGGCATAAAAGTTTTTTTTTTTCCTACTGAGTTTTAAGTGTGGTGGTTGGTTCTTGCTGTAAAGGTAAAATTGGAGAAAATACATCTGTTCATTGTTCAGAAGTATGTTACTTGTCACCAGAATTAATTTATATATAATTTAATTTAATATATATTCCAAGATAATGCAGATTATACTAAAACATCATTAGGTTCAATTTTATATATTTGTAAAAGAAGGTGGTTGAATTAGATTATCTTTGAGACACTTTTCAATCATAAAATGTTATGATTCTAAAAAGAAATATTTAACATTATTCTCAAACACTGAAGTCTCATTATCAGTGCTTTTTTTTTATTGCTTCATCTTTCTTTGTCTTTCTCTCTTGTTCTTTCTTTCTCTGATTACAGTAATTTGCTGGAGAAAAGCACAGAAGTTCTTGCAGGACATTCATATTGGTGAAGCTTACTGTAAGTCTTTGAAGTGATGCAGGAACTTTGGACAATACTAAAAATATTTGCAAGTTCATACAGAAGTATATTTAGAGGACTTCTGGTTTCCCATCTAACATGTAAAGAGTTTGGAAGTCATCACTTCTATCCTTACAATTTAAAAAAGCTGGAAAAACTGAGAAGAGAACTGAAGTCTAAAAGCAAACCACCACCTAAAAATCTGGAGAAAAAGGCACATATACAGACACAGAAACCAAGATCTGCTTATCTAGGTCAGAAGCTGCTGGAGATACAAATTGGTAAAAACACTTAACGGTAAGTTTGAGGAAATGTTGAAAGCTAAGAATAGATTAACACGAGAGTGAGAAAATCCTAGCTGTCACAGTTTTAAGGGAACCCCCAACATTTCCCTGGGTTTCCTTCTGGGTACCCCATCAAGTTCTCACTGTGAGTATGCAAGAATCCACAATTCCATGTGGCTCACAAGGAAGATCAGAAAAAACAGACAAGTGCTCTATTATAACTGAATACTTTTTTATCAGTAATGGGTAGAGCAAGCAGGCAGAAAATCAATAAAGATATACAAGACTTGAACAGCCCCATCACTCAGCTTAACGTAATTGATGTTTATAGACTGGATCCAACAGCAGAAGAATTCACATTCTTGTCAGGCTCACAAGAAACATTGACCAAGACAGGCTATATTCTGTACATGAAACACAGCCTAACAAAATTAAAAGACTAAAAAACACACAAAATATATTCTCAGCCCAAAATAGAATTAAACTAGAAATGAATAGTGGAAAGCTGAAAAATCCCCAAGTAGTTAGACATTAAACAACATGTTTCTAAATAACTACAGTTCAAAGAAGTCCTGAAAGAAGTTTTAAATACTATGAATTAAATGAATATGAAAATAGAATGTATCAAATGTTTGACACAGCTGAAGTAATGTTTAGAGGAGTATTTATTGCATTAAATTATATGTTATACAATAAGAAAGATATGAAATTATTAACCTAAGCATCCACCTTAGGAAAATGTAGAAAGACGAGAAATATAAACTTCCTATAAGAAGAAGAAATAACGTAACAAAACTAGAGCAGATATCAACAAAGTTGAAAACAGCTAAGACAGAGAAAATAACTAAACCCAAAGTCATTTCTCTGAAAAGATAAAACTGATAAAGCTTTATCCAGGCTAACCAAGAAAAAAAAGAGAATATGGACTAACAATATCTGAAAGGAAAGAAGGGTCATCACTACTGATTACACAGACATTAAAAGGAATAATACAAACAACTCTATATGTATAAGTTTGTTAATTTAGATGAAATGGACCAATTCTTTGAAAGATATAAACTACCAAAACTAATGCAAAGAGAAGTAGGTAAACTGAATAGTCTTGTATCTATTAATAAAATTTAGTCAATAATTAATAATTTTCTAAACAAGAAAGCTCAGGTCTAAATAGTTCACTGGTAAATACAACCAAAATTTTAAGAATGAAATAAAAATTCCCCAAAATGTTTTCCAGAAGATAGAAGTAGAGGGAATATTCCCTAACTAACTGTAAGAGGCCAACATTAATATGAAAACCATATAAAGATTTAACAAGAAAATTATAGATCAACATGTCTCATGACAATAATTGCAAAAATACTTATTAAATATTAGCAAATCAATTCAGAATATATAGAAGGGAAAACACGTGATGATTAATTGGGGTTCATAGAAGGATTCAAGGCTGGTTCAACATTCAAAAATGAGTCATGCATTTTTTTCATATTAATAGATGGAATAAGAAAAAAACAGACCATCATATCAATAGATGCAGAAAAAAATGTCTGACAAAATTCAAAACCCATTCATAATAAAAACACAAAAATCTGGAATAAATGGTATATATGAAAATCGTCCAGTTAACATTATGCCTAATGGTGAAAGACTAAACACTGACTCCCTGAGATTGTGAAGAAAGTAAGGATGGTCTTTCTAACAAGAAAAAATTAATGAGCTGTATACAGATTGGCAAGAAACATATAAAACTGTCTTTATTCAGAGATGACATAATTTTCTGTGTAGAAACAATCTACTGAACAAAATAGCTTGACACTAATAAGCAAGGAGAACAACATCACAGGATATAAGGTCCAGACAAAAGCTAATTGCTTTTATATACATGAGCAATAACAATTTTGCATATAGATGCTTTTTAGAGCTACTACTTAAATAGCACCAAAAAGTGAATACTTGAGTATAAATCTTACATGTATAGATCTGTATGAATATAACTGTAAGAGAGATGAAGAATCAAATACATCTCAATAAATGGGAGATATTTTGTGTTCATTGATCAGAAGACTCAATATTATTAAGATTTCAGTTATTCCCAACCTGATCTATTGCAATTTGATACAACTGCAATCAGAAGCCCAGCAGGCTTTTTTTGTAGATGTTGACCTACCTATCCTAAAGTTTACTGGAAAGACAAAGAACATATAATATCTTACAAAATGTTGATGGAGAAGAAGAAGGAGGAGGAGGAAGAAGAGGATGAAGAGGAGGAGAACAACAAGTTGAAGGAATCATACTACCTTATGCAGGATTTAGCATAAAGCTACAGTTATCAAGACAGTGTGGTACTGATGAAAGAACAGACACACGGATCAGTGAAACATAATAGTGAGTCAAGATAAGACAAATATATACTCAACTGATTTTTAACAAAGGGGCAAAGACATTTCAATACAGAATGGATAGTTTTTTCCATCAAATTATGCTGAAACATATTTTAAAAAATGAACCTAGATGATGACTTTAATGCCTTAGACAAAAATTAACTCAAAATGCATCATACACCTAAATGTAAGATACAAAACTAAAACTTCTAGGAGAAAATGGAGGAGAAAAACTGTATGACCCTGGTTTTGGTGATGAGATTTTAGACAAAGAAACATACTATCCCTGAAAGATAAAAATGACAAGTTGGGATTTGATAAAATTAAAACCTCTTATTTGTATAAGACATTGTTAAGTGAATAGAAATACAAGCCCCTAATGGGAGGAAATATATGTAAATCCTGTTTGATAAAGGACTTGTATATAAAATGTAGAAAAAACACTTAAAACTCAAAAATAAGAAAACAGTTCAATTAAAAATGGGTAAAAGATATAAACACACACCTCACCAAAGAAGATATACAGAGGCCAATAAACATATGCAAAGGTGCTCAGCATCATTTGTCATTAGGGAAATGCAATTTAGAACAATGAGAAACCCTTAGGCATGTGGTAGAATGGTTGGCTTTAATGAAAAAGCAAACTAATAGCTGGTGAGGATATGGAGCAAGTTCTGTAAGAAAGTTTCTTGCAAAGCTAAAGGCAGTTTTACCATACAATCCAGCAATCATGCTTCTAGGAATTTATCCAACTTATTTGGTAAATGATGTCACACAAAAATGCTCTAGGTGAGTGTAATTATAGGACATTTATTAAAAATTGCCCAAATCTGCAAGCAACTAAGATGTCCTTCAATAGGCTGATGCATGAGCAAACTGTGTGACGTCTGTAGAATGGAATACTTTTCAGTGATAAAAAACTGAATTAACAAGACACACAAAATCATGGATGAATGTTAAATTAACATTGCTACATGAAAGAAGCCAGTATGCATGATTCCATTTATATGGAATTCTGGAAGAGGCAAAACTAGAGAGATGGTCAACAAATATTGCTTGCCAGGACCTTAGAGTGGAGGGTACGAATAGGTAAAGTGACAGGGATTTTTTATCATGGTGAAAAATATCCTCTATGATACCATCATGCTGAACACGACACTATGCATTTTTAAAATCAATAGAAGTTTCCAGCTCAAAGAGTGAATGTCAATATATGCAAATTAGAAATCATATAAAAGATCTGGGGGATTGTAGTAGAGTATGCAGATTATGACAAACAAATGTAACTGTATCACAAATGTATGAACTAGCCTCACTGGAGGAGCAGGGGAAAAATGTGCTGACCTAAGGAACACTGAAAACGATTCAAGACTTTAAAGGTAAAGAGAACTAACTGTACCTAAGCACCGTATTTTAATAGTAAAGTTGTTTTCTGTGGGAGCACAAGTTAACAATTATGAAATCATTATCAAATGTATGCCATGTGTATACTGAAAAACAAGTATACTACAGGTATGCTGGACATAAACAATTACACACTTTGATAGCAGATGACAGGAGCCAGTTTTCTCACTAATGGAGTGGGAGGTTACAGACAATAAAGGGGCAAAAACTAGAATTCACCTATACAGTGCTGGGTCAGAATGGGAGACCTCAGTCTGGACTCATATTTACTTTAATACAGATACAGTGTTTACATACAGAAATATTTACAGATAGGTGAATATAAAAGGATTACATTGCACACATGTATTTCCTTATTCTGTCAGCTAAGAAGGCGTAAAAGCAATGATACCTCCTAGCAATAACCGCCCCAGAGCCGAGATCTTCATTTCTAATACCATTCTCCAATAAAATGAACCAGGGAGCTTTGCAGGAATGACCAATTCTACAGCTGCAAAGGAGACTACACAAAATGAGTGTGAAGTATCTTGTAATGCCAAAATTTAAGGAAATGATAAAAACAAACTAAACAACCAAACCAAACCAAAAAACAACAATAAAAAACCTGAGGTGGTATGTCAAAGGGAGGTAAGAAACAAATGAAAGAGCTCCTAGTGGTCAATGCTGGAACAATTTGAACTTCAAAATAAAGAAATATTGGATTATAAACCAAAGTATAAAACACACATCAAACTGGTATAAATAAATATTAAGCAAAAAAATACACTGAGGAACAGAGGCCAATATTCAGTGCAGAATTAAAATAAAATTAAAATAATTAAAATAGGTGAATACTAATTCCTTACTCCTTAACTACAAGCTATGCTTGAATGAGTAATTTTATAATGGAGAAATCTCTCAATTAGATGATCAAAGTTAACACCAATAGTGATGTCATATTGATAGTGTAGGTATGTACCTTAGATATGATGTGATGAGACTCGCACTGTCACTGTGTTCTTCCTCCACAGCCCCAGTGTAATCATGAGAAAGACAATAAATTTCAACTGAGGGACATTCTACAAATGTATAAATACATGTACAAGATACAAATGTTACATCTATTTATTTATACAAGATGTATACATTTATACAACTGTTTATTTATATAATACATCCTATCAATAAATGTACGAAATAATGTATAGATAAATATACAAAATACCTGACCAGTACCCTCAAGATCGTCAAGAACACCAAAATAAGGAAAGTTAGAGAAATTGTCATAGTCCAGAGGAGCCTCAGGAGATATTACAATCAAGTGTAATGTGGTATCCTAGATGGAATCCCGGAGCAGTAAAAAAACATTGTGTAAAAACTAAAGAAATCTAGAATAAAGGATAGTCTTTAGTTAATAATACATCAATATCGGTTCCTTAGTTGTGAAAAACGTACCATACCAATTAATGTAAGATGTTAATAACAGAGGAGACTCTATGGTTATGTGTTATATATGGTGATTCTCTGGTTATGGTTATTCTCAATTTTTCTGTAGATCTAAAATTCCTCTACATTTTCAAAACATTTATTTAAGTATCTATTCCTATTTCTCCCTTTTAAAAGTATATTGACTCTAGCAGTTATTGTTAATTTATACCCTTTTGGATATTATCATGCTAAAATAATACGATGAATAGTTGAAAAAGTGTGTTACATCTATAACATTGAATTCTACTCAGCAGTAAAAAGGAACAAACTGTCATAGACACAAACCGTATGAATCACTAGGTCATTATGCTGAGTGAAATGGAGAATAGAGGGATGGTTGCCATGCATCAGGGAAAGGTGTGCACAGGGATCCTTGTGGTCATAGAATCGTAAATGCATTAATATCCATTTTCTGGTTGTGAAATTGTACTACAGATTTGCAAGATGTTTGGTTACATATTAGGTACACAGGATCTCTCTGTATTTTCACAACTGCATGTGGATCCACAATTAATCTAAAAAACTCACTTAAAAAAAGTCTCTAAATGTTGAAAACAAACTAAAGCTAATGAACTTAACTGAATTAGGAGTCAGTGGCATAATCACTAAAAGAGTCATTCCAAGAAGACTTAGAACAGCACTTTGCACTGCATCTGTGGGGTACAGGTAGATGTGGAAGCGAGAAAAGAATTCTCTGATAGCTTCTACTTCCTCTGTGAAACAGAAAGCACGGAGATCAGCAGAGGATGGGGGCCAGGGTTAACGTACTGGAGCTGAATTGGGAGAGTGTCATGGAAATGAGACGAGATTACTGGACATCCTTAGGGTCACATTTGAGGTTACAGGGAGTGTACTCAAAGCGAGACAAAGTTTGCAGTTGTGTGTTTTTCTCAAGCTAGGATCAGTTGTAGGTCTGTGTAATAGGTGGAGAAGTGGCTTCCAAACAGGATGGGGCTTGCCAAGTTAGCATCACAAATCAAGAAAGAGGTAAGGCAGGTGAGGTTTCATGTAGGATAATAATGATAATGAAGGACAGTGAAACTTAAGCTGGGTAATGAGGATAATGTGAACATGAGAGTCTTGACTAGCAGTGAGAAAGTCACTGGATCAATGGATTCTATCTGCTGACGGTGGAAGAACATGAGCAATTACTTGCTTCGCTATAATCCTTTTCTATGTTTAACACACAGGCTTCGTAAAATCACCTGAGTTCTAATACTTAGCTTTTTCTATGCTTCATGTTCTGAAGTTTCTATAAGCAGTAGCTTACATTTATAGGCTGCTGAGATTACATTTTTATTCATTCATAGGACAAAGCCCTCTTAGTAATTTTTCTTTAAAAATTATGGCTGTATATAAAATAGCCCAATTGGGCAGGTTATACAGCTTCCTTCTAAAATAAGACAATATAATATTCTATCTGCAAAATGTGAGTAGCATAACTTTATTTTAGATTCCGTAGTAATAAGTACCCTTGAAGTAAATGGATGAAAATGACTTCTGGGTGGCTGAGCTAAGCAATCACATGGCAGATCTGTGTACAGCAAAGCTAAATAATAGAATAAAAAGTTACCCTTTTTTGCAGCTATACCAGCTGTACCACTTGCTTTAGAAGAGGTTTATTAGGAAGATAGAAAGACCTAATTGCCCCTTACTAGAGAGTGAAAAGGAAAAGAGAACAATTTATAACGAAGTATTTCTATAAACAGTGCTCTGAATAGACCACTTCTTTTTGACATATTCCAGCAATAGAGCCATCTTTGGATTATAAGGAGGGTACAACACAACGCTCAATGACCTGGCATTATTATCTTCCTTCTCACACTATAATGTGTTATGAATGAAATCCAACATAATGTTTCAGTTTCCTTGAGAAAAATCCATCTCCTTTCATTTTACAACGTAATAAAGCAAAATAACATGAAATTTAAGAATTACAAATTCTGAAATATAAGAATATGTGTGTGTATATATATATATATATTTTTTTTCTTTTGTCAAAAAAGAAATGAAAATCCATTGTGGTAGACTCAAACTCTACCAAGATAGATTTTGGCCTCCAATTACAATGACTCTGCTTGTGGGCCAAAGGAGAGAACATTTTAAGATAATAGGTCAGGGCACTATTGTTACAATGTTATAATGTGTTACCTGTACCCCAAACACACAAACCGTATGATGTGTATATTTATGCCAAATTCCATTTATTTCACTATATTAACTGACAGACACAACAAAAGCTTTTGAAATGATTAATCTAAAAAATAATATTAGAAAGCATATCCATACATATTTAACCTAAAATGCATAATATTTATTTATTTGCTAAAATACCAATATATGCCTCAAACGGATTTTTAGCTCTTTCTTATCTAACCTGTATTCACAGGACATCCATGTTTTCAGTTTTGGTTTCTTTAAATTAGAACATGAACTTAAATATATTTTTAAAGCTCTCTGGGGAACAAATGTAAATTGTATCATTTTCCCCAATCTTTTACAGCCAGCTCACATTTAATTTAATATCACAATTTTTATGCCATGCTGAAAGCATTTAACTTAATTAAATTAAGTAATTACAATAATAACAAAAGAGGCATAAACAGATTTTGGAAAAAATTGCCACAACTGTTGGAAGCCTTCAACCTCCCTGCCAGGCAGAGAACTGTGTGGGTTTTCTGGAGCATCAGCGTGCCAGGGGCATTGGTCTGGAGAGCACTGGGCAAATCCACAAGTCAGTTAAGTGGAAGGAAGTAGAGTAAAACCACTTAATGACTCTCTTTTACATTCATCTCTTTTGCCCTATGAATGGCAGTCCAGAAATCATCTGTAACTCCTTACAACGGCCTGGGCCACCTCTCTCCTACTGCCACTTGTGCCACCTCAAGCAAACGTAACTACCATGAACAACATTTTGGCAAAATACGATGCCAGCTCTGACTAATGCCTGTGGGTTGGCATATTTTCTGCTTCAACTCTTTTTCCAGATGACTGGATCTAAAATGGTGACAGGTGTTGTGGGCTTTATTACTCTTCTTCGGGAAAATATTTGAGTGAACTTAGATGTTTTTAAACAGTTGTGTGCGATCCTACCCAGCTAGCTTCCCTTCCTCATCCTTTATTACATATACTTCTAAATACTAAGCATATCAATATGTAATAACCTGTTTCCCTCCTTCTATCAAGCATGTCACATATTCAGAAAAGCAGGAAATGACTTTCAGGAACTCGATCTCTTTATGTTTCTACGTGGCTGAGTGACTGTGACATTACCTAAAGTTGTGAGCAACTTTAAAGACCTCCAGCTAAAGGCCCATTACTTCCATTACTGCTGTTGGAACCAACTGCATTCCTCACACTGTGTTTTTAAATGGCCAAATTCTCATTTCCATGTGAAAAGGATCAGAATATGCCATCCCCAAATATGCCACATTGGCATAAGGATTCTTTTGAACTGAAGGCAACTGAGAAAAAGCAGACACAGGCTAGACTCTTCCCCTATGTGTCTAAAAGCAGGACGTAAATTCCTTGTCTCACACAGATGGAGGCAGTGCCAGGGTGAGGCTGCAAAAAGACTTACCAAATACCCTTATCTCCTTAGTTTCTCTTATAGATTTACCTTTCGTAACTTATTGCCTAGACCCCTTTTCCTTTGCCTTTTCACTTCTCCACAATTTGTTGCCCATTGTTAAAACGGTATGTGAGCCCCCAAGTTTAACTGCTTCTTTGGATCTTGAACTTATTTTCTATGAAGACCTCCACGCACATAAAACACTAAAATATTAACATCAAATAAATTTTGTATAGCTTTTGCCTGTTAACTTGTCTTTTTTCTCTACTTACACATGTTAGAAATATATATATTTCAGTCCCCAATAACATTTTTATTTCCCTTAAAACTCTGATTAGTACTCAGTGATGGAAAAAAATTGCATTGTCAGATATACGTATATGTATATATATTTTATATATATATATAAAATTTCAGGGGTACTATCATTGGTATTTAAGAGAGCTCTGTTGTCAGGCTGCCAACTTGTAAACTTGCTCCATCACTTACTGTGTAACCTTGAGAATTTAATTAAAATCTCTGGCTTTAGAAGGTTTTTTTTTTAAATGAAAAAATTTGTTTCCTCGTTGACTTGTGGTGAAATGTAAAGGACTCTATAAATATAAATCACACAGAACAATGAATACTTGACCCATAGTTCTCAACCAATGTTAGCTTTAAACAGTAGTATAAACATAGACTCCAGTACCACAAACACACTGAAGCCAAACAGCAGTACTTAAATTATACTAAAGCTGTTAGCTTGAATTCAATTCATTGTGAAGCTTTAAAAAAATTCATTTGTAATTTGGCTTTGGTTTATTTCTTTAAATGAGCCCTCCGTTAATTCACATATGAGAAACACTGTCTTCAGTCTTCCACCATCCCAAGTTATGATAACTTAATTCAACCTATAAATATGTACATCCATGGGGCATGTTGGACAAAACACAGATTAGCAAGATGTGGGTTCTGGTAAGGAGAAATGTAACTTTTTTCTTCTTAGTAGAGGCTGAGGAGCTTGCTGTCTCAGGGAGTCAGGGAATTTGAATACAAATGGATCGCCAATTTACACTTGCAGTTTAGTGAAAATAAAGCTTTTAGTTTATAAGATACTGGATGATACAATTATCTGTTTATGTACAATGATACAATGTACACTGGCATTTTTGTAGAAGTTAAATTGTCATCTAATATATTCAGCAGGATCAGATAAAAACCTCACCTCATTCCTTATATGTAATTACTAATGTCAATAATTTAACACCTACCTCTGACTAATATAAAGCTAGTCAAGACTCTCACTTATCATGGGAATTTCTTAGATATTCTAGAGCTACTTCTCCTAATTATCTGGCTCTTAACCCTTTTCTGTATTTTTGACATAGACATGAAAAATGAAATGATCTGACAGAAATATGAAGTAACAGGTTCAGAAAGTGCTTCTACAAATCGTGCGATGCTCTCCTACCCCTGTCAGATGACTAATGTGATGGATTTATTTAGTGGCATTTTGTACTCTGGTTGCAGAGCAAAGGTTTTCATGACACAGGAGCATTCAAGTGTTTATAACACCGAATATCTTGTCACTTGGCACATTAAATACCTTGTCATTTGCGCATGTTCTAAAACTGACTCTATAGTCATTTAAATGATATTTAAAACATAATTTGAGAATGCATATCCAACTCAGAAAAGGGCTGTGGAAAGATTAGGTTTTCATTTACAAATGAAATCACATTAAAATATCCAGGACCCAGATCCATCTCTGGCATAGGCTGCTTCCCATGATGAATCTCTCAAGAAGCTGAAGGAAGGTGACCTTTTCAGAAAATGTCTCTGCTCCGAATGGTCTTTATTTAATCACACTGCCTAAACACTGACCAATCTGTCTATCTCAGGATGTATATTATTCTGCTTTATTAGTCATTCATACCTACTACTGAATACTATAAAAGGTTTAAATTTTAGAACTTTATAGAAATTGAAGAACTCATCTAGGACACCCTCATATTTAATAGCTCAAGATTCAAGGTCATTTTAGCATAATGGTCAAAACCATTGCTTCAGGGACAGGACTGCCTGAAGGTCACAGGAAAGCTGTGAGACCTTAGAGAAATCAATTAAATTTTCTTTGCCTCATCTTTCTCAGTTGTGAAGTGAGCATAATATCTGATCCCTTAGTAGCTACCTCCCAGGTGACTGTGAGGATTAAATGCCACACTGTGTATATGATGCTTAGAAGAGGATCTATGTGATAAGTGATCTTTTTCTACCATTACTGTACTTATTATGGAGGACACAATTAACTCGCCATGAGTGAGTATCAGGGTTAGTATCTGTATATACTTAGAAAAGCACTTCTTTTAGTAATTCACTAGGTGTCTGTAGGGGTAGAAAGGGGAAAGGGCACTGATGGTTCACATACATGGGTGACAATGCTGCTCCAAGAGATAAGACTTAGCCCACCTTCTTCAAGTGGCTTCTGTTCCATAAGAGAGAGAGGGATACAGGAAGAGGTCTACACTCCTACTTGATTTTTACTAGGAGATGAATACGACAACAGAAACAAAATTACTGAAGGACAGGCCCTTCTGCCTGGCTTCCTCATACCTCCAACAGTCAATTAAATGATGCTCTGGTAAACAGAAGAAATTACTGTAGTTATTTGTCGTGTATAAATGAGCCAAGCACAGTTAAATTCATAAAGTTAGCTACTTCCATCATCCTCAAATACGTTTTTCTAAGATCAAAGTGCATGAGTAGAAATCACAACAGGAATCCAGTTACAACATGGAGAACTAACACTGTTTTAGTAGAATATTTAAAAACAATCATCAGCCATCATTGAATGTTGCCACAAATAAAAACATCGTATCAGTGAAAACAGCAGAGAGCTTTACAATTCTTTGTGAAATCGAGGCATGGAGTCAGTTTAGTGAATACTGCATGTTTTCTAAGTGCATTCTCAACGTTAGAACCCAACTGCTTTATTTTCAAAATCTCTATTTCCCCAACCTAAACATCCTTTTCCATGTTAGGCAGGGGATTAACATGTTTCTAGTATACCCAGAACACTAGGTGAACTTACTCTCTCTGCTATACGTAGATTTAAGTCAGTAATTGGCTGGCTGCTGAAATTCCCTATTATTTGTTAAATAAAAACAAAAACAAAACAAACAAAAAAACTAACATTATTCTATTGTGTATGTATCCTTTGCCTTTACTTGTAAGACCACTCCTTACCACATAGTAGCCATTTCATCTCAATAAAACCTGGGAAATTCAGCACAGAAAAGTTAAAGCCTTTTCCCTGAAGTGTGCCCTCTTGGGAAAGCGGGAGCAGGGATGCTAGGACTGGAAAAGGGCCAGGTCTTACATGGAATGAGTTTTCTCCCTATTCATACCTTCACTAATACCCGGGTACTGGAAAGGGATGTGCTGGCAGGAAGATGAGGGTCAGAGTGTTTCTAAAAGGCGACAGGAAGGAATTACGCTGACAGCTTCTATCATTGCCTCCCCAATGATGCAATGCCAGGGGGGACGTATAAGAGGCTATGGTTGCCACCAATCCCAAAATACCCAGGCAAAGCTGTCATGTTCTCTATCTGTATACAGCCCTAGATACACGCCAATTTGGGGTATAAATTGTATCAGAAGATGGAAGAAGACAAGCTGAAGCGATTCAGTTGATAGGGCAGATAAAGGTGATTTGGGATCCACTGGGGAGACGACTCAGGGCAGGTAAGACAGCGAAGAAAGTGGAAGCTTAAGGTGATAGTATCTTAACAGGGAGGTTACCGGATCCATGATGGAGAGGAGATATTGGAAGAGAAACATATTGGAAGAGAAAGTATTGGGAACATAAAAAAAGCCACTGTTAAATCAACATTAAAATACTAACTTTGGTGTTTCATTTTGTTTGTCTGATTTAGTTTCATGACTAGGTTTAGCTCTGTTCCTTCTCTGACAGCATTTACTTAGATTTTTAATTAGATTTCACAACCAAACAACATTTCAGGAGCATGCACATGGAATCAGGGTCCGAGTCTGAGTCACTGCCTGGGCACTCACTCTTTTTGTAGTCCTGGGCGAGTTTGTAAGGCTTCTTCCTATCTGCAGAATAGTTCTCTTCCTAATACATAGTTTACACTGTTGTTATAAAGACTGTACAATGTAGATGGAAAATGCTTTATAAAAATTTAACTATTGGGCAGAATTACACTGCTTTAAAATTAGGGGGAAACATGAGATTCCTGTGGCAGCTTTATTTACTCTAATTTGTTAGTATTTTAAATAACGCTCATGCTATTTAGAATCTTTGAGTTTGCTTCTGCTGAGCCCCTTCATGCTTCTGCTGACTGAGGGTTGCTGGTCAGTGTCACAGTGCTGGAAATTAAAGACAAACCAGTGTCTAGGCCTGGGCAGAGAGCCAACATAGAAGAGATGAGTCCTAAGATCTAGGACGGTGTCTGCAAGAGGTGACAACAGACACTGAATCCAAAAGCTCATGCTGTGGGGAGTTTCCTGGGGACCTGGCAATAGTATTCTGGAACCATCTACACTAGAAGTTGTTCTGACATTTGCCTTCATGAGGCAAACAGCCAGGCTTTCTTTTTCAATATTACTCTACTTAGCCATCGCAGTTCAATTCAAAACACTCATGATAGTTTAATAACCCTGGGGCCAAGGCCCAAACCACCTCCTTCCTCATTTCTGCTCTCTCTAGCCAAGCTTTCTGCAGGAGCTTTGTTTACAGGAATTCTAAAACATGACTTTCCCTCTACAAGTGACAGATTTTTGCTGCGCTCTCAATTAGCCATGTTCAACAGCTCTAATTATCATTGTAGCCAAGGCGAAAGTCAGAAGTAATTCCAAAACCTGGCTCCAGTGCCCCGCCAGCTCCTCGCTGCTGAGAAAGGCCGTGCAACTTGGGTCTGCCACCTCCCCACAGGCCACTGTAGATCCCACGAATGTGTGTCACGCTAGAATCTGCCTCGACGCGTTCTCGGGAACGTGTCAAAATATTCTCACTGTTCAGTCAAAGGTGGAGACGTGCTTCCATATCCAGTTAGTGGAAATTAGCAACAACAACAAAACAGAAGACAAAACCAAAAGCTTCTGACCACTTGTTTCCCGTCTAAATTGATAGACTCCCAGTTTTTGTGCTTCAGCTTCTTGTTGCTATCAAAGCAACACAGTCTTTTTCTAAACACAGATGATTCTTTTTCATTACTGACATGGCATTGTGTTGTGCTCTAAGTTTATGTTAAATTATCAATCTTTCCTTAAAATGAGACTCTTCCCATAACTACTGCTCACAGTCATCCTCTGTGTTTTATTCTATTTTAGCCACTGATCAGAGCAAAGCTTACTTGGTCTTTGACAAGAAATTCTGTTTCATAAGTGTCTACATTTACTCTATGTCATATATCTATAATGTATCTATTTACTTTGCTGCATTTAAGCATAAGAGTGAATAAAGAAAATGACTTTTCTAAGTCACAGAGCATTATTTTTCTTCCTTTTCCCTCAGCTTTCCTGAGGAATAATTGACAAAATTTATTTTTCTTCTTAATCCTAAGAAATAAGTTGTCAACTATGTCCACGTCCATGCCTTCATTTTACTTTCAAATGCTTTCACCTGGTCTCAGCAGTGATGCTCAGAGGGAGGTTACAGAGAAGATCAGACAGCGGATAGATGCTATTATTCTATCTTTTGAAATTTTTATGGATTTTCTAGTCCTTACACAGAAATTTACAAAAGAAAACTTTTTTTTTTCTCACCAGCACCACAAGCAACGTATAAGAAGCTGGGGCCATTAATAGTCCAGTATTATTCACTGGGTTTTCAGTTACTTTAAAATGCATCTTTGCCCCTAGTACTGATTTATTTACAGGTCTCTGGTTGGGTCTTTTTCTAATCTGATGGGTTACGGCTTCCAAAACCCAGTATTGAGCTGGAGGTTATAACTACAAAGGTCAGTTTAGAAGTTTTTCCATTTCACCTAGCATCTGTGGTCATAATCAAAGTCAGCTCCCTTTGCTACTACGTAATTCCTCTATAGGAAGTAACAATTTCTCTGAGAACCACTGGTTTTCACTGCATTTTCAACATGATTTAATCCTGACAGGATTTACCTAAATATTTCCCTAACAGCAAAATATATTCTCCAGAGTTTCTAGAGAAGAAGGGATATGAAAATAGTGCACATGGGAAAACACGGTTTACTTGTAAAGCCTCACTGACTTGTGCACATCTGTGTTTATTAGCAGTTCATCAAATTAAAGTAGCAGCAATACTGATACAATGCAAGGTACTTACTTGGTAATTATCAAGTTCCTTTGAACTTGTAGGTTCAGCCAGTCCACATGATACGTGGTTTTCTGAATGTTAGTTGGTTTGTGGTTTTTCCAGACAGGTAATCCAAACAATTAAATTAGTAAATAAAGGGCCCAAAGATAAAATTTTAATTATTCAAAGTTAAAAAAATTATCACAAAGTTTGGGCATGTATAGATATATGTATGCAAATGTAATGAAATATATATATATTTCAATCAAGAACATCAAATCCAAAATTCAGTCTAATTTTGCCATCATTACATTTGAATCAATTCCTTAAAAAATGATTACTAAAAAGTGTCAGGGTTCATTACATATCCTATAGAGGCTCGTCTAATGCAGATTTTATTTCCATAATAACCAATCATATTGCTTTTTCCAAGTGCATACTTGGTAAATTATGGAAAGTATGACACACAAGCATTATGTCATGTAATTCTCATAAAAGCACAACATGTACGAGTGAGGGGAACAGACTGCCTGAGCTCACAGTCTGTTGTCTGCACTCACCGGCTGTGTGACCCTTGGTCTATCGCTTCACCTCTCTGTGGCTCCGCATCTTCATCCAGAAAATTGGAATGATGATAACAGCACATAACTCATGAGGCTACTGTAAGAACAAAATGTGATAATTCATATGAAATGCTTAAGAGGTCTAACACCTAGTAAGCCCTTAATAAATGGCCCTATTGCAATGATACGAATGCTATTACCATCACATTTCACATATGAATAAAATGAGCCCCAGTTTGAAGCAAGTTTCATGAGCACACAGATGATGGACTGCGGAGCTGGAATTTGAACACAGGTGTGTCTTTTTTTTAAAGTCAGAGTCCTCATTTACTGCTCAGTCGTCCTCACTGCTAGTGAACTGTTTGCCATTGAAAATCCAGAGATTTTCAGAAATCATCCCCCTCAGGAATACCATTTGTTCTAATGTGAAATTTTTTTTAAAACGTTTATTGAAAATAAATAGATTTTGTTGTTCTTGTCAATCAATATTTATGACTTTTTTACTCAAAATTAAAGATTTTTGCTAACTTGGGATATATACCATTTACTAGTTCACTTGTTTATCTAATAAATAATTGAAGAATAAACTATATCTTTCAAAATCATTTTCTGAAGAAAGCTCAGGTGTTAAAATCCATAAATATTTGAAAACCAGGAGTTCTTAACTGATATTTATTCATACCTTAGGTGAGTGTGAGTTTCACTATTATTCAGTTAGGGTTTTGTTTCTTTTTTCCTTCAGATGTACAGAAAATTTTAAAAGTCTCTTTTAATAAAGATTTGGCTCCCTAGAAACCACTGAGTTTTGCCTTATCTCATGGTGTTACTTAAATCCTGCTTATGTGCTTTACTTCTCTGCATGTTAATGGTGACCGTGAAAGCTGAGGATTTCTTTGAAATATTCTCTGAATACCAGACTCTTCCCCTACTCCCCTCCCAAACCCAACCCCAACTGCCTAACACAGACACCCTGGGACTACTGCTATTATCAGACTTTCACCTCTATTGCCTCTAATCTTTGTCTCAAAAATCCAGTTTTCTTCTCCACTGGCTATTTTTATTGTATTTAAATTTAGACACCATACATTTTTGTAATGTTCCATAAAAACAGACATTAACCTCCTTAAATATCTTTCAGCATCCCATAGGAATGAAATGAAAAGCAAATAAAATTTTAAAAGCATAGTATGTTTAACCAAAAAAAAAAAAAAATAGGGCAAACTGATGTGTGCAGAGCCACTGTAAGAAATTCAAATACCATTCTGAGGTCACAACTTAAAAGAGCCCAGAGTTAAAAGATCACTTGGAAGAATGTTGGAATATATGGCAATTTAATGAATTTTCTAGTTTAAGAGAGAATATTTTTAGTAGGATTATGTTATGATAAAAAAGTTTGGAAGTATAATAGAAAAACAGAAGTGAGTTCTTTGGCTATCTCTTTCACATTCTATTTCTTTCTTTGTTTCTCTGTCTGTATCTCTGTCCAGCAAGCCAAATAATTCCTGTAGCAATCATTCCCAGAGAGAAGAACTTGATCCATAACTAACAGTTTGCCTAACAGTTTGTTTTTGCTCCCAACTTAGGACCAACCGGAGGGAGCCAAACATGTACCCTTTACCCATCACGTACTATGAGCAGCTTCCAGTCTTCCCACCAACAGCTCCCCAAGCCAAGTGCCTCCAATCAGGGCATACCCGTAGCCTTCTCTTTTTTCTATTCAAAGCCTTCCCACTCTTCTGCTTGTCTTTGAGTCTCTGCTAAATGCAAGTGATGGCAGCTGACTAAACAAGTCTTGGCTTTTTCTTGCTTGGACTGTCTTCATTCATTTTGCCACCTCCCTCTCCTTGAGGGAGCACAGGCTAGTGAGATATTTATTGATACATTGAAACTGAGTAATCATCAGTTAGATATATTAAATTATAACTTGCTTAATATGTTTTCACAAAAACTTGCATCTCTTCCAAGCTTTACGGAGCCTAAACATCTCCTCCAAGCGTCTAAACAGTGAGATGTGCGCCCGAGTTGGTTTTCAACAACTTGGAGTCAGTTGCTTCGAGTTCCAGCCAGAACAAGTTAGGGCTGGTTTGGACCACCAACCCTCTGACTAGGCATGTGTGAGTGCCCACTGGGTGACCTTTTGACATCAGAGGGCCAAAAACTCCACCCTTAGAATGTGCTAACACTGCCATTTTCTCAACATGCCTCCCATGAAGAGGCCTGCAGCTTAGCTGAACCTGCGCATAATAATAATTTCCTCACCTTTTTCCTATTTCCAATTGCCTTTCCCCTACATTCCCCACACCTCAGACCGCTCTGCTTCTTTATCACATAAATACCCTGACTCCCCATCACCTTCTGGGAAGTGAATTTGAAATTTATTCTCTTATCTTCTCGCTTGACTGCCTTGTGGATAAACCTTCTCTCAGCATTTGGCTTGCTGTACATCAGGGAAACAAACCTGGTTTGGTAACACCATCTCACCACAATCAAGATAACGCATATATTGCTCACCCCTAGTGTCATCATTCCCTTTTATGAATTCTCCCTCCTCTCTAGTCCTGGCCACTCCATCCCCAGACAACCACATAACTTCTTTCTGTCTTTATAAATGTGTGTGCATTTCCTAGAAATTTCTGTAAATAAAACCACACAACATATAACATTTTATGTCTGCCTTTTTCACTAGTGTAATTGTTTTGAGATGCATCCATGTTGTTCCATGTGTCAGTATGTAATTCCTCTTGATTGCTGAGTAGTATAACCTTAGGTAGATATATATAGCAGAATTATCCGTTCATCTAGTATTGACATCTGGGTTGTTTTCAGTTTTTGTCTATCATGATAAAGCTACCACAGATGTTCATATACAAGTCTTGCTCCAGACATATGGTTTTATTTCTCTTGGGCAAATATATAGGAGGAAAATGACTGGGTTGTATGGTAGGTGTATGTTTAACTTTGTAAAAAACTGCCATTCGGTTTTCCAAGTGGTTTTACTATTTTACACTGTCACCAGTAAGGTATGAGAAATCCAGTTGCTCTAAACCTTACCAACACTTGGTATAATCAGACTTTTAAATCTTAGATATTTTAACAACAATGTAGTGGTATTTAATTAGGTTTAAGTTTCAGTTCTCTAACACCTAATGATATTAACCCAGTTTCCATGTGCTTATTTGCAATCAGCTTATCTTCTTTGCTGATGCTATTGCATTCAACTTCACTTGGTGGAAAATTAGCTACAAATCATGAAAAGGTAATTGACTCTAAGCAAAAAAGATACGACATAGTTTGAGACTTACAGAATATGGAAATAAAAGGGATGGCAACAGCACAAAGACTGAGAGAGAAGAAACAGGGTGAATAGATAAATATAGGAAGAGGCAGAACCAAAAGTTCCTCCTCTTCACCTTCATGCCCCATGGAGAAGGTATTATCAAAATATTGGTTGCATGAGGGGTGAGTTACCTGGAGACAGAGGTGGTCAAAGGGTAATAGTGTCAGAACAAATTTAGAATAAATTTAGGTAATCATCTTTGTAGTGGTTCCTACATCACCCACTTCCTAAATTGAAGAGGGTTTCTAAGTCTTTCACCCCACACCTTGGAATAACATCACCCTAGCTAGCTGATTTACGTGGGGAAAATCTGATTGCAGGAAAATCTTTGAGACTTTTGGGTAGAATACTGGTCTAAAGGAATTAGAGCAAAGTGAAAAACTTGTACTAGATGAAGCAATATTAATAGGTAAGCCCAAGTAAGATTTAAAAATTTTAAAAGAGGTAAGATAAATATTAATAATATGGAGGAGGAACAAACAAAAAAATGTTTTCTTAACAGTTATTAACAGAAGGACTAATTGGAAATATTGAACATAAAAATAGTTTAAATGAAGAACTCAATGAGTGAGATTTATAACAGAATTGATACAGGTAAATGAGAAATTAATGAGTTCAAAAATCAGGTCAAGAAATTTCAGATGCCAGAAGACATCAAGAAGAAATAAAAGAAAAAATTTAATAGTTCAAGTGATTTGGAGAATATAAATAGAAGTACAAATACCTGTCTATTTTGAGGGCCAGAAAAGAGAAAACCAAGAAAGCGAGAGAGGGAATATTAAGAGAAAAGAAGTCCTTCAAGCAGAAGGAAATTAACATTAGATGGTAGCATGAGTACCCAACGGAGTGAAGAGAAATGGCAATGAAAACAATGCGAGCAAATACAAGATTGTATTTCTTGCTATGAAATCTCTTTTTAAAAAGTCGACCGGAAAATACCCAATTTATTGCAAGTCAAAAAATTAGATTGAAATGAGTCACAGTGTCAACTGAGTCACACCAACCAGAATTTGTCAACGGGAAAAAGTACACTGCATTGACTGTGGCTGGAGAGTTTACAGCCATCCACCCTGGCAGGTGATAATGGTTAAGCCAAATGTCATTCTGCAGTGAGTGAACTGCTTCCAACTTATTTCTCTATAATGCAGCTGAAAGCTTCCTTTATGTCTTTCTTCCTGTCATAAACATTGTATTATGGCTGAAGCTCCAGCCATCTTCCTCCAGTGAGTGTTGGCTTTGGCATCACTCAACTTCAGCAACAGCAATACCGACCTCAAGACTCTGTGCAGAGTAATTACAACAGTACTCAGCCTCGGCATCTAGGAGTCAAGTATTTTTTCTTACTGTAAATTCATTATTTTCATATCAAAAAACTATTACAGAAACTGGCCAACAGTTTTGTGCACTTATCTTGGTTTTTCCCTAATCTTTCCTTCCTTTCTTGAATCCCCTCCCTTCCTACCCATCTCTGATACCTCAACACAAACCCTCACAATTTTCTTTACTTCTGACCTCCTTCACTTCCTCTGACTCATTCCATTTTTACTCCTCTAGATAAAGTCACCATGGACTCAGGGAAAACCCACGAAGAGGGATGGGCTCTCCACTTGGGAAGGGGACACATAAGCACCTCTTTTGGTTGGTAAGAGAGAAATCAAAGCTGCTGCAACTCAGTATCATTGCAAAGATCACAAGGGCTGCTAGGGGATGGTGGTTTTGGAAACGCTCCCTCAGGGGTGTTAGGGACAAAAAGAAGATCTGAAGTCTCAGCAGCCCAGCTATGTTAGAGGTGAACAGCCATGAAGGCTTCCTTAACAGCAGGGCAGGCACCAACGGAAGCAGCTGAGCTAATACGGTAGCTAATAACTTCTAGTAAAATGTTAATGCTGAATAATTTTATGTTTAAATTGTATATTTTTCTTGTTGGATTGTATTTTTTATTTAAAATATATAAAAATTTAGTTCAATTCTTTGAAAATTAATTTTGAATAATAAATTAATGGAGTTAATATCATAACTATGTAAGATCTGTATTTCAAGAAACACCCACTAATGTTCTGATATTAGAAGTTTTCTCCTGTTTTCCCATCCTCTTGTTATGTGAGAAAAATAGAGCCTTATAGTTTTATCACTGTTAGTTTTTCTCTTATTTACAGCTGGATGAATAATTTCTAATGAAGACAAACTATATTTTTCTTTACGTCTATATATTTGTATACAGTTTAAACAGAAAAAGGTCAGTTTTTGATACATCCAAAATAACAATGTTTGTTTATCAGGTAGTATGTTAATAGTTCTCTCCTGCTTGAAAATCATATAATACTTGAGTAAATGAAATAAAATTAAAAAGTACATAAGAATAAAAAGCAAAAATACCTAGGACCAGTCCATAACTAGGACTAATTAAAGAACAATTGTTAGATTATTCAAAGGGACAGCATATAGAATTAAAGTCTTTTGAGCGTACTTTCTTTATTGTCAACAAGGACTATCTTCATCTTTCATTATTCTTCTCATATTTCCAATCCATTCTATCACCATTCCATACTTCCTCATCCTCAACACTTTCCCTTTTTTTTTTTTTTAAACATCCAAAGAAAATAGAAACCAGTAGCTGGGTGCTCCCTCAAGTAAAGTTACAAAATATTCAACCATTTATATCTCCGAGCCCTTCTTCTTTTTGTCTCCATCTTCTTAACCCATACAATTTACTCCTGGGCTCTTTCTTTTTTTCACTTCAAGGTTTCTCAAAGTAGTTGCTTATGCTTGCTGTTTCTTTTTTCTCACCATCCATTCACAGTTCAATACACTCTGACATGACTAATTCTGTCAGTCCACCAAAAAGGCTTGTGATATAGCGGTTGGTCAACTCAATGCCATTCAATTCCTTAGTGGTGTTCAGTTCTAAATACAGATGCCATCTAAACAGGCTCCAAGCACTCCATAGTTTCCACCACCTCACTCTCCTGGTTTCCTCTTAACTCTTACCTCTGTCCTCTCACATTTGCTTTTGCTGGGGCATCTTCTTATCTTCAGTGTTTCAAATGTTGGAGAGTCTCATGGTTATATCTCACTCAACTTTGTCTTCTCATTTTCTATATCTTCACTGGGAAATCTCATGCCCATAGTTAAAATTACCATCTACATGCATTAATATGACTCTCAAGCTCATATGTCTTGTCTCAGATCTTTGAAGATACTTATTCAGTGCCTAATGAAGTTATCCACTTGAATATTTAAAATATATCTCATATACAATATGGCTGAAACAAAAATCTTTCCCTCTTCCAGTTTTCTCCATGACAGTTTTGTTTTCTTTTTATAATTTTTACTATCAGTTTCAAATCCAGATACATATTAGGCTTCCTTAATACTATCTTTCTTCCATCACTCACCAACATCCAACTAAGTAAGACCTGTCCATTTTCCATGTCCTGAAGAGCTGGGAGTCCAATACATGTCTTGAAAAAATCCTACCGTATTTAATATCATCTAAAGAGGAATCCCTTAAACTATGACCTAGACACATAAATATTTTTCTATTTATTTCTTCCATTCTGATTTCTAGTTTTTACAAATAAAGCCAGAATCATGATTATGATTATTTAAACCTCAACTATAAGTGTATTTCTGTAAGTTAAAGCATGTTTGTGAATTTCATTTTGAGATTATAAACCAAAACCCTTAAGAAGACATGCAAGTCCTTACTAATGTGGCCCTTGTCTACAACTCATCCTCCTCTAATATCATACCTCTACTGTTTACTGTGGTCCATACCATGTTTCCCATTTTTCCTGGAATAAATTAGCTTCCCTCCTGAAAGTGAGCCTTTACACATGTTGTTCTCCCTGGCTAGAAGATGATCTTACTTGCTTTCAGTCACTTAAAACCTAATTTATTTTTCAGATAGCTTTAACTCCTTCACATTCTCTGTGACTCTTCCTCTGGTATCACTGTGGAGTAAACCAGGTCCCTTTCCTCTATGACTTCATAACTCTCACATTTCTTCCTTTTTAGCATTTTTCACATTTTAAAGTGTGACTTTAATTCATTTTTCTCTTCCCAACCTATGATGGTAAAGATTATGTATGCTTTACCTGTTTTTGAATCCCCAATGTGCAGCAATGTATCAAATACATAGTTAGATAATCAACAGATATTTGGTGAATTAAATTAAATGAGATGAGTGAGCAAATGAATGACTTAATCATCAACAAACACCTGGATTGCAAAGACGATAGCTGTGAATTAGCATGGAAATTCTTGTTTCCAATATAGTAAAATTAAGGCATATACATCATAAAATATATTTATTTTAGACACTGAATAGGTTTCCACTGGATATAGAGGAAAAGAATGCAAGCAGGCTGTGTCTGGAACAGAAACATTCAGCCATTGAATAGATATTTATCAAGCATCTTTTGGACTTCAGTCACTTTGACAGATGCTGAAGATACAAAGACCAAAATACACAGCCCTTCCTCTCAAAAGGTTAAGGACAAAACATGAAACAAAAGTGTGAATTCAGTAATAGAGGTGAATGAAAAGTACTGGATTCAGAAAAGGTTACAATAGGGAAATGTATTTTTATTCTCTGATATTACTGTCTTTGTAGGATAGACACTAAGTTTGAATTTTTCCTTTACTTCACAACAGTCTTATAATTGCTGTCTTTGTAGTATCTAAGATCTCTGAAAAGAATATGCATTTTAGATGTGTTTTGTCTGCTATCTAGCCATAAGTTTACCGAGTAACACAATTATTTTATCTCTCGAGGTTCAAATGAAAGAACAAATATAAAAATATTCTGGAAACAAATATAAATTACTATATTAATGTAAAATATTACAATTGTTTTCTGGATTCAGCTAAAACATATACAAAATATTTTGGACACAAATATAAATTACTACAGCAAATTTAGACTGTATCATTATTATCTTGTTTAAGGTAAAGGGCTGTGTCACAAGATGGACTTTGATGATAACATTTTATTTAAATTGTAGTACACGCTCATTTGAATTAAAAGTTAATTTTCAAGCCAAAATGTCTAAATATAATGTGAAATGTATGTAGGTACTACCTGTACAAACACCAGAGGGCTGAACTCTGAAGAGTAAGATATTCCCTATAATATTTTTCTCATAAACTTGCATGCAGCCCGAATGGAATAGTATCAAATGACAACTGTGTCTTGAAGCATGATACTGAATTTGTGTCTATGTGTTACATTGATATTAATTACAGGTGCAGGTGACTTACGTGGAATGTGAGTTATATCTCAATAAAGCTGTTATAAAAACATTAGCATTTATGTAAGACAGTGAAATAATGGAATTAATTTTGAAAGGCTACTTTTGAATAAAAAGTAATTTCTCCTAGTATGAATAAGATAAAAGGAAAGTTTCTTAAAACATAAGAAAATGCATGACAAAGGTAAAATAATAACATTCAATGGAATCAAAATTTTATGATACAGGAATTCATAACTATTAAAATACACTTGTTTTTCTTTACGCTCTGTGTTATCTTGAGCAAAATTACTGACTGAAAATATTGATAGACATATGCCCAGAAAAAGAAGTTCCAGATCATCTGTGTTTGATTAAATATGGCAACAGAAGAAAACAAAATGGATGACTACATGTCATGCTTTCTGATACTGGAATGATGTATTAGATCCTATACTATGAGGCACAAAGCCTGAAGGAGAGAAGCTCCTTCAGGGGCCCATATTTCTCCGAGGCTGACAGTTATCTTCATCCTACTGTTATCTAAATTATAGGTAAGCCAATAGAATAGATAAATTAAAGCATTATATATAAATTATATGATAAAAATGTTTCCCTCTACTCAAGGTAAACATTTGGGAAAAGAGCCACTGGAATAAAAATTGTGTTTAAAGAAACAGCCCTATTGGGCCAATGCTTTTGATTATTATTCCAGATATAAATGTCATTAGTTTGGTCCTATACCTGGTAATTACTAACTTCCGAGGCTAAAATACAGTGCTTTCCCAGTACTGCAGGAAGTAGGGAACTTTAGATGAAGATTAAGCTAAAATTTCTATCACAAAAATCCACTGAATGCACTTGAAAAAATACATTTTAAATTTATTTCTATAACTGCAATAAAAATAATATTTTTCCCTGGCTATAAAGAGGATGTAATCAGATTTTTTAAATAATGGAGATAACAGTATAAATGCATCCATATTATTAGCTAAGTAAGTGATTAGGCTGGTGAAATTTCTGAATCATTTGCAATGTCCTGAAACACTCAGGCAAACCCACTGGTTCTTCTTCAGTGATTGTTCAGTGTGTAAAATGCCTAATTCATGGTGGATTTTACTAAGAAGTATAACTTGACTAAGAATATTATTTTTCAGTAAAAACAAATCATAAGTTATTTTTACTCAAGTGGAAATTATATATTCAGTAAACATTTACTGAAATAATGTGTAAACAAATAATGGAAAATTCAGTTAAAGAAGGATGGCTATTTAGATGCAAACTAGTCTGTAGGAGTATATTTTAAATGCAGTATAGTGATATATATACTCAAATTTTTATTATATGTATATGAATGACATGTACATTTATTATATATATATTACATATATATTAAGTATACACATGAAAATAGGGGATAGAATTCACATATACTTTATCCACATGCAAAACATATTTAATATTTTAAATTAATGGCATAGTTGTTAGGCCATAAATGATTAGTAACAAAGGATATAAATAATATGATTTAAAAATATTTAGTTTATAGGGAGCCCATGTAAATCTATGATTAATTATCCATAATTTAAGTAATGGAACTATCCTTTTATTAATTAAGAGAATCTCTTTTATCTATCTGTAACATTTCCAGGAAGTTCAACACCAGAATTTCAAATAATAGAGCAGCCTAGTTATACACTCCAGACTTTTAAAAGAGAGGATTTATGGCAGTGAAATGTGTATCAGTCTGAATAAAAGTAATAACAATTATCTCAAGCATAAAGTGTGCACCTTTGAGTGTCAGGAAAGTGAGTAGGAATGAACTGAATTATACTTATTACCTCCCATTTGACACAGGGAGATGAAGGGATACTGATTATCTGTGCTGAGCAGGGAGAGTCCAGTTCCTAGGTTAAGACACATGCAAGACCTATATACTTGTTTGACCTTGGTCAGTTACAATTGCTGAACCTCTGCTTCCTCATTAGAAATGAGGAAAACCATCCTCAACCTCACAGGATGGGTGTGAGAATGACATGAGTCATTAGATGTATAGTGTTCAGGACAAGTCTTTTGTTGTTGACGTTATTCTATTAAAGTGCTCCTGAAAGAGCTAGTGATCACAGAGCCTACGCCCGATACCCTCACCTCTTCCCAGGTCCTGTCAGCACCATTTGCTAGCTTCTCCTGAGATTAGCAATGTCTCCAGGAATGTGTAGGTATGGGTGGTCAAATCAGATGTGGCCAAGGTCCTGCCAACTCTCTCTACACCTACTTGCTCTTACCTGAAAGTAATTTAACAAGTGAGAAATGTTTAGTTTCAAAATAATCGATTAAAATCTAATAGCTGTAAATGCAAGATTTGCTTCACATGTTGAAACTAATTTCACAAAAGTAATATAATGTGTTGGTTACTGTTTTTGTATAGAAAATGAGACTAAGGAAAGCACTTGGATTTTCATATGCCTGAAGCAGGGGTAGAAAATGCTCCTATTTGTGTGTCTGAAGGAAGGTGGAGGGTGGAGGGTGGAGGGTAGACATTGAAAGCTTAGAGTGAATTTACCATGAGGTCATACACAATATTTTCTCTTGGAAGAGCTGTTTTATGTCTGGCTACACATAAGAATCATTTTCATGTCTTTGCTATTGTAAATAGCGCTGCTATCAACACTGGGGTGCATATACCTTTTTATATATTAAGGTTCCCTGTGGATATATGCCCAGGATAGAACTGCTGGATCATATGGTAAGTCTATTCCTAGTCTTTTCAGGAATCTCCATACTGTTTTCCCTACTGGTTGCACCAAACTACATTCCCACCAACAGTGCAGGAGGGTTCTCTTTTCTCCACACCCTCAACAGCATTTATCACTTGTGGACTTTTGAATGATGGTCATTCTGACTGGTGTGAGGTGATGCCTCATTGTAGTTTTGATTTGCATTTCTCTGATAATTAGTGATACTGGCAAGTAATGGAAACAAGCTAAATATCCATTGACAGGTGACTGGATAAAGAAGCTGTGGTATATTTATATAATGGAATACTACTCTCCCATAAAAAAGAATAAAATAATGCCATTTGCAGCAACATGGATAGGCCTGGAGATTGTCATTCTAAGTGTAGTAAGCCAGAAATAGAAAGAAAAATACCATATGATATCACTTATATGTGGAATCTAAAAAAAAAAACACAAATGAACTTATTTGTAAAACAGACACAGATTCACATAGAAAACAAACTTATGAATTCCAGGGGAGGGGGAAAAGGGATAAATTGGGAGCTTGAGATTTGCAGATACTAACTAATATATATAAAATAGATAAACAACAATTCATACTGTATAGCACAGGGAACTATAGTCAATATCTTATAGTAACTTATAGTGAAAATATGAAAATAAATAAATGTATGTTCATGTATAACTGAAGCATTATGCTGTACACCAGAAATTAACACATTGTAAACTGACTATACTTCAATAAAAGTATATATACAAAAAAAGAATCATTTTCATATGATACTTAACGCATTCAGTTTTCATGAGCTGAGGATAGACGTTATTTTAATGTGCAGTTTTTGAGGCTTAGTTTTCTAAAAAAAATCATTAACATGTCATTGAAATAACTGTTTATTTCATAAAATTATGTTATGAAGAAAGAACAAAAGGTTCTGATGAACTGCATTTCTTAATAGAAGAAATAAAGGATTGTCATATGATGATAACATGGTTACTTCCTTCACTTATTCACCCATTCATTCATTCAGTCCATAAATACTGTTTTAAGATCTTCTATGTGCCACGCATGGTGCTGATTGATAGAAATTAAAATAACACACAGAGTTTCTCCTGGATAAGTTCAGAAATGAAAAAGATCCTCTATATGCATAAATATTTTAAAAGTTAATTTAAGATATGAAAAATTATGCTCACATAAAACATATACACTAATATTCATTATTGCTGTATTTGTAATAGCCACAAGCTGGAAAAAGCACAGATGTCTTTCAAAGAATCACTGGTTAAACATATCATAAAATTTGATATTAATTTATGAGTCAACTATAATTCTAGTTTTGAGTGTTTCTTAAAAACACTAAATTATTTTTCCAGGTTTAAAAATTTTCATCATCTTTATTGATATATAAGAGACACACAGAAAAGTAGAAAAGTGCTCATATTTACAATATTCAATTTTATGTTTTGGTATAAATATGTTATATATATTCATATTATATATGTATATCTGTGTATGTATATACACACACAGACACACACATATATTCTCCATGAAATCATCAGCATAAACAAGACTGAACAAATCCACCACGCCCAGAAGTTGCTTCATACCCCTTTGTAATCCTTCCTTCCCATCCCTCCCTGCCCTCTTCTGTTCTGGAAACCACTGAAATACTTTCTGGCACTATAAATTAATTTGCATTACATAGAATTTAAGGTAAATGGTGTAATATGTATTTATCTTTCCATGATTTACTCCACACATTTGCCATTCATATATTTCCTTTGAAGACATTCCATTTGAAATATTTGCCCATTATTTATTAGTGTTCATTTTCTTGTTATTAAATTTAAAGTATTTTAAATATATTTTGTTTATAAGTCATTCATCAGATATACAATGTTCATACATTTTATCCCAGTTTGTCATTTATCCTTCACTAACTAAACAGTGCCTTTCAAAGAGCAAAGCTTTGAATTTTTATGAAGTTCAAATTGTCTTTTTTTTAATGGCTTGTTCTTTCAGTGTCATATCTAAGACATCTTTGCCTAAGTGAGGTCACAAATGTTCTGTTCTGACATTTTCCTTGATAAGTTTTCTAATACTAGCTATTACCTTTATATCCATGATACATCTTAGTTCATTAGACAATTTTGCATAAAATATGGATCAAAATGATTATTTTTTTGTACATGGATATCCAATTGGTTCAACCCATTTCTTATAAAGATTATATTTCCCTACTGAATTACCTTTGCATCTTTGAAAAAAGTTAACTTCCATATAGTTATAGCTATAACTCTTCTGTTCCATTGGGCTGTTAGTCTTATCTGGACAATAACATAACTTTCTTGATTAGTTGATGATGACAATCCTGTAGAATGAAAAATTTCATTTTGGTGTTTAAGTAGCTAAGTACATGTATCATTTCAACCCATGATTGAAATGATAATTTGTCTACTGGGCTTCATTGAGACTTGTGTGTATTTGGAAAACTTCTCCATGAGGAAGAGAGCTACATATACTTAGTAGGTAATGATTCACCTCACTGTTATCTAACCAAGTTTTATACTTGAGAATCTTTGGCCCAATTAAACATTTACACATGCCAAGGGAATGCAATTACCATGTCAGAAGACTGCTTCTGAAGAACTCAGGAATTTGGGAGAGAGTAGGTGAGAAATTTAAATATGGGTTTTTTTTTTGGCAAGTTGTATTTTTCACCTAAAACTGTGAACAGTAAAGTATGAGTGCAGACAGATTTGATAACACATTCTTCCTATTATCGGTTAAGGCTGGCTGAAAAGTTTGACTTTCCTGTAAGTCAAACCATTAAAATGCACTTCAATGCAAGTCATTTCCCTAAAATTTTCTGCCTTTTCCATTTTTTGCTTGGGATGTATTTTCTAAGTTTATTACTGGAAAAAGTTAAATATTCAGTTCTCTTTTTAATAGAAGATAATACTAGAAAATCATGAAAGTCGTTCATAGTTGCCAAGCTGACAAATGAGTCCCAAGAAGAAAATAGACCATATGCTGAGGAATTAATTTTGACTTTCTAATAATACTTTTGATGTAATTATAATGTCATCATTGATAGATAGACTCTTTAATTCCTCATTTATAACTTATATAGGGTCTTCCACAAAAAGAAAGACAAAGCTACTGAGTTTTGGGGCAAGTTTGTTCAGAAATTCACTATCATTAACACAGGTTTATTTAGGTATTTAATTAACATAACTAAATAATTATAATAGACCAAATAATTATAATAAGAGCACTTTATGGCCCTTGATAAGCTCATCTCTGCAAACAGATTAGCATATAAACAGTTTCACATAATATGTATATTGGTCAAAAAAAAGAGAAGTCCTCAGAATGGATATAATAAATTAAAAAGAATGTTCTTTAATTCTCAGTAATCAATAGAGAGTACCACAAAACGAACTGTGGTGGTAAGAACAAATTAATATCTAAGTAGCCACCCCAAATTAAGTCATGTACATGTTAGAAGAGGTTTCAGAGTTCACGACAGTACAGAAGCACGGGCAATGATACAGCAGCAAATTCGTGCCATAAGCTGCTGTGTAATATAGATACCAAGTAAAAATATCCAAGACACATTCATCAGGTAGAGCAGAGAGCATTACTACAAAACTATGCAGACAGCAGAAATATTTCTGTCTCCCTCCCAAAACTTTATCTATACCTATACAGTGACAAAATGCTAAAATCTTCACAGACTGGAGGATAGTAATTGAGACTTCTGGAACTGACTGAAACAATCAAGCAAAAAGAGTAAGTGTCCATTGTATATCTTCTTTGGAGAAATACCTATGTGTATCCATTGCTCATTTTTCAATTTGATAATTTGCCTTCGTATTGAGCTGTAAGAGATCTTAACATATTCTAGACATAAGTCTCTTATCAGATGTATGATTTGCTAATCTTTTCACCCATTTGGTGGATGTCTTTTCACTTTCTTGAAGGTGTCCACAGAAGCACAGACATTTTAAATTTTGATGGACGAATCATCTTTTCCTAAGTTTACTGGCTTCTTTTATTTTATTTCTTATTCATATGCTTATATTTAGCCTTATGTTTTGTAAATTTTGATTCCTGTCTTTTCCTTATTTTTAATTGTTTTTTCTGTTGTCTTATGGTTAATTAGTAAGAGTCCATAATGTAGTTTAGTTATAGGTCCTTTGACATATGTTTTTCAAATATTTTCTCTCATCCTTGACTGACCTTTTCACTTTTCAGTGATGTATAATGAAGAACAAAATACATATTTTTAAGATAAGGTGTAATTTTAATTTATTTTTCTTACGGTTTATTCTGTGCCATTTGTGAAAAGCAATTTTCTCTTCCCAATTAATTGCCATGACACTTTTGACAAAAAACAATTGACTTCATTTCTGGACTCCATGTTTTTCATTAAGCTATGTATTTCTTTTTTCTGAATCCCAAACTATCTTGATGACTATAGCTTTATCATTAATATTGAAATAAAGTGAGATTTAACTTATTCAACACGATTCTTTTAAAATATTGTTTGGATATTATAGGTCTTTTGAATTCTTTTATTAACTTTAAACCCATCTTGTCAATTTCCAGAGCTAAAACCTGCTGGAATTTTCATTGGGAATGTAATTGAATCTAGAAATCAGTATGGGGAGAATTGCTACTACAGAACTGTTGTTATTTGAATGAATGAACATGGCATATCTCCATTTATTTAACTCTCAGCAATGTGTTTAATTCTCAATGTAGAACATTTGTATGTAATTTTTTAGATATAGTTTTAACGTACCTTTGCTATCATAAATGGAATTATTTTTAAATTAAAAATTAATTTTGAATTAAATTTATCTTTTAAATTTCAATTTTTCAATCTTTGCTGTTACATATACAAATATAGTTAATTTTTATACTAAACTTGTGTCCTGCTGATGTGATACATTCAATAATTTGGTTTCTTAGCTGTATTGTATATTTCCTGAGATTTTTTTTCTATGTATACAACTGTAACATGTATAAATATGGAATTTTTACCTCTGCCTTTTTAATCTTTAACGTTTAGTTTCTTACCTTATTGGAATGGCTAGGTCATCTAGTACAATGTCAAATAAAACTGATGAAAACAAGTGTCCTAGTTTTGTTTCCACACCTCAGGAGAAACTATTCACTGTTTCACCATCAGCATGATTTTGGCTATAGACAATTTGGCAGCTATCCTTTAACAGTTTGAGGACATTCCCTACTATTTGAAGTCTGTTGATCATTCTTTTATCTTGAAGGGAAGTCGAGTTTTGTCAAACTGAGCAGCGATTTATCCTTCTTCCTTATGGAAAAATTGTATAAATTTGGCAATTCTTTCTTCTGAAATGTCTAATAGAATTCACTAGTAACACCATCTTGGTGGTTTTTTTTTTTAGGGAGAGTTAATATAAACACAAATTTTTGTAAATATATGGTGCTATTCATATTTCCTATTTCTTTGATCAGTTTGCTTGTAATCCTATCCAGTATATATTTCACTTCAGATGTATTTTCCTCTCTCAAAATTTGCTTGTGGCTTTTTTTTATGTTTGTATTTCTCTCATCATGTTCATGCTTTTTTCCCTCATATTCACAAGAATATGGAGCATATCTACTTCAGCAGTTTTAATATCCTTTTCTTTGTTCTTTGCATATCTCTTTTTATAGAATTTTTGGTAAATGATAACACTAACAAAACAGTTGATAAAGTAATACAAACAACCCACTAATGTCTCATCTATATCTTGACCTTAGCCACTTTTGAGTTAGGAACTGAGTATCCTCATTTTTAAAAGAACCCTTTAGTTGTTTTTTTACTAAAGTTAGTGTTTCACTAGTGTAGAGGTTAAGGGTTCGGCTTTCCATCAAAAAGACAGAGGTTTTTTTGCAATCTCCAAATATTTCACTTACCAGCTGTGTTAAGTACATTTTACTTCTGTTCAACAATATAAAATTATTTTGCCAGAGTGAACATAAAATTTCCCTACCATCTCGATATCAGAATCAGCCATATGATTTAATTATGTTAAAGAAACATCAGTGGCAGTTTTGAGGATTTAACGGCCAGTGTGTATTTTCACCTCTGCTGCTGGTAGTCCACGCTGTCCTGAACCAGCTGAATGATCATCCTCGGTCAAAGATAGACGATGGGGGAAAAAAAAAAGCTTTGCCATCAGTCAATCATAATGGATACCGCCAGAGAGAGAACTAGACCTTTGTGCTTCTCAACCATTAAGCCTAGTTTTGTTTTGTAATTCATTCAATCATTCACGATCATTTATTAGGAAGAAATGAATTGTTACATACATTACAACTGGTACTCAACTGACATTTAGTAGTGTTTCATATTAGTTTCAAGACACTGCTGTATAATCAACATTAGTCTGGGTTCCAAAATATATATGTTGTGTTGCAAGAAATACTAAGTTATCTATAGCGATATCATTACACAGAAAACCCCTAAACCAGAACGGGCAGTTGGGCTGGGGAAATTATCATAGCCTAAATTTTTCGAACTGGGAAGTAATAGTTTTAAGTAATCTCATCATAAAAAATCGACTTCATTTGAATTTTTAGAAGAAATCATTTTATGATGATTAGTTTGTACAGCAAAGAATAACTGTTGATTTAAATATCTTAGAAGAATGTAGTAACAGCGTTTCCTTTGCCATTAATTAAACTATTTAATGTTTGTCCTAAAATAATTTTAATCAAGGGAGTTTACATTTATCAATATTCTTTTTCACTAAAGGAACACTTTTCAACCTAATTTCACCAAGACATGCATGACAGCTGGTGCTCATAGTCTCATACACTTGATTTTAGGACTGTCCTTGCCTGTTTATGAAGTTGACCTGTTGACTCAAGACAGTTTTAATCCATTTTGGTGCATCTAATTAAATGTCACTTCTCTGATCCTCCCTGTTAGTCTGAGCATGTTAAAATTTTATCATCTGAGAAATTACTGTATATTATGCAGTGTCTTTATGTTTGAGAGTCATTAGAGGAACCCTACATCTGCCAGTTTTCGGTATTTCCAGTTAACATATCTGCAAATGTATTTTCAGTGTGTAAAAAGATAAAGGACTCCTTTTAAACATTTAATAATATTTATATGTGTATTGTCATTTTCCAAAACATGTTAATTCATTTTTTACTTCAGTGGTGACTGACAAATTAACTTAATCTGCATTTCAGTTAACTATCATGTCTAGTGAGAGTGCACCAATTGTTTACACTGGGGCTTTTAAGGTTTTTTTTTTTTTTTTTTTTTTTTGCTATTACCACAAAAGATGCACACTCCAGCTTTGATATATAGTTTTGCTTCCAAAGGACTCTAAGCTTTAAAAAGATTATATTTTTCAAAGTAAAATGTGAAAAAGTTTTCGGTTTAAGTACAATTTAAAAAAAAAAAGGTAAATCAAAATTCTAAACTTGAAACTTTTAAACAATTTGGACTTTTTTTCTTGAATCAAATAAATACCTACAGCCTATAAATGCCTTTAAGAGACCCTTTAAGCCCATCAGTTTTAGGAAAATAATATTTAGAGCTGTTTTGAAACTGTAACCTATAGTCGTTCTATATACAATAGATACGAAATATCCAAGTTGCTTATGTTGCTGTCACCAGAAGCCAGACATTCTTTTTAAAATCCATATGATACAGCAATCCAACTCCTGGGCACATATCCAGAGAGAATTCTAATGTGAAAAGATACAGGCACCCCAGTGTTCATAGTAGCACTATATACAGTAACCAAGTCATGGAAGCAACCTAAATGTCCATCGATAGATGACTAGATAAAGAAGATGTGGTATATTTAGACAATGGAATACTACTCAGCCATAAAAAAGAATAAAATAATGCCATTTGCAGCTACATGGATGAACCTGGAGAATGTCATTCTAAGTGAAGTAAGACAGAAAGAAAAAGAAAAATACCACATGATATCACACATATGTGGAATCTAAAAAACAAAAAACAAGGACTCTATGAACTCATCTATAAAACAGAAACAGACTTGCAGACACAGTAAACACTTATGGTTACCAGGGAAAGCAGGTGGGAAGGGATAAATTTGGGAGTTTGCGATTTTCAAATGTTAGCCACTATATATATATAAATAGATTTTTAAAAAGTTTCTTTTGTATAGCACAGGGAACTATGTTCAATATCTTGTAATAACTTTAGTGGAAGAAATATGAAAACGAATATATGTATGTGTATGTATGACTGGGACATTATGCTACACACCAGAGACTGACACATTGTAATTGATGGCACTTCAATAAAAAAATAAATAAATAAAATAAAATAAAATACAATGTGATCATTTTCTTCCTTTGAGCTGATATCACTTAGTATTTCTTTGAAGGCCCTTGGACATTTAGTTTCTGACTAACCTCATCCTTCTCTGGTTCTCCATATCTGCTCTTTGAAGCAGTTATGCATTATACAGCGATGTCTCCAATGCCCTCTATCAGCAGCAAGCATCTCACTTTTTTCTGTCTAACTCATACATATTCATTATTCTAACTAGAACCATATCAGAATCCCTGTCTCTTCTCTATTCCCATGAAATTTTTAGATAAATTATAATATTTTAATAAATCAATTAATAAAAACAAAACATTTTAACACATTATTATTTCTGATGTACTTGTCTGTCTCAACTATTTTTTTTTAACTTCTTGTGAGAAATGACCATGTCTTGTGCCATTGTCTCTCCTCACCAAATAGCATATTATCTAGAACCACAGTGTCCAGTGAGTGTTTGGTAACTGGATAAATATACAACTACTAGTGCCTGTCAGATATTTAGTAAACATTCACAGAATAAAGTACATAATTTTACATCAAGGTGAGTCCCCTTCTTATGTTACTCATACCCTTTGTTACTACAAAGGGAAAATAATATTCATTTGTTACACAAAAGTTTTGGATTTCATATTTAATATTCATTTAAAACATTTCACTGTATTAGTTTCCTTTACTTATGTTGCTCATCCAAAACTCAGAAGTTTCACAAATATAACATGTAGGAAATGATCAATAAAATATACCAGCTCGGCCATAAGACATATCCTAGCTTTCACTATAACATATACCTTGTTTGTGATCACAGTACACTTCCCCCCACTCCCCAGTGATATTATGCCGAGGCTCCTTTAATCTTTCAGAATTCCAAATGCCCACAATTTCAAATATTAGCAAAAGAGGGACAAGGATCAAAATGTACAGCCTTTCCACTACGTTTGGAAGCTATTATTTCTGCTTGAATAAATGACATCATTAAATGAGCAACTTGCATTTCTATTACCATCCAGTATATGTGTAATATTTCTGAATTATATCTGTCACATGCGATTGGAATCAAAGTTTTCTGCTAGATTTGCTATTCCAAATTAACTAAAATTCAATTCATAATTGAATGAAAACTATTCTACTTGAATGTAAAATCCTGGTTTCCTCCTTTTTAAGGTATTTATCTACATCACCAGTTAGAATTATTACATTTTTTACAGTGGAGTGCTACAGAAGTAATTGAACTGAAAGAAATAACTGAAAATGTATCTTATCCCAAGATGATCTAAAATATTTGTTAACTGTTTGACTAGACAAATAACTACTGTTTTAAGAGTTAAGGTTCTAAATATAGGAACTTATTTCCATAAAGCAGAAGAGTACCCACATTCTTGGGCAGAAACTTTAAAACTCTATATTTGGGCATAACTAAGTTGTTTCACATAGTGTATTTAATAAATTTGAATTCTTACCAATATTAACTCCCAGCTAAATGATTATCATAATACAGAACTGATGGTATTTTTAACTTCATCTTTACATTATTACGTAACCAAAAAAACATGATTAGATAAGAAAAGATCACGGCAAAACTGATACTTGCAATTGAAAAACTGAGACTTGCAATTGAAAAACTGAGTTCACATGATTCATGAAATGGAAAAACAGATTCATTTCCTTTTCTAGAAACTGTCATAACATTTTATTAGAACTAAAAACTGAATCAGAAGTTCTACGTAAACAACTTTCAGTAAACCGTAATTCCTCACATGCTTTGCTCCAAAGATATTGATGGATTGCAGGGCTGCAAGGCTTTGAAAACTGCAATGTGTCTTTTTTGGTACATAAGGAAATAAGGTTTGAGAGACCCAGTGTAAGTATATAATGAACATGGGCTCTACCTCCTTAATATGGGAAGAGAGAGATTTTCCTTTATGAAATGTTTCACTATCTGTGTCTGATTTATTGTGTAGGCTGTTTTCGTAGCACCTCACAATAAATTTTTAGTGAAAAATGTCATGTAAGATTTATTCCCATGCCTTTACTCATTCGTTAATTCATCCATTTATTTGATCAACTTACATTTACCAAATGCCTCCTATGTGATAGGTACTAGCCTAGGCACTTGGGATTCATCAATGAAAAGAATAGAAAAAATCCTAGACTTTTAGGCTTACCTTCTAGAAGTAGGATACAAACAATACTTAGCAATCATTAAAAAACTATATATGTGGTTGCTAGTTTGATCAGTACCAGAAAAAAATTAGATCAGAGTAAGGAGAATAATTAATGTCTCTAATTTTATTTGTCTCTCAATCTCACAAATATTAAATTTAAGGAAAATCTAGAGAAATGTTTTCACCTTAGAAATCTTATTTTCCTTAGAAACATTTATTCATGCAGGCATAGCCGAATTTTATTTTTAGGAAACGCAGTTTCCACAGTTCCTTTTATTTTCTAAATAATTTTCTGTAATAATGTTGAATGTAGCTTTTCTCCTGAGAAATTTTTTCCCTGAAAACTTAATGCAATGCATTTAAAATACTTTTAATATGTGAGGAAATTTATTGTTTAGAGGAGACCATCCATTCCCTGAAGGTGTTCTCTTGTTTAATCTCATGTTAAAAGACTGCTCTTTAGATAGCTTGCTTTATCAAGATAGTTCTGGAAAACTGTAGTATTTTCCTTTGGATATAGATTCATTGATATTATGCAAAAAAGAACATGACTTGACATACAGAACCAGACACTAACATACTTTTTGACAAAATCTGGTCTGAATCACCTGCCTGTTATAACAAATAGTCATGTTTGTAAATATTTTATATTTTTATTACTTACGTTTGTCTCATATTTTGCTTAGTTCTATTTGGCTGGTTTCTATCTTTTCTATAAATCAACATTTAAAATTGAAAGGAACAGTTTTCATCAGGCTTCTGAAAGAGAAATTAGAATGATAATTCTACAGTTTCATCAATTTCTCTCTTTTATATTTCTTCTGAAAACCAACTAGGGAGGAAAAAAGGAGAGAGAGATTTACTGTCAACCCCAAAGATTATACTAGCTATGGGGAAGATGTGATATAGTCTTTTAGTCAAACTTCCGTAGAAATTTAGATAGTAGCTTATCAGTATCTAAATTATTAGATTTCACCTTTCAATTTTAAAGATACAGGCTGGCCTTGGTAGAATAATGGAAACTAGACTAGTCTGTCTACTGGAAACAAGTATGAAACCGGACAGAGCATAAGAGACATTTGGTTTTATGATGTGGACAACAGTCAGTGCAAAGCAGCAAGCCCTGACAGAATTCGGAAATGACTCCACGATGTGAGGGGTCTCTGACTGGGTGGAAACTCAGGCTCACAGAGAATCGAAATTCTGTGGAGCATAGCACTCCCACCCTACTGAGGAGGCAGAGATCAGATTCTGATCAGCTGAAGTGGCAGGACTCTCGGCCAGGGTACTGATAAGGAAGAGGCCGTATAAAGACTGGAATTCAGCATGAGGATCCCTTGTGATCCATGGCTGAGGGCTGGGCTGTAACCAGCAGGGTGAGATCCAAATGTCTCACTAGGAAGTGGCTGATCAAAGATTGGGAGAAGGGTCCTAGAGAATGAGAAACCCTGGTAGAAGAGTTCCCTGGGACAAAGGAATTCTGCTTCTGTCAGAACTGTTCAACCTACTTAATATCTCCTTAATACTCGTGGAATCCCTCTGAGAAACTAAAAAGGCCAAACCTGAAGAAAAGGGACCATGTCCTAAATTAAGATCTGTATTTGTTTCTAGGACTGCCACAACCAAGTACCACAACTTGGGTGACAACGCAAATTTATTGCGTCACTTTTCTGGAGGCTGGAAGTCTCAGATCAAGATGTTGGATGGTTGTTCCTTTTGAGACTGTGAGGAAGAATCTGCTCCCTGCCCCTCTCCTAGCTTCTAGTGACTGACTGGCAGATTCTGCCATTCCTTGGCTTATAGATAATTTACCCCATCTTTGCCTTCATAGTCACATGATGTTTGTCCTGTGTGCATGTCTACGTCCAAATTCCCTCTTTTTATAAGGACACCAGTCATATTGGATTGAGACTCACCCTACTCCAGCATGATCGCATCTTAATTTAACTGATTACACCTGAAATGACCCTATTTCCAAAAAAGTTTGCCTTCTGAGTTATTTGGGTGCTGGGGCTACAATATATTAACTTGTGAGGGGACACAGTTCAACCCACGATACTTACTGAAAAGTCATCCTAAGAGAAAGACTTAAAGCAAGACCTGAAAAGATCCCCAGGGGAGAGACGGTTTGGAAATTGAGTCCCTTGTTTTAGGACTATGAACTATCATGAGCCTTCCGTGGTCTATACTAATAATGTTTGAACAAAAGCCTGCAAAAGTTCAACTACACAAGACAGCCTCATACAAACTGAGACTTCTGAATTACATCATGTTGCACTTGTTTTAATATGTCACTTTTTTTCAATCCCTTCTTTAGAAAAGGCCCACATATTTGACACTCAACTCCTTTTAATATTCTAGTGAACAATGAAATAAAGATACTTTGAACTACCTGCTAAGGTAAGAATCAACAATCAGCAGAATAAATTTAAAAAATATAAGGAGTTTCAAAAAATAAGAAATCGAGATAAATAATATTTAAACATAATTAAAAAAATAAAAAGAATGTGTATGTATATTTACAACTGTTGTATCCTCTTCTTGGATTGATCCCTTAAGCATTATGTAGTGCCCTTCTTTGTCTCTGTAACAGTCTTTATTTTAAAATCTATTTTGTCTGATAGAAGTATTGCTACTTCAGCTTTCTCCTGGTTTCCGTTTGCATGGAATATCTTTTCCCATCCCCTTACTTTCAGCCTGCATGTCTCTCTAGCTCTGAAGTGGGTCTCTTGTAGACAGCATATATACGGGTCTTGTTTTTGTATCCATTCAATTCATAATTTTAATTCAACCTCTCTTTTACAGTATTCATATCATCAGTTAGCACTATCTCTCAGATGAAATAAACTTTTGATGTGATGCTTTCTTTTATTTCTTTCAAACTTAGCTCCTTAAAGCTTCAACTCGGTAAGTATTGAAAATGTAACTTTAAAAATAGCTATCAAAATAGCTTCAACAAATACCACTCTAAAAGGCTACCCACCTTCAAGTCAAGCACCTGGAAAGCATTCTGACGCCTCATTAAAACCAAAGGGCCGTGTAGAAACAAACAACTTCCAGGAATAAGGCTTGTCATTTAACTAGTTTAGCTAATGTCTTCATAAGTTAACACTAAAAAGGATTAAATCAACATACTATTAACTTTGTAAAAATTAAATCTTGAAAAGTGATGGTAGGAACCAAAACATAAATCATCTCTTTGTTTCTAGAATTTAGATCCAAATATGACTAGCCAGGTAAGACTTTTCAAACCTAACAAATCTGTGCTCTTTCTCTCCGAAAATGGAAAAATCCAATTTTTAATTTTATTACAAATGTATTACTTTTCCCTTCAGTTGTTTTCTGTGTTTTATTCAAATGTGTGATTACATCATATTGGTGCTAGCTTTTCTCCTCAGGAAAACATCTGTTATTTCATAGCCATAGTAAAATAAAATACTGTTTTGGGCATATTCTTTTCTTGTTAGCTTTTCCCACTTCCTCAAAATATGTTTACTCTATTTATTAAAGCTTTCCTTGAAGTTCACATTCTTCTCCAGATTAGTAAAGTGCTAACATCTTGTCTGTGACTAGATACCATCTGTCTGTTTTCACTTTACTCAAAGTACATGCTTTTGTCAATACTGGTAATAAGACTGGAAATAAAAATATCTTGCATTCATGTAAAACTTGTCTATCAATCAATCTTCACTACTCACAGTGACTGTACAGGACTAAAATCAAGTTTTTAAATACCTCTCCTTCTGAAAGAATATTAATATTGACACAATTAGAAGCTGACAAATGAAAAACAATATTCAAAATTGTTGTGGAAAACCTGTAAATCACTTCCTGAGCAAAAGACCTAAGATCTAAGGAAGTTATCTATTGCTTTGAAACTAAATTGTCAACATGAGAAGTAATTACAAACAAACAAAACAATTCAGCTCATTTAATAACAGAAAGTTTCATCACATAGAAGAGATCAAGTGGTTTGCTTTTCAATATCCTTAGTATTTGAGAAAGTTTGATAATTATCTATTCGCAAAATACACTTCAACTATTATATAAATCCAACATAATATTATTATTATTTTCTGAAGATTTATGAGTTTTTTCAATTCTCATGTTAATCTAGTCATATAGAAATAATAAACATTATCCAAATATAATCACTTACAAGTAAAATTAAACTGTCACTTCTCCTCATCTAACTAAATATAGGGTGTTTATTATTTTCATTTGGTTGGACTTTTATGAATCACAGAGCTATAGGTTCTTGTCTAAATCTAGGTTGGTGCTGCTCTTCCTGAAGTGATCTTACATACAAATACTAGTGTGTGTGTATGTGTGTGTGTGTGTGTGTGTGAGCACCTAGTTTTCACTTAATAGCAATCAAAACTGTTTCATCTATTTACTGACATACTGCTAGTGATCTCCACTAGTACCTACAAAGGAAAGTTCTGATTATTCACATCATCATTCCTGCTAAGTAAATACCACAGCGTGGTTCTTTGCTGGCTCCTCAGTATCTAGTCTGTGATGACATGACAGTGTTTTGAGAATGCACTTGACAATAGTCAACAGCAAGCAATTTTAGGAGCTATTCCAGCCTCACTTGATTTCATTGCTTTCAAATTCCTTGCTATTTTGCAAAGCCTCAGTTTTCTCAATTGTTTTTCAGAATATTTATCCTTCTATTCTAGTTACATTACAATTGAAAAAGAAATTTTGGACCACTCACCATGACTACTCTTATCCCTTACTTCTGGTTATTTCCACCCAAAGACATGTGACAGCTACGAGCAAGATCTGCTTCAATTCTGTCCCTTTTCCAGTCCTCCAGGAATCTTGCCTGACTACACTTACGATGCCGCTTTCAAAATCTGTTTTAAAATTAGGCCAAAGTCTGATGACTATATTTAGATCCAAATAATGTTTTGCCACCCATCTACAGTAATTATTAAATCAATGACAGGAATAACTGATTTGTGAGTTATTTTCAATATTTCAGGGAGTCTATAGAAAATTTAAGAAATTCTACTCACTGTTTTATGTTGGTTACATAGTTACTTAAATATGTGAGCAAAATAAATGGAAAGTGAACTATTACTTAATGACTTTTTTGATAGAAATAAATAGCATATTTAATTACAGTTGATAACAAAAGCTCTAGTGACAAGAGATAAGCTACTGGCTCAACAAAATGAATAATGCATTAGATAAAGTTTACAGCACAACAGAATAAAAACTCTGTACTTTAAAAATTGAACTAGAGGAATAAATATAACCTCATGATATGTTGAAAAAAATAATCCCTTCTTAGACACAAAGGAGTTTCTGAAACTTCTGGTGTCGTCCTGCTTACCACAGACGCTGGACAGGGCTATGTTCAGTGAAATTTAGCACCCAAGTTTAGGCCTTGAATATTGCCCTAAGAATCAGCTGAATCAAAGTTTGGGGCAAGAAAAGTCAAGATAACCCAGAGACACCTTGTTACTTCCAGAAAGTAAAGGTAATTTCAAAGATGTCTAAAATAACACAAGTAAGAATGAAGAAGCCTGAGTACCAGAGTCCCCTCCTGCCAGATAGTGACAATTTGAGCTTCATGAAAAGAAAACAGTAATTGCACTCAATTCTATCAAGTTGATTCTATAAAGGGTCTAAGTTCATGATGACACTCAAAAATAACAAATACTTAAATTTGTGCTAAAGGCAAATCATACAGAACCTTCCCAAGTATGTTTACCAAAAAAAGGTTATACACTGATTGAAACAATCATAGAAGTATATTTAAATTTTGGTAGTTGCCTCGTTAAAAATCATATGGGATATACAGCAGATTTAAAAACATTAAAAAGTAACTTTGGAAGTATTTACATTTCTTTTAATATTAATTAAAATGTTAGAATCCATGGAGTCATAGCAAGGCTAGTAATAAATTAATACCATGACATCAATATTATAAATGCCATAAAATTAATAAAATATGATATAATAAAAGAAAATATATCAGGGGACATTTACACCTCCGTTATTGTAGCTGTAAAACAGCCAGAGAACTGAACAGTAAGTTCGTACCACTTTCTAAGACAGAGTTAAGCAACATCAATACAATAGCTTACCAGAGTTTTCATAGTACCTCCCAGCTATTCAGAGTTTTGTCATTGATCTTATCAAAAATATTTCTTGATCTTGTCAAAAATATTTCTTTTCAAAAATAAAGACACATTTATACACCATACTTTACTCCACAGAGGCTTTCGGGAGTCTTAACAGACACTGTGCCATGCTGGTTTGAGCTGAAGGTTCATTAATATTTACTTGACTTTAGTTTTTCCAAAAATAAATTCTATTGGACCCTAATTATTCTGGGAATACTGCAATTCATGCAGAAAAAGAAGTTCCCAGGATAAATTAGCGAGGAAAACTGCAAGTTAACCTAACTTTATTTTTTTTTTTACATTTTTTTATTGAGTAATAGTTATTTTACAATGTTGTGTCAAATTCTAGTGTAGAGCACAATTTTTCAGTCATATATGAACACGTATATATTCATTGTCACATTTTTTTCCACTATAAGCTACCACAAGATCTTGTATATTTTTCCCTGTGCTATACAGTATAATTTTGTTTATCTATTCTGCATTTTAAAATCCCAGTCTGTCCCTTCCCACCTCCATCCCCTTGGCAACCACAAGTTTGTATTCTATGTCTATGAGTCTGTTTCTGTTTTGTATTTATGTTTTGGTTTTTTTTTTCCTTTAGATTCCTCATATGAGTGATCTCATATGGTATTTTTCTTTCTCTTTCTGGCTTACTTCACTTTGAATCACATTCTCCAGGAACATCCATGTTGCTGCAAATGGTATTATGTTGTCGGTTTTTGTGGCTGAATAGTATTCCATTGTACAAATATACCACAGCTTCTTTATTCCATTGTACAAATATACCACAGCTTCTTTATCCAGTCATTTGTTGATGGACATTTAAGCTGTTTCCATGTCTTGGCTATTGTAAATAGTGCTACTATGAACATTGGGGTGCAGGTGTCTTTTTGAAGTAGGGTTCCTTCTGGATATATGCCCAGGAGCGGGATTCCTGGGTCCTATGGTAAGTCTATTCCTAGCCTTTTGAGGAATCTCCATACTGTTTTTCACAGTGGCTTTCCCTGCTTCCCTCTCCCACTCTTGATGATTTAGATGTCTTCTTTTACAATTTTGTGTTTATTCTTTTTGTAATTCATGGCAGTTATCTCTTTTCCAGTTATAAGTTTCTCATTTTTGTAGCATCCTGCTTCTTTTTTATTTACAGTAGACCTGTGAATATTTCTTTTAGCATGGGTTTAGTGTTGCTAAACTCTTTTAGTTTTTGCTTGTCTGTGAAGTTCTTTCTCTCTCCTTCTATTCTAAAGGATAGCCTTGCTGGATAGAGTATCCTAGGCTGCATCTTTTTTTTCATTCAGGACTTTGAATATATCTTGCCGCTCCCTTCTGGCCTGTAGTGTTTGTGTAGAGAAATCCGCTGAGAGCCTTACGGGGGTTCCCTTGTAACTCACTCTTTTGTTTTTCTCTTGCTGCCTTTAGGATCCTTTCTTTATCCTTGACTCTGGCCATCTTGATTATGAAATATGTTGGTGTCGGTCTGTTTGGGTTCTTCCTGTCTGGGACCCTCTGAGCCTCCTGTACTTGGATATCTGATTGCTTCTTTAGGTTTGGGAAGTTTTCAGTCATAATTTCTTCAAAGACCTTTTCAATCCCCTTTGTTCTTTCTTTCCGTTCTGGAACCCCTATTATGCGTAGATTGGCAAGCTTTATATTACCCCATAAGTTCCTTGTATTGTTTTCATTGTTTTTTATTTGTTTTTCTCTCAGCTGTTCTGAATGGGTGCTTTCTGTTGTCCTGTCTTCTAGATCATTTATTCATTCCTCTGCATTATCTAGCCTGCTTTGAACAGCCTTTAGGTCAGCTCTCATCTTAGCAAATGAGTTGACTGATTCTACTTGATTCTTCTTTATAGCTTCTATTTCATTTTTGACATATTTTATATCTCTAAACACTATTTCTTTAAGTTCCTTCAGTACTTTGATCAGTCCTTTATTGAAATCTTGATCTAGTAGGCCATCAATGTCTATTTCCTTGATCATGCTTTCAGGGGATTTCTCTTGATCTTTTAATTGGGAGTGGTTCCTCTGCTTCTTCATATTGCCCATATCTCTCTGGCACTGTGGCTTAAGGAGTATCAGTTATCTAGTTCTCCTGGAGACGGTGTGCTCTTAATGATTTTATCGAGTGGTCTTTGTGTCTTCACCCTGTTTTGCGAACTCAGGTTGCTGTTTCCAGAGGCCCTCTGTTGGTGCCCTCATCTGTGCTGCTCCCAGTGGCTGTCGGCTAGCAGATCGTGCCCTCTCCTAACACTGGGTCAGGAGTTGAGCTCTTACCTGGTAGGCGGGTGGGTCACTCCCCCTCCCGATGCTGCAGTCAGATGCTACCCTCGGGGGGAGCCAGATGGGCAGATCGCACCCCCTCCCAGCACAGTGGTCAGATGCTGCATTCCTGCCAGGAAGAGGGGTGGCTGCCTGCTCTCTCCCATCACGGTTTGCTCTGCTGCTCTGTGTAGCTGCCCACTCTGCCTTGGGTTGGCGCTTGGAAGGCGGGCTCGGGGAAGACCGCGGAATGGCCCTGCCCCCACTCTGTGCCAAATCTCAGCTCCTTGTTGGTCTTGGCAGCATGAGTTCTCTGAGGTGCCAGAGCAGAAAGATCCTATCTGCCTCCAGCTGTAAACAAGTCTCAGTCCTTCCTAGGAGGTTACAGAGCCCCTGGGTGTGGATTCAGGGCTCAGCCCCACCCCTGCCCGGGCACTGCGCACAGGAGGAGATGGCGGCTGCGACTGTGCCCCGCCTCTCTTCTTTTGAGAAGCGCTGGTAATGGCACCACCAGTCTGAGGAGACAAAGGCTACGGTGCCCCTGCCCCCCAGGGCACACCAGTCGTGTTGCTTTGTTTTTTTCACAATTTATGGGGGACCGAGGTTGTTCCACTCTGTATCCCCTCCCAGCTGTGGCGTGCAGCCCCCTGCAGTCCCCAGGGCTGCCTCAGTGCAGCCACCCCAGTCCTCTGCCCAGCTCGGGTGGCCTGGCCCGGCCCCCAGCTGCTGGCTCGCGTCTCAGGCTGGGTGTCGGGGGGACCCTCTGTGCCTGTTTAACTCAGTTCAGTCAGTCAAGGGGTGCTCAGGGCAGATCTGAGCCTCGGAGGCTCCCCCTCCATCCTGCTGGCCTCTCCGTTGGAGATGGGAGACCCAGCAAACGAGCACCAGTCCTCCTTTGCCGCTCACTCCCCGCGGGACCAGTCCCACACTGTTTTGCTTTTTCTTCTTTCTTTTTTCCTACCAGATTTTTGGCATCTTTGTCTTTTGAAGAGGGCGATATACTGTCAGAGTTTGGCAGGTGCTCTGGTTGGCTGAGTGGGTCCGTAGATGTGAGTTTTAGTGTATTTGTGGGAGAGGGTGAGCTACAAGCGTCCTTCTACTCCACCATCTTGCCTCTCTCCCATCTAACCTAACTTTAATCAACCAATCAAGAATCAGTCTTTTAGAAATATCTTTTATGAAGTGTCTGATCTAAAATTTTGATCATTATTTTATTCAGTTTTTTCTTATTGTTCAGTTTTGGGAGTTCTTTATATATTCTGGATACAATTTCTTTCTGATTTGCAAATTGTTTTCCCAGTCTGTGGCTTCTCTTTTTACTCTCTTGAGGGTATCTTTCAAAGAGTAGGAATTTTTAGTTTTGATGCAGTCCAATTTATTAACAGTTTTCCTTTATAAAATATAATTTTTGTGCTAGATCTGTCTGTCTGTCTGTCTACTCATCTATGTTTGTTTCATAGCTTATTTTTGAGGTGTTAAATTATTAATACATGTTGAATCTCCAAAAGTTTATGGTGTATGATCTTTAAATAAAATGCGCTACTGAATTGTTTTCTTTTTTTGGGTATCTTGAGAAACTACATCTCTGCAGAATGCACATTAGGAAATTATGTTTTCATTTACTGCACAAGAATCCACAGAATCCTAAAAATCAGACTAAAAATACATTTTGAAATTCACATTTCTGGTATTTCTAAGACTGAAACAGAGTTTTGTGATATGCAAGGTGCCAATGATGCTTCTAGGATTACACTGGCATCACGTTGGCTATGAAGTGTATTTAAAAAGCCTATTTAAAAAAAATTTTTTAATAAGGAGAGAAACTGCATATGCTGCTGCTTACTTACTTTTTTTCTAATGTAGTATTTAGTATTCAAATACACACCACGCCCAATTTGCCTTTTCCAGAGCTTAACATACATAGAGAATCTAATAAATAACAGGTAATTTCTCTCCTAATTCCTCATTTACTTGAGAACCATTAAAAGGAAAACAGCTTGCTCTAAAAGCATATTTTATAATATGGCACTCTAAGATTTTTAAAATGTACCAGAGGTAAGAATTTTTTTCTAGGAATACATTATAATAGCATTGGGAAAGATCTAAGAGGAATATAATAGGAAGTCACATTAAAAAGAAGTACCATTCTCTCTTTAAAGTAAAAAATAGTACTCATTACTGTGTTTGCAATTCCATAATGCTTTTCATCTGAACACTTCAAATGTTCAGTGTGATTATAATGGTGGCAGGTTTACCTAACAGACTTGGAAGAACAAGGGTGGTATGTAAGTGAAAACATTTTATGTTTTTAGAGAAAATTTGTTTTCAAAGCACTGAGAGCTGGTTTTATCACTGTAGATATAGAAAAGGGAGTTTTTCTTTTACTGACTGAAAACTTTCAGGAAATTAATGAGTCAGCAAAAAATCAGATATTTGGATGTGTATTCATGATGATAGCAAATGCTTATTTATCCAAGTAAAATACTAAATCCAAAAAGATAGGCCAAAATATACAATACATAGTAAAGTAATGAAAACTCTCCTGGGACTTCTTTAACCTGTTGAGGACATCTGGTTGTATGGGCCTGTTCAGTGTGGGCATACACCACATCAGACGAACTCTGAGTCAACTTGCCCTCAATACTTTTTTACGATAGTCAGATCATATGGCTGCTTCCATGATAATAAAACTACTCTAGAACTGCATGTCTCAGAAACCTTGCTTCTGTATTCCTGGTGGTAGATTTACAACCATGCTGCACGGTCTGGAACTGGTTAAATTAACAGGTCTTCACACATTACATAGGCATCACCACACACAAACATGTCCAGGCTTGGGGCTTTGCAAGCAACAGATGGTGCTCTACCACACTGAGTAAACACTTGCACTGTACCTGATATTTCATGTAGCAATTTGTGAAGTTCCTTTATGTTCTGAATAGAATGGTTGTCCTTCTAAAATCACTCTCAATTAACCCATCTACAGTGCTGGCATATAAGTTAAGGAAGAGTTCTTATAGACAAGCCTCACTTTTCTTGGATGAAAAGAAGAAAGACAAAGGTAAAAGTTACAAGAGTATGGGTGGGGCAAAGTATGGTTACAGAATCTGCCCTGTTTTTCTATCATTAGCAGAATATATGATTAAAAAAATTATAATAGTCTGAGTGGATTTACTTAACCCAAATGTATTCAAGGAAGAAGAGCTAACACAGTGAGGAGCTTTCAGAGGGGGAGCTGCCACACTCACAGGCCAGCAGGGGCAGAGTCTCTTCTAGTGTGAGATATATACAAGAAAACCAATTAAAACTAAATACAGGGCACAAAGATACTTGTTTGCATACTGTTCCCTATTTAATTTTTCTACATTTCAAGACACAGTTTTTACACGTTTCTTTTTACTGTGAAACATCCACTAAATACCAAGTATGTAAAAGACACTCTCAAACATCACTATCATCTTTTAACTCACAATATACTCCAGAAGAATATTATCATTTAACAGATGAAGAAAATTCAGGCTCAGATTAAACAATTTGATCCCAGTCATTGAAATTAACAAGGATAACAAGAAAAGCTGTTATATTAAAAAATGCCAAAGTTAATTCCTTTATTATCTGGTCCATTAATTTATTCATACATTGACTATTTGCTGAAGACCCCTAACATTCAGTACTGAGATCAGTAAAAGGGGTATGTCATGGTCACTGTCAGTAGCTTTCCAGGAGTCATTCTCCCACTTTCTATCTAACATAAGGCCAACCTCATTTGAGGAAGTTCCAGGGAATGTCTCATGGTTGACCCTGGTCAATCATAAACCCACTGCCCTTTGGTGGTCATACTTTTCTCACTTCTCTTGCAGCTATGGTTGGTCATATGGTCCAATTAAGGACAAGAAAAAATTTGTGAGGCATTATTTCTTTAACTGAAAATCACAGCCCCTCAAGGAGAAGACCAAGCTCATGCCCTTTCTTTCTGCTAAGTTGCTGGAGTAAGGAAGTATTATTTGTAACTGTAGTAGCCATCTTGTGAGCATAAGTCAAAGACACAGGCCAACAGGTTGGCGAGAGTGGAGAAGATGAAATAGGTTGATGGTAACACTGAATAAACTCCGGCATACCTCTGAAAGTTTACAAGTTAATTGGGTTAGGAAAGCCTTCTCCCAAGGAGTGACACAGACCCGAAGGATCAGTGAGAATTAATTAAGCAAAGTGTCTTCTCAAGCAGCTGTGTAGCACAGTGTGTTTTAAGAACTGGCATATACAATATTGTGGAGAAAGGGATTAACTTTGCCAAAAGAAATATTTGACTTTTGTTCTCAGCTCCTGAGAGATAATCTCTAAGCTCTTGGAAGGTTCAGCCTGATAAAAGTGTCACTGGCCCACATCACAAAGTCTCTATGCTAACAATGTGATTTACGGTGGTTGGGCTTACAGGAGCAAGAACCCAATACCTGGAGGGGCTCAAGCTCTGGAAGGCCTGGAAACTAATGTCAGCCATGTGTGCAACCAATCATTTCTACATGACAAAGACTCAGTGAAAACTCTGTGGACACCAGGCTCTGGTGATCTTCCATGATTGCCAATATTCCATGCATGTTGTCTCACACAGTTGCTGAGAGAAGTAAGCTCTGTCTTCACCACTCCACTGTGAGAGGCCAGCTGGACGGTCCACCCTTGAAGTTCTCCTAAAACCTCTTCTTTGGCTGATTTTAATCCATGTGACTTCATTGAAATATACTGTAATGATGAGTAACACAGCTTTCTGTGAATACTGTGAGTCTATCTAGCAATTTATTAAAACTGATGGTAGTCTGGGGGACCTCCAAACTTTCAGTTGGTACCAGAAGTAAGGGTGGTTTGGTGGACTCCTGAACTTTGTAAATGGTTTACAAATTATACACAATACTCAAATGCCAAAAAATGTAGCATTCTCTAATTACATTATTTACTACATCAGGTTCTTGTCTTTCTATGAAGAGTTATCTGTTGATGGTTGGAGATGGTGTGTAGAATTAGGTAACTTCATTAAAGGAAACCGACTATTTCAATTTTAAATGTTTTTTTTTTTTTTTTTTTGATCAGTCCTTCTATTAATTTCCTGGGGCTGTGTAACAAAGTACCACAAACTGGGTGGCTTGAAAAAAACAGAGATTCATTATCTCACAGTTCAGGAAGTAGAAGTCCAAAATCAATGCGTCAGCAGGGCCAGGCTCCCACTGAAACCTGTAAAGAAAACTTCCATCACATCTTCCTAGCTTCCGGTGATTTTCCAGAGATCCTTGGCATTCCTAGGCTTGCAGCTGCAGCACTTCAGTCTCTGCCTCTGTCATCACATTGCTTTCTTCTCTGCTTCTGTTTCCACATTTCCTGCTTCTTAAGACAACTGTAGTCATAATGGATTAAGAATCCACTGTACTCCTGAGTGGTATCTTCTTAGCTCATGACATCTGCAGTGACCTTGCTTCCAGACAAGGTCATATTCTGAGATACTGGGGCCTATGTCTTCAATATATATTGTGGGGGGACACAATTCAACCCGTAGCAGATCTCATTTCTTTCACTTTTGTCTGTTCATAAGGTACTGTGGCACATGGAGAACGGCATGTGTTTCCACGGTGACTCTAGCTCAGTGACATCCACACTACAGCTCCGGCAGCTCAGTGGAGAGCTCATGCTTTCCTGGCTGGGAGGACTTAGGACGGGCTGGCAAGTTCTCTCAGGTTCTGCTCCAGGAAGCTGCTAGGATTTCATTACTAATCCAAGTTTCTCTAGAAAACTTCCATGCATTTTTCACAGTAGTGGAGAACAAGTCAGGACACTCATTTGGACCCCTTTATTTCCTCTCCTCCAGGTTGGTTCCACTTTTCATGTGGTGGACGTTTTAGGAGGGCAGTGGGTTTGGAGGAGGGGTATGTTGATGTGGGAAAGGACACAGTCTCATATCTGGACTGGGGGAGTGACAGATTCAGCTCTGCACTGGGTCATTAGAACAGTCACTGTGGAGATACTCACTGGTAATAAACCCTAGTTTTCGAAGTTTCTGAAATGATAATAATGCTCTGCTGGGTCAGATGTACCAGTTCAAAATAAATGCAGTGCACTTTTATTCTCTGACCTCTAGTCACTAAGGATTAAACACAACTCTATTTTAAGACCTCCATAATGTTCTCTTTTTAAAATTAGAAAACCTGTTTCTTCTATGCTATGGATTTTAAAAAATACAATTTTATAGTCTAGCAATGATTTTGCTGGCCAGTGGCATTAACCCTTTTACAAAGCACTGAAACTAGGTAATACATTAAAGTCCTCATGGTTTATGCTTTAAGGTTAATAAAAATTAATCCATAAGTTAAAAAATATTCTATGCATAAAAATGGCAGTTGTACTAGAATTTATGGACTTAACAGCAATCTGGCTTTCATTGTAGAATGCCCATATAATTTCCTGGACCACTCCTAAGCACACTAGATGTTTGGTTATAATGGCACCTTAGACGTGATTTGGGGATGAAGGTGCTCTCACAGATATTTCTGAGACAAAGCAGAGAGAAGTCAAACCTCCAACTGAAATAGCCACCTTGAATTTAGTGGTTTAAGGTTACCTGCTTGAGTCATTAATCAAGCTTATTCCTTTGATCCTCTTACGGAGTCATATCTCTTTTTTGGGACTCTTCTGAACATGTACAGATTTGGAGAAACGATAACTAAAATTCTCTTAATTTCTGTGTTGTAAACCCAAGGAAAAAGAGCAGCCAAAAGACTAGGATCAAAGTAGAGTATCATCTGAACCAAAACGTGACTGGTCAGTTTGGTTCATATATGAGACAAAAATGTATCCTTCTGTTCCTTTTCATCTAAATTGGATTAGTGTTGCCACTGATTTATCATTGTCTGGATTAAAAAAAAAATCAACACTAGTGACCCTTTTAGTTTTGCAATTAAACATGAAATATCAACAGTTTTTTTCCTAGCAGAAAAAATTAATTCAATAAAATAAGACTGAAGAATTACAGACCTACTTATCATAAATTAGTTGATTCTCGATAAACTTTTTTGCCCATCTTTGGGGTAATACAGCAACAGCTCTAAAACAAGCTCTATTATTTTGCTCTTAAGGATTTTGTCTGCCCTAGGCCAAGATATTGGTCTTTGGCAGTCTTGAATGAGTTCCTATTCAGACAACTGAGAGATAATTTAAGAAAAATCATATGAGTCTCTGTTCCCATCTAGAAAGACACTGTGGAAACGCATTGCTTTGAACATGGCTTAGTCCACAATGGACCAGGCCATTAAGCTGTATAACCTAGAGGTTTTGAACTATAATAAGTTATCATACGATTATATATCATGCATAAAGTTAAAAATACAAACAAATTAAATGTAGTCATATAAAAAATGTGATATCTCATGCCTAACGGTATTCATTCTACAAACCCAAGAAGAATGGAATAGAACAGAACAGAATAGAATAGAATAGAATAGAATAGAATAGAATAGTGAAATGCAATTCAATGCAATAAATCAATATAATTTACTACATTAACAAATAATAGGTAATATTCATATAGGTAATCTCAAAAGATGCAGGAAAAGCTATGGATAAAATTTAATATCCTTTAATGATGAAATTACAAATAAATTAGAAATGAAGGTGTGATAGGCTGAATAATGGCACCCTCAAGATTTTCATATTCTAATTTAACACGTTACATCACATAGAAAAGGGGAATGAAGGTAGCTTATGGAATGAAAGTTACTAACAAGCTGACCCTAAAATAGGGAGATTATTCTGCATCATCTGGAAAATGGGCCCACTATAATCTCAAGCCTCCTTATAAGTGAAACAGGGAGGCAGAAGTGTCAGTGTCAGAATGATGCAGTGGGCACGCCAGGGCGGTGAGCCAAGGAATTTAAGCAGCTTCTAGAAGCTGGTTTCTCCCCTAGAGGCTACAGAAATTAATGCAGCCCTGCCGAACACCTTTGATTTTAGCCCAGTGAGACACATTTGGGACTTCTGACCTCCAGAAGTGTAAGATAATAAATGCGTACCTTTTTTGATAACTAAGTTTGCATTCCATATGATTTGAGGAAGGAAGTAGAAGGAAAAAATGAAGAATAGGAGAAAACAGGAAATGTTTAGAATAGTTAATAATAAGACTTTTGAGAGGGTAATTATCAGAGCTAAAAGAAAAAAAATCTTTGCCACCCTTCCAAAGCTATCCTCCCCCCAGGTTGATTTCATTGTAGTATATGCCACACCATCTACCAGGTATCAAAATGGGATTTAGGAATTTTCTGAGCTGTTGCTTCTTCCCTAACCCCCAGACACTGATTCACCAGCAAGTCTTTTCACTTACGTATCTAAGAGCTTTTCCTTGGTGATATTGTCAAGATCCCGGCCCTTGTTCTCGGGCAATCTTGATAGTGATATCTTTGTCCAATTTTTATAATGATTGATTCTACATAATATTTTAAAATCAGACTGAAGTCCAAACTCTTGGGAGGTCTTCATCTCTCCCCACAAATCACCATAACACAGACACAGGTGTTTTGTATTTTCTGCTTCATACGCTTAGAATGTGCTTTCAATTCTTGCTGCACATCTGACTCATTTTCATCTTTCTTGTTTCTGTTAAGATGTCATCTTTTCACAGAGGCCTCATATAAAAACCCAATCTAATGTATGTGAATGAAAGGAAATAAGTAAGATGAATTCCTTAGGGAAGTACAACATTCAAGAATATTTCCAGAACAACACCACACATGTTTCCCTAGGGATATATTTAACCTAATAACCCAAGAAAAATGAAAACAGACCCACACTATGTAGAATCTACTATGTATTCACTGACCTTTGTCTCTGAGCTAAACTGGCGCTGCAGCTGTTGTGCTTTTCTCTGAGCTCTTCCCACGTATGCTGGACAGATATAAATGATCCAGCAGAGGACTCCTCCACGGCCCTAGTGATTTTCAGAAGGACAACACGGGAGGAGCCTGAAACATCGCACGGAAGGTCATACATGTATACCAAGTACTTCCCAGACTGACGTCAGATGAGCTAGAAAGTGGTGTCTGTTGCAGGAAGAAACAGAGACTTGAGGCGGTTTGTTCCAGACGTAGCCCCTGTGATTAACACAAAATGTAAACACTCTTTTCTCTGACGTAAATCCTGAAATCAGAAAAAGCTCCATCTGAATATGAAGATGATAACATGAGAAAAGTCTACCGCTGAAACACTTTGAGAATGTGATTTTATATAAACAAAATAGTCTGAGAAAATCATATTGATCTAAAGGCCCAAATGATGAAAAGTTAATGTTACCCAATTTTTCTGAGAAAGTTTTAAAATTTCTTTCTTTTTTCTAATTTGGAGAAAGATACAATGCAAGATATTTCTTTTCCTAAGTTGATCATAATCAACTATGGCAGAGGAACATTTCTGCCATTGGTTAAATGGCAAAGAGCATGGAAAAGTGTGAACATCTTCCTTATCAAAATTCAGAAACCATCAATAAAAACTTACTACTAAGATCATGTGGCTTTTAATAACACCCATAAATGTAATGTGTCACATTTTAAAGCTTTCTCTATTTCAACTTGTGTTTGATGTTTAGTTCTCTGAGAGGATCTAATCCTGGGCATAGTGGACCATTTTCCCAAAAACCTGTGGAGTAATGCATGCTTTTCTCACTGGGAAGATAAGGAGCAATTCTGTTTTTTTGAACAGTCTCCCCAGCACGCTGACATCACAGGTCTGTGCCCGCTTCCATAAACAGGAGACCATTCCACCTCTGTTGTGCTTATTTTTCTGTCTTTACAATGTTTTCTGAAACTAATGATGACAAAAATAACTTGGGGGAGTAGAAAGAAAAACAACTTAATTAGTTGAAAGGAAAAACAACACATCAAAGTCTACACCGTGAGCTAAAATGCAAAACAATGTTGTTGTTCTTACCAGAAACCCTTTCTTGGCTTTCAATATGTGAGAGTGTGGGGGAGATTAATGACCCTGTAGTTGAAAGACCCCAGCAGAAAGTATCTGTAAATAATTTGTTGGTTTCTAGAAAATACATGGAGAAACTTTTATTAGATGTTCTATTTCAGTAGTAGTATTCCACTTTTTCTTCAGCTCTTTTCTTCCTTTCAGTGTCTCTAGGCTTATAATCAATGAGAACGTCCTAATCACCTTTCTCTCCAGTGTGGCCTTTACCCCCACAAGCTCTCTGTCTACCAGACTGCTCCAAATGGGACTGCCCGACCAACTGGCTCATTCCCACAACTGATTTGAAAACCTTCAAGAATTCTATTTTAAGTTCTTTCATCTTGGTTGCAGACATAAAAATATACAAAAATGATTTCAAATGTTAAAAACTAGGGATCGTTTATCATGTAAATCTGAAGAAATTTATTTACTCAATCTTTCACTTTAAAATCAGTGCCTTTTTTCCCTCTATATAATCAAGAATTTGAGGGACTAGAAGCCTTTCCTATATACACAATGTTGTTTATTGTCATAAAGCCTCCTTGGTATTTAAAGCAAAAATCCGCCTGTTAGCCATCCTTCTTTCATGATATACACACTTTGGTTTTATTGCCCTATTTGGGCAGCTGGTGCAATGCAGTTGAATCAGAACTCTGTTTCTTGTCTTCTCCGGATCTGGTCTAACACAAAATGAAACATTAAGTCAAAAGGGAAATTTAGTACAATTCTAGATTTAGAGCTGGACTTTCCTATGGTGGATTTTGGAGAGATGAGTACAGGTAATTTAAGCATGCCAATGCTATCTGTTAGCCAGAACGGAAGCAGATAGACAAAGAAGGTCATGAAGATGGACTTTGATCTTCAATACATATTTCTCAAGGAATACATTTTTCTCGGGGCAGTTCAGGGCTTGATGCAGATAGACGCCTGCTATACCGTCTGCAGTGAAACTGTTGCTGCTTTTCTCCCTGAGAATAGATTTACTTCTTAACCAAGGCTGAAGAAATAGATTTAAAAGGCTAAATTAAAAAGGCATCTAATTCATTGCCATTATTTCCCCCCAAAATGTGTGAAATGAATGATAAAGTGTCAGATTATGAGCAAAGAATTCGGAATGCAAAGATGAATAAGGCACAGCTCTTTCCTTCCAGAATGTGCATTCTGGTGGAGAAGGCAAACACTTCCATAACAATTTGGGCCCAAATGTGACAAATCCTATGGATAGGGCACAAGCAATGAGAAGTGCTAGGAAGACAGAGATTAATTTTGACTCGAGGTCTGAAAAATTTCCAGGAGATGGAGATTGAGATAGACCATAAAGAATGAATTCAAGAGGACCTTCTTTGGTGTGAGCATAGAAAGGAAATTCAAGACAAAGGAAGCAGGGATAATATTAAAAAGATGCGGGAAACTCTTCTTTATTTTAAACTTCAAAGAATCAGAATTGTACACCTAGAAAGGACATTAAAATTCACTTATTTTGTGAGTCCTCAAATCACATTTCTTGTCACTCTAAATGTAAGAGTGTTTGTAGGAGGTGTAGATAAAGTGGAAAATATCTTGCTGCAAAAATTAATTTTCAGTGCCAATGGTCATTTCTAATTGCTCAATTTTACTGAAAAGGAAATAGCTGCTTAGAAGTGGCATGTCATATCCACTCAGAAATCATTTTGCCTGGAAGACAAGATTCAGGTGTCTTGACTTGTATTCTAATAAATCTAACCTTAGCCTACTACTACCATACATCGTCTCATCCAGAAGGATTAAAACAAACTTTGAAAATTAAAAATATAGTATCTAAATTGTGACAGTATCATACCTTCATATTTTCTTCAGTAAATTATTTCAACATGATTAATGAGGCTCAACTATATGCTAGGTGCTGTTTCTATGTATGAGAAATACAGATGGAAATAGAGCAGAATCCTGTTTGCATGAAGTGTGTCTTCCACCAAATGAATTTTTAGTAACTTACTACTGTTAATATTTACATTATCATAATTATTATCAATGCAAATGGCCCAAATGTGTTTGTAATTGAGAGAAAATATAGAAAAGCCACTAGTACTAGCCATTAGTACATAGTTTAGTACTAATTTAGTATACTATACTGTCTGAATTCTCAACGTTTAAATCTAATCTGTACTCACTGCTGAATGATCACATGTAAATTACTTAACCTCTGTGTGCTTCAATTTTCTCATTTGTAAAATTGGATAACTATGATATTGAGTTCATACTGTTGTTTTGAAGGGTTAAATGAGATAATACATGTAAACATCTTAGAACGCTGAAATGTACCTAGGATTCATTATTTTATCATTGTTAAAAATATTTTTTTGTTGCTATACTGTACTGCCATATGCCTTTTCTAGTCTTTTATATCTAACTTCTTTATTCAGGTAAAATTGACATATAAAAACCACACATATTTAAAGTGTACAATTTGATAAGTTTTGTGATAAGTATACATCAATAGAATCTTTCACTACAATAAGATAATGAACACCCCCTAAAAGTTTCCTCTTATCCCTTTATAAACCCTCCTTCCTTTCCTCCCATCCCCTGCTTGTTCCTAGGCAATCACTAGAGATTACATTTGCATTTTCTGAGGTTTTCTTTTCTGTCTGACTACTTTCACTCAGCATAATTATACTGAGCTTCATTTATGTCGTTGCATGTACCAGTTTGTTCCTTTATACTGCTAGAAGTATTCCGTTGTACCAATTATGCCGTAATTTGTTTATCCATACACCTGTTGCTAGACAATTACGTTGTTTCCAGTACTTAGCTAATGCAAATAAAGCTACAATGAACCTTTATGTACTAGTCTTTGTAAGTACATAATGATATTGAACAACTTTTTATGTGCTTATATGCCATCCATATATCTTCTTTTATCAAGTGTCTTTATGAAGTGTCTGATCTAAACTTTTGTTCATTTTTATTGAGTTTTTTCTTATTGTTCAGTTTTGGGAGTTCTTTATATATTCTCGATACAATTTCTTTATAATTTGCAAATCATTTTCCCAGTCTGTGGCTTCTCTTTTCATTCTCTTGAGTGTCTTTTAAAGAGCAGGCATTTTTAGTTTTGATGTAGTCCAATTTATTAATATTTTTCCTCTATGAAATGTAATTTTTATGTCAGATCTAAGAAACCCAGGGTCATAAATAACTTCTCTACACTCTTTTCCCTGATATTTTTGAGTTTTAGGTTATACATTTAGGTCTATGATTCATCTTGAGTTATTCTTTCCTCTGTGATTTAAGGTATAGATAAAATTTCACCTTTTTTTTTTTTTTTTTTTTTTTGCACACAGACATCCTCTTTTTCAACCTCATTTGTTGAAAAGACTATTCTACTCCACTCAATTGTATTTGCACATTCGTCAGAATCAGTTATCCTTTTCTATTTGGTTCTATTTCTGGACTTACTATTCCATAACATTAGACCAAAACAACGCTGTTGTAAAACTAAAGCTTTATAAGGTCTTGAAATCAGGTACCATTAATCCTGTCTCTTTGTATTTCTTTCAAAATTACTTTGTATATTTTGGGTTCTTTTCATTTCCATATGAAATTTAGAATCAGCTTGACAATTTTTATAAAAGAAAAAAAAACCCTGCTGGGATTATGATTTGTTTAGGCAGAATCTATAGATCAATATGGAGAGAATTTATGCCTTAACAGTATCAAGTGTCCGACTCATGACCACAGTGTATCTTTCCGTTAATTTAGACGTTCTTTGATTTTTCACAAAAAATGTTTTTAGTGTTCATAGTATTGGTCTTACACATATTTCACCCAATTTATCCTTAAGTACTTCATGTTGTGTGGTACCACAGTATTTGGAATACATGGCGTATTTTTATTTTGATTTCTGATTATATTGCTAGTTTAGAGAAATACTGTTGGTACTTTTGTATACTGATCTGGTACTATGTAGACTTGCTAAACTCACTAATTCCAGTAGCTTTTTAGAGAGTTTTGCAGAATTTTCTACACAGATGATAGTCTTCTAGAAATAAAGAGTTTCATAACTTCTTTTCCAATGTAGATAACTTTTATTGCCTTTCCGTGGCTTATTTCACTGCCCAAAAGCTCAAGAAAATGTTGCATAGAAATGAGGATCTTAGGAGGAATGTATTCAGTGTTTCACAATTAAGTTTGCTTTTAGCACAAGGTTTTTCATAGATTCACATTATAGAAATGAGGAGGTTCCCTTCTTATTCACAGGTCACTGAGTTTTATTCAGACTGGCATTTAGATTTTGTCAAATGCTTTTTATACAGCTATTACTATGATCATATGTTTTCTATTTTCCTTCTTAGTGTTAATAAGGTGGGTTATATCAGTTGATTTCTGAAGCCAGCCTTGAATTCCTCACATAGATCCTGTCTATACACTGTAAGATTCAGTTTACTAAATTTTGTTATGGATTTTTGTATCTACAGCCATAAGAATACTGTTCTGCAGTTTTCTTGTAATGACTTTGATTGGAAAATATTTCCTCTTTGTTAAATTTATAGAAAAGTTTGTGTATTATTGGTACTAGTTATTTCTTAAGGATTTGATAGAATTCATTAGTGAAGCCATCTGTGACTGGAGTTTGGTTCTCTTTTGCTCACTTTTTAAATCTTCAGTGACCTTTAATAAGCATTGCCAAAGAATGTGTCCATTTCATCTACATTGTCAAATTATTGCTATAAATTCATTCATAATATTCTGTTTATCCTTTTAAAGTCTGCAGAATCTCTAGTGATGTCACAGGTCTCGTTTCTGGCATTGGTAATTTCTGTCTTCTTTTTTTTCTTGATCTGACAACCTGCAGATTTATCAATTTTACAATCTCAAAAACTCGGACACCACTATTAAGTTACTGATCTTTTCTATTGATTTTGTATTATCTATTATTTTGTTTTTCACTTTAACAATTACTATGTTCCTTTACCTTTTATTTGGGGTTTCATTTATTCTTCATTTGCTAGTGTCTTAAGGTGAAAGCTGAGATCACTGATTTGAGAACTTTCTTCTTTCCTAATAAAGTCACTTCTGCTATAAGTTTCTTCTTTACTACTGCTTCAGTGGGCTTTTGCAAATTATGATTTTCTTTTCATTCTCATTCGGTTGAAATTATTTTGTAATTTTCCTCTTTGTTCCTTTTTGGCCTTTGGGCTACTTAGAAATGTGTTACTACATTTTCAAATATTTGTGTATATTACACGTATTTTTCTTTTATTGATTTCTAATTTAATTCAGTTGTGGTCACAGAACACACTTTGTATGATTTGAATCATTTTAGATTAATTGCAACTCGTTTTATTGTCTATCCTGGTAAACGTTCCACTGTGCTTAGAAAGAATGTGTATTCTGCTGTTGTTTGGTGGTCTGTTCTGTAAAAATCAATTAGCTAAAGTGGATTGGGTTATTCGGATATTTATATCCTATTGATTTTTTATTTGTCCTACATTTTTGTGAGGGATATTTAAATTTCAAAATAAAATTGTGTACTGGCCTGTTTCTCCGTGTACTGGTACACTCCTTCTTTTACCTCCTCCTCTATGGTCAGGCCCACGTTGAGAAAAGTAACAATTTAAAAGCTTATTTCTGAGAAGCTTATTTCTGAGTGTTTCTGATTTTATCAGCAAAACATTTTCAGTAGCTATTTTGTCTGTTCAAGGAGCAAATCATGTTTTACTTCGCAAATGATCATCTCAGTCAAACAGTTGAGCTAAACTGTATGAAGATAAAATCATAGTTTTACTTGATTGAGTGGACAATTACATCTGTTGAAATGTTTGATCCAGAGTTATCCAATCTCTAAGATCTCCTTGACAATTTTTTATAAATAATATATTATGTAGACAGATAAGATATAGATATATAGTTTTATAAAATTATATAGAAATATATGAGTATATATGAAATTAATTTCACCTTCACAATGTGAGAGAATTCTCTTATTAGGTAATCTTTAGACATGAAGTTTTCTTCAATTGGTAACTCTCATGAGAGAAGTCTTTCATTATTATCTTTTTAAAGATGGATAATGTAGCTATTTCAAGAGAAACATTCTGTCATATCACTAAGAACTGCATTTCCTCAGTATAATGAGCATTTTAATTTGGTCTATGGATCATTACTTCTTTCTTGGTATTGTTAGAATTCTAGTGTTTTGAAATGTGGCTATCATGCAGCAGATTTATCTGTTTTATAAAATGGCCCTGGAAAATGACTTTTCTATTTTCTTCCTTGAGTCTCCTGGAAGATTACTTCTTTCCCTGGATTTCTAGAGTACCTAGAATTTTATTTAACTTTGGAATAATGGATAACACTTCTGCCATTCTATCTCATTGGTGTACATGAAAAAAAGGTACAGTTTCTCAGGACTACTGAAATTTCTTGTTCTTTTCATGCTGCAGTGGACATGGCAGAGTAGACTGCTGGCTTTCTGTCTAATACATTTTCTCCTTATCCCCTAATGAGAACCCTGATTTTGTCTAATCCTAATATGCCCAACATAAAAAAATCTGCATTTCCCATTCTCCCTTCATCCTTTAAGCATTTTCTCCTTTCTGCACAAAATTCAAACATGATGTCTGGTGACAAAGCAGTCATCCTATATCCATAAGGAATTAACCAAGTGCATGGCTGAGACTTTAGATCTGATGTCTTCAATTCTCTGAAATAATGCCATTAGCTGCCGGATCTATATTTCTACTTGAAAACAGCAACACACTGTTTTCTTTTCATATCATTACTTAGCTTTTCTTTACATGCAACTTAATTAGCATTTCACGACTATGGCAGATACTACAAAGGTTCCTATTACAGTGGTTCTGTATGACCTATGACACATTTTATATTGGATATTTTGACTGCTGCCATTCTTGGCTATCCTAACTTAAGTATTAAAGCGATTTTTAGGTTCATATAACTTAAGAAGTCAAGAGAAAGATAAGCAGTTTGGCTGGATACATCAAGGCTCTGCCTGCGTTGCTCTGAAATACTGTGTGTGAATTTCATCTTCAGGCTGACATCTAGAAAACAGCCGTGATTCTAGGCTGTACATATTCACACTCAGTTTCCAAAAGAAAGGAGAAAAATCCCTTCCAAAGCTTTCCTCAAAAGAGAGAAGAGAAAGCCCTCAGTAAACCTTCCACAGTACTAATTTATGCAGTCAGAGGGTTACTGAGCACTGTCTGGATTACTTACACCGGCGAGCTCAGATGAGTGGGTTTAAACTTATGATGAACCTCATCAGGCAAAACTAGATATTTACTTTGTGAATCATTAGGCACATGTGTCTGCAGACACATACACAACATAAACGTTATGTTGCTAAAACAAATGTTTCAGATAACAAAATGCCCACATTTTATTTTATTTAAATGTTGGCTACAACACTTAAATAAATTGATTTGATAACCTACAAGTAGGTCACAACTTCTGCTTGTAAAATGAATCAGAATTCAACCAGTGCCTAACCATATGGTCAGTATCATTCACTGCATCATGATATACAGTGAAATAGACTGGGGAACGTGTTACAGGTGCAGCCACAATGGTCTCCAACACCCTCAAAATCACAAACATGTACGTTTTTCTTTATTGATTCTTGGGACTCACATGGGACAAACTACGGGACACTCCTACTATCACAGGAGGGGAAAAAGTCTTTTCTAGGGAAAGGAAGCTGGTGGGTTATTTTAATTCAATGCCCGCAATTTGTAGAAATATCCATGATAATACGCCTGCCAGAAGTTTTACGTCCATTACATGCATACTGAAGACTCAAATCAGAATCTATTAAATTTTAGAAATTCAGTATAAAAATAAGAAGAGTCTGCTATCCATCTTAAAATTTAGTCTTATTTCTTTAGAAGCTTATTGATTTTCCTACACATAATAACAGAAAGACAGAAACTTGTGTACTTGCCTCATGAAGTCTGGAAAGGTTATGTCATGGAGAGTCACTGAATACAGGTCAGTAAGTTGCAGACGTTACTGAGGCAACTTTGACTAGAAATTTATGATAATAGAACTTTTTTTATTTTCCTATCTCTAAGCTAAAATAAATTTATTTGTTGTGTTTACTCTGGTAGCATTTTCATAAAATTTGCTAAGCAACAAAAACTTAAGAGTTGAGCTCATAACTTCAATAAATAGTTACAATTTTAGAGATCATTTCTTTAACCATTTAACACTTTTTTTGGCCTATTTTACATACGAGGCAGTGTGTTCTTTGTTTTGTGTAGCAATAGGATAAGCTTGGTTACACTGTGGTAACAAACAACGCCACGACTTCAACAGAAACTTATTTTTCTCTCATGCTGCATCATTACTGCCTGTTTGTTAGAACTCAGCTCCCTGTTTGTCTTATTCTGGTATTAGGCTGGCTCTCTGGAATACTGCAAGCTGCTATTGTAGAAAGAAAGACACTGTGGCAAGTCATGCACTGACTCTTAAGGCTTTACTCCAAAGTAGTAACTAAATCTTCCATTTATGTTTTTAAAATAAAAAAAAATTACACAATTTTTAAAGGTTACTTTCCACTTAAAGTTATTACAAAATATTGGCTATATTCCCCATGTTGTACAATATATGCTTCTAGCTTAATTTATACCTAACAGTTTGTACTTCTTATTCCGTTACCCCTGCACTGTCCCTCCGCCCCACCACTGGTAGCCACGAGTTTGTTCTCTGTATCTATGAGTCTGCTTCTTTTTTATTACATTCACTAGTTTGTTGTATTTTTTACATTCCACATATAAGTGATATCATATAGCATTTGTCTTTCTCTGTCTGACTTATTTCACTTAGCAAAATGTTGACAAAGTCACAAGGCCTTAATTCCAAGGGTCATTGAGAGCTACCCTACCATGAATCCATAAGGAAAATTGGAAATGCTTGGTAAGCTGTACTAATGTCCACTTCTTGTTTTTAAGGAAAAAATGGATATATACACTGCAAAAACAGATATATATGATCCTTGTAGTAACAGACTCACAGAACATTTGGGACAATAAATAAGTTATTCTGAATAGGATGATTTCAGAAGGCTCCATAAATACAGCATTTAAAATGGACCTGCAAAAACAGGAAGTATCTGCAGAGATATATGAGCCATCTGCTCTAAAGAAAGCCAAATGGAAGACAAACTAAACTGTGTGAAGTCAAATGACGACAGTTAAGATGAAGGTCAAAGGCATAAAGAGGAAGAGTAACATGTAAGATCGACAGTATTTGGTCAATAGTAGATGGGGAAGTAAGCAGGCGGCAAGAATTTCATTGACACAATTTTGGATATAGCTTAGAGAAGTGCTTCAGAAATGGCACTGTATGAAACTCTAGTTTGGTAACATGGTAACTGTTACACTAGGAAAAAAATTACCCAGAGTCAAATGACACTGGGAAATATTGCACCTAAGCTGCTCTCCCTTATAACTGCACCATAAATATCTGTCCATTAAGTTAATGGGAATTCTTACAATAAAAAAATGTTTAACTCAACATTCTCAACTTGATAAGCTTTTTTGTGGGTAAACCACATTTACTAATAGCCCATATACACAATGAAAACAATTAGATGTCCTAATTTAGCACTAAGTATGAGTTAGGCTTCCTGCTCTGTGACTAGGAATAGTTTGCTTAATAGAGTCACACAAAGGAAGCATCAATTTCCAAGGGGGAAAGATGAACACTAAATATGTGTGGACTATATGTCTTTATTAATTCATAAGTCACTTCAGGATATTGCAAACATAATCTATTCTTGTTGTCATACATATAACATACATACATATAAATTACATATACATAAGCTTTACATATACTGGCTCAAAATGGGTAATAATTGACACAAATTAATGATTCATTTATTTATGAAAAGATTAAACTTACCATAAATTTATGAGAAAATCTCTAAATTAGCCAATTCAACTATATCTAAATAATTTCTTTCATCACCCAAAACTTCTTACATACAGATTTCATTGGACTTTCATCAGTTACTACTTTTTACTTATTAGTCGATGTTCAGGTTGCATCAACTAATGTCCAGCTGAATTTATAATTCCTTGTGGTCATGAACTGAGCCTCCATGCTTCAGTATCCCATTAGACACGCATGCTGGCACTGACAATTCTCACCTTGGCAACGTAGCCAAAGGAGGACAGTAAGACTGGGTAGATTGAAACATCCTTCTGCTCATCACCTTCCCTTCCCCTCTGTCCTGCACTAGCATGTGTGTTTTATTTTATTCTTCTCTTTCATTTTATAATTTTAATTACCGATGGAATTTTTATGATACACTAAAGAATATTGTGACTGGGTATAAATGACTCCTGGAGGAAAAGCATCAAATATTATTGTTATATAAAGTGATACAGTGATAAAGAATCTCTCAGTGCATCTGAAAAACTGTGTTGGGTACCAGAAGACAATGTTTTTCTTTTTCATACCTTGTAGCATGTAATACTCCTGTAAGCCAAGTATCTGTCTGACTCTGACCCAATAAAATATAGTCCATATAAAAAAATTAAAAAGTTATTTAGGAAACAATATGTGTGTATACACATATCATGAATATTCTCCATGACATATACTATGTGGTAACATCTTTCCATTTGTGGAAGTATTAGACATATATAATAAAATGTGTTAAAATATATAAAATAAAATAAAATCTGTAATCGAATAAAATTAAAATATATGATACATATCACATAAGGCTATAAATTAAAGCATACTCACTTGAAATTAAAATGTTGAGATCTGAAATACAATGCATTGCATCAAAAAGATGCCAGTTTTGAGCAGCTAATTAGCCCTCTAATTTGGAGCATACTGTAATTGGGTCGCCTCTATTATGGGAGTTGGAATTGAAAACAAGTGTGTATTCCTTACATTTATATTCCTAAATTGTCACACATAATTTTTTTTTTAATTTCTGCAGGTAATTGACTTGTAATTTTTATGTTATTGCCACATATTTCTGCCATGGAGTCTCTTTATAATCCATATCCACTGCAAATTCTTCATTTCAAGGACTACAGAATGTGTAACAACATGAACTCACTCATACAGCTTCATGGAAATAGCATCGTCTAGAAAGGAGTCACTTTGTACGTCAACTAATAAAACATTTAGAACACTTTCTTATGGTCCACAATCCTGATTTTTTTTATTATAAATGCACTATAAAATGGAATATGTGGAAATAAAAAGAATATGTAATCACTAATTTCTTAAGACATATATTTTTACATTGATATATCTATAATTTGCATGGAATTATATTTTTTAACTATATTAACAATTTTAAGGAACTAAGGGGTCTGAAAGATGAGTATTTATTCTTTGAGGGCCATAAATGAGAAAATAAAAGCTGAACTTGTGGATCTACTAAGCAGCAGATAGAATATAATTTATAATTATGTTTTTTTAGTAATACAGAACAGGTGAGATTTGGTTGGTTATGCTATCAAATTACAGATAAGGGCAATTATTTAATGCTGAAATATTTGACTAATAATGGATAAATGAGAGCCTGGAAAAGGAATTATCTAGAAGGGAAGTATGGGTTAAGATAGGGAAGGTATACTGCAGAAAAAACCCACATTAGCTTAATTCTTACAAAAGCATTAACTCTTCTCACTTACCCAAATATCCCATGTTTGGTTGGTTCAGTTCCACAGAATCAAGAACGATCCAGGATAATGGAGGCTGCACTGTCTTCTGTCAATTCACTCTCTATAACAATGAGGTCCCTTTGGTCCCTGCAAGGAAAGAGGTAGAGATTCTCATAATTAAAAGATTTAGCCTAGAAGTAATCACTCAACTTACATCACTATGACAAAAATAAATTGTACTGCTCTATCTTACCGAAAATTTGTTAGAAAATTTAGTTTTCTCTGTGAGCCCACAAGGAGATCAAATGGTTCTAAGGACTACTTCTATCTACCAAAGATGAATGGTCATATTTCCACCATTTCAGCTGACTACATATGATAACTCTACTAATTAGAATTGTTTCTTCAGTGCCTTCAGTGGGCTGACTAGTGTCTCTCCAAAAATCTTGTTAATGTAGAACCTCAAAATCTGACTTATTTGGAAATAGGGTCTTTAGAGATGTTATTAGTTAAGATGATGTCATACTGAATTAGGGTGGGCTGTAAATCCAAAGACTGCCATCTTTATAAGAGGAGGGGATGCACAGAGATGCACAGAGGAAAAGGTCATGTGAAGTTGTAGGCAGAGTGGAGAGAGAGAGCTACAAGCGGATGGTTACCCACAACCATGTGGGACCTAGGAGGAGGCGAGGAAGGGTTCTTCCCCTGAGACTTCCAAGGGAACACAAACAATCCTGATGACACCTTGATTTTGGACTTCCAGCCTCCCAAGTTGACAAAGTAAGTTTCTGTTCATTTTAAGTCACCAAGTTGTGCTAATTTGCTACAGCAACTGTCAGAAATGAATACAGTAATCAAATTTTCAAAAATTCAATTTTATCTTGGTTTTCTTGAAAGCTGCATCAATTTACTGTGAAACTTCTTTTGCCAGAAAGATTTACTAAAAATTATACTAGGACTTCCATTTCTATTTGACTCTCCTTTTTCAACTTTGGATTTTACATTCAAAGTTGTTGTACCTTCTTTTGAGAGGGAAAATTTCTCTTGTAAGTCTGTTTTAATTAAAGTGGCTGTCTTAATAGATTGTAAAGAATTAAAATAATAAAAACCTAGGGTCACAGATCTGTACTTTTTTAATATGCACAATGAATCATATGTGATGCGAATTAAAGTTTAAAATATGTTTGCAGTGTTTCACATTGTGTAGGTGTTCAACAAAAAGAAAAACAATGGCTTAATTGTGATGAAATTATTGAAATTATATACTTATAGATAATAATCATATAAATGACTACTAGATCTAGAAAAACAAAGTTTTATTAGTGTTTATCTCAAATCACATATGTGATAATTGATCAATTACATAGAACTAAGCACACAGAGACACACACAGACACACACAAGAGTACAGATAAAACTAGCAACATCTCATTAAGACTGGTAGGTTTAATCAGTATCAATATCCTGGTTGTGATATAGTACTATAATTTTGCAAGATGTTACCACTGAGGAAAACTATAAATTATACACAGGGACTCTGTATTATTTCTTAAATAGCATGTGAATCTACAATGATTTAAAAAAAAAAGGGTTAATTATAAAATATAATAATAGAGCTATATTAAAATATATAATATTAAAAATAAACAAAAAAATACGTCCAGCAGACTGCTACCTTTAGAACATAAGGAACTATGTGTATGTATTTGTGTGTGTGTTGATAGACATAGTTGTACTAATACAAGAAAAACATTAAGGAATGTTTATGGCATCTATTAAAATACAAATAAAAGAGGATAATAATAAATTTACAATAATTTTATTTATCCCATCAAAATGATCAGTTCTGGTTATGCCTGTGTACACACATGATCATAAACATTCTATTTGATTTTGTTTTCTTTGTGGTTGGTAAAATGTTATTTTACCTAGCTATATTTATTAGGCTTTTAGTATTACCTTTTAAGTTGATTAGTAAAAATACTTTGCAGAATTAAAAAAGAAGAAAAATGTGAAGGTGAAAAAATATTTTCACTAAAAAATTATGGACTACAAATATTTTATCAGAAGTTAATGTAATTTGGTTGTTACTTTAGCATTTGTATCCTAAAGCTTCAATTATTTTTCTTAATGACAATTTAAAAATTAAATATCAATGCTAAAGTTGCAATTTTCAAGTTACTGTCAAATTAATATATTACAGTTAAAAATGTGTACATGGATTTAGGTGGAGTCAATTCCCACAGAAGGATGTATAGTTAACAACATTCTCTTTGCCCTAGTTCTGCTCTTCACTTTAATCTCAAGAAACAATAACTTTTGTTTTACAGTTCAAATTTTCTGTTTTTAGCTTCTATACTCTAAATAATATATAAATGTTATTGATTTATTAACCTTAGTGAATAAAAGATGAAACTGTGCCCATACAAACTATTTCATCACAACTTTTCATGACCCAACTTCAGGTTTTGTATATTTATGTTATACACACACACACACAACACACACACACACACACACACTACTTGTGTAAATCTCTAATTCTTATTTTATTAACCTAAGAGTATCTCTTGGCTTCTCATCATGTAATATGACCACAGTAGCAGCCCTGTCATTATTTCCATCCACCTACCCTATCATAAACTTTTCCCTTCCAATGTTTATCCTATTCACCATTACACTTTTGAAGCACAAGACCTCTAAAAGTTCTAAAAGTTGAAAAACAATGAATTAAGCACACATTTTCATAACCTGATAAATTCTCTTTGTTAAAGAACCAAGAATGCACTAGGGTTATCTTTGCCTCTATGGTTCTATAACACAATTTCTCTGCCACACAATAGAAATGAGTTCCAGAACAAATAATATTCTCTTTTCTCATTTTCCAAAAATCATGCCATATTTTACTTTAGTTCATATTTGGACTATTTTCTTGTATTTTGTGGGTTTTTTCCTGGATACTTATCAATCATTTTTATTCTTTTTTCTTGCTGAAAAGACTTTCAGATTTCTGAAGAGAATCCCTCTGAAAACCACCCCAGAAGCTGAGTGGAAGCGGGGGTAACATCAGTGTTGTGGTGGAGAGACTGGGACTGATTCATGCTGTTTCTTTCTTTGTCTGGTCGTCCAAACAGTATTGTCTGTAATACCAGATACTGTTCTAAGTCTCTATATATTCCCTACCAACTACAAGGCGGGATCCTCTGTTGTTTTACTTGGAAGATTGGCTTCCATGCATTTAAAGATATAATGCCAAAATTGTATATATTATCAAAAAACATTGTCCAGTGATGTTCATTATAATGATGATTTTTAAGAAACTATGATGTCATGAGAAAAAGAATGTCATGTGAAAAAAGGATAGCTAAATATATTCTAAAACATACTAATTTCCCATACTAACTTCTTTTGATACTTTTACAGCACATAATACAGTTATGATTAAATTGAGTAATTAGTAGTTTATGTCTTATTCTCCTCTCTAAAAGCATAGGTTGTATCAATATTGCTCAACATAATATCCTCTGTGGCTCACATAACAATTGCAAATTTTCAGTCCCGATAATTTTGGGGAGAATAAAAGATGAATAATAAAGCAAGGAGTGGGGTGCCTAATGTTTAAGAATATGATTATATATTGCATTTGCCAGAAAGTTCTGGTTGCCTGGTAATATTTTTTTCTCCTATAAAATTAGAAAATCATTCAACAATGCATATTTCAATTAAAATGTCACTTTCTTTAAACAACCAACTTCATATGTATTTTTCTATTTTATGTTAATTTTCAATACCATGTATCATCTCTTGTATTTCCATAACCAGTATGCAATACCTCAATGATTTTTTTCTCTACATAAGCGGGTGTCATACTCTAAAGATGAACTTAATAACATGCTCATCACAAAATAATAGTAGCCTAAAATACAGGCAATAATTTACATATATGATCACTAAACTCTAAGATATTCCTATTGAGAAATATTATAATTCAAATTCAAATTATTTACTAACTCATTCAATAACAAATATGTCTGGTTATAGAGTCTGACCCTGGGTTTATAGTATGAATTTAATTTTAAGATAAAATATTCTATCCTTTATAAAAAGCTTATCCTTTCTAGAAGAGTAGACAGATAATAAAATAGGCAGTTGCTTTCTCAAGAAGAGATCGTGAGAATTACTGTGAGTCAAACAAATAAGAAAAGATGCTACAAAAACTGAAAAAGCCTCCTTTTGATAAGATGGTCAGAGAAAGCTTTTTTGAAGAATGAACAATAAGAATTTCAGTGATGTACACAAAATTATTTTTGGTACTTTTGCATATCAACTGAGACTGTCATTAAACTCAGTGAAATTATTATACATGTTTAAAACACAAACATTTGTGTTTTAAAATAAAAATATTAGAAATTGTTTAAACATAATATAAAATTTTATGTCAAGAAGCCAACACTCTTATGACACTTTCAATGGAACTTAAACCACCGTACAACTGCAAGACAGTTAAGTATCTTATAAAAGTGATGAAAAGGTTGTGATTTGAGAATGTTTACTGGAGCGTACACATGTGAGAAGTCATGTGGGGGTAATAATCATGGGAGGAATTAAGTTGGAGACCCTAAGGACTCTATCAATTGGCATCGTAGAAGACAGGGTAAAACAGGAATGCATGCACATGAGTTTCCTCGTATACATGGCAAAGTTACTGCCTGTGAAATTTATCATTTCTGTTAAATAAATGTTATTGTTCTGACAAATTCACTAATTTCTCCAATTTAAATTATTGCCCCTGTAGAGGATTGTATAGTAAATCATTAAAGGTGTCTTAATTAATGTGGTATTTAGATTTCATCCCATACGTCATTCTAACAGCCCGGCCAACAGGCTAAAAAGTTAAAAAAAAAAAAAAAAAAAAAATTCAAGCCAGTGCTTGAATACAGTGATAGCCTAGAAAAGGGTTGACAATTAGGAAAGCAACTCTTTCAGACTGGGCTACAGGTTAATTTCAGATAGGTCTATAAAAAGTCCATAGACTTTTTCACAAAGTCATCTTTTTCACCAGCTGTTGGTTGTTCAAGTTTCTGGTTTATATATATAACCAATTTTATCTTCAAATAGACACAAGATCAGAATGTAGAAGATGCTTAGAAGAATTCTAACAGTTTTTAAACCGTTAGAAAATAGTCTTCATATTTATAGCCCATCAAGGGAACTATTTTAACCCAATATGATTTTTAAAAATTCAGTGAAAATATAAACTACCATCAACAAATTAAAATAGCTTTTCATAGTAATATTGAGGAAATTAAACAATTTTATTCTCCCACATTTTCACCAAATATTCATCTTGGTAGTTTTATTTTGATTGATATCTTTTCTTTACTTGCTACATACTTAACTGCTGCTATGTGCAGCTTTAAGAATCACTGTGTTCTCCTATAAAGCCTGCAATCCAATTCAGCTTTTCATTTCTTATGATACCTCTATTATAAAGGAATCAATTTGGATGGTGATGAGCTGGAAAGGATTAAGATTGACTGGCAGACATACCCAAATAATGGCAAGAGTCACAGAGGGTACAGAAGTGTGGATCTACCACAGCAAACTCCACAGATAGAAGGATCTTTATAATTTGATGCTGTGACAGATTTGCAAACAAGACTTTTCCAACACTGAAGCATCAGCCTTAGCAGTAAGCACTTTGAACAAAATATTTCCAATTCTCTAAAATGTTTAACTTTCAAATAGCAGAAGTTGGAAGGGGTTCAGAGTTCTCATATTTACTGCAGCAAAAGTTCAACTCAGGGAAATATACACATAAAGTGTCCATCAGTTGCTTCAGCACTTGAGGTTTCAGTGCTCTGTCTGGCAGGTAGTTTGCCAGGAAAGCGGAAGTACATGTGTAGCTCTTCCAGTTTCTCACGATCTCTTCCCATTTCTCACGATCTCTTCCCATTTCTCACGATCTCTTTCCTGATTCTACATAGCAACACAACATCTGGTTCTAGGTAGACAGTGAACAAAGATACAGTCACCTTTGTACATATCTTTTTATATTTCTTGAGAATTCATTCTGAGTTTTTTTTAGAGAAACATTTAGCGGCAAGGTCCTATGGTCAGTTGCTGTTATCTTGAAAACATTAAAAATGTTAACAGAAATGAAATAAATTTGTCATATGTCAAGGATGATAAGCTTTTCTTCTCATAAGTTTGCTCTTCCCCCAACCACCACAGACCTATCATTAATTGCTGTGAGATGTTAGTAGAAATCTGGAGGTCTTAAAAACCCCAATAAATCCTTAGCATGTGGAGTCATCACAAACTTTTGCAATAAAGTTAAGCTGCATTTTAATATGTAGTGTGTCAAGGGGAAATTTTTACCTCAAAGATGGCAAAGTTGGGTGACTATACAAGGCTCATTGAAAATTACAAATAAGATTAAAAGATAAAATAGTGATGGCAAAAAAATAACTCTATTCCAAAAAATGCAAAAAAAAAAAAATTGGGGAAAACTACCAGACACTTGTTAACTAGTAAAGTCTATTTTCAAGCATCACAACAGAAGATTATTGTTTTACAGGTTGGAACGATAAAGATGCCTTGAGAAGGGATAAATTTGGGAGTTTGAGATCTGCAAATGTTAGCCACTATACATGAAAATAGATTTTAAAAAGAACAAATTTCTTCTGTATAGCATAGGGAACTATATTCAATATCTTGTAATAACCTTTAATAAAAAAGAGTATGAAAACAAATATATGTATGTATATGGATTACTGGGACCTTGTGTTGTACACCAGAAGTTGACACATTATAACTGACTATACTTCAATTAAAAAAAAAAAGAAAAAAGAATGCTTTGATACTATGGCAGTTAACAAAGATACATAGTTCAGATGATGATTACAGTAGTTAACACTTTTAAAGTGCAAACTTTACCAACTTGACATCACTATTTAGCTAGAATTTTAAAAGAATTATCAGCTATGAAAAGTCACCACCTGTTAATGAATCATTGGTTGCTTTTGAAACCAAGTTATTTCCTTTCCAAAGCAATTTCAGACGAACTCATAGCTATTAAAATAATTAAATACAAATGACATGCTGGGGAAAATGTGAAGAAAAGAAAACAATCAAGAAAACAATCTAAAATACTCATTATTTCTTAAAAGTGAAATCCCACAGATTGGACTACTCCTGCATTACTGGTTTCCAAATCAGCCAAATAATCAGAAAACCTGAGAGTTTATTTTTCTCCTGCATCTTTTAATTCAGTCTTTTAAACTGAGGTATGCTTGGGATGCAATAAGATGGGTATATTTGAAGCGTACAATTTCGTAAGTTTTGACATATGTATACACCCGTGAAAACACCACCATAATCAGGATGCTAAACATATCCATCATCTTCAAAAGTCTCCTTGTGCCACTTTACAATGCCTCCTGTCTACCACTCAGTGAGCCCCTTTTCCCAGACACCACTGATCTCTGTTCTGTCACTATAAGTTAGTGTGTGTTTTCTAGAGTAACATACAAATTAAATAATACAGAATGCACTCTTTTCCATCTAGCCTTTTTCGCTCAGCATAATTATTTTAAGACTCATCCATCATGTACTATATATCAATAGTGCATTCATGTATGGCTGAGCAGTATAACACTGTATTGCTATACAAGTTTGTTTATCCATTCACCTATAACAAATAAAGTTATCACATACATTTGTGTACAAGTCTTTGTGTACACTCATGCATTCTTTTCCCTTGGGTAAATGCTCAAGAAACCCCACAATGGGTGGATCATATGACAGGTGTCTGTTTACATGTAAAGAAACCGGCAAATTACTTTCCAAAGTGGTAATAACATTTTACATTCTTATGACCAGGTTTAAGAGTTTTGATTCCTTCATATGACTACTAAAACTTCATATGGTCCATCCTTTTGGTTTAAGTTATTCTAATTGGTGTGAATGGTGTGTCCTGTTACCTCATTTTGGTTTAATTTGTACTTTCCTAATAGGTGTTGATACTGAGCATCTTCTCCTATGCTTATCTGCCATTTATGTATTGTCTTTGGTAAAGTGCCTATTCAAATGTTTGTGCTTTTTCAAATATTTGGGTATTTTGTTTTCTTATAATTGAGTTTTGAAGGATTTTCTATAATGTGAATAATTTGGATATAAGTCCTTAATCAGACATATGCTTTATAAATATTTTCCCTAGTCTCTAGATCTCAACTTTGCCTTTTTATTTTCTTTGTAGTGTCTTCCAAAGTGCGTATGTAAGGCACTACTGAGATGTGTTTTAAATGAGATGTGTGTAGTAGTGGGGGGCCTTGGGAAGCTTTTTAAATATATTGATTCCTAAGCTTCACTTGAGAAGTTGAGTCTGGGAAAGAGGTTAGGGATATGCATTAGTTTGGCTGAAATATACATTCTTACTACAGTATTGATTAATTTGTTGTTTAATCAATTTGCTTGAGATATAATGTACATAAAATAAAGTCAGTGATTTTAAGTTTAGAGTTCAGAGGGTTCTGATAAATATATACTCTTGTATAACTACTACCAAAATCAAGATATAGAATGACGCCATCTCCCAAAAGACTTGTCTCTTGCCCCTAGGTAATCACATACTCCCAATGCCATATAATCAATATTCTACTTAAACTATAGATCTGACTTTTTTATAAAATCAAACAAATATAATCACACAACAATATTTTATGTCTGGCTAATTTCACTTAGCATAATGCTTTTACAGTTCATTCATGTAGTGGTATCTGCATTTTGTTCCATTTTTGTTGCTAAGCAGTATTTACAATACTGATATAACACAGTTTTTGTATTCACCAATGACTGAGACATTTGGTTTGCTTCTAGGTTTTTCCTGTTAAAAATAATGTAGAATATCTGCTGACACATTTTTGTGTTAGCATATGTTTTCATTTCACTTATATATCAATAAACCAGTGATGTATGATAGTTCAAATTAATCCACATATTTTCAACACTTGACATTATCAGTCTTCCTAATTTTACATATTTTGATGAGGGCATAGCTGTATATCTTTGTGGCTCTTGTTGGCATTTTCCTAATGGCTAATGATTTTGAGCATCTTTTCACCTGTGCCTCTATATAACTTTTTTCAATATAGAGTCTATATAAATAAGTAGCCCATAGAGATTAATTCTTTTGGATACTCATTGTTGAGTTGTAAGAGCTCTTGATATTTTTGGATATAAGTCCTTTATCAAATATATGACTCACAAATAATTTCTCCTATTCTGCTACTTGTGTTTTTGTTTCTTAGCAGCATTTTTCAAAGAGCATAAGTTTTCATTTTGATGAGGTCCAAGTACCTATATAATTCTTGTATGGTTCATCCTTATTTTCATATCCTAAGATAATATTGCCTAAACCAGTGGGACCCATATTTTATCCTAATTTTCCTCTAGTAATTTCATAGTTTTGACTCTTACAGTGAGATCTCTATTCCACTTTTGGTTAATTATTTTTAAAAAGTCTGAAGCACGGGTCAAGTTCTTTTTTTGTTCAATGGCTATCTGTTTCAACATCATCTGTTGAAACACGTATCCTTTCTCATTGAATTGTTTTGGCACACTTGTTAAGAATGTACTGATCATATCTGTATAATTCTGTACTTCCTATGCTCTTCCACTGAACTCTGCATCTATCCTTAATGTCAATACCATGTTGTCTCATTAGTGTAGTTTTGAAGAAATGCTAAGGTAGTTTAAGTCCTCATATGTTCTTCTCAAAAAATAATTTTGTTATTCTAGATCTTTCTTTGCATATTTGTATAAGTTTTAAAATCAACCTGTAAATTTCCACAAATTAAAAAAAAAAGCTGGCTGAATTGACTGACTGTCTGCTTAACTGTAGTGAATCTTCCAATACATAAAATCTTACAAATTTACAGGTCCATACTCCCCCCCCCGTCTTTTATGTTATAGTTATTACATGCATTAAACATATGTGCATTAAAAAATCTAAGACTGTCCCCTAACTTTTACTTTAAAGAGCAATATGCTTTAAAACAAGGTAAGAAGAAAATGGCCATAAACAATCTTTTCCAGTTTACCCTCTTGTTTACCATTTCTCATCTTCTTCTCAATTGCTTTGCCTGAGGATTAGAGTATCTAACTAGTCCTGTTAACCTGAAGGGCTTTCCTTTATCAATTCTACAGGAAAAAAATTATTTTTATTTGAAAAATGAATTCATTTCACTTTTACTCTGGAATATTTTTGCTGGAAATAAAATTCTAGGTTAATTGTTTCCTTATGGTGTTGGTTACATGATTATATATGATAAATAACGATTGTTACATGAATATCCATTCCATCAATGATCCTATAATTTGTTTGCAGTATATATGAAAAGCAGTTTTATGTCAGTTGTGCCTAACTCTTCAAAATAGAAGCGTTAACAGAAATACAAAGGATCATAAGAGGCTAGTATAAGCAACTATATGCCAACAAAAAGGACAACCTAGAAGAAATGGACAATTTCTTTGAAAAGTACAATTTGCCAAGACTGAACCAGGAAAAATTGAAAACTATGAACAGACCAATTACCAGTACTGAAATCAAACCAGTAATTTAAAAACTCCCAACAGACAAAAGTCCAGGACCAGATGGCTTCACATATCTGCAAATTCAACCAAACATTTAGAGAAGAATTAACACCTATCCTTCTGAAATGATTCGAAAAAACTGCAGAGGAAGGAACACTTCCAAACTCATTCTATGAGGCCATCATCACTCTCATACCAAAACCAGACAAAGATACCACAAAAAAGAAAATTACAGGCCAATAATTTTTTATATTAAACTGTGTGAATATAGATGCAAAAATCCTCAACAAAATACTAGCAAATTGACTCCAACAATGCATTACAGGGGTCATACACCATGATCAAGTGGGATTTTTTTCCAGGGATGCAAGGATTTTTCAATATCTGCAAATCAATCAGTGTGATACACCAGATTAAGAAATTGAATAAAAACCATATGATCATCTCAATAGATGCAGAAAAAGCTTCCAATAAAATTCAACATCCATTTATGATAAAAACTCTCCAGAAAGTGGGCACTGAGGGAATATACCTCAACATAATAAAGGTCATATATGACAAACCCAAAGCTATCATCATACTTAATGGGGAAAAGCTGAAAGCATTTCCTCTAAGATTAGGAACAAGACAAGGATGCCCACTCTTGCAACTTTTATTCAACATCATTTTGGAAGTCCTAGCCACAGCAATCAGAGAATAAAAAAGAAATAAAAGGAATTTAAATTGGAAAAGAAGAAGTAAAACTCTCAATATTTGCAGAAGACATGATACTATACATAGAAAATCCTACCAGAAGCTATCAGAAAACTACTAGAGCTCAGCAATGAATTTAGTAAACTTGCAGGATACAAAATTTATATACAGATATCAGTTGCGTTTCTATACACTAACAACAAAATGGCAGAAAAAGAAATTAATAAAACATTCCCATTTACCATCATATCAAAAAAAAAAACAAAACAAACAAACAAAAACCTACCTAAGAAGGCAAAGGACCTGTACTCCAAAAACTATAAGACATTGATGAAAGAAATTGAAGACGACACAAACAGATGGAAAGATGTACCATGTTTTGGGATGGAAAAACTCAGTATTGTTAAAATGGACATACTCCCCAAGGCAATATACAGATTTAATGCAATCTCTATCAAATTACCAATGACATTTTTCACAGAACTGGAACAAAAATGTTAAAATTGTACGGAAACATAAAAGGCCCCAAACAGCCAAAGCAGTCTAGAGAAAGAAGAATGTAGCTGGGGGAATCACACTCCCTGACTTTAGATACATTACAAAGCTACAGTAATCAAAATTGTATGGTACTGGTATAAAAACAGACACATAGATCACTGGAACAGGATAGAAAGTACACAAATAAACCCACACACTTATTGTCAATTAATCTATAACAAAGGAAGCAAGAATATACAATGGAGAAAAGACAGTCTCCTCAATAAGTAGTGCTCAGAAAACTGGACAGCTACATGTAAAAGAATGAAATTAGATCACTGTCTAACACCATACACACACACAAAAAAACCAAACAAACCCAATGGATTGAAGACCTAAATATAAGGCTATAAATTTATATATGACTATGAGATATGATAAAATTCCTGGAGGAAAACATAGGCAGAACACTCTTTGACATAAACTGCAGCAATAATATTTTTGAACCAGCTCCTTACTCTCGAGTAATGGAAATAAAATAAAAAATAAACAAATGGGACCTAATTAATCTTAAAAGCTTTTGCACAAAACGAAAAGACAAGCTACAGAATGGGAGAAAATATTTGCAAATAATGCAACTGAAAAGGGACTAATTTCCAAAATATACAAACCACTCATACAGTTTAATATAAAAAAAAAAGTAACCCAATCAAAAAATGGGCAGAAGACCTAAACAGACATCTATCCAAGAAGATATCAGATGGCCAACAGGCACATGAAAAGATGCTCAACATTGCTAATTATTAGAGAAATGCAAATCAAACCTACAGTTGGATATCACCTAACACCAGTCAAAATGGCCATCATTCAAAAGTCCACTAATAACAAATGCTGGAGAGGCTGTGGAGAAAAGGGAGCCCTCCTACACTATTGGTGGGAATGTAAACTGGTGCAGCCACTATGGAGGACAGTATGGAGGTTCCTTAAAAAACTAAAAATAGACTTACCATATCATCCAGCAATCCCATTTCTGGGCATATATCTGGAGAAAACTATAATTCAAAAAGACATGTGCACCTCAATGTTCACAGCAGCACTATTTACAATAGCCCAGACATGGAAACAACCTATATGTCCATCAACAGATGTATATATGTATGTGTGTATACACACACACACGCACACACACACAATGGAATACTACTCAGCCATAAAAAGGAAAAATAATGCCATTTGCAGCAACATGGATGGACCTGGAGATTGTCATTCTACATGAAATAAGCCAGAAAGAGAAAGAAAAAATATCATATGATATCATTTTTATGCGGAATCTAAAGAAAAAGAAACAAATGAACTTATTTACAAAACAGAATCAGACTTACAGACATAGAGAAAAAACTATGGTTACCAGGGGATAAAGGAGGTGGGAAGGGATAAACTGAAGTTTGAGATTTGCAGATACTATTATAAATAAAATAGGTAAACAACAAGGTCCTACTATATAGCACAGGGAACTATATCCAATATCTTGTAGCAACCCATAATGAAAAAGAATATGAAAAGGAGTATATGTATGCATATGTATGACTGAAACATTATGCTGTATACCAGATATTGATACAACATTGTAAACTGACTATACTTCAAAGATATAAAAAATTAGAAGTGTTAAAAATTTCAGCCCTTATCAAATAGCTAAACGCAATTGACAAACTCTCCTTATTTAAGGGATTATGTAATTTAGTTTCATAAACTGTGCCTCATGCTATTATTCAATATCCAAATACCTTTCTAGTTTATACTATTTATTTATTAATTATATTTTTTATATTTTAAGTCATTTCCAAATGAGCATTGCCTTTTCTATGAACACAAACATTATGTCATACCATATTTGCATATATACTTTTATTCATCAGAAACTTGAGAACTGGTATTACTTATTAAAATAATCATTTAAAGAGCTCCAAACTAAGGCACTGGTTCTTAAAAGACGATACTTTGGAATAAAAATTAAAGTACCCTTCTCTCACTCTTTCCCCTCTTTGCCTGCCTTCCTTTGATTATTTTCCAAACTTAAAAGTTTAACTTGCAATTCAAATACTGTAAACAGATAATATTAACAAAAATAACAAACACACTTATGAAACATTTCCTATCTTCTTAGCATCTAACATTGACCCAGCTGGAATGTATAAAATAAATGTTTTATGTAGAAAAGAAGAGAATGGGGTAGCGGGAGAAGAAAATTCCTTGTTGTCTGAAGCACTGACTTCCAGATTATGGCAGATTGTAGGATCTGGAAATCACTGGAAAGATACATTATTGACTATGCTATTGTTCAATTGTTTTCTTGCTTATTTTTTTGTCTGTTTAATTTACTAAGTAATATAAACTGTTAGATTATGAAATCACGTCACCATATTTCTTTTGTTTAAGGATAAGCAGGATAGTAGTCTCTGTCCAAAATACCTCTAATTTACAAATTAAAAACTGTTTCAAATCTAAATTCAAATAAATTGTGTGAAAATTTTCAAGCACTGAGGATGTTTTCAATATTTTTTTTGACCCTGAATTAGGTTAAGATGCTGAGCAAATCAGGCACTTTCATCAACACCAATTGAGGAGTATCAAATTTGAGGCTTTAAACCTGATGCTTTAAATTTAAGGGCAGGAAATCCACCCTCTGTGATTTAACAACGCTGTGACAGTCACAATGCCATGTACAAGTCAAATTGCATAGGATGTGATCACTTGTAATGAAAAGTGCAAAGGAAGCAAGTTAATAAAATGGGAGAATGTTAGTAACTGAATATGTTTTAAATGCAATTCATCATTAGAAATACAAAATATGTGTAAGAAAAGATCTAAAAAGGTATTCTTGTAAGAACTTCAGAGTTCTGATGCTGTAAAATGGAATCTCCTTCATCCCATAACTTCATTTACTTTGTATTAAAAGCTAGATGACTGGAATACAAGAACAACATAACAGTGCTTTTGGATCTGATTTAAATTGGAGACTTCTTGTCTTGATTTGAATGAAGCAATCACATGAGCAGATCCAAACATCTTGAGGGGAAAAATAAAGTCTTCTTATATGAGGGTAGTACTTTTTCTTTCATTTCCTTCTGTTCTGCGAAAGGTCTCACATGTATTACTCTTCTGTAAAATTTTATACCCCTATAATCTACATACTTCCAGCTTCAAATCAAACAGCTACCATCAGCAACTTTCTTCATCTTTAATAACAAATTTCACTTCAACTCGCTACTTGACTGGCTTAATGGAAAGTAAAAGATAGGTATCTGCTACACTCAATCTGAGAGATGAAAAGCTAAAAATACTCACAAAATTCACAAAATGTCTTCCTTCAGAGCTTAGCTCCAAACACCTTTAGAGAATGTGTCTGCCACTATCTCCATTTACATGTTACATAAATCTATAACCAATAGCTTTTTAACCTGAAAGTCTTTAGACCAATTCCATATAGCAGCAGGGAAGGTGACCAGTGTGATTAACAACTTTCTGGTTCAGTTTCTTTGCTAGAGCAAGAAAATTGTTCAGATTCATCTTGGCCTCTTACCTTGATGTTTATTACAGCAGATGAGATTTCCCCTCCAGGCAACCACAGTGTTACTGCTCTTCATGTAAACTCATTTCCTGTTATACCTGTATTAATCTTTCCCTTCTTTCTTCCTTCTTTCCTTCATTTCTCTCACTCTCCCCCTTCCCTCCCCTCTCTTTCCCCTTTCCCCCACTTCATCCTCCCTCTCTCCCTTCCTTCCTTCCTTTCTTCTTTCTTTTCCTTTTTATCTCTGCCAGCATTTAAAATTTCATGTTTAATATATCAAAATCTCAAACAGGTATACAATTATAATCTATGAAGTGATAATCTGTTTATTTTTAACGACTTTAATCTCAGTATATCTATACATCTGGATTTAAGATTACACTCTGGAACTGGTGAAAACCATTATAATAAATTCCATATATGAATGAACATCATGGAGTTCAAGCCAGATATTTTTGATATTGATGGTGACTAAATAAATATTTTTACTGTATAAGTTTCATCATCAATGTTGGACCTGTGATTTTAGGAGTAAAGTATAATTTTCTCATTTAAGCTATCTTAAGAAATAATGTAAGTAGACAAATAACTAGTGATGTTTTTGCTCTCCCCAGTCTAATTTTTAGTTTTTACATTAATTTAATTAATATACCAAACTAAAAGCATCAGTTGTTATTTCTACATTGTAATACTGAAGTCCCTGAACTGATGTTTCTATTTTCCTTACTTTTTTCATGAAATAACAGAGGGGTGTGTGAAAAAAATACACAAATCCAACAACAATAATAACCATGAAAATAGGCCTTTAGAAGTGTTACTCATGATACTTCTGATTTGAATAAAAGCTTTATTCAATGTGAATTTTTATTTCTATTAAGTGCTTTTTGTTACTTGTAAAGTAGCCCTGAAAAAAAATTCCGAGGACATATACATGAAAACATTGGTCTAATATTTTCAAAAGTTAATCTTGTAGTGGAAATATTTCTACATATTTGAGTGATCCACCATCTTTCAAAAGAAGTTTGTTTATTTTTAAATAAATATGTGACATTTAGAAAAATAACAAGCAGCTTAAAAAATGAAAAAGGAATTACAAGATCACTTGAAATCTCTTTGCTCACAAACACAATGAGGCTTTTGTAAGCAAAATTATAGACATTTCATTCTGCCTATAAAGAGCTACATATTAGATAGAGTGTAATGAAATGCACTTGGATTATACCTGCTTATAAAAATGAAAAAATACTCAGATGCATTACATTCCTCTGTTAGAAAAGAGTTTGGAGAAATGGCTGAATTTCAGGTAAGTACTTTCTTAACAGGAAATATGTATACACATCATACACCTCTAAAGATTAAAAGGATGAAAAAAATAATATTTGATTTTTCTAAGTGCTAAATGTTAACATATTTAGATGTATCTATAAGTTTTACACTGTGAAATGGAGAAGACTGTGGAATTAACACCTCACATTCTCCTGCTTATACTACCCTGACTCCTAAAATAAATTATAATATCACTTTTATATTGTCAAAGTGTTAACACTTCTTTTTTACATCCACAATCAGCACAGCTAATACTGAATTAACTCAATATCCACCATTTGTTTGTGGTTGTTACTGTTCCAGTTGTTGTTGTCCTGTGTGGAGGTAACACGTGATTTTTCTTGTTGTTTACAAAGTGTAATAACTTTACTAGAATGTATCATGGCACTGATTATTTTTGTTTTTCACCTGAGAAATGCAGTGTCATTTTGGGATTTTGGAATCACTTTGATTATATCTTCGAAGACTTTCCTGTTTATCATGTTATTTTCATCAAGAAAAATCATAAATATTTTGGAAAAATGTGTTGGTCTTTCAACAAAATACCTTAAGGAAAAAATTATTCTTGTCTGTTCAGTTTTGTCTAGTTTTGCCTTGTCTTCCCACAATGGTGATTTTAATTCTTTTTTTGATGTTATTTCTTTTATACTGGGCTTCATTTCTGTAATGTTTCTATTATCTGTTTGGTTTTATTCACTAAAAATTTGCAACTTCACTTTTTATCTCCTTTGATTTCCTTACAATTTTCTCACTGCTTATAACTATCAATATATATTATGCTTTCTACAATTTTATTTTTATAGTATTGGTTGTTTGTTTAGATATTTTTCCCTGAAATCTATTTGGTTGATTTTTCCTCTGAAGGATTATCTTCGTCTTTCATTAATGCACGTTCCTTTTCTTCTTAAATATATCCATAGACTTTGTGCCCCTTCCTAATTATTATCAATAGTTTAATGGAGGTAAGTACTAAGAAACAGGTTACGGGTGTTGGGTATTAAAGGAAACAGTTTGAATTCAATTTGTTTCTAACCACCTACTCTCAACCAATTGGTTTTCTTTTAGCCTTTGAACAGACTTTTCCTCAGTTTTGGCTTTTAATGAGTCAATGACACCATCCAGCTTTCATATCACAGGCTCTGGAAATTAAAGTCTCTTCGTGCCCTCTGATTCTACTTTGCCTGACACTGGCAGTGTCCTCATGTAGGTAATTTAGGCTTCAGAGATCCAAAAGGAGGAGAAATTTTCAGTGTTTGCCTCAACCCCTGCTTTCTGATTTGTGACACTGATCTCAATCTCTACATGTTTAGCTTGTTCTTTTCCACTGTATTTCCTCTTCCTATGAAGTAAATATGAGTCATTTGATGACAAATATTTCCTCATCCTATTATTTCTCCCTTCCCTTCTTTTCCTTTTTCTCTTTTTAATTTGTACACTTTGTTTTCTGTTGCCTCTGAGACAGGGCACTAGATCCCAGAAGTACTGTACTTAGAAGAAAAGAGGTGACTGTTCTACTTGATCTTCACAGAGTTGTTCAAAATTGTGACATATTTGTCACATACGTTAAAATACACTGTGGTATGGATTGTCTTGGATATGCTATAGTTTGTTAGATAAAATTGTAACTCTTTCCTTTCTTCATCAAAGATAGAATTCTTCCCTTATTTTAAACCTTTTTCTCCTCCATACATTACGGCAAAATGGAGTAAAAGTACCTTTACTCTGCTGTCTTTAAGTGGGATTCTCTGTATGATTCATAATTAGTGCCCTTTTAAAAAGATATCTCAGAACTTTATTTTTTATCTTCTGTGATAAGATTCATATCTTTAGAAATTTTCTTACTTTGATTTCTTCATCTTTTCCCCTCTTCCTTTCCTTTATATATCCTTTCTCCTCTTTTAAAGGAAAGTAAATGTAGAGAATAAAAACATTTAATGAAACGTATGCAAATTCTTTATCTAAATGACTTGTGCTACAGGTAGACTAATATCTGAATAGAAGTACTTTGAAATTTTTTCTTGCAACAATGAATGGAAAAACTTTAAATTTACACATATCCAAGATATAATTAGATTTAGTACAAATACTTTGAATTCAACTTAAAAGAAGATTATTTCTAGAGGACATTAGTAGAAGGACAGAACAATAATATTATCCATACGGTAGGTGCAGTTATGAGACTAACATAACCACTGTTGTAGTATTATAATGATTTGTTGTTATTAATGTAGGTGGTGATGGCGGAAATGATCAATCAATTCAATTATCTGTCCTGATGACTCTTTGGATGTGATTACTATTTTACTATCATTATAAGAGTATCTCATTATGTAAATAAAAATAAAGTTTTACAAATTAGGGTAGAAATCTATAAACTATGGCCTAAAAGCCAAATTTGGATGGCCACCTGCTTTTTTAAATAAAGTTTTACTGGAACATAGTCAAATGTAGTCACACACCCATTCATGTATGTATTAGGCTGCTGTATTACTACAACACAAAGTTGACTGGGTGTAATGATGATGTAACCCAAAGCTGAAAACATACGGCTTGTTACAGAAGACTTCCTGACATCTCTTAAGTTAGGGCATTACATTCACTACAAAGGATAATCCTTTGCTTTAAATCATATGTTCATGAATCTTTTACATTAAGCTATATAATGCTGGAAAATTTAACTGTTTGTGTATCATAATACTGCATCAAAGTATCTGAGAAAGGGTGAAGCCTCATTTCAATAAATAAATGTTTTTATCTTAGTTAATAACTCATTTGTTAAAAAAAAAGAAACATAAGTTGGCAAAAATGCTGATACAGAGTGATTTAGTATTTCCCAGCTTTAGCCAAATTAATATGTTTCTTTATTAAATTAAATCATGAAAACTGACTTCTTTCAAATTTATTTCATAATCGAAGTAATTATCATTTTAAAATCTATGGCTAGATAGTTCATAGGCAATAGCAATTATAATCTCATATTTTATATGAAAACACTGTTCTGTACACCAGAAATTGCCACAACACTGTAAAATGATTATAACTCAATAAAAAAACCTAATGTGTCAATTAGTGTTTTTTAGTTAAAAGCAATAGAAAACAACTATGGTTTACTTAAAAATAAAAGGAAATTATTCATAGAATATTGATTAGCTCACATAATGGATTACTATTCTAGGATATTTTGGTTAGAAAAAACATGACAACCAAGATAGAAATCAGGCAATTGCAAGCATCTAGAGACAAAGAGATACTTAATCATATTTTCCAGTATCATTACTAAAATAAATAAATGAATCCCAGTTTTTCCTTTAATGTTGAGCCATTTATCTTATGGTTCAAAAATACAAAGGCAAGAGAATTTAATTGGCAGAATTTAGGTACCACATCTGTCCTTGGCACCATGGTGCCATGGCAATATGAAAAAGAATTTAACAGTAAGAATGTCTGGCAGGCACTCGAGTTTCATGGTGGCAAAACAGAACACTGTGCTTTATCATCTTACAAAGATGAGAGAAAATGAGTTAGATGCAGTCCCTCACATTAAAAACAAATGAAAAGTGACAGTATAAGAAAGAAATAAAATTCTGGGTGATCAAAATACTAATATTCACTTCTCACATTGATTGAAAAAATAAATTTAATGTAGGTAGTGCTGCATGCTTGCTTTCTTTCCTGGCCACATAAGAAGACTGTATTTTCTAGACTCTATTCCCTACCAAATTTAAGTAGCACCAAATAGTGAATGTGGGTAGAGACACTGAACATTACAAGTCTAGATGCTAAGATATCCACCATGAACATCCACCTTCTCTCTCCTTTATCTAAGGAGCTGGAAGTGGAAGACTAGGAAGGAGATAGCAGAGACAAGGTAAGGAAGTAACCAACATCCAGAACACGTCATGGAGGAAAAAACTTAAGAGAATAGTTGGACCAATATCAGACTGTGCTTTGGTCAAGAAAGCAACCTTTGTTAAGCCACTGACTTTCATTACTCATTTTAATTCCTACATAAAATTAATTATAATTGGAATTTGATTTTAAGTAATGAATGTGGTCTATCACTCATAGAAACTCTTATTTCCTTTCTCTTTCTCCCTCTCCCTCTCTCCTCTTTTTCTCTCTCTCTCTTCCCTCTCTCTCCAATAAACCATTGTGACCTGATTGTGTATAGAAAGGAAAAAATGTAAAACTCCCTAACTCCTATTTGGCACAAATTTTCATTGTTTTAATATAAGGTGTACTTCCCAATAGATACTATAAAGGTATTGACAGGGACACAAACTAGAATTTATCATGCTTATTGCTTATATTGCATATATTTTTTATGACTTTAAATTTATTTCCCTGAAATTATTCTATGGATCACATATAAAACCTTTAAAGGCCCTGATGCTATAGTATCAATTTGATATTTTCTAAGAAAATTGCATTACCTTTAACCAAATTCAGAAAATTTCATCATTACTTTTTTTTCTTTGAGATAGCTTCAGGGCTTCATGTGATGTTCTAGCCAGTTATTTTTCCCCTTTGAATTTCAACAGAAAAAATTTCTACCCTGTTCTTGACATTTATCTTATACTTCCCTGATTTGTAGTTTTGTTTGTTTAAGTCTTATCTGTACAACCAGATTGTAAGTACTTTAAGACAGCAACCATGTTTAAAGAATCTGCATGCCCTGTGTCACTTAACAGATACAACTAGTAAATTTTTGCAAAATGGTAATTGTTACAGCTCCAAAGAAACTCATGTGTATTTGCAGCCTTTGTTTGATCATTTTTCAACAAGCATATTTTAAATGAACCTGCATTCTGACACATGAGCTTGCTACAAAAATGAAATACTTTGTTTATCTCTTTTTCTCCTTTCTTAGATAAATGGTCTCACCACTACTATGGAAAACTTGTTCAGTTATTTAATACTATTTACCTTTCCCATGGACACTTGCCTTGCCTCTATACCCAGAGTTCACCCAAATAATGCATTTAGCTATGACGTCAGCTATCACTGAAAAGGTTCTTTAAAATATAGATGAACAAAATTATTTACCTATTTTATTCCTGAATAATTCTATTGATGAGTGATTTGTTTTACTCTATCCCTAAGTATAAAGAATACATTATCAAACATTTAGTATTATTAAATATAACTATACAGGCACATTGTTAGAATTATTGGCACATTTTACCATTATGTGCTTTTAGTGATAAGAAAATGCATAGATTTATCTGAAGTAATGTTTTAGTGCTTTCCTAGGCAAACATATAAACAGAAGATTAAACTATCTTTGTTTTAATCATCATCTGCTAAAAACCTCTCTTGAAGTCTAATGTCTGAGTTTATGTCTACATATATCCTCTGGATATATAATACTCCTATTTATATTCCTGATAATTTTGCTAAATTAAGAATGAGTGATTTATTTTTGAGCATTTTACAAATGTGGTGCAGGGATAGCTATCACTCAGAAAACACAAATACACACACACATACATGCCATCCTTGGACATATCAATGTATAAAATGGCCAGCTAAGAGACAGATTCATTTTAGAAAATCAGTATACAAAGTTACATCACTGATTTTAAAGAACAAGAGTCACATGCTTGAGGTTGACAGCCTCATTAGAAACCGTTTGAAACATGTTCCTTTCTTCTAAGGAATGTGGTTCAAAATCATGTACAGAAAATATGTTAGCACGTTTAAGACCTAGTTATAGTCAAAACAGTCAGTGTCATTTTATAATTATATAGAATCATGTTTCCATTTTCTTCCTATTAAAACTATCAGGAGTTGGATTTGTAAGGGAAAAAGAAGGTAGAGCATTATTGTGGAAAGAAATTAGTAAAAAGCTTTAAAATTACATTATCATCATCATCATCAACATCATCACATCAGAGATGAAAAACCACTGGCACTGCAAGTAGAAATAAACCACTCACGTCAGCCACTTTGCCAGATTTAGGGATGAATGGTAATAGGGTGAGATGGTTTGAGGTTAAAGATGAGATGGTTAATAGGTTTAGGATGGATGGACATAGGCACAGCCTCTATGTTGTACATACAATATCATATTTCCAACTTCCAAGTGACAAAAAGAAGCTAATTTTATCAAGTGAGGTTTTTTGGTTTCAGTCTTTACTTTTCTGATTCATATTTTAAGCTTCAAGTAGAAATCTGTATCAGAGATGAAAATGAAAAAAGTCTCCTGAGATAAAAAGTTATTCAGAGTCCCTATTTCAGGTTCTGCCCCAGAGATTTAGTCTTTCTGATCTGGACATTAAAAGCTCAGCTACTCACCAGGGGAGGTTGGCGATATTTTTGCTCCTGCCTGCAGCCCTAGCTTCCTCTGAGAAACAGCTGGTATCACTAGTGATTAGCAAGGGACAAAATAAGAACTCCAATGAAATCAACTAAAGCCTTCTTTTTATTTCTGTTTTTTTTTTTTTTAAAAAAAGACATTGAATGGAATCTAAAAAATTAGACCAATGAATGAATATAACAAAACAGAAACAGATCCACAGATATGGAGAACACACTAGTGGTTATCAGTGGAAAGAGGGAAACAGAGAGGGGTAAGATTATTTTAGAATAACTTTAAATGGAGTATAATCAACACAAATACTGAATTATTATATTGTACACCTGAAACTAATATAATAGTATAAATCAATTATACCTCAATTTTTAAAAAAGACAATATATTACATTGGAAAACAAGGACTCTATTAACTAAATCAGAGAAAAGAGGAAAGTATGTCAACCTCTGGTTTGTTTTACACTTCTTTCAGCCTTGGAATTTCTGAGTAGGTTAGTTGCTGCATTTGCCAAGGGTACTAGGTGGCAGCAAAGAAGTCTTCCTGTGGAGATTTCAAGTCATTTAAAAAACAGTGACAGACAAATCAAAATCTCCTGATGGCAACAAAATGAACTGAGGCGGACCATTAGAATGTGCTGTATATTGATCCACTGCTGGATTACAGGCAGCGGTGAGGTCTGCAGTGAAAGGTGAGGACACTGGAAACACACTTCTCTTCCTATAGCCTGCTCACATTGGTCTGACTCAGTCAGATTTAGCTTATACATAAATTTTGTGCATAAAATTATGACTTGACTAAGATGCTGTTACTAATGGAAATAAAGTACAGAAATTTATAAATGATTTTCTTTTTATAATAAAAATAGAAGCAGTAAGTTCCCCCTCCCCCATTATGACTTTACTGCTTCTGGTAAGTATTATTTTCCCAACGATTTAGCCTAGCTTAATTAAAAAAAATTGGCACAGACATTTTTTAAATGTTCAGGTAAAAGTGTCTGACAAATAATGTTTTGCTTTTTCCTAGGTGGGGTTTATATGTCGTATTTTCTTTGTATCTTTGTTTTGCATTACTTACTATATATTCAGGGTGCTCTTTTCTCTTTCTTTTCATTAATTTATTCTTGGTTGAGGTATAATTTACTTTGGGTGAAATGCTCAGCTCTTAAGAGTAACTTTCAGTCAAGTTTTGACAAATGCATATTAGGGCACAGTGTCTCTACCACACCAGAAAATTCTCTCCTGCTCTTTTTTTCTCAACCAGAAGCAACTACTGACTCTATTCCTATTTACACAGATTAGTTTTGTATAATCTTGGGCTTTATAGTAATGGAGTCATACAGTATATCCTTTGGCTGGTTCCTTGTATTCAGCATAATATTTCTGAGATCCACCCTGTACATCATTGCACGTGTCGGCACTTTGCTCCTTTTTTTACTACTTAATGGTAACATAACACAGTGTGTTTTTCTATTCTCTTGTTGATGGATATTGAGATATCTTCAGGTTTTTGTTGTTGCTATTGAGAAGAAAGCTGCTATGAATATTCTTTTCAAGGCTCCTAAGGGCATATATTTTAATTTATTTTAAATAAGTACCTCAGAGCGTAATTGTTGGATCACAGAGTGGTATGTTTAAAGAAAGAAAACACTAGTTCCCCAAAGGGATGATACCATGTTTATATTTCTTCCAACGACATATGAGTTTTGGCAGTTTTGGCAGAGGTACCAGTTTCTGAAAAAAAAATGTTTAACAGTAGCTGTCATCGGGGCTAGGGACTAGAGATACGGTAGTAGGAAAATGAAACTGTTATTTTTTACATGTATCTTCCTGGGGTATTTTCCTTAATTTTTTCTAGACTTGTAAATGCATTACTTAAATACCTAAATAGTGTTACTATGGGATTTGAAATTAATAGTCATAGTCATTTCTCTCTGTCTGTGTGAGAGAGAAAATGAGAAATGGAAATAAAATGAAAACACAAGGTTATACACAGGCAATCCTAGCTATAATATCTTAAATCTACACAAACCAAAAACAAGCACATGAGCAACGACTATAGTCTTCTTTTACTTTGGATCAATCAGAACAGAGACAACATACATCTGTTCTTTGCCATTCAACCAACCAGCAGAGTGCTGAATTAGTTCACTGCAAACATTTATGTAGGAGCCACCTCTTCAAACTATGACAAACTCTGGGAGAAATTACAAGGACACAAAAGATGGGTTGGTAACTATAGAATACTTTCTTCTTTCTAGGTGCCATGACTGAACTATTGCACAATTTATTATAGGAGGCTGGATTCAAAGATAAGATATGAAAGCACAAAAGACTTCCCAATGGCTAGAATTTTAATTGGCTAATATCAGTTTCTCACCATACTCATTTGGTGAAAGTAAGTCACACAAACATAGCAAATTCAAGGAGTGAAGAAACAGTGGTTCAAAGGACAAAATCACCTATACTGGTCTATAAATTGTGAGCTGGAGAAAGAGTTGACAGTTACACAAAGTGGGGTTGTTGATCTTTGTTGCATCAAGAGACCATTAATGGAAATGTGGGTGACAGGGTATTAAAATTTCAAAACATGTTTTGCTTTGTTTCACTAGTCACAATAAACCGTTTCTGTAAAATTAAACAGTTAGGATGTTAAAGTCATGTGAAAATGAAAAAATACACGGTATAATGAGGAAAAATGCAAGTTAGTCAAGTAGCAACTGAAAATATCTTGCTGTTATAAAGATAAATACCTCAGAGATATCCTCCTGTCTCAGTCTGTTTTGTTAATTCCTCTAAAAACTTAAGAGTAAGTTTTCTCTAAGGGTGTCAAATAAAAAGGCTGCATGACCAGGTGGTAAAATGAATGACTCCAGACCTGTCTCTCTGAGTTCTGATATTGACTCCAGGACTTGCTAATTAGTTCCACCTCAGAAATGTAACTTCTTTGAATGTAGCACTTCCGACTTTTGAACAAATACTAAAATTGCAAAAGAAAAAAGACAAGAGAGTGGCAAGAAGCTAGTTTACAAGCTTAAAAATTTTTTTGAATACAACTGAAGATGAATAGAGAAAATCTTGTTAATTTATGATTGTAATACTCTAGCAATTAGGGTTTGAAAGTATATTTATATATTACAAAAGTTAAATATTGGTAGAATTTTTAAAAAATATTTTCTATTTTTCAAGTTCTGGTAATCTTGTATCACAGTAAATAAAACCTATTTAGTATATGGCCTGATATTTCATCTTAGCCTTTTTAGTTGGCACATATATAGGAAAGCAAAGCTGGAGATGCTGAAAAGTTAATATTTTGGTATTACAAAGTATATGCACATGTGCATAAATGAAAATAAGAAACATAAGGCTAGGAACTTTCCTTCCAACAAGTATACCATAAGCTGCTTAACAAGTGATACTAGAGGGTTAATAATATTTTGATGCCTTGTTTAACAGGAAAGAGATAAAAAAAATTGAAATTTGATAAATATAATTCCTCTGCTTCTTCTACTGAGACTGCTGAGTGCTGAGGACATCCAAGGACAGTTATGATTGCTTCAGTGGAGCAGAGCTCTCTACCCTAGCCCCCATCTGAGAAATCTTTTATTAAAGAATGGCCCACTTATTATAAATCATTATTCCTGTACATGCACTGTTAGGAAGGAAGAATGACAGTCTATTGAAAGTGATACAAAGATCAGTGATTTCCTAAATCACAATGAGACAACATAGGGTTCTTACAGTGAATTCTGGCCAATTTCCTTGCACTCATCCCTATCATATAATAAGCTAGAACTGGGACAGCCATTATGGTTCAGAAACTTTTTTAAGTTGAGGTAAAATTGCACAAGTTAAAACATCCTTATTTTTCCAGATTCTCATGAAGCATTTCACTTAAGCCTAAAGGAATGTGAGTCATACTTTTCCAATATATTTAAAAAATCTTAACAAGCATAAGATACTAAATACCTATTTGATATTTGTATATATATATTGTCAATGAAAATTTTATGTAAATTTTATTATGCTAGGTATTATGATGCTTATGTTTAATATGGTTATTAAAATAGTAAGTTCATAGAAACATACCTGATATACCAAGTAAATTAATCTCTAGTTGTTTCAGATGATGTCATCCAGTATCAGTTTATTAGTTCTCCTTTCTTATAGCAAAATTACCCAGGGTGATATATGACCTTTGTTTACTTAATTCTATAAAAATATAGTAGCTAAACCTTCAATTTTGTGAATTCTTACAAGGTATAAAAATGTCCTGAGGACTGTGGCTTGCTGAGAGTGGGGAAGAAGATCCCACTGCCTTACAACAGTGAGACCAGTTTTGTCCCCAAACCAGGGATTGTATGTAAATATTTTACATGTTATAATCTGAATATGGAGGATGTACAAAAATTAACTTCATTTGCATGAATTGCTTGGATTTAAGAGTCCCATGCTTGTTCTGGCACAAGTTAGAAGGAAGAGATGCCATGATTTCTTTAAAATGTAGTATTTGGCTTGTGTTAATTTCCAGGATTCTTTCTGTAGACATATATTGAGTTTAAAATTTTATATAGGGTTAATTTTAATCCAGTGCAATAGACTATAAAAGAAGAAAAAGGCACTGACATTTAGCTTATCTTTCTGAAATGTTTGGAAGTTACTTAAAAGTATTTTTTAGAAATATTTAATTGTTGAGGTATATGAAGCTGTGAGAATTTCACCCCAAAAGAATCATAATGTTGAGATTATATCTTTACAACTATGTAATTATTTAAGCATTATATATCTATTAGGACCTCAGGATTTTGTCTTTTATAACTTAATTGCTAAACATTACAGTGTTTTTAGACCTCTTTGATTTTTTTTCACTTTATGTTTATATAAACCTAGTTATAGTTTTATCTGTATTTAACAGAAAAATCCTAAAGTATCAGATATGAAGAAGTCAAGAAACGATAATGAAAATCAAACTTCTCTTTATTCATTTTACTCAATTAGGTTTGACAGGTTGATTTCATAATTTATAACACTCTTTTTAAGGTTTCATAATTTTTCAATCTATAGCTTTAAAAAAAGATTGTTGCATGTTTTATCAGTTCTTAAGGAAGCAAACTTAAGGAAAACTATTGAGTAATAGCTAATATTGACCTGGGTATGCTTTATAATTTATAGTCATATATCACAAAATTTAAAGATATATATAGTTAAAATATATGAAACAAAATCATATGTAAATTTTTTTACAGTGATACACTAGATTTGGGTAGGTAATACTGGTTATGAAAAAAACATAATTTTACAATTATTTTGACTATACTGAGATAAAATTGTGCAAAATACAGTTATATCTACATTCTGGATAGAAACATGGAAGCAACATTATTGAATAAAAATAAAAATAAGTCTACCTCATTCCTCTCATAATTACAAGAGACTTATTAAATATTCATTGTCACAGTCATAACCAAAATCATGCAGTAGGAACACACAGTTCAGGCTTTTGTTCTCCTTCTCAGGGTCTGCATTTGTGGGGGTCTGTGTGTGTGCATTTTAGCAATTCTAGAAAATGTGCATAGGTGGGGAAAATGCTCTCACAGATTTATGTATAAAGTATGTGATGTTAGATGGGTGGGCGGGCAGAGGTGGCTAGATAGTCAATTACTATCAACTTTTGGCTTACCTAATCCTTGAGGAATTATGTAGAAAGTCAGTCCTCTTTTTCTAAGAAAATATTCGTAGACTCAGTTTCTTCTAGTCCAAGGGTCTACAAATGTGTGCACGTGGGCTAAATCTAGTCCACTGCTTGACTTAAAAAAAGAAAAGTTTATTGGTGCATGGCCACACCCATTCACTTACATGTCATCTGCCTTCATACTATTTACTACTTTGTCTTTTATAAAAACTGTTGGTTCACCCCTGTTCTTGTATGTGTCTTGAAATCCATCTCACCTCCCACTCTATCCTCTAGCCCGAGTCACTTTCTCATATCTATTTATTCATATACAATATTTAGTCAGAAATATGGATTTTAACACGTTTACATTCAACATTTATTGTCTTCATGTTGTCTTTCTCACGTGTCAGTCTCAATAATCTAGCTATGTATATAGGCAGTCAATTTCCCTGAAGGTCATTGGTAAAATATTGAGGAAATGTATTAGAATAACGAATACCAAATTATTTAATATATAGCACAAAGGTGAATAGTATTTCCTCTTCCTACCACTGTCCTGTGTGCCACATACACTTCTGTTTCATCTGCTCACTAAGTCATTTATATAACATTTCTCTATTGAGCTCATAGTGTGTTGGGTCCTCTGTTACTAGATATTGAGACTCTGCCATTGGACAAAATGTGTCTGCTTTGTAAGGAACTTACAGTGGACCAGAAAGACAAATGAGTGCAGAGGAATTGCAGAGTTAATACAGCACACTACTGAGGCCTCTAGGAGGAGATGCTAAACCCAAGCTTTGAGCTTCTAAAAATGACATGTACATTAGGACCTTGTGAATATAAGAATCTGTTAAAGTTAACAAGATAAAAGGAAATAGTAGAGAAAATGGCACTAGCAGGGATGTGGACGCCAGGAAGACGGTGAAGTAAATAGGGAACTAGTGGTTCCACAGGTGGAGCATCCGATGTGAGAGGGTGAGTGGTTAGAGACTCCCCTGGAGACAAGGAGGTCCACACAGCGACACGATACTGATGGACCGACAGCGGTTATCTGCAATGTAGTTACAGTCTGCGTAATGGTCAGACTCTCCAGCCAGTCTGTATTTGCTATTATTAATTTAATGTCCCTTAGAAATCTGTCCTAAATAGGGTAACTAGAACTCAGTGGCAATTTAAATGAAAGCTTCTGGCTGTCATCTGCACAGAGCAGACACTGACTCTGAAAAGGGGCATTGTTAAAGAAAAAGAAACACAATAAATTTGGCTTTAGGAGTCTCTCTTTCTCTCTCTGGCAAACATAAACACACAACATACAATGACACACACATTTAATAAGAATCAAAGGTTTCTGATCCTAGTCATTCTCTTAACTACTCAATAAACGCCAATAGGTCTCTAGATTTCAATGCTGTTTTCTATGGAAACTACAGAAAGAGCTTCTAGCTTAAAATTTATATGACATCAGCACTGTCCCATGACGTTCCACATATGAAACTATTTTTGTCACTGATGAAGTTATTTTAATTAATAAATCAGTAGGTATTTATTAAGTGCCTGCTATACCATTACTGCTACTGACTTACCTCCGCTCTCTCTTTCTAAACAACTAATATAATTTAAAAAATCACTAGAATACAAAAATGAGAGGTGGAAAAGTGGATTACACTGAGGTACAACCAAATTTGATTCTTTCTGTATCACTTTTGATAATCACTAAAGCATTTATATGGAACCTGGTTTATGTTATCAGCGATGTTAGCAGAGAGCCGTACAGATGACCTTGTTCCCAGGACACAGGGAAAAATGGCTTCAGTTCTTCAGGTCTAGCTGGTATTTCTTTTCTTGCTTTTCATGCTTTTCTCCCTTTACATTCTACTAGATTTGGCTACTACATCATTTCCAGTCTCTATTTTCCCATTTACTTCCCACTGCTATTTGCAATCTGTGCAGGTCACCTAGGGAAGTCCCTTTGACAAAGACAAACTGCCTACATCTCTTACCTAGTAAGCTGCTACAATGTTTTAGGCAACTGAGTGAAAAAAACAATTTATTTCCGTACATATAAAAAATACTATTCCTATAATACCTTTCTAGTTCTTCATTGTTGGGCGGCTAGAGGTAGCAGAAACTTTCTCTTAATTAAGGGACTGTAGGAAATTGATTTTTACAGCTCTTAGCATCCTTATGTTTATGGAGAAGGCGACTCTTGAGGTTCTTGGTTAAAACGACTCTACATTTGAAAGTAAATCTACATAACTTAATACCGATCATAAAAGCAATAGTGCATGTTACTGTTTATTAGATTACAATGTTGTTCCGGGCATTTTAAATTTATCATTCCATTTAATTTCTACCAACTCATTTGGCAGCTCCTGTAAGAATCCAGTGGAAAGAGAAGTCAGCTGACTTGCTCAGGGCCAACACAAGCACACACCAAGCTGACCCCAGGAGACTCACTGATTCTTGATTTAGATGTACGTTGTTCACAGCACTTCCAACTATTTTTGATCAATTTAGTGTAGATTCGTAAAAAGGGTTAGTTTTATTTTAAATCAAAGTTTAAAAGAAAATAAACTATTTATTGCCATTCTTTGGAAGAAATTGCAAAGGCTTCCACTTTGTAGTAAAACCACAAAGTATGACTGACCTCAGTGGCGCTTATTCTATGACTCTCCATTTCTTCTCATGTGAAACAGACGGAGGATACAACAGATCAGGGTAAATGCACGAACGCATAGCACGATGCCTGATGCAGGAAGACTTGCTGAAGCGAAAGTTTACCTTTATTGTGCTAGGCAGTTGAACAGTGATGCTGAGAATATTATCCCTCATAAAAATTGTCAAATGGTATACAGGTAATCTTTTAACTTTCATATAGTTTCACCTTATGAGAAGTTGTAACCTGAAAAGAATGACCAATCTTAATAAGGAATGTTTTAGATTGTTTCACAAATATAATGAAAGTTAATCTTCAAAATAATGAGTTTGTTCCCTTAGACCTCTAGTGGTAAAATTATTAACTGGTAGATTAGTATTATCCATATGACTGATATTATAAAAAGACAAAAAATAATGATTTTATTTAATAACAGATAAAAGCTATTATTTTGATCTAATTCAGCCAAGGTAATTAATTTTCTCTTGGCATAAAAGATGTTTCCATTTTCACTATTAACTGTTTCTGTGAAAACCTATCTTATACCACACCCATTTAAAGATTTCCCCCCACTCCTCTAATGGAGGCACTGGAGATTGAACCAGGACTTCATGCACGCCAAGCGCGTGCTCTACCACTGAACGATACCTCCACTCCCACTTTCTACAACCATTTTAAAAAGGTGTTTGCTGGAACTTCCTGATCATAAGATATAGTAAAGAGTTGACTATACCTTTGGTTATGATGAGAATAACTTTATCCATTGGTAGGCTTTAAATAGTTCTTTAATGGAACTGAAAATATATTTTCTAAATAAATCTTTATTAAAATCTTGAATTTACCATTATTGTTATAAAAGCAGTTTTAACAGTCAACAGCTGATTGTTCAGGGCCTTTACAGAAAGTCCTATTAATAGCTTTTATTTTGTATACATTTTAATACAAGTTTCCTGTAATTCAGAATTTAATGATATTTTATTGATAACAAAATTAGACATAATGAAAAACATCACCCCAAAATAATTACTCCAGTGCAATGAATATTGTAAATGTATTTTTAAAATATTATATCTAGTTATAGTTCATGGATTTTAAAATATCTTATAAAAAAGGAAATATTTATTCAGTGACTTTTTTTATCTTTTACTTACTAGGAATGGAAACGTCTCTAATTTGCAGTATCAGATATTATGCCTTATAGTTTCTTTTATATTTTGAACTGAAAATGTGTTTTGGCTTATAAAAGTCTGAATTTCTCTACTGTAGGAGATTAACCCAGGTTGGTGACTTGGAAATATACAAGAATGGGAAAATGAGAAGCAATTAGTAAAATTATTTCACTTTTTATTCATTTTTTTCTGATTATAATTATCTCTCTTATCTTCAGAATAATGTGCCATTTATTTTTATTATAATCTGTTTACTACGTTTTCTTTAACATCATTTTCATCAATGGTTCTTTTATTCTTTATTTTGGAAGAATTTTCAGCTTTCCTATTCATTATCATTGATTTGATTTTCCACAGAGTAAATGCCTCATTTGACTGACTCCTAGGCAAATTTTAATTTTAGCTTTGCATTTTTACTTTCCTTGAGCTCTTTCTATAGTTTACTTGCCTTTCATGCCACCCATTTTCTTTCATCTTAGCCTGAAATTTTATATGACATTTTGCTTTCATTTCATAGAAATGATACCGCTTTATATTTTTTAGAAGATACCAAATATCTTTTCAAACATTTCTTGCACCCTCCTCCCAACAATGAATCACTTCTGATCTGTTCTTCATAAAATATGCATGACTTTCCCTTTTTAATTTTGTTCTGTAATTTTTTTTTTTTCCCTTTCTGGTACTTGTTCTAGAATGAGACGAGCTCAGTCCATAATAGGCGTTCATAAAGGGTGCATGCACCACACCCACTCACAGTCCTGTGGGTATCAACAAAATCCCTGTACAAACTCAAGGGGCAGCCAGTGGTGCCCAGCCACTCTTTCAATATTCTGTATGTATGACACTCAACTAGTGTATGTTAATAAATGTGCTAGAGGTGCATCGTTGTTTGTCACTGTACTGAAATACGAAACTTGGCTTATTCCTCTTCACTATACACTTAGCTACCTTTCCTGACCTGTAGCTTCATTAGAACACCTTGCTTATTAAAAACACATTGCTGGCCTGAAACTCATCTTGCCAATTATGTATCTACCTAGGCCCTTGTACTCAGAACAATACATACACACATAGTTTTCATATAGTTGAGGTTTCACATGAAGGTAGAAGATATAATATTGATATGAGTATGGGAACCATTCTCTAGTGATTTCATAATCTATTACCAAAATCTCGGAGAGAATTGTGAGTTTTCTGTTTGGTTCTGATCTTGAATCTAACAAGCAAGAATGCAGTCAGTGGGGAAGGACAAACACTCTCATAAGCTCTTTTAGGTTGAGCAGTTTGCGCTGCTTCAGGTGGTAGAACTTTTTTTTTAATCTAACTATTGTCTCTCTCCATTCAATTTTGCTAGAACTCAAAGGTTTAAAAAACACTAGTGATAATTTGGAAGTCATGACTACTAACCAAGCATCATTTTAAGCAAATCTGACTTTAGACAAAATTTCTAATAATAAAGCCATATTATAAATATAAAGTAAGGTGTATTTGGACAGTTTATCTTATAAACATTCTTTGAAATACATGTAGATATAAGGACAAAAATATTTATGGCCATTTTTTTATTCCACTGGGGCTTTTTCTCCTTCAAAATGCAGGGCATAGAGGATAACAAGGAAAAAGTGACATTGAAACTATGATGTTATTTTGAGTAAATGGAAACTAAAATCATAATTCAAGACAACAAGTCAGTCAGGATTTCAGCAAAAGAGCAAAGAGAAAATTGTCACAAGTCCACTTCTCCCATATATGTTTAAGAAGGCAGAAAAGGCAAAGAAGTGTCATGAACAAATTCTCTCCTGCTACTGTTTTTATCTTGAAGCAAAATACTTTCCTAGAAGCCGTCCTTTAAAGAGCATTTGTTAGAGCTTTGTCACTTGTTCATCCATAAATGCAGAAGAGTTTGGATAATTGAACATGACAGCTCGGAGTGGCTGCTGTTGGAAAACTGTAATTCTATCCTGCTGCCTAATTTAAAGCTGAAGAGTTGTATGTGAAAACTATTTCTGATGGGTTTGCTCTGTCTCTACCATTTTTTCCATGAGTAAATTATTTTAGTATATTTTTCTTCTTGGGCATCTGCTTTTCGATATAGGAGAATTCTTTTAAAGTACATAAAATAATTGGCATAGAATAGAAAAAATTCAGATACTTGATATATACTGGGGAGGGGAATTGGGGGAGGGGAAAAATTCAGGAGAATTCTTGATGCACTTAAAATCTCACAAGCAGATGCCCGATTTAAGAGATCCATAGTTTAAACATTACTAGAAATAGAGTATTTTTCCATTTTGATAAATTGGAGATTAATAGCTGGGCAGTACAATATGTACTATGGGTTCCGAAATATTAATGCTGTTCTACATAGCACATTTGGTTTCTTTTTAAGTCATTATAGCCTCCTTGATTTCTTGGGATTCCTGACTCACTAGGCATCATGTTCAGATGCTCTGGTTCCTAGAACTAACCATTTAACCACATATTGGCATCAGTCAGTTTAAAAAGCAAGACTTGAGAGTACTTGTAAAAAGGTACTTCGTTGTGGAACACATGAGATGTTTCAAAGGCACTATCAAATCAACAGTGTACACACCAAACCTACAAAATGTTTTATGTCAATTGTATCTCAATAAAAAAGAAAAAAAATCATGATAACCAATAGTCATAGAAATATCTCTCTTTATCCAGTAATTTGTAAATATACTGACAAAAGAAACTGGGACTATGTACTATATTCATTGCCAATTTTATTTGGCATTTGTGTGTAGGTGTGTGTGGTTTCTACTTCACTTCAGTAGCATTCACTTCTTTCTAAAACATCATATGGTGAAAATATTTGCAAACTATGCGACTGACAAGGGCTTAATTTCCAAAATATACAAACAGCTTATACAACTCAGTATCAAAAAAAAAAATCAACCCAATCAAAAAAAGCAGAAGACCTAAATAGACATTTCTCCAAAGAGGACATACAGATAGCCAATAGGTACATAAAAAGATGTTCAACATCACTAGTTGTTAGAGAAATGCAAACCAAAACTACCATGAAGTAACAAATCATACTGATTGGAATGGTCATCATCAAGGTCTACAAATAATAAATACTGGAGAGGGTGTGAAGAAAAGGAAACCCTCCTACACTGTTGGTGGGAATGTAAGTTGGTGCAGCCACTACGGAGAACAATATTACTCAGCCATAAAAAATAATGAAATAATGCCATTTACAGCAACATAGATAGACCTAGAGATTATCATACTAAGTGAAGTAAGTCAGACAAGAAAGAGAAATATCATATGATACCACTTACATGTGGAATCTTAAAAAAATGATAAAAATGAACTTCTTTACAAAACAGAAATAGACACAGATATTAAAAACAAACTTATGGTTCTAAATGAGAAAGAGTAGGGGTAAGGATAAATTGAGAATTTGGGATTAACAGATACATACTACTAGATATAAAATATATAAACAACAAGGACATACTATATACCACAGGAAAATATATTCAGTATCTTATAATAATCTATAACAGAAAAGAATCTGAAAATGAATTTATGTATACATTATATATATATATATGACTGATCACTTTGCTGCACACCTGAAACATTGTAAATCAATTATACTTCAATTAAAAAAATAAGTAAATAAAACTGCTTATGGTAGAAAATATATTAGTATTGATCTATTGGTACTTTCATTTCTTTAAAAACAATTTGGTCAATATATATCTGATTAAGATTACTGTTTGTTTCATCATATGCCTATTACATAATGGGGGTAAAATAATAATTTTTATATTCCTAGGAGAATACATTCCCCATGGTTGTTACGCTCCAATAATTCAGTTTTTATCCTCATGCTAGTAATATCAAAAAAGAATAAAAAGATTCCAAAATAGGTGAAGCATAGCCTAAAATAAGGGATAAACTGGGAATCTGAGATTTGTAAATATTAACTACTATATAAAAAATAGATTTAAAAACCAAATATCTTCTGTGTGGTACAGGTAACTATACTCAATGCCTTGTGGTAGCCTATGGTGGGAAAGAATATGAAAAGAAATATTTGTATGTATATGTATGACTAAGACATTGTGCTGTACACCAGAAAGTGACACATTGTAACTGACTGTACTTCAATAAAAATAAATTAATAAATAAATTCTCTTCTATATTAGAAGGCAACTAAAAAAAAAAGATTATCAGCATGATAATTATATAGTTTCACAAATAACATAGATAACTTGGAATTTCACATTTTGAAAGTATCTATTTAACTTATAAACTGCAATGTTGCAAAGTTGTGTTTTATTGGAGTTTCATGATTCATGTCCTTCTCTAAACTCTCTATAGATTTAATTACATTCAGAATACTAAGGTTGGCTGGTTGTCAGAAAAAAATGTTCAATAAAGAGTTTTGCAGGGAGGGCATGTAAGTATAATTCATTTATTCTGTTAAAGTTCCAAATGTTCAAAGAGTATTACCTATGTAATATAAATATTTAGAACTATCTGCCTGTGATTACAAACTAGATCCACATTTTCTACAAAATTGCCAGAAAGTCCTGCCATAATCTCATGGTACCTATTTTGAAATACCTCAAAGGACTTCCAGGTTTTCTCACATTTGAATATGAGTCTTATGCCCACTCTACTACTGTTCAAGGTGCCACCAGCCAGGAAAGTCAGATCATCACAAGAGAACCTTCTGAAACAAAACTCCATTACTTTTAGAGAGCCAGACCACCTGGTCTCTATTGCTTTGAGTTACATCTCTTCTTTGCCTGCTTTGCTGTAAACTATGTGAAAACCACAGTCATCTAATGAAGAAAGGGGTAGGCTATATTGTCAATTTTTCTGGACCAGAGTCTTCATTTACCATAGTCCCCAAAAGGAAGAGTCCTGACGTCACCCTGGTAGTCCAATACTAACCATCTCTTGACAAAGTCTCCTAGTGACACTCATCAGTCTAACTAACGTAGGTCTATCATAATTCCTCCAGGTCATGGGGATTCTTCAATAAATGTTTTTCAATGGTACACTCTGTCAAGTAAACTCATGAAAAAAAAAATCCCAGTGAGGTAGTTATTCAGTTAAAAATTTTAGTTCAGACACATACTAATTTTCCTTAAGGTCACAGATGTAAGTAGGTAAGAATGATTCCCATCATCTGCCATTGGCTGAGCAGAACCATGAATCCCTTGCAATCTGAGCCCTCCCTTGGACCTCAGGGTAAGCCTGCCACCAGACTTATCCCATTATTTGATGGGGATATTTGACCTCAGAGGATCCAGCTGTTTGTAGTCATCCAACTTTAACGATGAGAACTCTACTTCATCAGACATATTTAAGTAATTTGGGTTTTTTTTTTTTTTTGCATTTAAACTGGTCTTATTTCTCAATCTTGTTGATGAAGAGAAATTCAATTCTGATACCTCAGAGTTAGTCATTTTCCATATTAAATATTAGTCAGTTACATGTTAATTAATTACCTTTAACATAAATACATAGTTCTGCCGTTTCTCTCCATTCTTTTCCTTCAGCCATAGATTCTAAGGTCTTAAATGTCTTACATGCTATCAGCGATGATCTAGCTTCTACCTTCCTTCATCTATTCACTAGAGTTTCTTCACAGACCTACTGAAAGCTTTCTGGCTTACTTGTCTTTTTTGGGTACTTTGCTTATACAACATGCTGAAGGCCATGATGGTCCCTGTTACTGAGGTGTTACTATGTGTCCTTCTCAGCTCATCCTTCGTCCCTTTCACTTAGGCTTTCTGTAGCCCACTCTAAGATACGTAGAAAATTTCTGATTCCATTTATACCACATCCAGTCCATGGGTAGAAAAGGTTCACTCTTCAGTCCATCTGTCTAGACAGTTTCTGCAATAGCCTCAAAAATGCACCTGTATTTCCCCAAATTATGTTCTAGCAATGAGAAATAAGCACCTCTGACTTGGGATGCCCCCCACAAAGATTTGACTGTCCTTTCCTTTCCAGCCTCATCTGACCAAGTTTAATACCATTCAAAATGGGGCATAGAAAGAAGTAGCAATACCAATTCTTTGGTCTTTCCCTTTATCCCTTAGAAAATAAATCTTATTTAAAAAAATTGTTGGAGACCTGGTTCTTAATATCTTCCTTTTATACTAAACTTCTTGATGAAAGTTGAATTTGCAGTTTGTTGTTCTTGATCTATATGACTTAATCTTAACTTTAAAATAAAACTTCTTCAATGCCAATAATATCGATAAAAGTCCTTTATAATCAAAATTGTGCAAATTCTTGGGATATATTTACCATGTTTAAATGAGGTTGCAAATTTGTCTTTTCTATAGCCCCAAATATAAAACGAATGACCAACATTCCATATTTATATAAATAAATGATTGAATAAATACTAAATTGAGGATGAGACATATAACTCATGCAGAATAACTCCAAGTTATTTATGTAAGTATTCCATCACCCTCAAGGTGATAGAAAATAACTCCTCACCTCTTAAATGTGAGCTGCTCACAATATGGAAAGAGAAAAAAAGAGTATCTTTTCATTGGAGATACTTGACAAACACCTCAGTTAGGTGATTGAGGTCAACATCGACATTAGTAAGTCATGAACCTTTGACATGTAATGAAAATGGCCCTTTCTCTCTATGGTTTTCATCCCCAAAACACGTAAGCCCCGCCAAATTATGAGAAAAACATCAAACAAATTCCAATTGAAGGAAATGCCACAAATTATCTGACCAGTAATCCTCAAAACTGTCAAGGTCATCAAAAACAAGCATGTTTTGGAGAATGGTGGAAGAAAGGGCATTTCAGGGGAGCTGTGAATAATCTGACACGTTGAGAGCACTCAAGTCATTCGGTTGAGTAGTGACATTAAAGGTGGAAAAGAGTATAGTTTATATTAGTTTGGCAGGGACAAAACGGTGATCGTTTATATACTATTCCCAGAGGTTTGAGCTTCTTTTCATATGGAGCTGGCTCTCATGGTTAAGCTGCAGTCTATTGTGCAGAGATATGTGGATTAGAAAATACAGCAGAAGAAGTAGACTGAAGCAAATTGATTAAGAGATGATAAGTATGTGGAATATAACTGAATTATCTGAATTTTTCCCTTTCTCAAATGTTTCTACTTCAGTTTGAGTAAACATGTTTATCTCTTCATTGTACGCGGCTCTGTAATTTCTCAAATGGTATCTCATTTGAAGTCTTTTCTCCTGGATCTACTTTTTAGAGTTTCCTGGACAGGGACTGTCACATTTCCACGCCAACCCCCATTATCCCTAACTGCATTGTTAGCCATATAGAACTAAGCATACAAGCAGTATGTACTATTGTTACTTACATAACAGATAAGCTTTAGGACAATAAGTTTGCATGCATATGTAAACTAACAATTTTTTTGTAATTTGTACTATTTACCTGATATGAACAGTTTTGGCTATTTTTAAATTATTCTCAGGTTGAAAGTAATCTTTACTTTCAAATGTTAAATAAAATTAATGGGATAATACTTAGACTTCTGTTGTTACACTAATAAAATGACAACAAATGGTAGGGCTTACCCAGCCAAAAAAAAAAAAAAAATTCCTGTCCTTTTTTATCCAACTCTTTCAACACAACAGCTATCTCTTTGTTACCTTCTTAGTTTATAAGTTTATAAGTCATATTACTGCCTACTGAACTAGGTTTTAAAGCAATGATAGCTTAACAAAAGCCGCTATACTTGATATGGACTTAGGACATTATGTGTTCATACATTTTTAAATAGGTCTACTGGTCCACGAACAGGGATATTTGTTTTGTTTTCAAGTTCGGCTATACTTACGTATCTGCAGGCAAGACATTTCATCTCTGTGCTCCTTAAATAACACATTTATAAGGGACAAGGTGTAAACTAGATGACTTTTCAGTTTTCTTCTTATTTTAATATTTTATGATATGTTTAATGAATAACAAAAAGATCCATTTTGGTCATTGTGGTAAGAGATTAGTAATCTTTTAACATATTTATTTTTAGCCAATTTTTGATACATGTAATTTTAAGGCCACAGTTAATTGATAAGTTTACATCATTATCAGGCTTAATCATGCTGAGTGAAATGTAAATATTGAGATTAATTTTCTTCCTGTAGCTGAATTCATTGGCAGTCTTATTTCACAATTTATCTCAACGCTATTATCAATATACCTGATCAAGACAATGAAGTACTCCATGATGAAAAAAACTAAGTATATTAGACAAACCTAGGCTTTTATTTGCCCTTTTTATGTACAAAATATTCTCCAAAGGTTACTGGTTAACTCTTACAGAAGATACAATTTAACAGAAATGTAGGTGTAGATTTGGTAAGAAAATATCAAAAAAAATTTATAAATATCTAAGAAAATAAAACAATTTCCTTAATTACATGGAGAAGAGTTTGCACTGGAGATTTCATTTCGTTAAAACAAATTAAACTTAGTGTTCTTTCCAGAGTGGGTAAAAAAAGAACAGTCATATTAGTTCTGGAAGTACTGGGACTATCTTTTGACACAGAACTATCGAGCTGCTGTTAGGGTCATACTGATGCTTCAGAAAATATTAAAAAACTAGCATGAGAATTCAAGGACCATGATAAGGGAATTTCATTCTCTCACTCTTTCCCTCACCTTCTCCTCATGAGATGGCTTATATTACCACACAAAACCAGCCACCATTGATTGGCTATTCCAAACATCAAGCAACAGAGCATAGGAGGGAGCTTAAGTCATGACATTCACAAACTGACCAAGTCAGAGAGTACATTGATTCTGTTCCCTGTAATCTTAGACCAACTAAGGAGCAATCTTCATTGTGATAAATGTCTATTATTTTCTACCTACCAAATTTCCATTCTATTTTTGACAAAAAGTCTGTCATACTGTGGGGCACCATTCTGCCCACTCTGAGTATAGGGTTCCTTACAAAATTGACATTGACTCTAATTCCAGTTCCTGGGTTGGATCAAGAGTCAGACTTAAGCCAACAGCACATCCTTGTTGCCTAATTCATGGATTGGTACACGGACCAGCGTGGGCTACTTATTGTCAGGCCTACAATTTCACTGAAACTTTCAGTAAGCAAAATCTCTTTTCTGCATGGATGGCTGGAAAAAATATGTAGGCTGGTGCTGCTGCAGCCAACTTCCCCTAGGAAGTCATAATCATCTGCTTGTGAGTGAAGAAAATACAGAGGAAATAACCCAACTATGCCTGAACTTTTCAAACAGAAAAAGAAAATAAACTCCCTTTTGTTTAAGCCACTTAAGTAGGGTGGTTCTAACATTTTGCAAATACAAATTCCTCACTAGTACTCTTTAGATAACTAATATTTATAACTTAACATTTCCGTCCTTATTGTGAAATGTATTCATCTTAACTGATTTTACTTTGTGTTAATTATTGTTAAATGCAAAATTTTTTCTAAAGGCCCTTATAATACTCTGTTATTGAAGAATACAAAAATAACACCCACAAGCACATAGTATATAATCATTGAGAGAGTTTTTCAAGTATTTTAAAACTCATTTGGCAGAGAATATATTAATAAAACATTTATTAACTTATATAACTTCAAGAAATGATTATAAATATTTGTTAATAATCAGAAAATAAATTGATTTGCTGGTGGATTTGAGTTTTACTATAACCCAAAATTTAACATTCTATTTGAAGGAGTATTCTGAATTCAATTACTTATTTCTGAAACATACGAACTTATTTAGTAGGATTTCATTTCTAAGTGGAAGAATAGTAAAGGGAAAGTGCATACAATATTATCTAGTGAAGCATTAACATACACAGTCTCCAAAGGGGAAAAAAAAAAAAAAGAAAACCTCCAACTGATTCTTTCTGCCTTGAAAAATAGCACTTTTATTATAATGTAGCAGAAACTGAGCTACATATAAAAGCTTCCAGCCATAGAGAACATTTATTTAACACTGAACTTGAAATAGTATCTGAATCCTGCCAAGACAGAATTTTCCCCATATTTTAACTGTTGTAGCTTTTTCAGCTTCAAAGAAAACACATCCTCAGCAACCCCCATTATGGTCCTTTCCTTGGGATGGAGTGAAACTGACACACTAATGGAAGGAATAGTTATAAGTTGTTACTGAGTAGCCTGGGGCTAAAAAGCCAGTGCTGGACAAACTCCTATTATCTACCCTCTCCAAAAATAAGTACGAAGCCAAACGATTATTCGTGCTCTTCACTTCAAAATTATGTAGGCAAAGCTGAGGAAGTGGAGGTCCTTGATGTAGTTTTTAAAAGTCTTTGAATCATGTCAATAAACTTGAAATACCAAGAAAAACGGGATACATGTCAAGCATTAAGACAATCTCAAACCAAAAATGTATCCATTATCATAACACGATTTCCTCATGTATACATGTTTTTCAACGTCTCAGGCAATTCTACACCAGGAACATCCCAGCTTCTTGCTTTTTAAAAACACTGATTTGTGGTCTACTGTGGTTCCAGAAACTCTGCATCTCTTGGGGTGGAGGATGTGAATTGTTGTTACAAACCCTGAGGAAATTCTTATTCCATCGACTCAGAAGTGACTAAGTCAGCTGCACTGTCCCTATTTTGTACCAACTTTACCTTCAACTTCTAGAAAGCCCACACTCAAACAACCTGATGTTCACAGTCTGTCTTTTAAAAACCAAATTAGGTCTTTTGTACATCAACTGATGAAAGTTAAAATTATTACATCATGATGTTGCTTATTATCCAAGAGTTTGCTCAGGCAGTATCAATATCTTTGTCTTTGAATGTTTTAAAATACATTCAATATATATTTGAATATTTATTTGCATTTTCCCTTATATAGTAAAATGGTAGAAGAGGGAAATAAAAACTATTTGAGAAAAAATATTCTATGTGCAAAAAGATAAAAAACAGTGTATATATATATATATATATATATATTCCAAAAAGAGTGATACTTTAACCTCACCCTGAAACTTATATTATATTCAAAAATAAAATCAGTGATTAAAACACATGCTAGAAATGTATCTTTCATGTTTCTATTTAACAGGCAGATATATTTGGTGATTTCATAAAGCATTTGTTTCTTGGTGTTGAAAACTCATTTTTTTTCACTTTTGGCAATTTTATATTTTACACAAATATTTTATATTTTATTTCAGATGTCTTTTTCTTCAAAATATGTTATGTAAGAAAGTGGAGAATCATCTGTATATTTAATATTGAGACTATTCATTCAGTTATTTATGCCTTGGACAAAAACGTCTGCTAAGCATCTGTCTGTTTTAGAAGTGGGATGAACTACAGTAACAAACCAGAATAAAGGCCCTGTACACACAGAGCTTGCATTCTGATTAGGAAAATGCAGGCATTAAACAATCACCTGAATTGCTATCAGGTCTGATACATGCTAGGAAGAGGGAAAAAACAAACCAAGACGTTCTGTAGTGGGTAGACTCTGTGATGAGAATACTTTGAGTAGAGACCTAAAACAAGTGAAGGAGGGACTCATGTGTACATTCCAGGAATAACAGAGACAAAAGCTCGTGAGACAGGGAATTTCATAGCATGACTGAGGGACAGCAGGGAGGGAGGCCAGTGTAGCTAGAAGGTGAACAAGAGGGTGGAGAAGAAGATTATGAAGTAAGGGGGTATAGGAGACCAGCTCACAGAGCAACCAAGAGTCCATGATGAGAACATTGATTTTTACTAGTCTGAGTGAGATGGAAAGCTACTGGAAAATTTGGAGCAAAGTGAAAATTTAAATTTGATATATATATTTTTTAAGATTTCTGTGGTAACTGAGTGGAGAGTAACCTGGATAAGTGCAAAGATGAAGGTAGGAAGACCTGTTATGAGATTATTGAAAGAATCCAAGTGAAAAACATGGGTGGTTACAGTAGAGACAGTGAGAAATGAGTTCTGGATACTTTCTGTAACATTATTTTGAAAAACTGCTGATGAATTAGATGTGCAATGTGGAAAAAGGTAAATGATGTCTTTCATAATTCTTCTCTACACATCTTAAAGAAGGGAGTTGCCAGTTACTGACATGAGGAACATAGTCAGCCTAATAAGATAATTTAGGGGATGGGGGCGGCATGGTACAAAACATTTCATTGCAGACATGTTACATGTGAGATGCCTAGTCAACAAAGGCAGAGATGCCAGGTAGACTAATAGTTGCATGAATGGTTTTTCAGGGGGTGAGTTTGGGATGGAAATAAAACTTTGTGATAAGCCTCAAATAAATTATATTTAAAACCAAGAGATGAGACATACTCACCCAGGTAGTTAATGATGATAGAGAAGATATCCAAGAACTGATCCTGGATAATCTAAAGTTTAGAACTTTAAAAACATGAGGCGAAATCCTCAAAGGAAACAGAGAAGAAATAAATACCAGTTTAAAGAGAAAAAAGAGTGATGTATCTCAGTAGTCAAGGACCAAGATGATGAGGAAAGAGTCAAAAGTGCTGTTGAGGCTTCCACGTCTAAGTTACTGGGAGACAGGTGACGACACTATTTATGACACTGGGCAAAGGAAAGGAGAAATCTGTAACATATCTGGAGGACAAACCCAAAGACAACATGTCTCTTTCTCAGGGCTCACGACGCCTTTCATTTGATGTGCCAATACAACCTAGCACAGACAGCAGTTATTATCAAAATCTGTTGACTAAGAGGTGTCAAGTCAGCAAATGTTCCTTTGATAAAATTAGGTCATGATTTATGTGATAGATAATGGGCAGATAGCAGTATCTTAACTAATATGTAAAGTTGAATTTTTGCATACTATAGTATCCTTGCTTCAGTCGCATCCTTTTATCTCCACTCCTTTGGATCTGTTACACAAAAATAGATAGGACTATTACTGATTATTCTACTTTGAATTAGAATGCCTTTGGTAGTAGTTCAGATATAAAACAACAGAAAGGAAGTAAGTGTTGGCATTTAAAAATGGACGCTTTTATACAAAAAAAAAAAAGAGCACTTTGAAAGTATCCAACAATTAACTTATTTTTTAAAGGTAATTCCTGAAATTTTAAAGATATTTAATTGCAAAATGTCAGTAGCACATGTGGTGGGATTTGATTGATAAACAGGTACAAGCCAAATGAGCCTTACTAGACTTTCACTGTTTTCTAAGTACAGAGAACTGGTTTACCCATGCACTACTGGGGCAGTAACATGGGTTATAAAAGCACTAACAGTGAAAAGTGTCACTCCCGCTCCCAAGTTTACTGATTACATTACTTAGAGTGGCAGGAATTTTCAAATGCTATTTTGTGAGTTTAAATAGTCCCTTGGAATCTTAAAAAAAAACAGCACACACACAAAACAGAAACAGACTCATAGACATAGAATACATACTTGTGGTTGCCAGGGGGATGGGGGGTGGGAAGGGACTGGGATTTCAAAATGTAGAATAGATAAAAAAGATTGTACTGTGTAGCACAGGAAAATATATACAGGATCTTGTGGTGGCTCACAGCGAAATAGAATGTGACAATGAATGTATGTATCTTCATGTATAACTGAAAAATTGTGCTCTACACTGGAATTTGACACAACATTGTAAAATGACTAGAACTCAATAAAAAAAGTTTATAAATAAATAAATAAATAGTTCCTTGGGTTTCTTGATCAAATTTCCAAGAATTTCACTTAGGAAAATAAAATGTCAGTGCTTCCCACAGAGGAGTAAGGATTTTGAATGAGAACAGCAAGGACTGGGTTTATTAACTCACACTTTAGCACAGCTGACTCTGTGCTCCCACGTATCTGCAAGCTGGCTATTACTCAAGCACTTTCTAGCAAGCTCTGACCTGTACTGAGCTCTGAAGAAGTTTTTCCAGTTTCTTACTGACGTTTTCAAGTAAGATTTCATCCCGAACCCAATACAAAAAAAAAAATTATTTCCCTCCTTCCAAAATAACCTTCATTTGATCATTTCCTCATATAATAAAATCAACAACATCCCTGGGTCTTTTGCTTAAAATTTTAGCATCTTTGATTTCTCCATTTCCTGTTGGTACCCTACACATCTTCCAAAAGAATTCTTACCAGTTACTTCATTCAATTTACTAGAAACTCTCTTTAATTTAAAAACTAATTTCAATAGCCTTTTATCGTATTATAAACGTATTATATGTTACTTGTAGAGGATTTAGAAAATGCAGATAAGCCAAGAGATAAAATTAATGCTTACTCATAATTCCACAAACCAGAGAGAATTACCATTAACATTATGCTGTTCATCAGTACAATATTTAATATTCATATTAATGTATAAAATTTATAGAATCATTGTATATATTGGTTTAACCTGGTTTTCAATGTTCTATAAACATATTTCATTGCACTAATTCCTATTCCAAGATAGCCTCCTTTCTGCTTAGTGAAGAGGAGCCACAATTTCATTTTAAAAGTGTTTACTTAAAAATGTCCTTTACACTAGCAATATAATACTCTATTAAGTAAATGGATCACATTTCACCTAGTTCATCCCTATTGATAAGCTTACAAATTATAGTATGAAAAATCATACTATAAACAATGTATAGAAGGTCATTATTTTAGCTAAATGTTTCCACTAGGATTTCCTTACGCATCCCTAAAAGGGATGACCATTTTTGTGGCACCTGAAATGTACTGTGCAGGCACCTAGTTAGCTCACCATTCCTTGCCGAGAGATTATACACTCTTTAACACAATGTTTGAGGTTTTCAGCCATTTGGTTTCAACTAGTCAGTAGCTTTTCCAGTCTTGTGGCCCACTGGAATTGTATCCACTCACAAAGCTACAATCCAGTTATATTAAACCTTTTGGTTCTTTTGATTCAACTCCGTATTTCTGCCTCATGTTTCAAACATGTCAGGGTTTTCAATGCCACTGAAAGACCTGACTTCTGTGAAACTTTACTGTGCATTTCTGTGTTTTCTTGGACAACACTTTTGCTCCCCTCTTCAAATTTCTGTGATGCTTCTAATAAACACTTTGGATGAACCTCCGTGCAATAGAAGTGTCGAGACTGTATCTTCATTCTCTCCATGGTGCCTCATAAGAGGCCTAGGACCGAGAATGGTGTAGCTACACCTGCACATCCCAAGATGCCCTGCTCAAAGAACTGGCAGATATCTGATGATTTGTATTATATCAAATATCTCCTGTAATTGTAGCTTCAACCTTGAGGAGCATGGTTTGGGTGTCTGTGATATATGCTAAATGTTACACAATCAAGAGTTTTTTACACTTTTACAGAAAAATATGAATTTCAATTGTGAAGAGCAACAGAGAGTATTAAATCATTCCGGCACAACTGAGGGCTCTGTGCACCAATGCACCAGAGAGCTGTGTAATACTCAACATTTCCAGCAAGACTGCTTCCCTATTGAATTCTGGACAAGTCTTAATTGAGCTTTGAGCCAATATTTAAATTAGTGATATCTTTACTCATCAATCTTTATTTCTTATTCACCCATTTGTCCTCAACCTTAAAACATTTTAAATGCTTGACATATATAAATGATTTCATAGAAGTTTATATGGTTATATGAAAGATTCAATAGTTCAGAATTTACTGAAATTCTCAAAACTTTGAAAGTCTATAGCAATGTCAATGTTGCAAACAAACGAACTATATTTTATATGATATTTTAATTTCTCAATTTGCATAGGATTGGACTGTCTTTCTGGTTATAAATATGTTATTATACTGTGACACAATAAACAGGGTACACATTTTATAAGAAATACGTGGTTTTTAAAAATATTTGTTTAAATGTCTGTGAGATTTGCAGTCAAGTCTTATACAGTGACTTCAGCAAAATCAGTATAAAATTATTATTGAATTTAAGACCAAAATTACTTAAACAGAGGTGGTCCACAACTTTTAATATGGTTTATGGTATAACAATATTCCCAAGATGCTTCTTCTTAAAACTGGAATTTTGCTAAATGCAATTTTCCTATTTGATAGGGCAAGTGTTTAAAAGTCGTCAGAAAGTAAATCCAAAATATATACCCTCTACCATCTGATTTTTAATAGGCTGTGGTCCATACAAACTATCAGAAGCATAGAGAGTCATTTTGGTAATAATTTAACATATTTATTCTTATAGTTTTCTTTTCATAATACTATCCACAAAAATAGAATAAAAGAATTAAGGAAAATTCATCCTTTGTGCATCAATTTTGTTTGTTATCTTCTAAAATATAAGATACTATTGCCACGGGAGAAGGTACCTGTGATTGCAAAGAACAAGACGCAGGAGTATAACCTCTGCCTGAAGCTGGAGTGAAAAGGATGTTGTTAGGCCTCCTCCAATTCCTGTATGTTAGTGGTTCTCAACTGGGAACAGCTACAACCCCCAGGGGAAATCTGTCAATGTCTGCAGACATATTTGGTTGTCACAAGCCGAGAGTGTTACCAGCATCTGCTGGGTAGAGGCCAGGAATGCTGCTACATCTCCTACGATGCCAGGATATATAACCGTGTGTTTACCAGCCCTAAGCCTCTTTTTGTGGATTTCTCTTTCCCCCACCAGGCCGGTAGTTACCCGTCCTTGTGGTTAAGAAACAAAAAGACATCTATTAGATCCCGTGAAATCTGTGTCATTTCCATTTTTGGTCCAGAGTTATTCAAAACCACAGACATACATATCAAAAAGTAAAAGCAGTCATAAGCCATTTCTTGCTTGATTTCTCATACACTAATATACCCAAACTCATTTTCTTTTTTGTTTGTTTGTTTGTTTGTTTTTTCCTCAGTAGTTCATTTTTAAGAATGAGAAAATAAACTGAATGAATATGAAGGAATATTAAAAAGGTCTTAATTTGAAAGAACATTCATTCTGATTGCTGAGTGTTTTTTATACCTCTTGCTATAATAAATGGGAGTGAGAATCTACAAGATTAATGACGGTTGCTCAAAGACTCATATTTTCATGCAAATTTCCTAGTTGCCCTAAATTACATCACCTTCAAGATTCAGGCAGCAAACATGAGGAAATAGGACTTTAGAGAAAAGTGAAATCATTTCCTTAGATGAAGGGCTGGCAAACTACAACCCTCAGGCCGTGCTCAGCCAGCTACCCAGTTTTGTAAATAGTCTGAAGAACAGCGACATGAATTCATTAATGTATTGCCCAATGCTACTTCTGTGCTACAGTGCAAATTTTAGTAGTTGCAATAGGAACTATATGGTCTTTAAAGTTTAAAATATTTACTCTCTGGTCCTATACAAAAAAAAAAAAAAAAAAAAAAAAAGTCCACCTCTGTTCTGCAGTCATGGTTTGCAAACATTAAAGTGCAGCTCTTCTGGCCACAGGGAGCCTGAGGACAGAGGTTTGGAGCCTGAGTGGGTTCTTCTTCCCTTGTAAGTTCTCAGAGTCTATCTGCAAAATCTGAGGACAACACACAGTCTGAAAAGTCAGTGACTTAGATCTTTAAGTGCCCTTAAATACTGGTTTTGATGATGCTGTTGATGACAATAATAAAGTAGATGAAAGTCATTAAACCCCACTGGCCCAAACAACAGTTGAATATGGTTAAGTTCAACACCAGTTATGTGCCAGGTATGTACCAGAGGAGTGTTAACATAATTCTTTCTCTAGGAGTGGCCATAATCTTTTTTCTTTTTCCTAGGATTTGTACTACTTTTGCTGAATTTCAGTACACAGTAGTTAGACATACAGTTTTGATGGGAAATTATCAATGAAGAGATGAGTTAACCCTTTTCCATCTTTTCTTGCTCCTTTTAGTTTTAACATGTATTTACCAAACATTCTATTTTTTAGGAATTCCCTGTTAAAGAGGCTTTAAAACCTGTTTCCAGGTTAGGCCTTTGTGGATTTTGAGCTGCTCTTTCTGTACTTTTTCTTATAATTTATTTGGTATTCTTGTTATTGAGATAAGAATGTTAAATCATAAAAAATATACTTTGAATGATTTCTGTCACTAGGAATTTCCAATTTAAGTGCATACACACTGGAGGAGAAGAAAAGGACAAGGTTAATGTAAACTGGGTACAAGAATCTGTCCAAAGTTACAGGAAAATAGAAACAATGTTATCTATTAAACGGCCTTTCCTCTGACATACAGTGGTGTGATCTCTTACAAAAGACGGATGTTCAAGTTCAAGCACTCAACTGCACACCCATCCTCCAAACTCCACACCCAACAGTCTACTCTTAGCATTTTGAACTCAGCAAACAGCAACCACATTTACCCAGTTGCTCAGGACAAAAAGTTTGGCAGCATCTTTGATTTCTCTCTTTACCTCACTTTGTATACCCAATCCATCATCAGTCCTATTGGCTCACCTCCTAAACAATTCACCACGGCTATCACTCTGACCCAACACATCTCTCTTGGTCTACAGTAACAGTCTCCCAATCGCTTTCATGTTTGTGTGCTTCCTCTCATACAATCCGTTTTATACAAAGTAGAGTGAATTTTAAAAAAATACAAATTATACAATCCACTCCACTCTGTAACACCTGTCCCCACCTTCACAACCAGAATGAAATCCAAACTTTTACCCTGAATCATAGCGCCCTGAGTGACTAGCCTCTGCCTACTTCTCTGACCTTGTCTCGTGTCTTTTCCCTTCGCCCACACAGACATGCTGGCCTCCCTTCCCTTCTTGCGGGTAACTTGGTCACTTCTGCCTCTCCATTCTCTTCTGGGGATGTGCTTTCTCCTAAACTTTGCTGTATGTATTCCTTCTAGAGGATTTAAATGCACCTGGAGGAATTTTAGCATGATTATTGCTGTGGTGGTAGCAATAGGTTTTAGCATTTGTGCTATTTTTATTAGTTTTCTATACACACTTTTAATGTATCATTTTTTCAGAGATGTCTCCCCCCTCAGCCCCCCAGCCAGTCTTTATAGAATGTCTTATACTTTTTCTTAAGCCTGTTTCATTGAGGTATAATTTACATTCAATTATAAGTTTTCAGTGCAGTAAGTTTTGGCCAATATATACAGGCACGTGAATATCACTTTGGTCAAGATATAGACCATTTCCATTACTCTCTAAATCTACTTTGAGGACCTTTGTTATTAATAACTGCCCTACCTTGAGCCCATGACAACTAATAATCTGCATTAATGTAAGTGAAATCAAACCATGTGCAGCCTTTTGTGGCTGGTTCCTTTCGCATATGATTATATTTTTATAGATTCACCCATTTTTTGGAATGAATTTGGAGTTAATCTCCTTTTGTTGCTTTTTATCCATTATACAGATGCACCACTAATTGGCTTATTCATTCACCAGGTGATGGACTTTTGAGGTATTTCCTGTTTCAGGCTATTATGACTAAGTTAGCTATACATATTTGAGTCATTTTCATATGACATTAGTTTTCATTCCCATAAAAGGAATTGCTGAGTTGTACGATAAAGTAAATGCACAACCTTAAAAGAATCTTTCAAAGTATTGCACAGTTGACTTCATATTCATTTTTGTGCATCATGTGTATGCATGGATTCATTTTTTTCCTATATGTATATGGGAACATCATATGTTGAAAATACTGTCCTTTTCCCATTGAGTCACCCTGGCACTATTGCCAAAAAACAGTCACTTATATACCTGTAGGTTTATTTCTGAATTTCTTATTCTGTCCACGATTATATGTTTATCCTTAGTCTACTAATGTACCTTAATAGTAAGTCTTAAAATTACATATTGTGAGTCCTCAATTTACTCCTTTTCTAAAACTGCTTTGGCTATTCTAGACCTTTTACACCTCCATATAGGTTTTTGAACCAGCTTTTAAATTCCTATGAAAATGCTTTTGGGGGGGTTCTTGATAGGGATTTTATTAAATCTATAAACCAAGTTGGGTGGAATTGATATCTTAGCTAGCAATATTTAGTCTTCTGACTCATGAACTTAGTTCATATCTTCATTTACTTAGGTCTTATAATTTATATTAAAGAGAAATGCTTCCATAGCTCTAAGTGTTTAGGTTGTACACATATTTCATTAAATGTTTTCCTAAGAGTTTCATATTTTGATGCTATACTAAAAGGTATTTTAAAATTTCAATTGGCATGTTTTGATTCTTTGTATAAATCTTACCACAATTTGTTATTTTTCTATTGAATTAGTTAACTTTCTTATATTGCTTTTTTCCCCACTAAAAGGCCAGCTTCTTCACAACAAGTGCCTATGTATTTTTATCACTACTACCTCCTCCATCCCACAGAGGTACTGAAACATTGAAACAAACTAAGTAAGTGTTCATCAAAGGATGGATGGATAAATTGATATATATATATCCAGTGTAATATTATTTGGCCATAAAATTAATGAAATATTTCCATTTGTGACAACATGGATAGATTTTGAGGGCATTATGCTACGTGAAATAAATCAGGCAAAAAGAAAGGGAAATTCCATATACCATATGATCTCTCCTATATGTAGAATCAAAACAAAAACAAAAACAAAAACAAAACCTAACTCACAAAAACAAAAAACAAAATGAACAAAAAACAAGCCTGTAGATACTGAGAACAGATTAGTGGTAGCCAGAGATGAAGGGCTGGGGGTGAAAAATGAATAAATTTTTTTTTTTTTTACTTTAGATAAGTTGAATAATTTTTAAAAAGTACTGGTACACATTAATTTCTCACTAATTATTTATTCCTAAATGAATATAGTACATATGTGACATTGGAAACATTGTTTAATCTAAGTCTATGTTTCCTCACATATAGAAATATTTATATATGTAAATATAAATATCTAAATGTGTATATAACTAATAAAACAATAGTACTTACCCTCCCTGAGATTTATAACTATTAAATCATACTGTTTTATAAAAACTTTAACACAGTCTAAATGACGGTAACTATTCTGCGTTTCCTAATCTTTTTCTGTAAAGAAAAACACATCCATACTGCAATGGCTGATTGGCTAGTAGATGGAGTGGATTTGTTTTACTTCAGTTCTTTTTCCAAGGACATGCTGTCTGCATATAACATTGTTATTTATTATATTAGTTCTCAACTGAACTAGGCTTCATAAATTAATTACAGCCTAAGGAAAGATAGAATCAAAAATATCCTGAAATTGCTCCTTGAAAATTTTAGAATTTACAGCTTATTAGTTCACTCCATCACCAATAACTGCCCGCCGTTCAGTTCTTAAATCTATAAAAAGAAAAACCTATTTTTAAGTAATTTTTTTTCAATTATATGTTTGGGACTGATTCTCTGGGACTCTTGATCCTGAGAGCAATGTTCTTACTAATTTTTCGTGTTGTAAAGATGCCTCATTTTTCTTTTAAAAATCACGTGATTTAGTGATTTCAGAAAGATGGGCCTTGGACAGCTCTGCCTGCTCACCTCAGTGATCAGGATAGATCTACTTACCACTCTGCAACGACTTTGTGCTCATTAATGGTTCTTCTTTTGGTGTGGGAGGAAGGTGGAGTGTGGGCTTGTGTTAACACAAATATAAAAGCAAGACTATATATGCTTATTTTCAAGGAGTAAGTCAGCTATTAACAAGACTGAACCTTCATGAGTTACTATAAGTGGTTTGGGTTTAATTATATCAGACAAAAACATAAAACCGTCTTTAGTTTTCGGAGCTGTGAGCTACAACGGTATCAGTACTCAGCTGTGCTCTGTGTAACTGTCTGGTGACTGGGCATCTCAACTGCAAGACACAACGCCAGATTTCATTTCCTTGTTCTTCATAATAAAGTGCTACGAACGTTCTGAACACTTTGTTCCTTAGCTTTCATGTCCAGTGTGCTGGGGTGGACGAGAGAATCTTAGTTACCGGGTCCAAGTTACTGGTCCACTGTACTTTCTTCTCTGTCGCTGTGGCGTCCTGTGGTGAAAGACACTCTAGTGGTGCACAGCCAGTACCACACGTCCCGACACACACCAGCACAAAGTATGGAAAGCCACTGACTCACTGCTTGACATCGTTTCTTTTTCTGCTACTTTGCCCTTGATATTTCTTTACCAAAATAACAAATGTTCTAGGAGTTCCTCCTTCCTCTTAGCTCTCATCAACATTCCTGACATTTGCCTCAACTCACTGGTACCTCTCTCAGAATACCAGATCTTATATATTCTCACCACATTTTCCTAGTAACACCCTATCCTAGACACCAGACCATCATTATTCACCAATTTCTGTTGTCAGCATGATATCATAAATACTCTTTTGATGCCTAATGTTATACCATAGCTATCTTAAATGCCACGGTAAAAAGGCCAACTAAGAACTTCTTCCATGAAGAACCATGTACTGAAGTAGAGGACAGATTATGTCAATATAAAGGAGAAGGAAAAATGTGAGCTGATATTAGAGCAACTTATGAAGACTTTAAAATTCCCCAAATCAAGTCTTCATCCCAGGCCAATTAAATAGAAGTCTCTGGAGGTGAACAGAGACATCAGAAGATCTCACTACCCAGATGATTCCAACGTGCAGCCAAAATTGAGCACACTGAGGGCCAGGCATATGTGGTTGCTCATGAGCCCACTATTTGATGAAGGCTTTGTGTTTGAGCTAAGATATGAGGGATGGATGGGAGCTATCTTAGCCGTGGGACAGAGGATGACTGTTTCAGGTATAGAAAATACTATGAAAGGCATGCTCCATAAACTCACCAGCTTATCTTAAGTGTTGACAATTTTTTTTAAAATAAATGAGCTTTGCAAATAATTTCCATGTTATTTTCTTGGTATTTTTACAACATGGGTCTCTAGCTATTAGTAGACAGAAAGGTGAGAAAGTTATTTAAATGATACGACATAGTACGCAATAGATACCATGATAGTTTCACTTATTGCACACACTTGAACATACCAAAAATATTCTTAAAAAGAGTCTGAGATTGTTCAAACTAAGGCTATGAATCAGTTCCACTCTATTACACTTTACGTAAATATATAACAAATTTAATTATTAATTAGTTGTTGATATAGGGCCCAAAAGAATATAAATAATCTCCATAGGTTCATATTTTTACTCTGTATATATCAGGGAAACACAAATTGGGTTTTTAATATTTACATTTTCTGTTTATACACATGGGTGTTTGGTTGATACCCCAAAAAGGCTGAATTTTCTTCCCCCGGGAGGAACAGAGAATGTACTTGCAAAGTGAAAATTGCTCTTTTTGCAAACAGATTTTGATGCACCTAGATTTCAACAGAGAAAAAAATAAGGCCTTTCTTTTCTTTTCAGAAAGAAGAGAATAAATAATAATGAGTCATTTGGGGAAAAAAATTCCTCGTAATAAATCTCTCCATGTGAACAGAACTCTGTAAATGACATAAACTTAAAAGTATATATTATTGTACAGAATATTAGTAATAATTTTATATTTTCTCTTTTTAATTGATTTTTAAGCATCAAGAAACAGTAATTCAGTAATTGACAAAACTTCTAACCACACGTCTTACAAACCAAACTGTATCCTACAACTGCAAGGGTGCGCGCCCCCAAAAAGAAACATTTTTCTTGTGTTCTGGGAATTGAGCTTGAAAAGATGTGGAATGTAAGGAATTTAAATAAAACCACTAGATGGCACCCTGTATCATGAACATATAAGAAATGTCAGAAATTTTAGGAAAAAGACAATTTTGAAGCTGGTGTAACCATGGTGACCTGCTTGCCTTGTTCTGGTTGCTTTTCCCTGGGCCATTTTCCCTCTGTTCTTTCCAAATACATGAATTTACTCTTTTATGAACATGTACTAACCAATGGAAAAAGAAAAAAATGCACCAACTGCCTTTAGAATCGCTATGTGTAATGCCCTATGCTAGTAGCTTCTAATGGGGATTAAAAAGGAAACTTAAGCCAAGGTATTTGTCATGACAGAATTTACAACCTAGGTTAAACACATAGGTGCAAATTGAAAAATAAAAACTAAACTAGCAATACCAGAAAGTACTTGACTGTGTATTAGACACGGGCTTTTCTTGGTAAGCATGGTTGAATTTAGAGGGCTCATGTAATGAATTAGAGATATGGCTCTTTGTATAGGTGTGTCATTTAATTTGCTGGGTTTCTTGAGACTTTTTAAACCAGGTTTCTCAAATGTGTGGATTGGACAATGTAATCTCTAAAGTCCTACTCAATTTTAATGTGATATGATTTTTCTAATGCTATAGGAATGATGTGAAGGATAACACTGCATCCATGTGTCTTGTTCTTCATAATAAAGTGCTATGAGTTTTGAACATTTTACACTTTCAAATATGTAAATATGTAATATGTATTACATATTTGAAAATGTAACATTCTGAAGAATAGGTAGTATCTGGAGAGGGGAAAAGAAAGAAGGAAGCCTGTTAAATCTACCCATGTGATTGGGAGCAAAACCATTTATATTAGTGTCTTTACCATTCAAAGCATTTCAAGTGTTTGCATGAAAAATACACCAAAAACACAGGAAGGATAGTGACATGTCTCTGATACTGTGAAAAAGGTTATGACCTTGAAAGTTATTCTAATAAAATAAAAACATTAAAGTTAAAACTGATTCTCTACTGAAGTGCCTCTAAATTTTAGATGTCTCATAAGCCAAAACAGGAGAGAAAAATCCAGAAATCTAATTATAGCATGTATTTTGCAATAAATAAATAAACACAAGCCTAGCTCTGTTTTCCTCAGTGAACTGTATGAAGACCCTTTATTTCAGAATCAGCTTGGGAGTGTGTTAGAACTGGAGATTCTGGGGCTCCACCTGAAACCTTGCGGAACTCTGTAATTTTTCAGTTTTTAATTTCTTCACAGTCTGCAATTTTGGGGCAAAAGAATGACCGGATGAGTAAATGAAAGGAGCAATAAATAAGACAATAGGAAAAGTTTATGTCTTCAAGTAAATAAATAAATAGAACAGGTGATTTTGTGACAAACCGGCAGAGTAACTATTTTAGACCACGTGGAGTCTGCAAGCGCTTTCCACAAAGCATCGAATGACTGCGCAAGGTTGGGCTTGTTTGTTGGTTTCTTTAATCTCAAATCTTAAACCCTCAGAGACTGCACGCTAACCACCCTGCCTTAAGTAATTCACTCTAATTGTCTATGTCTCCCATTTCCCTGCTTATTCTTATCTCGCTTCCGTGTGTGCCTCCCCCTCCCCACTGATGGAGGGCTCCCGAAGATAGCACTCAGTGATTTCCCTTGCGTTTTGTGTTAAGCCACGCATGGGCCTCAAACTGGGACTTACAGATTCTGTTTCTCATGTAAACACTAAGTTCCTCTACAAAGTGCTCTGGCAAAATGTCCTCGGACAACACAAAATTCCTGGGAAACAAATAGGTATTGATGTATATTAAATATATTAAATGTTATTAAATTTAACTATCTTTGCATACAGGCTTTTCAGTAATACGCATTTTAGAAATTTAAAGTATAATAAACTGACAGTAAATAACACATTCCAAGTCAAAAACTGAATACTTTTATCTGCTAAGATTGCTCCCTGGTGATCTTTCCCAGTCAATACGCCCTCGGAGGTTAACTATTATTCTGACCTCTGTAATCACAGATAATTTGCACTGATTCTGACTTTCATAAATGAATCATAAGTATATACTCTTTTGAGGACAGCTTCTTTTGTTGAAGGTAATGTTTTTGAGATCCAACAAAATTGTTTTGTGTATCTGTAGCCCATTTTTTTGAGTAGCCGAGTAATATATCATCTCAGGAATTTTTTGCATTTTGTGTATACATTCTATGTTAATAAATTTGTACATTTTCTGGTTTAGCATTACATTGAGTAAAGATGTTATGAACGTGATTGTACATGCTTTTTTCATCTGCATAATTTTTATATTTTCTCTACATATTTGGTTTTTAGATATATGTATTATAGCTTATGACAAAGTAACATATGTTTCTTGAAATCTGTCCTATTCCACACTTTGTTTTTCTCCTCTTTGAACTGAAGAGTTTGGGTATCGTTTATTTACCAGTCTTGGAAATTACTAACCATGCTTGCTGCTCTATTCTGGCTACTGTTTAATCCACTGAGTCCTTAATGTAATATATTGTATTTTACAGTTCTGAAATGTCCACTTGGTTCTTTTTTTGTGTAACAATTAGGTTCTCCTTTGAATTCTTCCATCTTCAATATATCATTCATAGTCACTTTGAGGACTTTATCTGCTAATTTCAAACCTGGACGATCTCTGGGTCTGCTCCTTTTGCCTTGATACTTTTTCTTGGATTTATCAGTTACTTTACTGCTTGTGTCCATGTTCAACAATTTCATATTTTGCCCCATGTAGATAACCAGATACTGGAGTTCTGGACAATTATATCATTCCTTAGGAATGTTAAAATTTGTTCACATAGTAAAATTACTGGTAGTTCATCCTGATTCTGTCATAGGCTTGGTTTCAGGGGTTTTAAGAGTGGTTCTATATGAGTGTTGTTCTTATTTCTAGAGTGTGGCCCTTATCCTCAGGGTGTTACCCTTTGTTGAGGTCAGGGTTTCCCTGGAGCATCACCTGGAAGCCAGCTGTGTTCACAAAGCTTTCTCTACTGTAGTTGAGTTGGAATTTCAATATCGCCTCAACACTCTGAGAAATGTCTGTGTTTTCAGCCACTCAGCACTGTTCTCTGCTAGGCAGTCCAGAGACATGCTTTCTGCATCTGAAGTATAGAAGGTGGCCCAGCACCCAGGCTTTTATCCAGGTTTTGGTGTTCCTTCTCTGTACCTGTCCCCTTCTCATCATCCTGACCTAAAATCCCAGTAACTTTGGCAACCCATGCAGAAATCTGTTTCCTCCTGTTCTTTGCTGATTAAACGCTATTTTCCTGACTCTTGACTTGGAAAACCCCCTTAAAGAGACAGCAAAGGAGAATGAATGCTTCCCTGCATTGTGTGCTGTCCAATACTTGCAAAGAATGGCTAACTATATTTTGTCCAAATTTTGTAATTTTTTTAATAGGAGAGTAAATTTAATATATGATAGTCTATCACAACTTGAACTAGAAGTCCTCTAAGGGATTCTAATTTATACGTTTCAAGGGAGAATCCCTTATGTCTGTTTTTTTCATTATCTGTTCATTAATTTTTGAACAAATATAAATGTGGCACCCATTATTTGCAAGTATTAAGCATTAATACAGATGTACAAAAGCAAATACAGATCATGCCTTCATGCAGTTTGGAAAAGAAAATATTCATTAAATAATAAAACACATAGAAAAATAATTAATCCACAACTTCTAAATGGAAGAGGATTAGAAACAGAAGTTGCTATGAAAATGCATGATACACAGGCTCCCAAGATCAGCATGCTATAAAATCAATCTGGTATTGTTGCTTCTTAAATTTACTATTGAACGGCATTCATCTACAATATTTTTTGCAGCAGTCACTTAAATAAAAGTGGGAGCAACATGTTTCTTGCAACTAAGAATACTTTTTAAAAAAGTGTTTGGGGCACATTTTTATCTTTGCAATGTAAAATACCAACATATGAGCAGAAAGAGAAACACTCACCTAAAATATTATGTTTTTTGCACAGACTATGAGCTCAGCTTATCTATTTGAAGGAAGCTAGTAAATACATTTAGGTGAAATGCTGTCTATGGGGACCAAATGGGACATATGAGTTTCCAATTGAACATCAGCTTCTCTTGGGGGAAAAACAGCTTTGTGTAAACAGTCTTTTGGCAGATGTTTTAAAAATGTCTGTTGTTCACTGAAAAGTGAATTTTATTATATAAAAACGATAAACATTTCCCAGAACTGAGCTCAAAACCATTTTTCCCACAACCTTGCCTGTCATTATTGACAAAAATAGAAATTTCATACAAGGTTCACAGGAAAGTCAAGAGAAAATTTATTTAATTACTCAAATTGAATGTTTTAAAGAGGATGTGAACCTTGATCCATTTAGGCATTACCAAGTGAAGCCCCTATTTCTTCAATCATTCCTCTCTCGTTAATGAACAGGCCTTTATTGAGGGTTTGTTTTTTTTTTTTTTTTACAGACTAGCTCTGAGCTTGGGACATAGGGGTACAGTACAACCGAAGTTATGGGTTCCATTCTGAAGCAGAATTTCGAAAACCCTGAGAAATATTCAGGAAATTAATCAATTCGAAACCTTTCAGGAAATATTTATAAGGCTAGTAGATGACATTTACTTATAACTGCGTGGAAGTTCAGCCTGCCAGGTGTAACTGAGCTTCCGATGAGTGATGTTTTTGACCCTGGAAACAAGAGTCCTAATTTCACCCTTAACCATCTTCAATAGACTTGGAAACATTTTTTGTCATTCTTAAAATGGACATTACGAGTGGGGGATTGAATGTTATTATGTATGGCAGTGTAAAATTAGAAACATAAATAAGAGGAAATGTTTCCCCAAAACCATAAGCAAATGATTTATATACAATTTGTAAAATGTTTAGTCTCTCCTAGACCTCCTGAGTTAATTTTTTTCGGTTTGATGAAATAATGTGCACTCTCATAAAGCTATATTTATATTCCTCCCACAGATTAATAAAAATCCCTTAGTCACAGGTGACTGAACACACTATAAAACAGCAAGTACAACTACATATAAAATTTAGGAAATTGAATAACACAAATACCCAGCTCAGACTCTCAAAATGATTCCTTTCCTGATTTTTGACACAAAGTGTCTGTGGACAGAATGAAAGAGAAAGCCGGAGTGGTGAGGGAGGGGGAAGGAGGTCCGGCTGCCCGCGGAACGGGACGCTCGAGTGCTTCATGGAGGAGGAAAGATTAAAACCCAGCTTCCTCGTGGGTGACAAGGGGTGAAGACTGCCGCCTCACCCGCTGCTCCGTGTTGTTTGGGGGCTGATAACAGACAGAGTAAAGCCAACGTGCAGCCTGTGCTCCGTCCGAGTCGCTCACAGAGCCGAGTGTGACTAAACGGCACAGGGAGCTCGCAATGGAGCTGCACCACTTGGAGCTGGTTTTCTGTTGTTACTTTTCTTTGAATCTCAGCTATCAGCTAAGCAAACCTTTGCCCACATGAAGCAACCCACTGAACATGCAGGAGTCAGGGTGGACAAGTTGACTTTCAGCAATATTTTGGCTATTATCACCAAAGCGAGGAAAATATCCCAAACCGTCTTCTAGAGGTCTCACGCTCATGAGCAGAATCACCAGCAGTCACAATTTCCAGTATTAAGATTTGCCCCTCTGCAAATACCGCAAAACCTTCCATTTATACGCCCGTATGTAACCCTATCCTGAACACTACCTTCAAATGTTTATTGTATGGTTCTTTAAAATTATCAAGTATATTTCCAAAGTGTTAATACACACACATACACACACAAACACACATGTAACACAAAATTAAAACTATACTGAATGGAATCTTGTAAAAAGTAAGTTTCCTTTACATCCTATCTCCTATTCCTCCCCTCCTCCATAACTACTAATTATCCTTCCAGAAATATTCTCTACATATGCAAATACCACCTTGTTACACAAGAGGCTCCAATACACATTTTTTGTCTTCACTTAACATTGTAACTTGAAACTAATTCCATTTCAGCATATGTAGAAGTAGCCTCATACATTTTAATGATGGCATAATATTTTATATTATATTATATATGGATAAATCACGATTTTTTTCAACTGGTCCCATAAGGATAGAGAGATGATAACTTAGATTGCTTCTACTCTCTTGCTTTCACTCCTAGTTATAAATGAATATCCTTTCACATATATAACTGCACCTATATGTGAATATATCTGCCAAACAGATTTATTAGATTTAACCTCCAAAGAAGAAACGGTTAATTTACACTCTTCTCAATGAGTGTATGAAAACAACTACCCATAACTGCTCACCTTTGCTTCTCGAATTGTATATTCCTTCATAACGGCAAAATTTCATCTGTTTTAATTGTTTCACTGCTATACTTTTTCTGACTACCAATTCTGCCTCAGAATCAGCTTTCTCCATCTTGATCAAATACACTGTTATCTTAACACTTTCCCCCTTGCAGCCCTTCATGGGAATAATCACTTATAGAAAGCCTAAATGTAGAACTCTGAAAGCACATCGCTATTTGTTTTCTACTGCTTGGTTTATTGCTAAATCATGAAGTGGAGATAAATTAAGCTCTTTGTGTTTAGTTTACCCTTTAATGTCATATTTGTATTACAATCATCCTTTGAGTTTTAGGAAAAAATAATTTAATAACTGAGGTTTGTCACTTCTATTTCACTATTTAAGTTGGTGAATGACCCCCTCTTTGAGGCAGCATATTGGCATTTGTTTCAATCACTTGTCCTTCCTGGAGGCTGTACTGACTTTATCTTTTCATTCTCTTAAGGGTGAAAAGGAATATGTTCTCTAGCCTGGAAAAATGACAACTTTTAATATGTTATACTTTTTGTATCAATTCACATAAACAAGCAGGTAAGCAAAGCGTAGAGGGTTTAGGTAGTTGTTGCTACTTACGATGTGAAACGGCAACTTTCTGATGAGGAAGTAGTCTCTCACATTCTCTCTTATAAAAGTTAAAATCTCTTATAAAAATTATAATCTTTGTAAGTGTCAAAGCAACCAGGTGCTTGATTCACAAAACCCATATACAAATTTTACTGACTGAATTATGTGAAAGAGAGGGAGAAAGATACTTTATAAGACTTGATATAATTGCACACAGACTTCAGTGATAGATGCTTTTAGCTCTGTCATCTTTAATCTCTCCTGGCATTTTTCTTCCCTTTTCACCATCCTCATAAGGGTAGAAAAGCTGAGCATTTTTTATCAGTCAGGCTTCGAACAAAGTGCTAGAATCAGTAGCAGACTACCATCTGTCAATTATGATTTATTGCAATGAATTGGCTTATACAATCTTTCAGGGGATCTGGATAAGCAAGCCTGAATTCCATGGGGCAGGTAGTCAGGAAGGGAAGATTAAGAGCTGGCTTGAACCCCAAAGCATGAACAGATAGATAGGAAGCAAAATCTTGGGGAAATGGAGAATGATTGAAAACCTAGGTGCTGGGCAGAGTCTCTGAACTCAGGGAAGGACTAAACCCTCTTTTAGAGAGCTTTCAACAGATTAAGTCAGACTAACACAAAATAATCTCCCTTTTGATGAATTTAGTCAACTGGTCAGAGGCTTTAATTTCATCTGCAAAATTCCTTCACAGAAGCATCTAGATTTGTATTTACCTAAATAACTGGAAGAAGCCGTGTGTATGTTACACAAAAGCTGCTGCCCCCCCCCCCCCCTTATATTCTACAGCCTTTAACAGAGAACATCTCTTCTAGCTCACGCTAACTGGAATTCTACAATGAGCATTCTGGGCACTGCAGTCTAGTCAAGCTGGCACATCATAAAGCCATTACAAGCATACTTATTATCCATTCATTATACTTGTTTGTTTTTTTTTTTTGATACTGATGTTATGAAAAGCACATTTAAAAAAAATTAAATATCCCACAGCCTCCAAAACGTACCTGATTCCAGGAAATACCTCTAGACCCACACTGTCAAATATGGTAGTGACTAGCTACATGTGTGGCTACATAAAGTTGAATTTAAATCAATCAGAATGTAAAATTCAGTTCCTTACTGACACTAATCACATTTTAAATGCTAATAACCACATGTGGATGTTGACTACAGTGTTGAATAGTACTGATACAGAACATTGACATTATTATGGAACATTTTATTGTATGGTGATGGCTAGATAGTATCTTCTGAGACCTGAGAGAATATTTTCTTTCTCTCACTTGAAATTGTACTCGTCCTTCTTTTTCAAGGGTCATAAAGCTTTCAGGTTAATCATCCACATAACATTTAAAATGACATAAGATGGAAATTTATTTTATTTTAAAAACTGCCCAAATAATAGTAACAATAACAAATGTACCACACTGGTCCAGGATGTTGATGGTCAGAAATGTTGCATGAGTTGGAGGTAGGTGGTTAAGTGGGAACTGTCTGAACTGTCCACACCATTTCACTATAAAACTAAAACTGCTTTAGAAAAGTCAACTGATTTTTTTAAAAAACCGTAATATCTATTTCAAATAGTCTTTAAAAAATTGCTCAGGAAATTGACATTAGTATCGTGATGGAATAAGAATTTCGTCATTCCATCACCCACAATTCTAGCATCCACCCAGAAAGAACTCCTCTGTAGGAGCTGAGATATCTAGGATTGTAGGCCAAGGGACCTGGGAGAAGTTTGTCCACCCATGTATAGGATAGTAGGCTTAAAGAACTGGGTTTTGGCTGTAGACTCTGTAGTGGCCTGTGAACCAGTTTCAAGCCCTCTCAGCAATAGTCCAGAAGCCCCTTGAAAACCTTGTCTTAGACAATCACCCACAAATGAGAGAGACTTTGTGGAAGCACAGATTTCCAGAGAAGAAGTTCCAGCAAACCACTGAAACAAAAAATACAAGTTTGGATGTGCTGGAGAAAACAGTGTATTGATACGTAAGTTGTTACCTATCAATAATTACTCTAAATGTAAATAGATTAAATTCTGAAGATAAAGAACGAACCTGGAGGAATAACCCTCCCAGGCTTCAGACAATACTACAGAGTTACAGTAATCAAAACAGCATGGTATTGGCACAAAAACAGACATATGGATCAATGGAACAAATAGAGAGGCCAGAAATAAAACCAGACACCTATGGTCAATTAATCTTCGACAAAGGAGGCAAGAATATACAATGGAGAGGCCTAATTAAACTTATGAGCTTTTGCACAGCAAAGGAAACCAAAAAGAAAACAAAATGACAACCTACAGAATGGGAGAAAATATTTGCAAATGATGTGACTGAGAAAGGTTTAATTTCTAGAATATATAAACAGCTCACACAGCTTAATAACCAAAACCCAACAACTCAATCAAGAAATGGGCAGAAGACCTAAACAAGCAATTTCCCAATGAAAACATACAAATAGCTAATAGGCACATGAAAAAATGCTTAATATTGCTAATTATCAGAGAAATGCAATCAAAAGTATCACCTCATACCAGTCAGAATGGCCATCATTCAAAAGTCCACAAACAATAAATGCTGGAGAGGGTGTGCAGAAAAGGGAACCCTCCCACACTGTTGGTGGGAATGTAGTTTGATGCAGCCATTATGGAAAACAGTGGATATTCCTCAAAAAACTAAAAATAGACTTACTATATGATCCAGCAATCCCACTCCTGGGCATATATCTGGAGGGAACACTAATTCAAAAAGATACATGTACCACAGTGTTCATAGCAGCACTATATACAATAGCCAAGAGATGGAAGCAACCTAAATGTCCATTGGAAGATGACTGGATAAAGGAATTGTGGTATATTTATACAATGAAATACTAATCAGCCATAAAAAGGAATAAAATAATGCCATTGGCACTAACATAGATGGACCTGGAGACTGTCATTCTAAGTGAAGTAAGCCAGAAAGAGAAAGAAAAATACCATATGATATCACTCATATGTGGAAAGAAGAAGAAGGAGAAGGAGAAGGAGAAGGAGAAGGAGAAGGAGAAGGAGAAGGAGAAGGAGAAGGAGAAGGAGAAGGAGAAGGAGAAGGAGAAGGAGAAGGAGAAGGAGAAGGAGAAGGAGAAGGAGAAGGAGAAGAAGAAGAAGAAGAAGAAGAAGAAGAAGAAGAAGAAGAAGAAGAAGAAGAAGAAGAAGAAGAAGAAGAAGAAGAAGAAGAAGAAGAAGAAGAAGAAAGAGGACACTAATGAAATCATACACAAAATAGAAACAGACTTGCAGACATAGTAAACAATCTTATGGTTACTCAGAGAAGGAGGTGGGGAGGGATAAACTTGGGAGTTTGAAATTTGCAAATGTTAACCACTATATATATAAATAAGATACAAAAAATTTCTTCTGTATAGTGCAGGGAACTATATTCAATACCTTGTAATAATCTTTAATGAAAAAGAACATGAAGACAAATATATGTATATGTATGCATGAGTAGGACATTGTGCTGTGCACCAGAAATTGACACACTGTAATTGACTATAAGTCAATTTAAAAATAAATAAATAAATAGTAACTGCTATTTAAAAAAAAAAGATAGCCCATGTTTATAGATCAGAAGAATTAATTTTGCTAAAATGTCCATACTATTGAAAGACATCTATACCTTCAAGAAATTCCCTAACAAAATTCTAATGGCATTTTTCACTAACAAAATAAACAATTCTAAAATTTACGTGGACCACTAAGGAGTCCAAATAGCCAAAGCAATCCTGAGAAAGAAAAGCAAAACTGGAGGCATCGCACTTCTGAAATCAAACCATACTACCAAGCTATGGTAATCAAAATAATATGGTACTGCCATAAAAGTAGACACAGAGACCAATGGAACAGAACCAAGACGCCTAAACCCTCACATGTACAATCAACTTATATTTTACAAGAGAACCAAGAATACTCAATGGAGAAAGGACAGTTTCTTCATTAAATGGTGTTGGGGAAACCGAATACCCCATGTTTTAGCCCCATTCTTTAAAATGAAGCAGTCCCCTATCTCACATCACTAAAAAAATTAAGTTGCAATGAGTAAAGACTTAAACATAATATCTTAAACCATAAAACTCCTGGAAGAAAACATAGAGGAAAAGCTCCTTGACATTGGTCTTGGCAATGATTTTTTGGATATAACACCAAAAGAACAAGCAACAAAAGCAAAAACTTCAATAAGTGGTACCATATCATACTGAAAAGGATCTGCACAGCAAAAACAAAAACAAAACAATAAAAAAAATGAAAGTTAACCCATAGAATGGGAGAAAATATTTGTGAACCACCTAGCTGCTAAGTGGTATATCCAAGACGTATAAGTAACCCACATACCTCAATAGCAAGGAACAATCTGGTTAAAAAAAAATGTACAGAGGAACTGAATAGACATTTTTCCAAAGAAGAAATAAATACGATCAAGAGGTACATGAAAGGTGCTTAACATCAATAATCATCATGTAAATGCAAATCAGAATCACACCACATAAGATATCACCTCAAATCTGATAGAATGGCTATCATTAAAAAGACAATTTGTTAGTGAGGATGCACAGAAAAGGGAACCCATGCGCACTGTTGTTGGGAAAGTAATGATACAGCACTTGTGTAAAACTGTATGGCTGTTCCTCAAAAAATTAAAATACAACTAGCACGCACGCACGCGCGCGCGCACACACACACACACACTCTCTCTCCTTCAGTGGCTGCAGGACTCAGTCTGGGTGTTATACGCGCGTCTCTAGATTCACCGGCCAGCCTTCCACAACCTGCTAGAGCTGGCCACCCACCACCACCCTGGCTTCCAACAGCTGCGCATTATCTGGCCTTTTCACGTGCTCTTTGCCTCTGGCCACTCGCCCAGGAACCCCTTCACTGGCAGCCAGTCGAAGGCCCCAAACAGGAAGAGCTGGACGCAAGCCACGACCCAGACGCAAGTAACGCACACCACGTGTCTAAGTTCGCCCCTAGAGCACGTAGTTGTACTGCGCAGGTGAGAAGCAGCAGCTGACCGGCTTCGTGGGCACGGCGCTTCCCTACGGCCTGTTGTCCGCCAGGAGCACACGCACAAGAAGCAGCGTGTCTCCGGGCTGGAGCCCAACTTGGAAGAGGTCTGCGCCATCCCAGGCTGCCCGCCCAAAAGCCCCTCACCTACCAAGCCAAGCAGCTGGTCGCCTGGGAGATCGAAGTGGAGAAGACACAGTGGGTGGAGGCCTTGGCCCAGACTGGCTTCAGTCCCCAGGTGGACGGGGGTCCAGGTCGACTGGGGGAGCTGGAGAGAAAGGGGCGCAGCCACCCTTTCTGAGCTGCCAACCCTTCAGCGCAGCTATCAGCAGCGGCTAGAGCGTATCTCAAAGAGAGTGGCCCGAAGGGCTGCCGGAGAGGGAGCTCTTCTTTCGTGTGGTCGTCAGGGGAGCAACAGCTTTAAGCGCACGGGACCGGCCAAGCGGCGCATGGGCACTGCGGCGGATGGGCGCATGGTCACGTTTTGCTGAACGCAGTGCTTTCCAACGGGGTGCTGTGAAGCCTGTACTTAAGGAACTGGCTGTAGCCTCGGGGCCCATGCCAGATGCCCTGGACCCACACTGGGTAAGGTAAGTTAGCTTCTTTTTTTGGTTTTAAAACTTTAATTTATTGTGGTAAAAACGCTAACATGATATCTAACCACTTAATAGATTTTTAAGTGTACAATACAATATTGTTAACTATAGGCACAATATTGTATAGCAGATCTCTAGAACTTATGCATCTTGCGTTACTGAAACTTTATGCTTATTAATTAACAACTCCTCATTTTCCTCACACCCCTGGAATTATGCAATCTATTTGTCCTTTGATTCGCTTATATCACCAAGCATAATGTCCTCAAGGTTCTTACTGTTCTCCATAATGGCTGCACCAAACTACATTCCCACCAGCAGTGTGGGAGGGTTCCCTTTTCTCCACACCCTCTCTAGTGTTTATTTTTTGTAGACTTTTTAATGATGGAAATAGAGAAAGATTCTAAATACATAATATAATTCTTAAATATAATGGAAGGCAAACAATTTATTAAATACAAAAATTAAATGTTTCTGATTTTGAAAAAGTCAGTGCAAACAAAGCATGCCTATTTTATCATAGAATATGTACATAATTACTAATGAGGTAACTTTAGATTATTGATAAAAAAATGAAATGATAATGGAATAATCATAGTTCAGGCATATAAAAATGGAGACAGGGTGGGAGGCCATTGAGGACCAGGTCTCAGATAAGTCCCTGTACCACTGAGAACTTGAACTTCCTGTGAACTATGCCTAAGTAACCCAAGGACACTAGCCATTTTTAAAACAACATCTGCCAGCTGCTACCTTGTGTCGCAGGGTTTTCTCCCCATTGTAACTATGCAACCATTTCGGATCCCACCCAGTCCTTGCTTAACAAGCACCGTCATTTCTTGCCAGCTCCAATTACACTCCTTTATAAACAACTCATGTAACTCATTGTGGCCTTATAGTTTTTGCCTTTATAAGCTTCCTCCATTTTGTAGTTAAGTGGAACACAATTCACGTGTTTCTTGAACCTGTCTCTCAGGCTGCAGTCCTGACAAGCCCCAAATAAAAACACCTCTTTATTTCAGTCAGATCGCCATTTCTGAAATTTTGTTCAGCACAGCTTACGTAACATTCATTAGAGGCATTAATAGAATGACTTTGGTGAGATTACTCCAAAATTGAAAACCAGAGGACAGTGTGGCTATATTACTGAGCTCTGAAAATTGATATTTTCTTGTTTATGCTTATATTGAATATGTGCTTTCATATGTATTCAATAAATTTCAAAATATATTTTGAAAAATATTTTCTTATAAATTGAAGAAATTTGCTTTGATTTTCTCCTTTCTCCTTGTTCTTCCTTCCCTCTCACTCACTTATGTCCCATCTTTTCTTCCCACGGGAAAAATACTGCTTTCTTTTAACCCAGGAGTTGTCATTCACTTGATATAGGGCCATTATGCATTACCAGAGGGTTAAAAGTTTTTAGTAAGTTGAATATGAATGAATAAATTATATTAGCTCTGAGATATTTTTCTGACCTCATCAAGACGTGCTACTAGCAGCTTAATGTTTGCACTAGAATGTACTTATGTGTGAGTCTTGAGTCACTGCCAAGGGACAAACAGAGAGGTTAATAAATGGAACAGCTAATTAATAATCTACTTAGATGCACAAGGAGAATTACATTGATAATGAAAGCTAGTTTGGGAATAGTCGTATGCCCTTTAATAATATGAAAAAGAATATGAACAATGCAAACTATTTGAAAATCTTTATCCATTTTTGGCAACAATTCTCAAAACTTGGTGTCTGGATGTGATGTTTTTATAACATTTTCTCGTAAAGGACTCGAAACTGTGGAGAAATGTATGTACTAATAACTACTCTTGTCTTGTAAGGTAGATATACTTTTTCTCATTAGTAAAACACTGCATGTTATATTTGTAAGTTGTATGTGGAATATAAAGTTACTGTTTTGGAGAGGTATATATAAAAAGCAATGACTGATCAGAAGTTTTGTGAGAGAAAACATACAACCTAGATCTCCAGTTCCATAATTCACTGGTTATCTTGTAATACTTTTTACAGGACTTACTGAAATTTGAAAGACAGTTCCATTTGTTTTCTTTCTTAGAAGAACCCACCCTTGTTGGTGAGCTAACAATTCAGTGCTTAACTGCTGTGATAGTGTGCAATCCCCAGCCCTCTCTCCATGTTGGACCGTATCTTTAGTGTGTCCCCCTTAGAACATATTACCCCCAAGTCTCTTTGTGGACCGAGTCTCTTCAGCTGCAGATTGCTTTGCTGGCCCATGGTCATCTTTTCTGGGAACTGGACCTCATGAAACTTATTTCCTATGCTGTTGGCTATACTATAAGATCTTTAATTACTTACTTTTCGTTATTTACTCTTATTTTTCATTTTAAATAAGGTTTGTAGGTGATTCTTTCTACCTGTAAAAACTTTTCCTTCTAACTCTAAAAGTCTAATCCTAGTGGATCTCTGTACTGATAAACAGAAGCAGACAGTAAAAGTTAACAAAATTCAAAAAGAGATTCACAGGCATGAATGTATCTAATTGAAACCAAGCTAGAAATCAAGACTTGGAGAAGCTTTCCAACCTTTGTGATAACTTGAAAACCTTGAACAGTCACACTTAAAAATATCTCTAATATCAATTTATTAATTAAGCCAATAAATTGGGGGGTATTTTGTTATGCCATTGAAGTTAAACAATAGAATCTCTTAGCTCCAACACCACATATTTTAGCCACTACTGTTTAGGGAGAGGCTACCCAACTCATTTGATTACTTGCTGGAAGGACTAACACACTTGCACATAAAGTTATAATCACAGCTAAGATTTCTTTCAGCAAAAGATATATTGCAGGAAGAACAGGAAAAGGAGACACGTAAGAGAAAGAAGTCACACACTGGCTTCCAAGTTTTCCCCCTTTCTTTGACAGCATTAGCATAGGATGCAATTTCCTCCTGTGAGATATCTCTACCCAAAAAAGTCCACCTGACTCTTGGGCTCCAGAATCTCACAGTACAGACTCCAATCCAGGAACCAGTATATCATTCCTCTTTATGTTTCATGTTTTCTTTAAATATGCTGACCGCCCTGTTTGTTTTGACCCATCACATTACATTACATAGTCACCAGGAGAACTTTACAAGTTCAGTGCTCAGTGTTTGACCAAGGGTTGTTGCCGTTGCTACAGAGACAGCAAGAACTGAATAAGGTTGCCCTTTTGTTTCTATTTCTCTCACTTGCCTAAAACTAGACTTCCATCAAAAAGTTAAAAAGAAAAAAAAAGTAGGTGATGTGGTAGAAGACTTTTATGTCACAGGAAGCTTTCAGTAAACAGATAATGTGGTGTGTCAGTGAGCAGTGTTTGGCTTAGAGTCAGTAACGTCTTTCTTTGTCTTCTAACCCCAGCGTCTAATTGTTGTATGATAATTGTGGGTGAAGAATTTATCTCTTCCACATGCTCAGTTTTCTCCATAATATTTAGATCACACAAAGTTTGAGGAATGAAAATAAATGAATATGTAGATTTCCTTGCCATTTAGTAGTTCTTAAAAAAAGAATCAAAATATTAAATATTTAAACCATTCAAAATTATCATAGATTTCACTGAAAAAAGAAGACAATTTAATTAATGTTTCTTTTTTTATTCAGACCAAGTGCTTTTTCATTCTGATTGCAGTATTTGTGCTGAAACTCTTGCTCCTTTTCAAACTGAATAGGATGAGATGGTAGATGTCAGGGGAAGTGAGTATTTATCATGGAATTGTCTGCCCTTTGCTCACACACTGTGTATGTTGACCAAAATGACCTCAGGATCTCCTTGGCAGTCTCTTCAGAAAAGAGGACACGCTTGACTCATCAGTGTCTGGCCTTGAATATCAAATGTGTTTTCAAAAAGCACAAGGTGTCTTTTTAGTTCTGCTGTGCAGCAGTGCAGGAGACCATGTGCTTTGGCTTCTAGAGGTCACAGCTGGCTCTGACAAGCTTTACCCTTCCTTTAGTGTTCCTTCACTGGATCATTAGAATGTTGAAATATGACCCTTCAACTTTTTGTTGTTGCTCTTGTCCTTAGTTATTACTATGCTTTAACAAATATTAAGAATGTTTTTTACATAGGGCCTATCAGGCTACTGTAGCAGTTATTTTTCTTAGATAGAAAGCAAAATCTAGAAGGTCACATTTAATTTGGAAAAATGTATTTAAATTCTTAGAAGTGAACATTGTAGTCATAATGTACTTTCCTTAGCATATAATTATTTTTAGGTATACATTTTATTTTTTAATTGTAAGGCCCTGGCTGAAGGATATGTCTACTTGTTAAATATTTGTCAAGCACTGATTTTTTTTTTTATTACGGATAGATGCTTTCTTAACATCACTGTTCAAATCCTGAGGCACTATTGTACATTTAAGAAGAAAGTGAGATGACTGGGAAAAAATGACATTGTTAAAAAATAATTTCAAAATATATACATTGTAGAGCAACTAATATGAATTAATATTCAGCCTTCATCAGCAGTAGTTAATTTGGGGTGTATTTGCCTTCTCATTCTGATTGTAGAAATAACATTTGCCATAACTTAAATGGAATGTGTATTTTAGATAATTTTTTAAAACATGGTGGCTTCTATTCATTATGAATTCAGGACTCAGTTTTTCAGGATTTCATCTTACAGTCCTTTGCAGTGCTTGAGGGTAAATAAGGGATGGATTCTAGTCATTTTGCAAGGGTACACTATATGGAACAAAAATATTTAATTCACATTTTTAAAATTTTACCTGATTGAGCCAAGAAAAACTCAGGAGAAAAAAATTTAGAAGTAATTTTTAAATGCATTATTATTGGAAATGAATAAATTTTATTTTATATGTTTTTTTCAGAGGTTATTTAAAATACATCCTTAAAAACAGGGGGAAATAGTTTATAAAGATTTTTTAAATGTTTACATCATTGTTACTCTTTAAAATTGCAATGATCTCTGAATGATAATAGAAATAACTGTTCATTATAGAAAAAAATCAGAAAAAAGAAATAGGAAGAATATATAAGTGATTTACCACCTAGATATAATCACCCTTAAATTGTAAGGTAAGTATATAAGTGTATTTAATGCCTTTGAAACATACTGTCAGAATTCTTTCATAAATATTTCTAGAAATTTGCATTGTCAGTCACTGAAAACTGAATGTTTATTTTCATTGGAGATTTCTCTTTATTTTGGCTTTAATGAAAGTAAAAGGTGCACATCGTATCCACTAGAACACTTCTAAAAATACGTTTGTTCCTGATTACTTTTAACTTCCTGAGAGTTTCATCCAAAACCCTGTGCTTAACTTTCAGTGCCTGACAATAAAATAGTACTGTACTGGCCTAAATTCCGTGCTTTTGGATAAGGAGGTCTTGCCAGTGCTTTTCTTTAGATATTGTTTAGGTTTAATATGTCTTAATTATTCTGAGGATATTCCTAATGATCTGTAAAGAATTGCCTAGGGAAACATAAAAGTGCCTATTTTTAGAAATAGGCAGCAGCCGTGAGTCGTATGAAATGTCAGCAATGTATCACTCTTATATGAAGATGTAAATCACAACCACCTAATAATGGAGAATCTTCTAATTAGGGGTTCAGAGATTAACTTTCTTTGCTTCATTAGGTTTAGTTAAAATAGAAACAGCTTAAATATTCAGAACATTTACATCTATAACTGTATTAAAAAGAATTTGCATACTATATAACTTTTCCTTGTTTTAACCCAGGGAAGAGTGAATTATTTAGATATTGAGCAATAATATTTTTCCTTTTGTTTTTATTAGCTATAACTGTTTAAGCAGGTAAACCCAATCATCTTATCTTTGATGATTTCTGAAAAAATACTGGGCACAATGGGAAGTATGTCTAAAGATTGTCAGAGACAAGCAGCCCTTGCCCTCAAGAAAATGAGGAAACAAATACTGAGGAGAAAAGATGGCACAAGAAAAAGGGCTCTCATTTGTTTCAAGTTATCAGGAAGAGACATTTTTTTCAACTATCTTTTTAATAATTTCCTAGATGCTAATGAAGGATAGGGAAGATTATGTGTGTGTAAGTTTCCTCCCTGCCAGGATTTTACGTGTACATGGTAACAAAGAAAGAGGAATCAGGTGGAAGTCACACAGAAAAATTATAGTCAGCTCCTCAAGCACTGTATCCTGGGAATGTGTGTGTGTGTGTGCGCGCGCACACGCACACACTTCTTGACCAATAGAAATGATTAGGGTTCGTGAAAATGATTTTGTTACTTGTTGAAGTATATAACCCACTTTTCATTATATCAGGTTGTGGTTTTGTTCAGCCTGAGCATGTTAAGCCCTCTATTTTAGAGTGGTTATGACACAATAGTGGCCAGGGCATTAGTTTCTATTGATGCTGTAATAAATCATCACAAACTTAGTGGCTTAAAACAACAAAAATCTGTCTTCCTATAGTTCTGTGCATTGAAAGTCCAGTACAAACCTTGCTGGGTTAAAATCAAGGTACTGATAGGGCTGCATTCCTTTCTGGATGCTCTCAGGGAAAATGTTTCCCTGCAGTTTCTGGCTTGTAGCCGCTGCTCAGAACCCTTAACTGATGGTTCCCTTTCCATCTTCAAAGCCAGCAATGGCCAGGTGATTCTTTATCATTCCATATTACACCCACGTTGACTCTTATTCTGCCTTTCTCATCCATTTTTTAGACTCTTGCGGTTATATTCGGCACATCCAAATAATCCAGAATAATCTCCCTATTTTAAGATATCCTGATTATTGAGCTCAATTACATCTGCCACCTTATTTCCCCTTTGTCATGTAACCAAATATGTGAGATAAAGAGTAATGTAAGAAATGAACTTCCTTGAGTCCTATCTCTAATAATGGTAACTACGCTATCTAATAGGAAATAAGACAGTTTCCTGGTATGCCTCTGACCTTAAAATAAGACACTGTGATATTTTTGCTGCTTCATATGAGATCCCTATCCACGAGAGGGAGAGAGAGGTGGAGAGGAAGAGAGAGAGAGAATGAACAATTGAACGACGGAGTAAGAACTGGGGCATGCAGTAAGATACATTTACAAATCAACCTAATCTCACTATGCATGCACAGTATTAGGAAGTTCTGACTTATAAATATATATCCATCAGTTCTTAGAAGTTTCTGTTTTATTGTGTATGTGCTTGTTTTTTGCTATACTGTGGCTAATTTTAGTACATAATGATTATCAGGTGATAAGCTAATATATCTAATAATGATCCCTGAATGATTATAAAATTTAATAAACTTACTATTTTTATGGGAAAATAGGAAAAGATGAGGTAAGAGTGGTTTTATATTGAAAAGAACCACCAAGATGGAAAAATAGTCCGATGAGTAACTTTATAAAAAGCAGCAAGAATATATGCCATTCTGATTTCTTGAAAGTCCTTAAGGAAGTCTTATTAAGGTGCAAACTACTCTGTCCTAGATTCAGAATAATAAAAAGCCTCTCATCCAGAATAAAAATTAATTGCATTCTACTTATAAATTCTATTGTTGTAAGCATCTTCTGTCTCTTCCTGCTAATGAAAATAAAATTAACATTTTCCAGGTAAACAGTATTTCCCTTACAAGCAGCCAAATGATCTTGTCACAGATGTTTTTTCCATCAAGTATTTTACGTAAAAGTTTCCAATCTTTCTTCAAACCCTTACAGTTTAATTTTGGTCTTCTTCAGTTCTAGCATTTTGCATTGGCAGGAAATAACACTGTGCCAAATATTTCTAATTGACATCTGCAGAGCATCCTGTAATTCTTCCTTCATCTATCAGGTAACTCAACTCCTGTGTCCTATTTTTAAATTAATGAATCGAGGGAATGATGTCTTTCCCTTTGTGAAACTGAAAAACAAGCTTCACCATGGATGTATTAGGGGCACAAGAAAATGTTCCTATAGCCTTTATCTTGGCCAGTTTTATATATGCTCAGAAAGAAACATGGAATAGTCCAAAATATGAAAGTGGAAATGTGGGAATTGCTCAGACTTTGCTGATGCCCTTGCCTTATTGTCACAACTTATACTAAATATAAAGCTTTGTTTATTTTCTTGTGGTTTTTTTTTTTCAGCATGATTTAGCATCATTAGTTATACCTCACAAAGTCACTGCAGGGAAGATTACATTGTCAGTGCTGTTTTACACATGACAAAATTCAGGGGAAAATATGATTGAGAGACTGAGATACAGACAGTGGTGTTTTTCCCTAACTGTTTTCAGTCCTCCTTAAGAAGCCATGGTGTGTCTCATTGCATTGTGTCAAAGCAAAATACTTCTTTTCTGGCTTCTTCAAACACTGGTCTATTCTTCAAAACCAAATACAGAGCCTAACATAATCTCTTCAGTGATTACATTACCACAATAACAATTGTTTCAAAATAACTCACAGACACTCATGATGAAACTACCTTCAACAGAACGAGTGCAACTGTAGAAGATAGATGAAGGTGTCTTAGGTCAGGGGTAAGATAAGGAACATAGACCATGGAGAATTGGATTTGGTTATTTTCAAAACACTGTCCAGTCCACACATAAGCAATATGCTTCAAGCATTTTAATGGGATCGAGAGCTATCATAGGCAGTAAAGCTAGGCCTTACATAAAGAGGAGTCTGTGCTCTCTCTGAGTTCAAAGAGGTCATTTTGTTTCATTCCTCCCTCAGGGTCAACACCACATTTTGCTATTAAGCAAATAATTAAATTCCTATATATGAGATATAATTTGTGATACTAATTTCCTGCGTTACAGATGATATAATGGGACCTTTACAGGTCTAACTTACACACTCAATTATGGTATTTCTCTTGAGCCTGGAATGGTGCTATGAATATTTGTCTCTGCTACAGTTATTGCTATGGAAATTCTAAATATGAAACTTATTCTAATTAAAGAAAACTTCTATTTATCAAGAATAAACCTACTTTGAAAGGCCCAAATGTAGAAATAACTTTTATATTACATCAGGACAAGGATATAGTCACCTGGAAATGTAATGCCAAAAAGAAACAAACAACATGAAAGAAACCGTTGACCAAGCTGATACATTATTACAAAGCAAAATTACATTTAAAAGACATAAATGCAGATTTTACTCAACTAATCTGAGTAATCATTGAGTAAATTGCTTCATAAATTTAAATCTGTAAATCTAGATTCTCTGATTTGAAAATGCTGCCTCTACCAGCTGAATATTTCTTAATATTGAGTAAGTGTGCTCATATTGTGAACATGGTAGTATCTATCCTTATGGTTTGCAGCCTGTTTGTGATATACTTTCTTATTATATTTTGGAAAACTATGGGTTCCAATAAAAAAAGTTAATATCCACTTTTTGAAGTAGTGTTTGTAATTGTAAAAGAAACAAAGATCTGTTTTATAATGCTTATTTTGCTTCTGATTTGCTATGTGTGTTCATGGAAGAATTAATTTTGTCCTTATATATTTCCATTTCTTAGTGTTATTATGAGGATAAAAAGATGGATGTAAAAACGTATGAAGTGTGTAGAGCATAGAAGCATCCCATGAGATTATTGTTACTATTGTTACCATTTTGACTATTACTATTTTGATTCAACCATCTGCACATTTGTTGTGTTGAGCAGTTGTAGAAAGGATAGCCATCTCTATTTGTCTCTTTCAAATAGATGTGGAGAGAATTCAGCTGTTATCAAGAACATGATAATTTTATCTCAAAATTTTTCAAAAATTGGAACACGTTGGCAGCTATAATCCTCAAAAAAAAAAAAGTTTAATGAAACAGATGTGGGCAAAGTCAGTAGGAGTTAATTATGATGGTAATGAGAGTGATGAAATACTTGGGAAAATTACTAATAGAATGGTCTGCTCTTGAAAGTTCATTGTAGAAGAATGCATGTTAGTGAGAGAGTGTTTACAGTATGACTTAAAGTTAAACCAAGGAAATTCTTCTTAGACAAAGAGATCATTATCTCGGAAGTGTTAGAAAAGGCCAAATTTAAAATCATTATTTAAGTATTGTCTCCACGGTGATCTTACTATATTCTTTTATATCCACTGATGTGTCTGCATTTATTTTTAGAGTTTGCAATCCACTTCAAAACGAAAACTAAACCATTACACAACTGGTTGCTTCAAGAGTTTCTTCCCGAACTTAATTAGCCGTTACCTACACATATTTACTCAAACTAAATAATATGAGGGAGTGAAATTTTGAAGTAGACACATGAAGGATAGGACTGGGTATAATTAGATTGTATATTGGATGGTTTTGGGTTATTTTGCTGCTCTCATTTCCTTTAATTATACATTTCCCTCTATATTCTCAATTCACATATTTGGGGTTAGTCAATTTCCTTTTCCAGTCACCAGGTTGATTCCCCACATGATTTGAATGTGTTCATTAGAATGAAGGTAGTGGATTTTTCCTCTTTCTTCCTTTCTTTCCTTTTTATTTTTATTTTTTTAAAACTTTTAATGTCTCAATTGTTAAAGATCAACTTAGTATGAAATCTTAAAATGCCGGGGAAGCAGTTGTTAAGTTTGTCGGCAATAATGATAGGACAGCTTGCTCCCTGGAGAGTGGTGTGCTCTGATTACAGTAACTAAGATTGGTTTGAATCCTAATGGCAATCAAGCTGCATGGTTCTGCTAGTTTACAGTTGCTCTCAATTCTCCTAAATCAATAAATTTTGACCTTAGAATTAAAGGAAATTCAGTCAATATGTGGCTGTGTCATATGCATGGCTGTCCTAAGAGAAGGTTCAGGTAGAAGAGAGAGTCATTTACACAAGGGTTATAAAATGCCTGACTAAGCACATTGGGGCGGGGATTTCTGACACTAAAAATACGAGGTGAGAAAATCTGTGAATTCAAGAAAGGCCTTTTACAGGTGCACAGTGGTTTGCAGTGTAACAGAGAAGCATACTGCATTCAGCAGATTACCAGAATGAAGTCAGAAGTTACACAGAGATACAAGTGATACACAAATTACTTACTGGTGAGGTTATAGACAGGGCGGAGGGCAAAAGCGTGCCTCGGTGATAGCACTAGGTTCAGGTAGCTTTGTCTCCTTACTCACGCCACTGCTAATGAGTTGAAGGGTTTCAGAAACATAGATGTTATTCCATTCACCATGAGATGAAATTGCTACCAGATTACAGTGAGACGGAAGTAGAAGAAACACAGGCCAATCAATAAATAGTAAATAAAAGTGGTACTTTTGGAAGCTAAAAGTTTATAGACAAAGGAAGGAAAGGAATGATTTGCAAAGGTCTTGGGACAGCTGTTGCTTCTGGAATGTCAATAACCACTGCTAGAGTAACTGCCATATGGAGATGCCTTACTCAGCAAGATGCCCGAGTGCAGATAAAAAGGATATCGACCATCTCTTATTTTTCATGAGCTGGTTGTTCCACCTAGGAACATGTAATGCGAGTGAAGAAGCAACACAGTGCTTTAATATATATTGCATGGTACAAGAGTATCTTTGCTCTAAGTGGGCATTATGCTAAATTACAAAGATACTGTCAAATAAGTTGGGGAAACACTGGCTGAAATAAAGTTTTTATCGAAAGATATCTCAGTCTTCAACAAGTCACTGTCCATTGAAACATTTTGAAAGGGTATATTGTTAGCCAATATTTTGTAATTTTTTGTTATTAATAGACTTTATGTTTTAGAGCAGTTTTATGTTTATAGGAAAACTGAGCAGATAGCACGGAATTTCCATATACACCCTCGGCCTTCCCTTGCAGTATCCATTTTAACATCTTTCATTAGAATAGTACATTTGTTACAATTAATGAACCAATCTTTATTATTAACTAAAGTCTATAGCTTACGTTAGAGTTCACTCTTTGTGTTGTAGTTCTGTGAGTTTTGGGAAATGTATAATGTCGTGTATCCACCGTTACAGCACTGTACAGAAACATACTTATGTGCATAATCATACAGTTTCACTGTCCTAAAAATCCCTTGTGCTTCAATTCTTCATCCCTCCTCCCCTCACATCCCAGGTGCTTGACAGCCATTGATCTTTCTACTGCCTACAGTTTTGCCTTTTTCAAAATGTCACATAGAATCATACTATATGTGACTTTCTTCATTCTGGCTTATTTCACTTAGAAATATACATTGAAGCTTTTCTCATATATTTTTGTGACTTGATAACCCATTTTATTTTTACCACTGAATAATATACCATAGTGTGGATATACCACAGCTTGTTTATACATTTACTTCTTGAGGGCCAAGTCGGTTGCTTCCGAGTTTTGAAAATTGTGAATCAAGCTGCCATAAACATCCATAGTGCAGATTTTCTTGTGTACATACGTTTTTAGACCATTTGGTCAAATATTTAGGCACACAATAGCTGGAACACGTTAAAATTATGTTTAGCTGTGTAAAAAGACTGCCAGTCTTCGAAAATGGCTATACCATTTTGCATTCTCACCAGCAATAAATGAGAATCCCTATTGTTGTGTATCAGCACCAGTATTTGCTTTCATAGTGTTATGGATTTTAGTCATTCTAATAGGTAGATTGTGGTATCTCATTTTTGTTTTAATTTGAAATCTCTTAATGGCATACAATATTGGACACAATATTGGACAGTTTTTCGTATACTTATTTACTATCTGAATATATTTTGGGAGAGGTGTCTGTTCAGTTAGTTTCCCTACTTTTTATTGAGTTGTCCATTTTACTATATTTGGCTTTTAAGAGTTTTTTGTTTATTTTGGATACAAGTATTTTTTATCAGATACATGTTTTCCAAATATCTTCTTCCTTTCTGTGGCTTGTCTTTTCATTCTCCTAAGAGTTTCCAGAGCAGGAGTTTTTAATTTAAAAAAAGTGCAGCTGGTCAGATTTTTTTCCTTTATAAATTGTGCATTCAGTATTGTGTGTAAAAAGTCATCGTCAAACTCACAGAATTCCCCATGTTCTATTCTAGAAGTTTTGTAGATTTGTGTTCTGTATTTAGGTCTATGATTCAGTTTCAGTTGATTTTTGTGAAAGATGTGAGGTCTGTCGTCTAGGTTCTTTTATCTTTTTCTTTCTTTCTTTTTTTTTTTTTGGAATGTTGTGGATACCCAGTTGTTTCATCATCAGTTACATCAGTTGTTCAACAAATCAAGCTATCTCTGTTGAATTACCTTTGTTCTTTTGTCAGACGTCAGTTGACTGTGTTTGTGTGGGTCTATTTCTGGGCTCTTTATTTTGTTTCACTGATCTGTTTGTCTCCTCTTTTGCCCACACCACGATGTCTTGATTACTGCAGCTTTATAATAACTCTTATAAAGTTGTGTACAGTTAGTCTTCTGACTTTGTTTCTTCAGTATTGTGTTGACTGCTCTGGGTCTTGGCTTTCTATATAAACTTTATGCTTAATTTGTCAATATCCACAGAATAACTTCTGGAATTTGTATTGGGATTGCAGTGAATTACATATAAACTTGGGAAGAACCAACATCTTAACATTTTGAATCTTCCAGTAATGAGCATGAAGTAACTCAATTTATGTAAATTCTCTTTGAATTCTTTCATCAGGGCTTTGTTGTTTTCAGCATACAGATCCTGTATATATTTTACTAGATTTCTCCTTGGAATGCATTTATTTTGGCACTGTATCTATAAATTCTTTTTACTTCACATTTAGTTCTGCATAGCTGGTATATGGGAAAGTAATTTGCTTTTGTATGTTTACCTTACATGTTTCCTATGAGTTTATTTTAACTGATTATTACTTTCAAGAGGTTTTTGGTAGATTCTGAGTTTTCTGAATAGATAATCACTCCCTCTGAAACAAAGGCACTTTTATTCTTTGTTTTCAATCTGTATACTTTGTATTCCTTTCCTTCCTTTCTTTCTTCCTTCCTTCCTTCCTTCCTTCCTTCCTTCCTTCCTTCCTTCCTTCCTCCCTCCCTCCCTCCCCTCCCCTTCTTTCTCTTTCTTCCTTCCTTCCTTCCTCCCCTCCCCTCCCCTTCCCTTCTTTCTCTTTCTTCCTTCCTTTCTTTCTTTTTGTGGTCCTGCTGTACCAGCTGGAACTTCCAATAAAATGAAGAGGAATAGTGAGAGAGGACATCCTTGCCTTGTTTCCAATCTTAGGGGGAAGCTTTCAATCTGTTACCACTAGGAATCATATGAGCTCATTCTAGGAATCACACAGCTCATATGAGGTGTTTTGTAGCCATTCTTTAACAAGGGAGTAAGTTTCCATTTATTCCTAGTTTGCTGAGAGTTTTTATCATAAATGGGTGTTGAATTTTGTCGAGTGATTTTTCTGCATCAGTTGATATGATTATGTTTTTCCTCTCTCTCTCTGGCCAGTTGATACAGTAAATTACATTGAGGTTTAGTTTTTTTTTGGTTTTTTTTTTTTTTGAGTGTTGAATTTTCCTTACTTCTCTGCATAAATATGACTAGGTCATGGTGCATAATCCTTTTCTTAAAATTTTTGACTCACTTGCAGATGTTTTATTTCGGATTTTCGGGCTGTGCTCATGAACTTACTTGTCTGTGGGTTTCTTCCTTTATAAAGTTTTCGCCTGATTGAGTATTATGGTAAGGCTGGCCTCACAGAACGAGGTAGGAATTGTTTCTTCTGCTTCTGTTGTTGAATAAACTGTCTTAGCCTTCCAGAGCTGCCATAACAAATTACTAAGAACTGGATGGCTTAAAACAACAGAAGTTTATTCTCTCACAGTTTGAGATGCTAGAAGATCAAATTCAAGGCGTTGGTAGGGCTGTGGTTATACTGAAAGCTTTAGGGAAGGATCCCTTCTTGCTTCTTCAGGTTTATTCCACCATGATGATGACCTCATTCCTCATCTGCAGTTTATTTAGGGTCAGTTATTGGAGATTTATTTTGTTCTGTTGATTGTGACATGTTTGCCTGATTCCTCATGTTCCTTGTAGCCTTGCACTGGTGTGTGCATTTGAAGAAAGAGCCACCTCTCAGTCTTTACAGACTGGCTTTGACAGGAAAGACCTTCACTAATTAGCCTGGCTAGAGATTCTGGAGGTCCCTCTCATCTTCTCTATGGATGTGTCTTCTCTGGACTCATCCATTTAGATTCCTAGTTAGAGGGGATTTTTCGGCTTTCTCTTTGTCTGTGGAGCCCATAATCTCTTGCTCTCTCTTGTGTCTCACTGCTGTAACTCTGGCCAGGACTTCGGTGGCACATTTTACTTCTCCTTCTCCTCTCCTGTGGAGAAGCCTTGAGTTCTGTGCCTTCTCCCAAATTTGCTGAGCCGTGCTGGGCACAGGAGATTGCCCACCTTTTCCCCTTTATTCTTAGTCACCCGCATCAAATGATAAGGGTTCTATCTGTGGTCCAGTTGAGGCAAGACAGAAACTAGTGCCTTGGGAGGTGCACCCAGAGACTAAGGCTTTGGTGGCACACTGCACTTGTCCCTCCTGGTGAAGCCTCGGGTTCTGTGCTCTCTCTGTCTCATAGAGCCTTATCAGACACAAAAGCCACTCCCTTCTTTTGTTCTCATCTGCCCCCAAGTGTAGATCTGAGTGTCTAACATACTTTCTTTCTTTCTGAAGGATTTCTTTTAGCATTTCTTGTAAGACTGTTTCACAGGTGACCAAATTCCCTCATTTTTTGTTTATTTGAGACAGACTTTTTCTACTTTTGAAAAATAATTATGCAGGATACAGAATTCTGTTTTGCTGGATTTTTTTTTTTTCCAACACTTCAAATAGTTTACACCATCCTCTCCTTGTGTGCAGGTTTTCTAAAGAGAAGTCCAGTATAATATACGTCCTGTTTCTCTATAGGTAAGTTATCCCACCCCCCACGCACCTTCTGGCTTCTCTCAAGATTTTATGTTTACCTGCGGTCTGCAGCTTGAATATGGATATTCCTGGTTGTACATTTTTTGATATTTTTCCTGCTTAGTTTTCTCTGAGTTTCCTGAATCTGTGATTTGTTGTCTGTTGTTAATTTTGGAAAACTCTTTCCCATTATAATTTCAGGTGCATCTTCTGCTCTCTTCTGTCTAATGGAAGACATTTCACATACAGAGGCATGGGAAAGTCATTCTGGATTGTACATGATTTAAATTGAACTTTATGCTAACCAGAACAGTCTGTTTTGTGGCCTATCAAACATACATTGTACATCTGCTTTAACCAGGAAAGAAAATAATGCATTTAAAAATCAAAATGGAGTAACTGTGGTTCAGGCATCCAGCATGGAACTAAGTGGCCATTGTGGATGTGGTTTCAGACACGTTTCTACATGACTGAGAAGTGGCATTTTCTGAACTGGATTACACTCACAGGCACCACTAGCCTTTCCTAAGCAGTATCTGATAGCAGCTGCCAGCTGCAACCTTATAGTCTCAAGGTCTCCTCTTGTAACTCTGCAGCCATTTCAGACCCCAACAAATCCTTACTTTTAATAAGCACCTTTACTTCTTGTCAGCTCCAATCCTAGTTCTTGACAAACAACTTATGTAATTTTGCGGGTTTTGCCTATATAAGTCCCTTCCACTTGGTAGCTGAATGGAACACAATTCAAGTGCTTCTTGATTCTGTGTCTCGCGGGCTATAGCTCTCTGTTTGGCTCAGATAAAACTCTTTTCTATTCCTGCTATAGGTTGTTAATTATCTCTTTGTTCTCCCTTTGGGATTCAAATTAAACATATGTTACGTCTTTTGTAGTTGTCCCACAATTCTTGGATATTCTGTTCCATTTTTTCATTCCTTTCTCTCTTTGCTTTTCAGTTTGGGATGTTTCCATTAACATGTCTTCAAGCCAACTGTATCTCTCCTCAGTGTTGTCCAGTTTACTTATGAACTCATCAAAGTCATGCTTTATTTCTGTTAAGTGTTTTTTATTTCTACCATTAAAAAAATATTTCATAGAGTTGCCATCTCTCAGCTTACATTATCCATCTATTCTTGCTTCTTCTTCACTTTTTCCATTAGTGCCCTTAAGTAAAGTTATTTTAAAATTTCTGTCTGCTTATTCCAAATTTTCTGCTGTATCTGTGTCTAGCTAGCTCTGTTGCTTGCTTTATATTCTTAGGCTGTAGGGGTTTTTTTCATCACCTTTTAGCATGCATTTTAGTTGTCTGTTGATACCCAGAGGTGATGTATCAGCTAATTCATGTTTAGTTAGATAGGCTTGTAGTGTGAGGATTTGTGTTTATCTGGCTGGAGGTTTAATGTTTGTGTCTGAGGATTTGGTCTTCTCTGCTGTCCCTATTTGTCTCCCTCCTTTGTCTTTGGATTTCCCTAGAAACTCCATCTCAACTAGAGCCTGCCACTTTCAGTTCTTTCATTTGTAATCCCTGTTATCATACTGGGGTCCTGATGATATGATGTTAAGATTTAAGAGGGGAATCCTTCCACAATCTTATGATTAAATCTCCATATTTTAAAGGGCCAGAGTCCCTTGGCTTTGGCCTTCAGAAGAGTTTTTTAGCCTTTTGTCCTCCTCTTAGGAGACATAGGCAACCTGGAAGGGATTCATATTATGTGTTCCTCTTACCCTAAATCATATAAGGTTCTGATAAAGTTGTTTGATGCAGGAAAACGGACGTAGGGCATGAGGAGGGCTGTGTCCCAGGTCTCAGTTGAGCCCCTGGGACGTGTCCCGCCAAGTGTGGGTCCTTGGCTTCGCGCAGGAAAGAATTCAAGTGCGAGCCACAACTGAGTAAAGGTAGATTTACTTAGACAGATACATACTGCATAGAGTGTAAGGAAAGAGAAAGGCAAGGAAAGAGGTGTGGGAGTTTGGTGCTCAGGTTAAAGTAAAAGTAGGTACATACTCCATAGACAGAATGCGGGCCATTTCCAAAGAGGAGGAAGTGAAAAAAAAGGGCTTCTAGGTTTGGTGGTGTCACTTTTTACAGGCTCAGTAGCTTCACATGCCTACAGGTGAGACCATTCCAACTGCCCTGGGGAAGGGGCTGGGATTCCCAAGAATTGGGCCAACGCCCATTCTTTGGCCTTTTGCGGTTATCCCTGGGGTTGTCATGGAGCCTGCAGGCATGTTATTCATCACGCTGTTACAATAAGCATATAATGAAGCTCAAGGTCTACTAGAAGTCAAACCTCTTAATCCTTAAGGCCAACTAGGAGGTGAATCTTCCACCATTTTGGTGTAAAACTGCTGTCATTCCTTGAGTGGCTGTGCCCTGCCCCCTTGCATCCTATCTCAGTTTCCCTTCAGGGCAGGCCTTTGTTATGGAGACAGAAAGCTCTGGGCATATTTCAGAATGGCCACATTTCCCCTCCTCCTGACTTAAACACATTTCAGCCTTCACCAGAGAACCTAGTGGGTCTGTTGGAGGTAAATCCTATGAAAGTGTGAGGCCCTCCCCTTAAAAACTGGGCCCCTAGGAGTTTTTAATTCTGAAGCTAGTTTACAGTCAGCCTCCAGGGATTGATTAATTAATGTTTCCATGTTCCTCACAGTGACTGGCTCCAGCTGCCTCTACTCCCAGGAAGCTTTGATTCACTATATTCTCCTGTCTCCAGTGTTCTGGGCAGAAGTTTGCCCTGTGACCTCAATTATGTGATGGATCTAAGAAGAGTTGTTGATTTTTAGTTTGTTCAGCTTCTTCACGTTGACCGGATCTGAGTGATGACTCCCAAGCTCTTTATCTGTGTGAGTGTAAACTGGAAATCTCTAATCCTCTTTATTTAGGGAGGGAGGAAGCTGCATATGAGCATATGTCTCAGATAACAATTTGGAAAATGCTGACTTGACTGTGGCCTTTTTCATGCGTCCTTAAAAAAAAACAAAACGATGGCGAAAATAGGATTGGCTGAGGCTCAGGTATGAAAAATGATCTCTTAAGTTCTAAATCAAGTTTGATTTTAAAAGACTACTTGATAAAAGAATTGTGAATCTTCCATTTATTACACATAAGAATTTCAGCCATTATGTTAGCCTTTCTGAACCTGTCCCTTCATCTTTAAAATTCTCAGCTATCTCAAGGGTTCAGTGAAGTTTAAATTAACTGCTAAAATGATAATAATAATAGCAGATAACATTTAATGATAAATTAAAAGGTGCTAATACTTGTATATTTTACTTCCCTTAATCCTCCTCCAAACCCTGTGTTATGTTATTTTAATTTTGCTTTCAAAGAGGAGGAAAACAGAGGCATGAACATTTGAACAACTGAACCTAATTCACACAGGTATAAGTACCAGCGCCCAGAACTGGCAAATTTTGTAGTCACTGTTTTAAGAACCATAGAGATGAGTTGGACCAAGTCATTGCTCCAAAAAGGCAAAAAAGAGTATATGCATGAATGTATGTATACATGCGGAGTTACACATGCCTGTCTTGCAAGGCAGCATGTGATCAGCATCAGGACAAGCTCATGAGGTTCTTTGTTGCCTCATTAAGCAGTGACTATAATATAATCTCTCTTTTGTCTACATGAGTTCTTCAGTATTTCTAAGAGGAATCGCAGCCTTGTATGGTGTGCAGGAAGAGTAATTTCCCTGCAGAACTGCAGTGCTGTTACCTCTGTGTAGAACTGCCTGGTCAGGGAAGGCACTGTGGTGCATCCTGATCATGAGGAACTCTGTCCAGCCAGTGGACATAGCGCCTCAGTGGATATACAGTAGGAGACAGCGCAGAGTTGCTTCAAGAGCATGTAGATATTTGCAGGGGTCTCTAAACATTTTGAGAATTTTTCATTTATGTTGGCTGGGATTATAAAATCAGTTGCTGAAAAATAGAAGTGTAAATTTACAGCTACAGCTTAGAAGACAAATAAACCAACACTTGCCACAAGCTTTATTATTTTTGCTGTTTGGTGTTTTTGAAAATTTATTTAGTGGTTGTGAAAGACGCCAGATTGAGAAAGGCACTAAAAAAAGAAATTCACAGTTGATTCACAGATGACTCATTAGCTGTTCAGTTTCTTGAGGAGTCTCATTGCCTCTAGCCTTCTTATCAGTCTACTGTAGGTCTCTTGCTCTACTTACTTATCTGTTTGGATTTGTGGCAGGGGGCGAATGGGAAAATAACCGTGTGTCACCATGGAGGGTCAGTGGTCAGATTCTGGAATCTGACTTCCTGTGGGTATGTCACTAAATTTCTCCATGCCTCAGTCTCTTTGTCTGTGAAATCAGGATAAATAGCACTAGCTCACAGAGTTGTTGCGAGCATTAAATGAGGTATTAAGTGCAGTATTTGCAAAATTGGAATCTTACCTTTCACGGATTAAGTGCTCTATGGGTGTTAGCTATTTTATATATTTAGTTAAGCATATAACTTGTTGCAAAAAGCTCATTAATCTAACATATTTCAGTGTTTAAATCACACAGCAGTGTTTGCCCTTTGATTTTTGATTCTGTAGTGGTAGTGATTGCACTGGAATTAGTGTGCAGCGGGAGTGAATGGACAGCTGTGTTCACTGATCTCAGCATAGCATCATCTGTAGCATCATCACCTGATGATATTAAAACATTATTTCCTCTTTTGCACTCCCATCCACTCTCTCATAGTCTACTCATTTCTCTCATGTTTGGTTGACAACCTCTTCAAAGCCATGTTTTCTGTAGTGTTTTTTGAGGCTGATTTCAGCCAGGACTCTTTTCCTCCTATTCATGGCAGAATGAATTCTGCCATCATCTCAAGATTAAGATACCCTGTAGAGATGTATTGCTTTGCTCACAGGTACATGATGGATGAGTTCTGGGCTATATATGTCTTTTTCTAGAAAGAAATAGATTTCTGTTCAAAAAGATCCTGCAAAGTTTGTGGGTCAACAGTTCAATCCCTAATCATTGCAATGTGATTATAATTCCTATCATTTTTATTTCAAGGTCGTGCTAATTTATAAAGGAGTATATTCTCAAGGTTCTCAGAGTCATGAATAAAATTTTCACATTAGCTAAACATTATGAAAATTACAGGATTTATCCACTTGCTAAAGCACCTAGGTCCAAAGTTGAGATATAATTAAATGCAAGGTGGTAGAAATATAAAAGATACGGAACTGTGCTCCTAGAATTAAATATATTGTGAGAAATTGTAGCTCATTTATGAAAATCAACTGAATTCAACAAATTTTTAAAGGTTCATAACCTATGTGTCAGAGATTAGATAAGATAATAAGATATAGATGTATGTACAAGTTACCATGTAGGGTGTTCATGTCGTATCCTACATGCTCCCTTCATGTGTACTAGAGGATTAACTCTTGTCATTTTACTCATAGGTTTTGTGTGCTATTTCATCTCTGTTTCCATTGTTTGGCATAGCTCATGTCACTTGGCAATGTATAGTGTATTTACTCTCTCAGCCCTGGCTTTTATCATTATCTATGCAAATAGTACATATTAACTGTGATTTTTAGCCCCTTGCCACAATGTATGGTAGTACAGAAAGTTCAGGGAACATATTAGAATCATCATTATCATCATCACCATCATTCATCTATTTTTGTTAAGTATTTACAAGTTATTAGGCATGCTTCTAAGCACACTTTTAACTCACTGAATCTTCACACAAACTTTATGGGATAGTTATTATTAATATTCCTATTTACATATGATGATACTAAAGCATAGAAGAATAAGTAAAATTGCACAATGTCACTGTGCAACTAAGAAGTGAACCAGGGTTTAAATACAAAGAGTCTGAGTCAAGAACGGAAGCAACCTGTGTCTCTCAAAGACGAATGGATAAAGAAGATGTTTTATATATAAATACACACACACACACACACACACACACACACACACACACACACACACACAAAATGGAATATTACTCGGCCATAAAAAAGAATGAAATTCTGCCATTTTCAGCAATGTGGATAGACCTAGAGAATATTATGCTTAGTGAAATAAAATTGGACAGAGAATGACAAATAGTGTATGATATCACTTATATGTGGAATCCGAAAAATAACAGAAATGGACTCAACAGATATAGAAAAAATAATGGTTACTAGTGATGGGTGGGGAGAGGGAAAGGGAATGATAAGGGTATGGGATTAAGAGATACAAACTGCTATGTATAAAATAGATGAGCAACAAGGATATATTGTATGGCACAGGAAATTGTCACCATTATCTTGTGATAATTTGTAATGGAGTATAATCTGTAAAAATACTGAGCCTAAAACTAATATACTGTAAGTCAACTATACTTCAATACATACATACCTACATACAAAGAGTCATACTGCAAAGTAAAAAAAAACAAAACAACTGATGCCAAGTAGTCACACTGGGTAACAGAGGGTAACAATACAAGCCCAGCCTTGCAGAGCTGGTGGATGTGCTATGTAGGCTGAGAGGGAAGACAAGTTCTCCAAGCTTGCAGAACTTCTACAGGCATCATACTGCCTGAAGACCTACTGTTAGATTTGGAACTTAAAAGACTAATTTAGGAATTTTTATTGTTACTAGTCTGAAATTATAAAGTGTAATTGTATAAATTTGCATCCATAAATTTCTGTAAGAAGAGCAATATACTGTACCATGCCTTTCAGAAATTTAAAGGTACAGAATATATTCAGGACCATGTGAAGTTTATTATTTAGGTTGATATGCTGTCAGGCACTGTGAAAAAAATGTCCTTGCCAAGGAGATAGTTTTACTAAAAATTCTATTTTTAAACTATGCTTTTAAAAAAAAGCAGTTTATATTCATAGGCACTGATTTTCATATAATCTAATACAATGCTAACTGAAAAGAATATACACAGGATGAGGTGGCACCTGTATCTTTCGGAAAATAATTTAAAAATAAAAGTTGATTACAATGTTACTAATTATGTGATACTTAACGTTTTGTATAACATGTTATATTAGTCAGTATTCTTCAAACATTTATCTAGGTTTAGCAGACATTACTTTTTAATATTTATTTTTTAACTTAGGGCATTTGGTGACATAAAATAACTTGTTAATGTCCTATACTGAGTTACTGGGAGTCCTAGAATTAGTACTTCTACATCTTAGTCTTCTACCAAATTTTAGCAGATTACATGACTTTATTTGGTTACAACTCATTCCTCTCTTCCCCAAAACGCATACGTACAGGTAATATGGTTGTATAAATAAAACCTACATTCTTGGTAGCTTTTCCTACAATATTGCTTGCTCATAAAATTTGTACTGACATTTTGAATGGCTTCTGTGTCTTAACTAGTGTTTTCAAAGTTCAGTTGCCCACACTGCATGATTTCAGTGGTGTGGTAAGTTTCTTGAATTGAACTTAACCCATCAACCATCATCAGAGTTATTTATCTGGAGCTTAGTGGATAGTATTTCTGTGATACCATCTATATAAATACTTTCTGTGTGCATTTTATGAATTTGTATAAATTTAATTTTTAAATTAGTCCATTTTTTTCAGTCTGTGTATGCATTTGAAGTTATTCTAGAGATAGACATGAGAGGAGTGCTTCCTGGGGACTACAGACTAGGAAAGGGCACGAGAGAGTTTTCTGAAAACCTGGGAGGGTGGTGTGAAGACTGAAGCAGAGACTGCAGTGGTGTGGCCACCAGCAGAGGAGATCAAGCTTGCTAACAACCACCAGGAGTGGCAGTCGTCAAGGCAGTTCTCTCCCTTAGATCTCCCAGAGGGAATGGGACCCTGCCACTACTTAGATTTCAGACTCTGGCGGCTAGAACTCTGAGGAAGAAATTTCTGTTGTTTTAAGCTATCCAGTTTGTGGTAGTTCCTCAAATCAGCCGCAAGAAACTGATACACCCAGTGAGACCTTTGGACCCTATTTTAGCCTTCCTGACGTTCTCAACCGTGTACTCAGTGATGACCTATTACGGTTAACAGAGGTAGTTCTACCGTCTTTACTTCAAAATCACAGGGGTTCCTGTAAATACCATCACACACATTTTGATCATGGGTATGCAGTAATTACAGTGACCTGAGTTGTAAAATCATGACCATAGGAACACGAATAAAACATAAATCCAGCATGCAGAAAGAGACATTGAAAGGAGCTCTGAAGGGAAGAGAGAGATCAAAGGCACTGAAATAGGCTACAACCACTGTGTGTCAACCCATTAAAAAGGAGAAAGAGAAAGTGGTTGGAATTCAGCGCAAAGCGTGGGTGAAAAATGAGATTGGAGACACCTGAGTTCAAGTACACCTGAGTTCAAGTCTCGGCTCTCAATTTTAAGAGTTGTAGTAGTTTGGGCAATTTGCTAAGTCTCTCAATGGTAGAAATTCCTCATCTGTTAAACTGTCATAATAGTTGGCGCCTATCCTGTTTTTAAAATTATGGAACATGAAGAATGTAAAATAGTAAAGTTCCTGATGTGTAGAGAGTATTTAATACATTTTAACTATTGCTATTTTTCTTTTTCTTATTATAACCCTACACATTACTTGAGGGAAGTAAAGTTTATTCAGGTTCTGTCCAGAAAACTCCCAGAGATTAACGCTGAGGGAGTAGAGTTCTGTAATAATGTTCTTGTCTAGCATGCTCAGAAGAGATCTACTTGTAAGCACTAGGCTGAAAATAGACCCATCTTTATCAATAAAACTTCCCAATACACTTGTTTATTTTAGTATATTATGACATGAATGTATGTTAGAGGTCTGAATTTGAACACACGCATGTCATATAAAATTTAAAGACACATACCCTTTTCTAATTACTAAATGAAAATTTGATATTTGAGGGAAGTTACTGAACACTAACAGGGCTCATGAAGAACTGTGTTATCCAGAGCTGGTGTTTCTAAAATCTGTGACATTCATCTCCTTTAGTCATTTTTTACACTTCTAACAAAATTTTGACCTAAAATTTATTTTCGTTATTTCATTTTTTACCTGTTTCATTTTCATGATTTTAATGATTTGATATGCTAAAGAAGCTACTTTGTCAGGTTTCAATTCACTTTTAATTTTCTGTGTTTTATCTGATGAATATATTGTTAAAGTACGGGAGTATATAAAACATTATCTTCTATAACTTGTTTTTATTTCCTAGAAAAGAAGGAAAATTGGTGTATGTGTGTGTTTGTGGGTGTGCGTCTGTGTGTTTTGAAGATAATTTTTCCCAATTACTTGAAAATGAACTTAGACAATTTTAATTGTCAGTTCACAGTATATGCTTTTTAAGTATAACACTAAAAATATTAAGGTGCATAATTTTACTTCAATGAGAAAGAATTTATATATATACCTTTTCTTGTTTTGTGATTATGGGGATTATATGAACAAAACACTGTGCATTCAGATAAGCATATGTTATTTGTTACTTACTTTCAGTGAGGAAGTTTTTCACTTGTGGTTTCTCCAAAAACTTGAAAGCTAAGTAAGTAGTTATTACATCACATAAACAACTAGATTCTAATTGCATGTGACTGGCAAGAAGTACTACTTTCTCTTTAAATGACAGTTCTGAACAAGCCTTCATTTAAAAGCTTTCACTGTTTTTGTTGTAGTTTTGGTTTATTTTCCTTATAATGTAAGCTGCCTGTTATTTTTTGCGGCTCTCTATTTTCCTTTATTCTGTCCCTCGAGGTTTTGTGGGAAGAGATGGAGAGTAGCTTATTGAATTTGTTATGGTAACAATTATGCACTGTAATGTGTGTAAAATAAAATCAGTGGCTGAACACAGTTAAGAAACAAACAAAAAATGTCTCAGTTATGTGACATTTCAGGGACAGGTAAGCCATGTTCTTTTCTACACAGTCTTTGTGATTCCAGCTACAAAAGCTTTACCATCTAAAAATATAACTCCCAAAATTGCCCAGAGTTTTTGACATCAAGTCTGAAATGAAGAGAGAAGAAAAGTCACAGATCTTTTACAAACTGTGGTTTGAAATACACACAAACACACACAGACACAGACACATACACACACACACACATACACTTCATTTCTGCAACCATACTCTGGCCTAGAATAGGTCACATAAGCATATCAAAATTCAAGCTGGGGGAATGTGGGGAAGCGTGGTTCCAAGTGATCGATCCTTTCCCCTAAATGTGTTACTGTGAAGGGGAAACGTGAACCTGCCACAGCCTGCCCTCCAAAGACTCAGTATTCATGGACATGCTTTGCCCAGTACTCAGAACACAGCCCTGATAGATTTTCACTCCTTCTTTGTTCCATATTCTGATATTTTATTTGCTGATTTTTTAAAACTATTTTCCCTTACATTTTAAATTTTTTGTTTTGAGACAAAATACACTACTATGGTAGGAGACTTCAATACTCTTCTGCTGATAATGAATTTATAAAGCAGGCAGAAAATCATTAAGCGTATAGATGACCTGAACAGCACTTTCAGTTCACTTGATTTAATTGGCATTTATGGAATATTCCATCCAACACAGTGAAACAGAAGAAACATTTCCTACTGCATTCTATGAGGCTAGTCCTACTGTAAACTAAACCAGATGAAGATATTACACAGAAAGAAAACTATCATCCAGAAATTCTCATGAACAGAGACCAAAAATATTCTAAATAAAATATTTGCAAATGAGTCCAAAAATGTAAGAAAAAATTATATACCAAATGGGATATATGCCAGGGAAGCAAAGTAGGTTCAGCATTTAAAAAATCAATCAATGTAATTCATCACAGTAACTGGCTAAAGAAGAAAACCCATATAATGTATCAATTGATTTAGAAAAAGCATTTGACAAAAGCCAATACTCATTAGTGATACAAACTCTCAGCAAACTAGGAATAAGTGGAAACTTCCTCACTTGGTCAAAACAGAACAAAACAAAAACATCTACAAAACACATAGCATTAAGATGATTCTAAGTGGTGGGAGACTGGACACTTTCCTTCTAAGATCAACATCAGCATCCCTATTGAACATTTTACTGAAGTTCTAGTTAGTGCAATAGGACAAAAATTTTATAAAAGAGAAGGAATAAAAATCTATAAATTAAAAAGGAAGAAATAAAACTGTATTTGCAGATAGAGTGGTCATCTATGTAGGAAACTCAAAGAATCTACCAAAAATCTCTTGGAACTAACAAGTTATTATAGCACATTCACAGGAACATATAAGGTCAATATACAAAAGCCTTATTTTCATATATGCCACAGTACCCAATCTGAATGTATAGTTTACAAAGATATCATTTACAATAGCATCAGTGTAAACGTAACCTATGTGTAAATCTGATAAAATATGTATGGTGTCTGTTTGCTGGAAAGTACAAAACAGTGATGAAAGAAAACAAAGAGGATCTGCATAAATTGAGTTACTATGTGTTCATCATTGGAAAACTCAGTATTTTTAAGATATAACAAAACAAAACAGTCTAATCCTAATACAAATGTATGAAACAATCTCACTAAATGAGGTGGGAGAAAATGTGCTGACCGATGTAACTTTGGAAATGAGTTGCGTCTATAAGACTGAAGGCAAAAGAATTATAAGTAAGCAGTGTACTCTAGTTGATAAAGTCGTATCCTTTGGAGGTAAGGGTTAACACTTCTGAAACCAATAAATAATATAAAATAATATAATATAGTATAATATAATATAACTTTATAGTGGAATTGAACCGTTAATTAAATAAGTGTTGGGTGCTGGGACCAAGTGTTTTATTCTAGCTATGAGAAGTTAGGGACCATCAAGGGGAAAGGGTTAGAAAGGTCCATGTAGTAACTGGTAGGAATTGGAGGCATTAGTATGAACTCATTTTTAATGGTATGTAGATATACTTTGATACATACGTCTATGGGTTACAATACACACATAATGTATCCTTTTTCTGTCAGCTGAAAGGGCCTACAAGTACTAAATCCCAGTAGCAACATGCACACTAGTGTCCAGATTGTGTTTCTTGTATATATGAAAATCTAAGTATATATATGAAATTAAATATATGCACAAATATATATCTGTATATATGCATATGTATTATACTGCATATATTTAAAACTTTTTTATATTCTCTAGAAAAAGAATGAACAAACCAAGTACCCTTGGACAAGTGACCAGTTGCAGGACTGCTGCTGGAAATACACGAGACGAGCCAGCAGCATTTTACATTGGTAGAAAGGTGAGGAAAGTGCTCAAATATGATGACGAAGGCATTTCAAAAAGACACAGGAGCCAACTGAAAGAGCTCCCAATAGCTAAACCTGAAACAATTTGAGCAACAAAATAAATAAGATAACATTGAATTATGAACTAGTGTATAAAGTAAATATTTAAGTCCATACTGGTAAAAAATAAATTATTGGATAAATCAACAAATGGAGAAAATAGTCTATTTTCTCAAGTAGAAGAATTCTAAAGAATCTACGTAGATACTCTACTCTTAGGGAGGTGATCCATATCTCCCTACTCTTCAAATGTGGTCTGTATATAGGCTGCCCTCCAAATGTGAAATTTCAAATGTGAAATTGAAGAAAAAAAAAAGGGTAATTTTGCAGTTGAGAAATCTGACAAACTTTCTCAGTCAGATGATTAGTGTTAATTAATCTCAATGGTGGTACCACAATATAGTATGTTCCTTTGATATGATGTGACAAGAATGACATATATCTCTGCGGTTTCTATCCCAGCATACCTAATGTCAGTCTTACCATGAGAAAGAACATCAGACAAATTCCAGTTAAGAGTCTATTCTAAAAAAGTTCTGACTAATACTCTTCAAAAGTGTCAAGGTCATTCCTAACAAGGAAAGTCTGAGAAACTGTCGTGGCCAAGAGGAGACTAAGGGAGGGGACCTCTAAGTGTAATGTGGTGTCCTGCATGGAGTTCTAAGGAAATCTGGATAAAGTATAAACTTTGGTTAACAATGGCATCAAAATTGGTCCATTACTTATGGCAAATATACCATACTAATTTAAGATTTTAATAGTAAGGAAAACTGGATTTGGCTTCTGTAGGAACTCTACAATTTTCACAAACTTTTATGTAAATCTAAAATTGTGATGATGTTTTTAAAAAGCTTATTTGTTTTTAAAAATCTTGGAAATTGTGCTTCATTTTAACTGGTTCTGAGTAACAGCATCTGGGAAATCATTACTGGCCTGAACTGAAGATGCTTCCCATTGAGAAGTCGGACATCTTTAACCACGTGTGCACAGACTGGGAATTCATTCTGCCCTATCTGGAGGGCTGGTTTTAAATGATTAATTAAGACCAGGATTATGAATTCCTTCTTTTGAGCATTTAATATCTCCTGACTTTTCACATTCAGGGTACTGTTAGGTGAAGTTCTTCCTTGGTGTATATTGTTTGCCTGACAAATAACATTGAATTTTCTGCTTTCTTCTTGTTATATTCTTTGTCTTATCCTTTGGTATCCCTTTATTGCTTTCATTTAACTGGCTACTATTTATTCTTATCATGCAGTGCCACAACTGTGGAATGTATTCATATCTCAGTGCGTTACGATATTAGCAGTATAATTGTACTATGCCTTTTCTTAATCTGCCTGAAATATACAAAATTAAGGTGCAAAGTGTTCTCTTAAGAGGGTAAAAAATGTTCATGGATCTCTTCCTTGAATTAGTGGTTGGTATTGTGGATTAAGTATTAAGTTGTGATACTCGATCTGAAACCTGGTTCAGTGAGGTGTAGATGAACCCAGTTCAGAGAAGGATTTGTATCATTGTTGTAAAGAATTACATTTTACTTATCACTTAAACTTGCTGACAGATGACAGCTCCCCCTCTTGCAGAATATTCTAGAGTCCCTCTTATTTTTGAGGCATATCAAGATTAGAACATTTTATACTTTTTAGTAATTATCAACAACTTGGCTTCAACCAATATCCTGTAAGGAGAAGGCTGATCTTAAGTAAAATTGTGTTGTGAGCCATTTACTTTGCTGCTGTCTTATTTCTCTGTACACAGATGTCAAAGTGGTTCCAAGTATAAGTCTTAAAGAAAGATAAAATAAGGATCATATCCTGGCTATGCCGAAGTAAGTTACTGAATACTGTGATTTTGTGGAAGTTTCTTCTCTGTTCCTCAAATTTCTAACTATAAAAGAGGAATAATAATTTTTACCTAATAGCTTTTTTTTTGTGAGCATTAAATTAGGTAATTTGAGTAAAGTATCAGAAGAGTGCCTCTGTACAATCATAGACACTCAAAAATAGCTGCTATCTTAGCTACAGGAATCTTCAATATAATGTCACACAAATGCTCTGATGAAATATCCTACTGTGCCATTATAGGTTATTCACACTTTCATATCCATTCAGTTATTCTGATAGCAGAGCTAGTGAGAAATATGGTTATGTCTAGAACTTTGTAATAAATTTTACATGGGAAGCAAGACTTCAGTAAAGGACTCCTGCATAAGGGATATCAGTGACTTAGAAAATGCAGATTCAGGAGAGGAAAAAAGGGGATGCCAGAGATAGAACTTACAGAGCACAACATCGTGTTTAGACCTGCCTCTGTGCTAATGCAGCTGCACTAGAATTCAGACATTCTGAGGCATACACAGAAACCTTAAGTGTGTGTATGTGGAGGTGGTGTGAGTTGGAAGCTGAGAAGTTGTGTAACATTAAATTTACTGTGGCTAGGGAAAAAAAAGGTAAAGAAATGCACTAAGTTTTACAAATATACAAATTATAGGTTCAAAATAATGTAAAATTCATTTTGGGTAGTAGGCAGTAGTGTCCTTGCTCTAAAATTTTGTCTCTTTAATTTGAACTGATTTTAATCAACTACTCACATTTGCATGTTTTATTCAGTTTTACTGTCAGTCAATATTATAAACACGGTCTAATATCTTAACTCTTAATAACATTTCAATCCTGCACTGACATCTTTGCCTGAATATCTAAGTGACATTTTTCTTTATCTGTTTGTGCTTATCCTTATTATATTACCTCAAGTTTTTGTGTATTAGATAAATATTTTTTAAGTATAATAACTAAGCTTTCTTCTAATGTTCTAATCTAGTCACACCATTCAGTTTTATTTTATTTTTTTTTTATGGATTTACTAGTAGTCTGAATTTTCTATTAATTGTGTATTTTGTTATCTCATGCCATATTTCTTCTTTCCTATGTCGTTAATAGTTAAATTACTTAAAACTAGATACCTATCTGAATAACAGTTCTCTCAGACACTGTCCATTTTAAAGCATTTTGTCTGCTTGAAGCCCTTTAGCATCTGCATTTCCTGGATTGTTTTCAGTGCTCACTGTGATGCCACACTTCCTGACCCCCTGAATTAGTCTTTTGTGTGCTGGACTTTGTTGAAAGTACTCTCAAATCAGAAGCAGGTTAGTCCTCAGATTTCACCTGCTGACTCTGTGCTGTCTTCAAAAATTGTCAGATTTATTAGGCCCTACTCCTTTGTTTTGTGATTCCAAGCTGACTATTTTTAATCAACCTTTTTTTCTTATTAAGAACTCTTGTGAGTGTGGCTATAATTGTCATTTCTAAAATTTCATCCTTCAAAAATTCCTTTATATTTTAAATGACCTGTCAGTGATAGATTCATTACAGCTTAATAGGGTCTGATTTCCCGTGCTCCAGTGTAGAAATGTTGGATCTGCTCAAGATGGGGATCCTACAGGGAAAAAATTTAAGTGAGAAATGTGGTCTGATCTCTAGTGACCAGGGATAGAATCCTGGCAAGTTTGGGATTAACCTGAATTGTCCCCTCTGGCAGTGTGACTTCTGAGAGAGACTTCAAGCTGTGTCCTCAAGTGGGGCAGGGAGGGGATCAGCACACACAGCAGAGCCTGAGCTTGGAATTTGGCCAAAGACCCATAAGAGCTGCTTAAGAAAGTATCTGTAGACTCTTCTGCAGATCTTCTCTGGCTTCTAGTCAAAGGATCTTATATTAATTTATTCTTTGTCATACATAGGCATTTTAGGTATTTCCTTATCAGTTTCTTCATGATCCCATATCTTTCCAGTTACAATAAACAACTTTCACTGCTGACTATTACATTGGCTGTGGGATTGTCATAAATAGCTTTTATTATATTGAGATTTGTTCCCTCTATTTCCACTTTGGTAAGAGTTTTTATCAAGAATGGATGTTAAATTTTATCAAATGCTTTTCCTGCATCTATTGAGATGATCATGTGGTTTGTGTCTTTTCTTTTGTTGATGCAGTGTATCACAGTGATTTGTGTATGTTGAGCTATATGGTGACACTGGGATGAATACAACTTGATCATGGTGTATGAGCTTTTTTTATATGTTGTTGGATTCAGTTTGCTAATATTTTGTTGAGAATTTTTGAATCATTACTTATTAAAGATATTGTCCTCTAATTTTCTTTTCTGGTTGTTCCTTTGCCTGGTTTTGGTACTAAGGTAACTGTGGCTTCATAGAACGAGTTAGGGAGTATTCCCTCCTCTTCAGTCTTTTGGTAGAGTTTGAGAAGGACTAGAATAAGTTCTTCTTTGTATGTTTGTTAGTATTCCCCGGTGAAGCTGTCTGGTCCTGGACTTTTGTTTGCAGCGAGCTTTTGGTTTGGGATTTTTTTTTTTTAATTTGGCTTTTTACAGGTTCTATTTCACTTCTAGTGATTGGTCTGTTAGATTATTTCTTCTTGATTCAGTTTTGGTGGGCTATATGGTTTTAGAACCTTGTTCATTTCTTTTAGACTGTCCAATTTGTTGGCATATAATTGTTCGTAGTATTGTCTTAACAGTTTTTTTATATATCTGTGTTGTCAATTTCTCCTCTCTCATTTCTTATTTTCTTTAATTGGGTCCCCTCTCTTTTCTTCTTGGTGAGCCTAGCCAAAGATTTCTCTATGTTGTTTACTCTTTCAAAAAATCAGTGCTTGGTTTTTAAAATTTTTTTGTATTATTTTTTAATCTCTATTTTATTTATTTCCTTCCTGATCTTTATTATTTCTTTCCTTCTGCCTACTTTAGGTTTTGTCTGTTTTTCTTTTTCTAATTCTTTTAGATGGTAGGTAGGTTGTTTGAGGTTTTTTTGTTGTTGTTGAGAAAAGCTTATATCACTATGAAATTCCCTCTTAGACTGCTTTTGCTCCATCCAATAGATTTTGTGTGGCTGTGTTTTCATTGTCATTTGTCTCATAGTATTTTTAATATTCTCTTTGTTTTTATCACTGATCCACTGGTTTTATAGTAGCATGTTGTTTAGTCTCTGTGCAATCTTTCTTTTTTTTTCTCATTTCTCTTTCTGTGGTCAATTTCTAGTTTCATGTCATTGTGTCACCAAAGATGCTTGAAACAATTTCTATCCACTTAAATTTGTTGAAGCTTATTTTGTGTCTGAGTATGTGGTCTATCCTAGAGAATATTCCATGTACACTTGAAAAGAATGTATATTCTGGGTTTTTCAAATGTAATGTCCTAAAAATATCAAGTAAGTGTAACTGTTCTATTGTGTCATCTAGGATCCCTGTTGTCTTACTGATTTTTCTGTCTGAAAGAGATGTCCTGTGATGTTAGTGGGATGTTACAGTCTTCTCCTATTAGCGCATTCCCATCCATCTCTCCCTTTATGTTTGTTAGTATTTGTTTTATGTATTTAGGTGCTCCTATGTGAGGTGCATATCTTAATAAGTGTAATATCCTCTTTTCTGTATTGACTTTTTTTTATCATTATATAGTGTCCTTCTTTATCTTTCTTTTCTTTATGGCCTTCATTTTAAAGTCTGTTTTGTCTGATATGAGTATTGCTACCCCAGCTTTCTTGTCATTTCCATTTGCATGGAATATCTTTTTCCACCCTCTCACTTCCGCCTCAGCCATAGGATTACAGGCAGCCTGTCGTGGTATCCCTTAGACATTATGCTCATAAAGTCACTAAGGTAGATTTGTTGAAGTTGAGCACTAGGACCCACATTTGGGCCTCAGGGACAGCCCAAACTCTAGCCCTCTTCTGCATGCTCATGCCCACTTTTAACCCTGGAACTGCCACAACTGTGCATCAGTACTCTGCTAGGACGTCCCGCAGACACTTAAGTTTACAAAGGTACTGACAGCATAAATCAGGCAAAACTGCTTGGGATACAATTCAAATTTCAGCCATGCTTCTTAAGTTGAGTAGCCCCTGAGAATGGACTTGGATTTCAGCTCCGCTTCCACATAGGGGCGATCATGCCCTTCCAGAGCAACCAGAGAAGACCAGCTGTGGCTGGTTCCTGCCCCTCCCTTCTGGAGAGTGGGTTAACAAGGAGGTCTTTTGGCAAGATCACACCCTGTGAGCTAGTGAAGAAGGAGGTTACTGTGTTGACTTCCTACCCTCCCTTTACAAGAGCACTAAACAGTGAGGCTCCTCTGGTGGACCCATGGTCAGTTCTCTGTACCCTCAGTTTCAGCCTGTACCTCACGCTAGCCCCTTCAGGCTGTCTCCATGCAGCCAACACCAGTCCTCTTTCCAGGTTTGACCTCTGAAGTTCAAGCTTCAGCGCCCAGTCCTGGTAGGCATCAGCTAGCTTGTGTCTTAGGCTGGGGACTGCATGGGCCCTCTGTGCCAGTTTCTCTCTGTTATTCCTGCTGCAAAGCAGGTGCTGTGCTCTCCTCTGAACCTCTGAAGCTTCCTTTTCTATCTCAGATGATCTCCCCTCTGGTGAAGGGACTTGCCAGAGTCAGGGCATTTTTCCTCTTTCACCACTCCCTCCCAGAGAGGCGAGTCCCGTCCTGATTCTGGTTGGTTTTTTTTGTTTGTTTTCTTTCTGTCCTTCCCAGATATGTGAAGATTTTTCCTGTAGCTCCAGTTGTTTAAGATCTTCTACCAGAGTTCATTAGGGATTCTGTGAGAATTGTTCCACATGTAGATTGTATTTCTGATGTATTTGTAGGAGAGGGTGAGCTCTGCGTCCTTCCATTCTGCCATCTTGAAGTCCATCTCATTCCACTTTTTATTTATTAAAACATATAGTGTTACCTTACAGCTTATCCTGTCACACCCAATAGAAAAGATCAGAGATAACATTTCACAAGAAATCAGGTAGGTGCCCCCTGTTCTGTCTCCCCTAGATTCTTCTCTTGATAAAGATACATAAATTGTATGCTTTTTTTATGTCTTTGTACTTTTTTTCTCTAAGTGTTCAAAATAATATAATGAAACTATTAAATTTATGAAAGCAATTAACCTTTAACATAATGAGAAGTATTTCTGGTCCCAGTATACTTTGTAAACAACACATAAAAATAATTATAATGTATATGTGTATACATATATGAAATTATTTAATTTCTTTGCAAATAAACATGTAATTATTGTTATTGCTCAGTTCTGTGATGACCAGAAGTAGTTACTTGAAAATTGTTTCTTGACCCTGAAATACTAAAATAACTTTAAATACTTAGAAGATGGCTTGGATTTTAGAAAATACAGCTGACTATATATTCTAGGTTGGATGTGTTCAGCAATGATTTACATTCTGGAGTGGTTTTCTTACGTTATCACAGAAGTGTATTTTGAGTAGCATATTTCTAGACAGTACTTTGTGAAAATGAAATAAAATGGTGCTCCTCAGCCCTCTTCTTTCCAGGTTTAGCCCTTGGAGCACAGAGATAACTTTTGATTCATTCCTCTTGGCAACTGTCATTTAAAAAATCATTTAGTTTTGCAGAAAAACATAATTGTTACTGATGTGGAGTATGTGTAGAAAACTAGAGGACTACTTACAGAACTCTTTTCTATGATTATGTAGCAAAAGTCAAAGTTTTTTATGTCTAAAATAAACTCAATATTTTTTTTAATTCTTATGATGTAACTGTATGTTAATGATTTGTGAATGTGTGGACTTTGAAAAAGGAGTTTACAAGTGGTCTATAAAGAACATACTATAAGAATAACACTAAATGTAGAATTTGCCATTATTTCTATAATTTAGATGGAAGACAAAAACTATCCCTGATTTTGTATGCTAATTAGTGCTTCTTTTATGGTAGCATATAATGCTTTAGTGGTAACTTTGTGGGAAGTTACTTAGTTTTTATCAACTCCTGAAGTGATGTTTGGGTGCTGTCACTAAAAATAGACATGGTATATAGGAGCAGCAGGCATTTCCATTGCAGCAGCTCAGTATATGCATGCCTGAGCATAGCTTTCTGTAGACACCTGGACTGGCAGGTGCGTTTATAGTCTTGTCCTTCACATTAAGGAAAGTTACTGAGTGACATTCATTCAGTTGCTCTTATATACAGCTGACAAATGGAGTGTCTGAGGGAAAGAAAGTTAGGTTGGAAGAAAAAGAAATTTCCATTATAGGGGAGGAAAAATAACTTTCCCTCCACCATTCTAGGTTCTTGGCTAAGATCCTCTGTAATAAAAGACACATTACAGGAGAAAAATAAACAGAAGTTTAATAGCATGCATACCTCCTGTATACAGGGGACAGAGTCAGGAAGACTGAATATCTCCCCCAGATGGCCCAAGACACCACCTTAAATCAATACCATTTCCATCTAAAGACAAAAGGAAGATGTTAAGGATGTGAGAGGTCAGTTTGGGGAGATTACCGGGAAAAGCACAGTAAACAAGTTATGGGTTGTTAGGCAGATTTCAGTCCCGCCTTTTTCACTGGTAAGAGTTTCCTGAGATTTGGTCATTTGCTTCTTCCTGGTTACAGACAGGGAGACACTTATAAATGGAAATTTCCCTTACAAATATGAATATCTCTTGCAAAATTCTAACATTTACTTGGTTTTCAGAGTTTCTCTTGTGTCTGTTGTTTCTTAAAAATAACCAATTCATTTTTTCATGTCCTTATTGGCCATCTGTAAGTCTTCATTGGAGAGTTACTTGTTTAGGTCTTCTGTGCATTTTTGGATTGGGTTGTTTGTTTTTTGCTATTAAGCTGTATGAGCTGTTTATATATTCTGGAAATTACTTTGTCAGTCATATCATTTGCAAATATTTTCTCCCATTCCATAGGTTGTTCTGTTTTGCTTCTGGTTTCCTTTTCTACGCAAAAACTTATAAGTTTAATTAAGTCCCATTTGTTTAGTTTTGCTTTTATTTGTATTGCCTGGGTAGACTGCCCTAGGAGAACATTGCTAAGATTTATGTCAGATGTTTTGCCTAAATTTATTCTAGGAGGTTTATAGTGCCTTGCTTATATTTAAGTCTTTAAGCCATTTTGAGTTTATTTTTGTGTATGGTGTGAGGGAGTGTTCTAACTTCATTGATTTACATGCTGCTGTCCAGTTTTCCCAACACCACCTGCTGAAGAGACTGTCTTTTCTCCATTGTATATTCTTGCCTCCTTTGTCAAAGGTTAATTGACTGTAGGTCTGTGGGTTCATTTCTGGGCTCTCTATTCTCTTCCATTGATCCATAAGTCTGTTTTTGTGCCAATACCATGCTATTTTGATTACTGTAGCTCTGTAATATTGTCTGAAGTCTGGGAGGGTTATGTCTCTAACTTTGTTCTTTTTCTTCAGTATTGCTTTGGCAATTCTGAGTCTTTTGTGATTCCATATAAATTTTAGTATTATTTGTTCTAGTTCTGTGAAAAATGTAGTGGGTAGTTTGATAGGGATTGAATTAAATCTGTAGATTGCCTTGGGCAATTTTAAGAATATTGATTCTTCCAATCCAAGAGCTTTCCATTTCTTTAAGTCATCTTTAATTTCCTTAATCAATGCTTTGTACTTCTCTTTGTACTTCTCTGTACTTCTCTTCTTTCATCTCCTTGGTCACATTTATTCCTAAGTATTTTATTGTTTTGGATGCAGTTTTAAAAGGAATTGTTTCTTTACTCTATTTTTCTGATATTTATCACTAATTATCAAAGAAATGCAAATCAAAACTACAATGAGGTATCACCTCACACCATTCAGAATGGCCATCATTCAAAAGTCCACAAATGACAAATGCTGGAGAGGGTGTGGAGAAAAGGGAACCCTCCTACGCAGCTGGTGGGAATGTAGTTTGGTGCAGCCATTAAGGAAAACAGTATGGAGATTCCTCAAAAAAGTAAAAATAGACTTACTATATGATCCAGCAATCCCACTCCTGGGCGTATATCCAGAGCAAATGCTAATTCAAAAAGATACATGCACCCTAGTGTTCATAGCAGCACTATATACAACAGCCAAGACATGGAAGCAACCTAAATGTCTGTCAACAGAGGACTGGGTAAAGAAGTTGTGTTATATTTATACAATGGTATACCACTCAGCAATTTAAAAATAGAAGAAAATAATGCCATTTGCAGCAACATGCATGGACCTGGAGATTATCATTCTAACTGAAGTAAGCAAGCAAGAAAGAAAAATACCATATATCACTCATATGAGGAATCTAAAAAAAAAAAAAAAAGACAAAGGAAAAAGAGGACACTAATGAGCTACAGGACTACAAAACAGAAACAGACTTGCAGACATAGTAAACAATGTTATGGTTACTGGGGGAAAGGGATTGGGAAGGGATAAATTTGGGAGTTTGGGATATGCAAATATTAACCATTGTATGTAAAAATAGATAAAAAACATTTCTTCTGGTTTTTTTTGTTGTTGTTTTTTTTACTTATTTTTTTATTTATTTTAAAAAAACATTTCTTCTGTATAGCATAGGGAACTATATTCAATATCTTGTAATAACCTTTAATGAAGAAGAATATGAACCAATATATGTATATATATGCATGACTGGGCTGTTATGCTGTATACCAGTAACTGACACATTGTAACTGGCTATACTTCAATTAAAGAAAAAAAAAGAATTACCATAAGAGACTGATCTTGAAATTCAACTCAAAAAAAAAAATTCAAAATACTCAATATGCCAATAAGGCATATTTTGGGTGGTATATTTTGCTACCCTTCACTTATGCCATCTTATTTGAGAGAGATTCGGTGACTTCTTTTTCTTCTGTTCCTCCTTGATTGTACAGCTGTAAGGAACTGAATTCTGACAAAGTTGAGAAAGAGCTGGAATATAGATTCTCCCCCCAGAGCATCCGTATAAGAGCTCTGCCCAGCTGATATCTTGGCTATGGCCTTGGGTCCACCTAAGCAGGGAGCTCAGCCAAGCCTGCCCAGACTTCTCACCAACAGATTTGGATCAGAATTGTTGAGTGTTGTTTTAAGCCAGTAGGTTTGTGGTAGTTTGATATACAGCAGTAGAAACTCTTACAGATAGTTGTGAATGACATCTCCTTGTTCTTAACTTTGATAGTTAAATGTATATTCTGTTTTCTGAGATGACATTTCCCAGTTAATATCATGACCCCGTCCCCAACCTGTGTACTTAAGAGTTGTAAGGGTCCTTGATATCTCTGAAGCACCCTCCCACTGGAGAAATGAACTGATGTGATATACTCTCAGCAAGTGTAGTAAAACACAGGTTGTTTTTTAAATGCTTATGCTAAGCTTAAAATCTGGAAAATTGCTCTTTAGCTTGATGGGATACTTTTTATCCTTTTAGATAAGATACTAATTTGCATCCTTTTGAAACTCTTCAATTCAAATCATAAATGCTCATTATATTTCTTCATTGTTAGCATGATCAAGCTTTATGCATGCATATCTTCAGCACCTCTTGAAAGGGCTACAGTCCTTTGAACAGACTAAGTACTGGAGAAAATGAGGACTGTGTTTTCCTGCATCTTGTTTTTAGGGATGGATGCACTCTTCAATAGCAAATGCCTAAGAAGTTAAACAATTTCAAGGGCTTTTCGGATTGAAAAACATTATCAGACAGTACTTTGTGAAGCAAGCCCTCCTAAATGAGGATGCAGTAATATTTGAGTGAAAGCCATCTCCCAGTTAAGACTAACCAAGGATTTATGTAATAAAAACAATTCTTATTATAAGAGGAAACAGTAGTGGTCTGTTTTTTGTTTTTTTAATTTGAGGACTAAATGCATTCATTACCATAACAAAAACAACCCAGCAATGTTAAGGACAAAATTTCTTAGGCAGTAAGGATCTTAGAAAATGATTGCTGGGAACACTTTTTAAAACAAATTTTCTTTTTGTTATTTTTAATTTAGTGGTTCTATTTGTCTCTTCTATCACTTCTCCATTATTATAATTTCTACAATTGTTAAAATAATATGTCTAGCTAATTCATAGTTTATTTAGGGTGTCGACTGAAATAAATGCTCAGCCTAAAAGTTGAGAGTTATGTTTTATTTGGCGGGAGGACTTGAGCCTGGATAACAGCCTCTCAGATGGGACTCTCAGCTCTGAGGGACTGCTCCGAAGAGGTAGGGGAGGAGGTAGGATGTGTAGGAGCTTTACAGCAAAGACCAGGTGGTTGGAACAAGAAAACATTACTTGTTATCTAAAGAAAAAACCAGGAATCTCAAGTTAAAGAATTTAGTGCTTTTCTGTATATGGGAGGAAGCAAACATTCAGGCTCATTGAATTCATTCCTTTGACAAGCATCTAGCTATCTAGGGCCAGTATCTTGTCCTTTATTATTCTGAGTTCCCTCAGAGGGCACCATTGTGAGTGGCTGCAGAGGCTGGGCTGCAGGCTTGTCTTCACTGGGGGGTGGCGGCAGCAGCTGATGACTTAATGGCTTCAGCATTCTTTGTTTACTGATACGGTTTGCAGTATTTTTCGTTCACAGGGTTATAAAGCACAGCTTTATAGGTGAAATCCATGACATAAATATTATAATATAAAGATGCTAAAATTTTAAAAATTAAAATGTAAGGATAAGGATCTGGATATTGAGTTGCTCCATAGTTAGGGTGCCACAATTCATATCAGTTAAACATGTTAAAATAAATAAAGTCATCATTTTATGAATGTATTTATTTAGATTTAATTAGTTCTAGCTTATTGGGGTTTGTCTTTCTGTGGTATTTAGGAAATAATTGGAAAATAATTTGGAAGGAGAAAAAATATATTTGTAAATAATCATAATTTTTCATTTGTTTATTTTGAGAATATGTTATATATTATTATACCCATTTTACAGATGAGAACAGTAAAGCTTATTTAGAATGTAACCTGCCCTTGATGATTTATCCAGCTAATTATATATCCAGTATTCAGATCCAGATCTTTTGACTTCTTGTTTTGGGACTTACCTAACTCTACTTTCATATAGTTTTAAACATGGTTAAGCAATCTAAATCAAAATCCTGTTGAATTTTTTTGAGGAACATAATAAACCTACCCTAAGATTTAATCAGAGAGAATAAGATCTGCGAAGAGTTCAGTCAGTCTAAGGAAAAGAGGGATGGACTTATCCTAACACATTGTAAAATACTATTATTAGATGGATCAATGAAGAGATATACAAATATATACAAATTTATATGTGTGTTTAAGCTTATTTGTTTTTTGTGTCTATTTTTATATCCTTCATCAACCTAAGTATTAAATCATGAGTTTTCATTGAAACTTCCAGCTCTAATTCATTACTAAAGGATTCTACCTAGCTTCTTTTCTTTTTATATTTGAAACTCTTACATCAAACAGTGAGAATCTTGACTTTGATATATATATCATATATATGATATATATATATATACACACACACATTTACACATATAAAATAGAAAGGAGAGGCCTAGATGCAATGATACATCAGTCCCAGTGAGCACACCTAGTTCACAGATCATGATTTCTAAATATTTTCAAATATAGGAATGTAGTGCTCCTTGGAGGAATGGCTGATTTCAAGGAAGAGATAGGGAAAATACTAACTAAATAAACCCAAAGTGCCATATTTCCAGAAAGTAAGGAAGTTCTTTAAAAAATTATAGAAATATGTCAAAGTGACCCCAGGAGCCTTCTCAAAGGGACCTCCACTGTCCAAATCTGGGACAGTTTGAGTATTAAAATGAGTAAAGGTAGCAATATATTATAGCCCATTGAATAAAATAAAAATCCATGAATCCATACAGATGTAAAAAGTGAATAAATAAATAATTAGGAAAGAAGTCTAAGCTTTTAATGCTAACTGATAAAGAATTATATGGTTTAAAAAATCAAGAATGATAAAACTAGTGGGAAGAATATTGACTGAACAGGATATTTTGAACCCAAAGTATCTCTTCACAAATAGTTTTCAGTTGTAAAGGAAAAGTTGATAACTTTATGGTGGAGGATTTGCCTGAGACCTCCTTATCCAAGAGAACAAAGTTAGCATGATTAATATTGGAACAATATTGTGCCTTCTGATATGAGGCACTAAGAGGTCACAGTATCACTTCTGTGTTGTTCCTGTTCCTTATAACCTAACTCTAATCATGAAGAAATATCAATCAAACCCAAATTGTAGAACATTCTATGAAACAACCAGCTTATACTCGTCAAACATATCAAGGTCAAAAAACAAAGAAGAGGAAATGTTTTATATTGCAGAAGAATAGACATGACTGATAACAATTAATTTGAATATTGGAACACACAGAATGGAGCCCCAGCCTATATCAAAAATCTAAACTTAATTCAGCCTACACTTACAGACGACACCCGTGAAAGAATCCTAACATATATCAATCACAATCCTCCATCTAAGCTTTAGTTAGCTTACCTTACCTTAGAAAATGGGACCTGCTAGCTCCATAAGGAAATCTTCGACCTCCTAGCCAACCATGCCTTGCTTCTGTGTTTCCACTTCTAACACTATGTAAAACTTATAACTTATTTTTGCCCCAAATTTCTCAGGAACACTGTTCTCCTGCCTGTTGGGCACTGTGCTCCCCCATCCATAGATTGTTTTCTCTTGAATAAAGGACATCAAACTCATTACAGAATTGTATCATTTTTGTCATTTAATAGTTTGGGGGATGAGATGGTACCTGAAGACAGCTGGTGAAGATTTCAGTGACAGCTCCTAGATGCAGATGAAGGTACCCACAAGAGCCCTTTTGGCTTGCTGCCTCTGGCTGCTCTCAGGATCTCTGGTAAGCTTCTCTCGGATCGAGCTCCGCTTACTTTGCGTTCTGAGCTCTTCGAGTTTGTTTGTCCTAATCATTCTGGGTGGAAAAATGGGTGTGAGAGACTTGACATTTTCACAGGGTGGACTTTGGAGTGTGAGAGATTCCAGATACTCATGGTGAGACTTACAGGTCTCCAGAAGAACTATGGACAGGCAGCCAGAAACCATTTAGTCTGGTTGAATTGTGGAAAATTATTTCAAGGGAAAATAATTGACACCCCTAAATCTCAGAAAGCAAAACGGCAACCTTTAGGACATTCACAAAACCTAGAAGTAAGTTCATAGAATAAACCACTGGGCAACAGGGGAAATAAATTAAGACAAGAAGTCCAAACTTTTTTGACCGATATCATATCAAAATCCAACTAGGCACGTCAAACAATTCAGACAATTCAAAGCCATTAGGGCATTTGCCACTATAAAGAAATAGTTTCATGGAAAGAGCAAGAGATATATTGCTAATAGGAATCTAGGAAGCCAAATCTCGCAAAATTGGTAGGCATCAGTTTAATGCTTAAAAGCTGTTAGAATGCTTACTAACTTACTGTAAGACTACTTTGCTAGGATGTGAGTTATGGAATGGGTTAAATTGATAAAGGTCACCCACCTACCTCAAGAAAATTTTCTTGCAACTAGGCACACTGTGAAACACCACAAAATCACCAACCCAGTGGCACATTCCTATTAAGTATTAATTTGGCTCCAAGAGATCCAAGACATAGCTAAAAATACAGACAACCCTCATAACAGCTATTGTAATTCTAGGTTGTCTATGTAAGATTTTACCATCTTTATATACAGTTTCTAGGACCACTGTTCTTAGACATAAAATAAACAGGTGCTGGAAGGCAGCATGCTCAGTTCTTTGAAACTTAAAGATCCTGTTTTGTTTGCTAAGTCTTAGATCTGTTGGAGCTCTTATGTATGGTTCTTTCTCTGCCAGGAACCGTGGGGTGTTTGTCTTCTTTTGTTTTGGGGGAGCTTGCCTTGGCTTGCTCCTTGCCTGGGGTACAGAGGTTGTTAGGTTCTTGCATATGTAGTCAGCGCAACCATCAGGTTGGGGGCCTCCAAAGTATGGCCGGACAGAAATGTGAGTTGCTCGCCATGTGCAGGTAGGGTCATACCGACTATTGCCAGTTCTCAGGGGAGTTATCTAAGTCTTTCTTTCTTTTGGCTCTCTTTGGGAGTAGCTCTGGATCTTGGGAGGATGGTATCTTTGGCACCCCATTTGGGGATACCTCTTCCTTCTGTGTGTTTATTCAATACTGCCAGGTATATTTATTATTTATACCAACTGAAACCTGACAAGGTGTTTAAAAGGCTTTTTAAAGTAACTCTACGGTCAGAATGCCATGGTGGCATATGGTCTAAGTCAACTTGGAAGCTGATGTTTAGCCCTTGATGAGAAATTTTTTGTTTTAGGCCTTCTCCCCTAAACTAAATGAAACTATGTACTCAAAGGGAAAGAAAAACATTCCAAAGACAAACAACTCTGTATCTAGAATACAGGAATGTCTTTATTTCCATTTTAGTTGAAAATCTTCTCCCTGATCTAAAGACACAAATGGAAGATAATGTAGTTAGATGGGTGGATCAGCACTTTGATGTCATTCAGATTGGAAACCAATTCTTTGAAGAATTAAAAATCACTGTCCTTTTCTTACAAATTTAGTCTTTATAAAGAACAGAATAAGCCCATATATATATATTAATATATATATATTTTATGTACATATATATACAAATATATATATACATATATTTTAACCAATTCCCAAATCTCTTCTATTTATTTCAGAAGTCTTGTAGGTATTGTAAAATTCTGGATTTAGGAAACAGACTTCTTGGAAGATCTTGCATTCTTTCTCTGTGCTTTGAGATGTAAATGTTTCACCCAGTATTCTCTAGGAACTCTTACCTAGGCCATCTCTTTGAAATGCAGACTACTGGGAGATAATCTTTATCAGAAGGAAAAAATGGCTATTTGGAATCTAGAAGAATTAAAAATCATGGCAGTATTCTCCATAATTTTTAGTACAAAGTTTAAGCCATCTGAGCAGTTTATCTTAACTTATGCCATCAGCCAGAAACACAATTTGGGTTCAAATGTTCTTTATAAACTACTGAGTTTTGTTTTATCGTATCTATCTTATGGTTAAATTATTAAAACAAAAGCTCATATGATCTCTGTTTGCATTTGTATGTATGTTTATGTAAGTCGTATATGTATGTTATAAATATGTGATTTTTTTATCTCTAAATAGTATTGCAAAAACTAATTTGTAAAGAGTTCTACTTAATTGACTTTAAAAACTAAGAATTTATATTAATCAAAATATACCCTTAAAACACAAAAATCAACTCAAATGATTTTCAAGTTCACAGGATCTAGGTTAATAACTTTGATAAATGAAAGCTAGTTTAATTTTGTTGGTTTAATAAAAGCAGTCATGTATTTAGACTTTTCTGCATTTAATATAATAGTTTTATTCTACTTAGGCTTTTGAAAGTCAAATAAGCTCATGTTGTCTCTGTTACAGAATTTGTCATCAAGAAATATAACTTGAGATGATAGCTGCTTAATCTCTCATACAATTTTTGAGTAATCTAAACATAATTGTTAAGAACAAGTAAATTAACTAGACGTAATAAACATTTATAGATGAACTTTTTAACAATACTTATGCTTTAAAATAATTTCCAAATTTTTATTGGTGACCTCAAACCTTAAAAGTTATACTGAGATAATAATGAATATTTATTGACTATATAGATCATTTCTAAATAAAATACTGAAACGTAAGTTACTAAACATAGATTTATTCACTTTTGGCTTCCTTTTACAGAGAAACTAAAGATACTTGGGCTTATTAGTAAACATATTTTGGGCTCCATTGAAAAATTTACTATGAGGAAGAACATACTTCTAGAACTTATGAAATGTATTTGTAAAATTGCTAGCCCACACCTGCTTGTTTCTTAGTTTTCATTAGGAATTAAAAGTTCTAAGGGTTAAGAATTCTGATCAACATACGTACTTAAAACCAAATAGAAACAAACTGGTTAAGGGAAACAACTATGTACGAAAAGTAGGTAAGGAAAGTAAAACGATTGAAAATTGTAGACTTTTGTAGGAAAAGAATCTTGGGAAAGGAGTTTTAGCTATGGTCAAGGTGACAAGATTGGAATGGATTTATTTAAGTTTTTTAGTTCAGATAAGTATCAAAAGTACACTGGTCCAAAATTAGAATTTGATTTTCTTTCTGGTAAAAGGAAAAAGTTTTCTTAGATATTCATCTGCTTGTAATACAAAATTGTAAACAGAAGTTTTTCTTTACCTTTTAAATAACCTGCCTTGACAGCAAAGACTTTGCATCTTCCGAAAATCATTTACTGAGCTTTGTATTATTTTTATTCTGTACTTGATTACTTAAGAAAACACAAACTTCTCAGTATTAAAAGAGGTAAGTCTTGTTTACAGCTATGTAACTTCTGTACTTGTCTTTAACATCTTCTGTTGTCACTTTATTAAATAGATAATTATCATTTCATAATGATCTGGGATCCTATTTAATCAAATGTTCAAGCCTTTTGACACTTTTTTAAAAATAAATTCTGAATGGTGTCATTTCCTTTTTTTTTTCCTTTTTTTTTAAGTATAGTTGATTTACAATGTGTTAGGTTCTGGTGTATAGCATAGTGATTCAGTTACACATATATAAAATATTCTTTTTCATTATAGGTTGTTATAATATATTGAATGTAGTTCCCTGTGCTATATATTAGGACCTTGCTGTGTATCTATTTTATATATAGTAGTTTCTAATAGCTAATCCCAAATTCCTAATTTATCCCTTTCCTTCCCCTTTTCCCTTTGGTAACCATATGAACATCTTCTTTATCCATTCATCTATCTTTGGACATTTAGGTTACTTCCATGTCTTGGCTATTGTAAATAGTGCTGCCGTGAACATTGGGGTGCATGTATCTTTTGAAATTAGAGTTTTCTTTGGATAAATGCCCAGGAGTAGGATTGCAGATCATGTGGTAACTCTTATTTTTAGTTTTTAAGGAATCTCCGTACTGTTTTCATAGTGGCTGCATCAAACTACATTCCCACCAACAGTGTAGGAAGGCTCCCTTTTCTCCACACCCTCTGCAGCATGTATTCTTTCTGGACTTTTTAATGATGACCATTCTGTGTGAGGTGATAGCTCACTGTAGTTTTGATTTGCATTTCTCTGATAATTAGCGATATTGAGCATCTTTTCATTTGCCTATTAGCCATCTGTATGTCTTCATTGGAGAAATGTCGGCTTAAGTCTTCTACCCATGTTTTGATTCTGGTTTTGTTGTTGTTGTTGTTATTGAGCTGTATGAGCTATTTGTATATTCTTATCAGTCTTGTCATTTGCACATATTTTTTCTAGTCTGTAGGTTATCTTCTCTTTTTGTTTATGGTTTCCTTTGCTGTGCAAAAGCTTGTAAGTTTAATTAGTTCTCATTTTTAATTTTTGCTTTTATTTCTGTTCTGATTTTCCATGGGCTTCTGGAAAATCTCAAAGTTATTTTGAAGTCAAAAAGATTCCATTTAGAGAAAAAGGATAGAGAAAGGCTTCACAATGGTGAAAGAGAAGGAAACGCCTCCTCCCACAAATGCATCAAAAATACACCGACTTGTGGAATAATTCTCATATCACACCTACTGAACTCTGGCAGAAGATCTCATACAATTGAAGCTACAAGAAAAATCTCCACTAACCGAGTAGGGGGAAAAAAAGAGGAATCTGGATGAGACGGGTTACCAGGAAGGGAGCTGTAAAAAAGGAAAGGTTTCCTCGTCTTGGGAACCTTTCACCAGTGGGGAGATCAGTCAGGACAGAAAGAAAGCTTCAGAAGCTCAGAGGAGAGCCCAGTATCCGGTTTACAACAGGCAGAACAGAGAGAAGAGAAGCTGACATCGAGGTACATGCTTACTCCCAAGATGTCAGATCAAGAATATTTATTTTCATTTCTCCTTGCCTCTCTGACCACTGTTTGCCTATTTCTTATACCAGGAATGTCTCTATGATTCTTTTGTCCACATATTTCCTCACCGTATCCTGAAAAGATAATGCTATTATATATCAGATCGTTAAAAAGAGGGTAATCCAAACTCCAACAGTCTGTTGAATTTGCTACGATTGTGGTGATCCTGTAGTTCTTTTTGACAGTCACTCTCAAATGGGTTTGTACTTCATCTCAATTCAGTTTTGACACTGCACAAATCTATGAGTGTAAACTGCTTTTAACCTGTTTCAAAGAACAGGAAACTGAGTTGTCTCCCTACAGATGTGCCTAATTGTAGAATGGATTGATCAGTGGACTAGCGCAACCTCTAAATATGGGTAAAACATCTAAATACAGGTGTGGAAATTAGGTGTCACAGTGAGGAAGTGAGAGGAGGGTGAGAGCACAAGTTTTGTGGGAGACGTGCTTATTTGTTAAGTGCTCCAAGCACCTATAACCTGACCTAGGACAGACCAGATGCTTTTGTCAGTCTCAGGTTTGGAAGCCACAGGATTCATGTGATTCTTCCAGGAATGGATACAGAGATTATTTATCTACTTCTGGTTGCTACAGGATACCTGCCATACCGTATAATTTTTCTTTTAAAAGAGGCCCTATATTGGTGGATTAAATGTCAAGAAGTCTGTTTATAAAGATATGCTTTTCTTTTTGCAAATAATAATACTGATAATGATAATGGCTAATATGGATTTTAAACTTTTAATTTTTAAAAGATTGCCAAGCTTGATATTATGAAATTCAATAAATATATGGGTTAGGTACTGTTAACCATTGTTGTTTTAAAGATGAGAAAAGTAGGTATTAGAGAAGTTAAATAATTTGTCCAAGGTCACGAACAACTGTGGTGCTAGGACTGGAACAGAGGATTTATGACTTGGATATCCGTATTCTTAAAAACTATATTATCTCACCTTCACCTATAGACGGGTGGCTGCAATATACAGGCATACCTTGGAGGTGTTGTGGAATAGATTTGAGACCATCACAATAAATTTAATATTACAATACAGTGAATCAGATTAAGTTTTTGGTTTCCCAGTGCCTATTAAAGTTATATTTACATGATACTGTAGTCTGGTAAGTGTGCACTAGCATTGTATCTAAAAAATGTGCAAACCTTAATTAAAAAACACTTTATTGCTAAAAATTGCTAACCATCATCTGAGCCTTTAGTGAGTCATGATCCTTTTGGTGAGGAAGGGTCTTACCTCCATGTTGATGGTTGCTGACCAATCAGAGTGGTGGCTGCTGATCGTTTCTTTGTTACATGCAATTCCATTTTATAGCATCTTGCCCTCAGAACTTCTTCCAAAATTAAAGTTAGTTCTCTTAAAACCTGCTGCTGATTTATCAACTAAGTTTATGTAATATTTTAAATCCTTTGTTGTCATTTCAACAGTCTTCATGGCATCTTCACCAGTAGATTCCATCTCAAGAAACCACTTAATTTGCTCATTCATAAGAAGCAACCTCTCATCAGTTCAAGTTTTATCATGAGATTGCAGCAGTTGTCACATCTTCAGGCTCCACTTCTAATTCTAGTTCTTTTGCTCTTTCCACCACATCTGCAGTCACTTCCTCCACTGAAGTCCTGAACCCCTCACAGTCATCCATGAGGGCTGGAATCAGTTTCTTCCAAACCCCTGTTAATATTGCTATTTTTATCTTGCCCCATGAGTCAAGAATGTTCTTAATGGCATTTAGTATGATAAATTCTTTCCAGATGGTTTTCAATTGACTTTTCCAAGGTCCATCAGAGGAATCACTATTTATGGCAGCTGCTTAGCCTTACAAAATATATTTCTTAAATCTTATGATTTGAAAGTCCAAACTACCCCTTGACCCACAGGCTGTAGAATGGATGTTGTGTCTGCAGGCATTAAAACAACATGACAGTTGTTGTACGTCTCCAGCAGAGAGCTCTTGAATGGCCAGGTACCTTGTCAATGAGCAGTATTATTTTGAAAGGAATCTTTTTTTATCTGAGCAGTAAGTGTCAACAGTAGGCTTAACATCTTTAGTAAACCATGTTGTCAACAGATGTGCTGTCATCCAGGCTTTGTTATTTCATTTTTAGAGCACAGGCAGAGTACATCCGCTATCATTCTTAGGGGCCTTAGGAATTTTGGAATGGTAAATGAGCATTGGCTTCAACTTCAAGTTACCTGCTGCATTAACCCCTAACAAGACAGTCCACCTGTCCTTTAATACTTTGAAGCCAAGCATTGACTTCTCTATCCATGAAAGTCCTAAATGGCATCTTCTTCCAATACAAGGTTGTTTTATCTATGTTGGAAATCTGTTACTTAGCAGATTCATTGACTATCTTAGCTAGATCTTCTGGATAACTTGCTGCAGCTCCTACACTAGTCCTTGCTGCTTTATCTTGTATTTTGATATTATAAGGATGACTTTTTTTTCCTTAAACCTCATAAACCGACTTGTGCTAGCTTCAAACTTTTCTTCTGCTGTTTCCTTACCTCTCTCTGCCTTCATAGAGTTGAAGAGAATTAGGGCCACCCTCTGGACTGAGCATTGCGTTAAGAGAATGTTGTGGCTGGTTTGATCTTCTATTCAGACTGCTTAAACTTTATCCATCTCAGCAATAAGGCTGTGTCACTTTTTTTTTTTTTAAATTGTTCATGTGTTCACTGTAGTAGCACTTTTAACTTTCTTCAAGAACTTTCCCTTTGCATTCACAACATGGCCAACCATTGGCACAAGAGGCCTAGATTTTGGTCTGTCTTGGCTTTTGACATGCCTTCCTTACTAAGCTTAATCTTTTCTAGCTTTTGATTTAAAGTGAGAGATGTGTGACTCCTCCTTTCACTTGAAATCTCAGGGACCACTGTAGAGTTATTAATTGGCTTAATTTCAATATTGTTGTGTCTCAGGGAATAGAGAGGCCCGAGGAGAGAGATTAGAGAGACTGGAGGAATGGCTGGTTGGTGGAGTGGTCAGACCACACACATTTATCAAGTTCACTGTCTCACATGGGCATGGTTGATAGCTCCCCAAAATAATTACAATAGTCACATCTAAGATTAATTATCACAGATCACCATGACAAATATAACAACAATGAAAAAGTTTGAAATGTTGAGGGATTACCAAAATGTGACACGGAAACATGAAGTGAGGAAATGTTATTGGCGAAATGGCACCAATAAACTTGCTTGATGAAGAGTTGCCACAACTTTTAGTTTGCACACACACACACACACACACACACAAAGCAGTATCTGGAAAGAGCAATAAAGTGATGTGCCATAAAATGAGTTTTGCCTTATTAAATTGAAGTATTTGTTAAATCTTTGCTTTATTTCAAAAAGAATGGGAAACTGTTGGGTGCTTCTTACTAGTTTTCTTAATAGAGTACAGGAAACCAATATGCATTATATTCATGCATATACTTGATCCATTTTCCAGGAAATGTAAGTTGTACAGTATCTCATGATTTATTTTTCAATTGAATGTACTTTTTAGATGAGATGGTAACTGACTAGAAGTTAGAATTTTATCATTTTAAAAGGCTTATTAGTCAGTCAGTCATTTAATTAATATAGAGTACTTGTATTATTCATTACATTATTAAATGGTATGTCAATAAGATACTATAAAACTTTCTGTTCAGAAATAAAGAAAGAATGAATTAAACTTGTCAGCTTCCAATATTTTCTTTAAAGTTGAAAAAGAATGATTAATGTTTTTCTATATTAAGTCAAAATTTAAAGGCATTATTTAAAAGCACTCATTTGCAAATTAAAGCTAATTCACTATGTTCATTAAAGCTACGCTTACCTAAAATGATTTTTACTTGATTATGAATATTATGATTAAATGAGTCTTAGTATGCAAATACCACTTAAGTTCATTTACATATGTTACTTAAAATCACAAGCTTTTACAAGCACAGTAGAGTTCTCAAAATATAAAACTTCTGCTAAATCAAGATTAGAAATCACCATTCTGTAAACTATATTGATAGAAATAATTTTTGAATAGCTTATTTGTCCTCCTTACTTTGAAATATGAAAATGCAATTAAAATTTATGACTGTTCTCTTCTCAAAAATGTAAGCATGGCTTGTAAAATATATGTATGTGTAGAATGGAAAATTCACATGGATATTTGTGTAGAGTAAATAAAGGATTACCTAAAATACTAAAACATGTTACTATTTTTAATAACAGCTAAAATAATGATGATGATAGTAATAACTGCCAATAGAGTCATGAGTTATTCATGCTCAAGTTGGTGTTGGGGAGTGTTCTCTACCCTTCTAGTTTCTTCTGGCTGGTCTAAGAATTAAATTAACAGGGGACATATTAATAGGAGAAAATCAAATGAAGGTTTAATAACATGTATACATGGGAGATAACCAGGAAAACTAGTACTTGCCACAATGGCCAAAGCCCTCACCTTAGATACCATCTTCAGCTGAAGACAAAAGAGAGTGTGGAGGGTAGTGGTTTAGAACTTCAAAGAGGAGGAAGGCAATTCACATAGAGATGGAAAAGCAAATGTTTGGTAATCAGATGTTGGCTCGGCCAGGCAGGGAAATGGGACACAGAGAGGAGTTCTAACAGACTTTGCTAGATTTCTCCCTGTCTTCACACCTAGTTAATACTGCAGTGATCTACAGCAACAGTTACCTTCCTACAACAGGTCCTTTGTCTGCATTTTTTTAGACAGTTGGGGAAGGTCAAAGTTTATTGCTGAGTCTTTTGGGCCTTGATTATTTTCAGCTCAGAATAATCCTCATAACAAAGAGACATTTTGGGGTGGCAAATTTTGCTCCCCTACAGTGGTTATATACGTTTCTTCATAAGGTGATATAAAATGATACAAAGAATTGCAATTTATGTGTTAAATACTGCATAAAAGGTTTCCTGGTAAGCACCCTATACGAATTATGTCACTATATCATCCTAAACGGTCTTTTGAGTCTGGTGCTATTATAGTCCCCCATTAATCAAATTAGTGAACTTCAGCCTCAAAAATAAGTAGCTTTTGCAGGATTACATGAGTAGGAAGGGGCTAAACAGGAATCTAACTCTAAAGTCCACGCTCATAATCTCTGCTCTGTATTTGCTTTTACCAAAGAGAATGGTCGTTGGCAAATTCAGAAATAGAACTTCTCTATTCACATATTTTATTAAAGTCATTTATGTGAAAATTCAAGTGTATTCTTATTCTGATACCTAGTTGGGAACCATTGGGATTCTGATATGTAAATGTACTTGTGAAGTACAAATATAAATCTTAGTAATGATATACCCCTTTTTTCCTTTAGTGTCTTTTGCTCAGTAGATTACTATTAACAATGGGTGTCACCATATGGGACATTAAATATCTGTTTAATTTTATCAATGATATAATCACAATAAAATTCTAACTAATATCTGGCTTTAAGTCTATCTGATGCTTACCAGGTGTTCTCCAGTTATACAAAATAAAATAACTTTGTGAATGTTCAAATTTACAAAACAGGTAAGTTAGAATGTGGTTACATGAAATCCCCAAATATTTCTCACTTCCTGAGAATATTCATTAAAATGTCTTTTTAAATGATAAATCATCTAAGAGAAATTTAAAATATATGCTGCATTATAGAAGATAATCAATTTACAACCATCTTTTCAAGCATGCATCTATTGCTTAAACTTCTGTAAACCTGATTTCTAAAGGCACCATGATGGTGATCTGAGAAAAAAGCACCAGCGTCTGACACATGTACAATAGAGCCTGTGGCCTCCATATCCTGAGGAGATGGCACTGTTTTCCAGAGGACCAGCCCTGCCCCATCACAGCACTCTCAGCTTCTTAGATGTGTCTCCTTGTAAAGCAGAATCAGCACTTAATGCATTAAAGTGCATTTGATGTGTTCACCTCTTATCAGGCTTATTTCAGAAAACAAGGAAATTGCAAGTTTTGAATTGGTGCTGTTTAAAAATAGTTTGCAGCTTCTTTTTAAGTGCTTCCCACCATCCATAACCTCCTCCTGTAGATAACAGACTTCTACTTGAAAATGAAATATAACATTTAAAAGTGTCATTTTATAGGTTCAGTCCAAACCTTTATAAATTTCTTTGGTCCATCTTATTTTTTCCCGAATGAGGAAAGAATAAAATCTGTTATTTTTATATCCTTTGATAAATGAAAAAATATTTCTAAATAACTGTGTCTTAATTAGACACTGAATATGTCTTTCAGAAGCAAAGCAAATCTCTATTGAGCTCAATCCTAAGGAAAGCAGTTAATGACATTTTCTGTGTGAAAATGTTTAAGATTTTGAGAATTTTTTTCCCTGAATATTTGGGGGGGGGGCCTCATTGGGATTAAGAATGATAACAATAATAATGACTATAATGATAACATATGCAAAAGAATAAATAATTTTCAAATACTTACTATCATTCTGTCAACAGGCTGAACGTGGAAATAGAGGCAAACCTGTATGAAAAAAAATGACTTAATACCTTGCTAGGTACTGTGCAAAACAATTTACATAAGTTATTTCTTTTAAACCATACTGAATCCCTATAGGTAGATATTGTCCTAATTTAACGTACAATAAAACCTAGATTATACAGAGTTAAGTAACTTAATTCGCTCTTAAATGTGTATTACCAAGCACCTCTGTTTATTTGTTCACCACTCCATCAGGGAACAAAACAGCAAAAATTCCTTAGTAGAGATTACATTGTCATTGGGAACATGCAGTGTATACATATACACACAGATGCCAAATTTATAAAAAAAAAAAATACAAAATACCGAGTTAAATTTTCATTTCAGATAAACAACAAATAAATTTTGGTGTAAATATGTCCCAAATGCAAATGGCTAAAGAATGTAAAATATATTGTATTTTAAATGTATGTTCCATATGTTACATATTTAAATGTACAGTTTATGAGTTTTTGATAAACAACAAATAACATTTTTATTATTATTATGTCCCAGGCAGTATTTGGACATACTTATATCTCAAAATCAAATTTAACTGGAATCTTGCTTTTTAGCTGGGAACCTTAACACTTAACACACATGCACACATAAACACACACAAACACAAACTATATTGGATCATGACAAGTGTAATGAAGAAAAATATGTTAGGTAATTAGAATAGGAAATAGTAGGGAAAAGGGACTGAAAATTTAGATAAGTTAGTTAGGGAAGACTTTACTGAGAAGATAGTATTTGAGCAAATATCTTAAGGAAGTGACAGAGCAAACCAAGGAGATCTAGAAAAAGAACTTTTTAGGCAGAGGAAATGGCAAATGCAAGAACGTACACAAAGACTGTGTCAGTTTACATGAAATGGAAAGTGGAATGGAGAGCAGTATGATAACCAGGTTACAAGAATAATAACTACCACTTGTGACATAAGTGGGTCTTTGCTAATTTCTTAAGCCCAATGATAGGTGACAGATACATATACACTCTTTTCATTAAACTTTCTACAACCTAGATTGAATTAATGTTAATATCAGGAAATACAGATGATGGTATATAGAGATAGAGAACCAAGGCAAAAACAATTCATGAGGCTAGCCATATGCCATCAGGTTTTAGTTTCAGATCTGTATATACAGAGTATCCCATTGTGTGTGTGTGTGTGTGTGTGTGTGTGTGTGTATGAGTGTGTGTGAATATACAATGTATATACCATATCTTCTTTATCCGTTCGTAAACTGATGAATACTTAAGTTGCTTCCATATCTTGCTTATTGTAAATAATGCTAGTATGAACATTGGGGTGCATATGTCTTTTTGAATTAGTGTTTTCAACTTCTTTGGATTTATACCCAGGAGTGGAATTGCTGTATCATATGGTAGTTGTATTTTTAGTTTTTTGAGGAACCTCCATGCTGTTTTCCACAGTGGCTACACTAATTTACATTCCCACCAGCATTGTACAAGGATTCTCTTTTCTCCGTGTCCTCACCGACATTTGTTATTTGTAGTCTTTTTGATGACAGTCTTTCTGACAGGTGTGAGGTGATATCTCATTGTAGTTTTGATTTGCATTTTCCGATGATTAGCGATGTTGAGCATCTTTATATGTGCCTGTTGGACATCTCTGTGTCTTCTTTGGAAAAATGTCTCTTCAGTCTTCTGCCCGTTTTTTAATTTGGTTGTTTGGGGTTTTTGTTTTTGTTTTTGTTTTTTTGATATTGAGTTAACACCTAATATCTTAATGGAACAGTCTTGAAGGTCTTCCATATCCTCCATAGCCCACAGTCAAGTAGGGAACCACAAGCAAACAGAGAAGACCCTAATAGAAGAGGCATACATGACAATGATTTAATCATAAAGAACTCTACTAATGCTTACAAATGAGGCTGTTGAGCAGAAGTGGATCCTGTAATGTCCTAAAAGAACTGAAGTGATGACTTAAGTGACCTACTCCAAGCTTTAAGTTATTTACTGGAGAATTTAGCTGATTAGATCATTTAAATTTTAAAGTCTGAGTTTTAGTGATGTTAATGTATTGATATATCAATTTGCCACTAAAATTTTTCATATGGAATCTTCCAGGCAAGAAAATCAGTCTACATATTACAGACATATATAACTTTGATAAACTATGTAAATTACAAGCAGCACTCCAAAAATAACCTACCCTTTTCATGAATATACAGAGAGAATAAAAGTTACTCTCCATAAATACTGAACTAGTGAAATCTTGAAGAATTTTGAACTTCATGTATACAGTTTTAATATAACTGGACTTCTTCCAGGCCAAGAGATATAATAATTTCTATATGTGAAACATTGACACCCATCTTGAGGGTACACAGCATAGGAGTAGTCATTCAAGGACGGATTTAGATATGGCCATTTCTTGTGGGTGCTAGAGATGAATCTCATGCAGGCAGGTTTCATTAAAATCCTGACAAAAGAATATTGTCATCCTGAGACAAAGAGCTACAGTTAGGAAATAATGAAGTTTCTGTCACTTATTTAGTTAAAAATTTCCTAGTTAATAAAAGAATATTTTAAAGAGAGAGGTTATTTTTCAGAATTATGAAGTCAGTGTTGTAAATAACAAAAGTATATATTAATTTAAAATTGTTTTAATGCCCTCTAATCCTCAAAAACTGTCAAATGACTCAATGAATTAAGTAGCTTCTTCATACTCGGAACACAAATACATAAACATATTCCAAATGAGTAGGCTGGTGGATATGTGCTAAATGGTATAAGTGTTTGATATAAATTAGTAAGTTTATACAAAGCAACTCAATATATACACTCATGAAACTCATTGGGATTTTAGCACTGGGTTTTCCCTTGGTACCTTAAGTGTGTGCATGTTGTTTTGGGATGTGAAAAAAAAAATGCTTTCTTTTTTTTTTTAATGTCTTTTCAAGAAAAAGACATATAGTGTCATGGAGAATGAACAAGGAAAGAATAAACAGATTATTTGTACGCTCTCTTGAAACATTAATAAATGCTGTTCTTAGGAAACTTCTTTTAAGTAATTAATGAGAATCTACAACTTTTTTTCCTGCAATTTTGATGATTTTTTAAGGCTACTAGAAGGTGGGTCCAGACATACCCATCAGAGTTCCATGGCTCATTATATAATCTTCCCACAAATATTTGTTGAATGTTTCCTGTCGAGAAAGAAAAGTAAGACAGGAAGAGGAATTTAGAATTTCTTGAAAGTGTACAATTGTATAGATACTTAAGTTTAAACAGATGCTAATATCAAACAAGATAATTGCTCTAAAGCTATGAGAACCCATTAGTATGCCTTGCATGTAGATGGTACCTCTGGAGCAAAGGAGAGAGGAAGAAAGCAATGAATTTATGAGAAAAAAATCCTATAGTTTTGGATTTAAACAAGTGTCTGAGATTACTTTCATTTGACAAGTTTAAAACTTATCCATGCTATATGAATTGAGAGCTCTAGCAGTCTGGATCTGTCTAATCGAAAGTAGAAATCATACACAAGACAAAACATGGGAAATTTAATACAAAGGTATGTAAATTATGGTTTAATAAGTAAATGATTGTCTATTGAAAGAGATTCTGGAGTAATGTGTTTATTTGCAAAAAAATGTTTCTAGAGCTACATTCTACTGGGGTTATTATTTTCAAGAAGTATTATTTCAAGTGCTCTGAGCACTGCTTATCATGAGAAACAATGTATCATGGAAAGAGTATTTAAAAGACATCAAAAGAACTGGGATTCAAGCTCTTCTTTTGTTAGTGTTTCCTTAAGAGCTTCTGTAAGTCTCTAAATGTCTTATTCTCCTCAAACTTTAAAATAAATTCATTTCTCCCCTAAGGATGTGGTAAAAAGCAAATGAAATAGTGTAGGTAAAAACATTTGAAAGCATTAAAATGTTAACAACAATGAGATTTCATTGAAATAATGGATCAAAGTGGTCACTTAAGTTCTTCATCAAAGTAAGTAAATGCCTAAATGCCTCAAATCCTTCTGCCTGTCAGGTAAGAGTGAGAAGAGGGACACCAAAAATAATGACTTCAGAACATTTCTTGCCTGTGCATTGGCTAAGTGTTCTCCCAGAGCATTGTGCTTTCATAGAAGAGATGCGGATGCAACTCTGCTGTTGGGGATGAGGGATTAATGTGCAGGAAGGAGGAGCCTGTGGGAGGTATGCTCACTTGTATGTTGCCTATTGGCCTCTGGTCGGTTTATGTGAACTTTAACAAACTGGTATACAGACTTTTTACTCTCCTTTGTTACTTGGCAAAGTAAAAAAGAAATTGTGGTTACAAGGTGCGCTAGTTATTTGACATAGCGCTGTGGTATTAATTTGTCATTTAGCTCTGGCAGTGATCAGCTTATTCCTGGAAACATAAGGATTCATAACTGTAATAATTTTTCCCAGTCGCTTCAAAACCTGTTAGAAGCACACGATGGGTCATCAACGTCATACACCTCATCAGCCCTGAAAGTAGGAGAATCAGTCATTTCATGACAGCTAGTCATGTCTTTCCTGCTGGCTAGTTTTTCATGTAGTGTTAAAATTTAATTTTTTTCAATTGCTTTTGAATATATCATCCAAAGGATGATATATTTTTAGTTCTTTGATATTTCCAATTTTTAAATATGTGTACGTTATTCTGTACCTCTTCACGTTTTCATAGTTAGAACTTAACCTTCTTTCATTAATGCGATTATTCTTATCTGGGCCTTCATTACATTAGTTTTGTTCCATTTAATTCATTGCACTTAATCTCCCTAATTATTACAGAAAAAAGAGTAAATTTCTTAGGTAAATTGTCAAGTTGTTCACAAGCTTTATTTGATTGCTTTAAACTTTAAGGAACATTTTTTTCTGAAACGGTAATTATCGGTTTACCTTCCATCTACCAACCACAGTTTAGAACATTATTTTGAGAAAATTTAAAATAGTAATCTATGACACTGATTTTGAGACTTCATGGAACCAGGCAGTAGTTTCTATAGGATACAATATATCTTATCTTTCATGCTTATAAGTAATTTAAGTTGCTTTTTAAAATAATTATTTTTGTAATAATTGATTAGACTGTTTTATTCAAAACTAAATTTCTCATTGATAAATATTTCTGTTTTTTGTATTGGAAGAGCATTTGTAATTTTCAATTTTAAAGTGTTTATTCATAGAAGTTTATCCTAGCACATTTTCTTAGATACTACTTTGTTTTATGTGATCATTTTTCTCTACTCACTAAGCACAGAAAGGCAAAACTTAATCTTTTATCAACTTTACTCTGGAAAAGACATTCTAACTCTGATTGTCTTGTGTCATTTTAAATACTATTACTGATGTGTACTGACACCTTGGTTAATAGCATGAATATGACAATAAACACAAATACTGTATTTATCACAGAACCCACCATCAAAAATAAGGATAAAACATACTTTCCGTAGTAGCACAGTTTTGATACAAGTGGCTGATGGCTAATGAAATAATGTGTTAAAATTGAAAGCAAAATACTTGTATATGTGCATGCATGTATGTAGGTGTATGTACCTATGTGTATACATGTGTGTGGTTTGATTTATTTTCTGGAAGCAGTTCTACTAAACAAGTTGTGTATAAAAATTTAACACATTTTCTCACCCAGTTTTAAAAATATTATTAACAGATGTATGCATCTGCTCTATATGTGTGAATTACTGTTTGAAAATTGCTTAAATCATTTTAATGAGGAGCCCAACACAAGTGGTAAAATTGGTGTGCGTATAATTGACGCTACTTTGACCTGTCAATTTTTGAATCTGTTTCCACAGAGTGAGGATTCTACTGATATGCTTTATTATCATTATATTGGCAGATAACTTTAAGTGAATGAGTAGTCATGAAATCAGAGATGACTGTGCACCTCCACTACAATGTCACCTTTTGGCCATAGACTAATGTTTAAGACTTACAGATGGTAATTCCCTATATGAATTTTTAAATTATTGAAGATATTTTATATAATTTGTAATATCCTGATAAGGTTTTTTTTTTTTTTGTTTTAATTAACTGATGTCCATACTCTTCAGTTTTCCATAGGTTTTACCTCACACTCTTTTTCTTTTGGAGGATTCCACTCAGGATAGCACATTCTGTTTAGTTGTCATGTGTCTTTAGGCTCCTCTTGGTTTTGACAGTGTCTCAGACTTCCCTGCTTTGGATGATCTTGAAAGCTTAAGGAGCATTGACCAGGTATTTTATAGATTGGAATTCGCCTGGTATTTTCTTCAGATTAAACTGTGATATGGGTTTTGAGAGGAGGAGCACAGAGGTCAGGTGCCATTCTCATCACAGCCTATCAAGGGTACACACTATCAATAAAACTTAGCACTGATGATGTTGACCTGGATGATCTGAGTGAGGCAGTGTTACGTCAGGTTTTCCATGATAAAAATTACTCTCCTTTCCTCCCCCCTGCAACACTGTACTCTTTGGAAGGAGGTTGCTTTGTACAACCACACTTTACCGATGAGGAGTTGTTCTACCTCCTTCAGTATGGAGTATGTATGTAAATTATTTGGAATTCTTACTCATGGGGAAATGAGTCTTTCCTCCTCCATTTATTAATTATATCAATAATTTTTAATAATTATATCAATAATCAATTTTTATCAGAATTGATTCACACTACTTGAGGTTTTTTATTAAGTATGACTAAGTTCCTATGGACATGAATGCTTTCTGGTGGAATTCACTCAAAGTAGAAAAATGCATATTGATTCACTGTTTCTATACTTGGTTACTGCAAATAGTATGAAAAATGCTATCTCAAAGAACAACATAAGTTAACATTTTTCTGATTCACTTGGTCACTGGACGATTTGTCCATAGAATCAGTTTGTCCACCGCCGCCTCAGTTGAATTTGCTAATAATCACCATTCAGTTCATCCTTGGCCTTCCACAGATTCCAAATTCAGAATTTTATTTCTTTTTCTCAAGGTTTTTAATTCTCTGTGACTCAGGAAAAAGTCAATTTTCCTGTTTTCTGTCATTACTACTCACTGAATGATTTCTCGGGACTTTCTTGCTAGTATATTGATAAAGGCTATTTTTTTCTTTAATCATCTTTTAATATGGGGTTCTGATCAGTATGTCCAGATGAACTTTATTTCTGTTTCTCACAAGTCTCCTCTTCCACTTCGAAAACTTCTGATGTCATGTTGGCCGTTTTCATTCCTTTAATTTTCTAGCAGTAATTACGAGGTTTAAGTTTTATCTCTCTGATCCCTGCCAGCAGCTGTTTCAGGATTGCCCTTCTTTGACTTCTTTATGCTTATGAGACCTTTGAAGTCCTTTGCTTTCTAATTCTTTCTGAATATCGTTGAACTTATGTGTTAAAATCGAATTACTTATTGTGATAGTCACCTTGATTTCTCCTTTGAACTTTCAAAGCTCTGTTTTTCCAATCTTTCCACTAGTAACTTAAATTTAAATTATTTTACCCCTATTACCACTTACCTAATACAAGCGCATTAAATGTTAGTTATTTGCTCAGTATAAAAGATGACTTTTTTCTACTAAATTTACTGTCTTTCAGCAAGATTATAAATCTGCATTGATCATATTGAATTTACTGCTTTGACAATTAGTACTACATCATAGTGCATTGTGTGATATTATAAACAGCTGCATCTCTAACAAATGGAAGGGAAATATTTTAATCAGAATATATATTGTATATAATACTTTATTTGAGGATATATTTATAACTGGACAAATTCATTTTATATGTGCATTATAATATATAAAATATTTTAGAATTCATCATTTTACATTTTGGGATATACCTTTTTCCACTTGGTCTCCCAGATACACACTCATTGTCTACAAAGAATTAATTATACTCACTATTTGTGCCAAATCATCTTTTGTTTCTGCTGTAGTAATAGTTATATTTTATACTGCATCTTTTGGGTTCAAATATACAGAACAGAGAAAAAAGTAAATAAAATTAACTGGTTCATATAGTTGCAAATATTTTCAATATGAAATATTAACAATAGTACTAGTTTTGGATTGTTTAGGATAACACTTGTCAGTATTGGAAATTAAATTTATATTTTTGTTTACCACTCATTGTATTATCTTTTACATATCTGCTACATTAATTTTAACATTTTCCTTATTGTCCTTCTCTCGATATATGTATATCAGCAATTAAAGCAACAAAAAATTTCATCTTATGTATATATATCTCCAAACTATGATCAAACAAGGCTAACGTCCATGGAGTATTGCTCTTTCCTCAAGGGTTAGTCTTAAACATGATAAGGAGTATTGTACCATTTTAATGATATAGAAACTTCAAACATATCTTTAAAGGCAAAAGATGTAATTTTATTTTGCTTATCCATCATGTTTAAAGGAAGAAAGTTGCTATCTAAGTGTGTATTTCCAAGAAGCCTTAGGAACTCCCACTAATGCTAATGATTGTTAATGGTTACAAGAGTGCTGACGATAGCATTAAAAAATGATTCTATAGTAAAATCATTTTTATCTCTGAATTGTATAAACAATAAACATGAAATGATATTTACTGATTCTTTATACCAGAAAAACTGTGCATTATATTTTCTCAAGGATGTCACTGAAATAATTTACAAACTTTTATTTATTATATTCCTTAAATGATTATTTAGCCAAATATTCATCTTTTCATTATTTCATTAATAAAGTCATCCTATGTGCAAAGCAGTCTCCATAGTTCTATAAAAAATAAATGTGTATAAAAAGAAATTTTTTTTTCAATTTTTAAATAATTACCATATTTCATGTATTAATTACTATATGACTTCACAAAAACTATATTATTAAAATAAATTAACAGCCTTATAAGTGTATATTGTTAAACCAGGAACAGATAAGTTATCTTATGGAAGTTATGAAATTAGTGAGTGACACCACAGAAATTTGAATCCATATATTCTCTCAATATACAAATGTAATGATGATGATTATTTTCCTCATTTATTAACTCTATTGTCCAGGTATGCCAGGTGTCTTACATATAACCCTTTGTTTGCTGCCTTCACAATATCTTAGATTTAAGGTCATTATAGGTGAAATAATTGGGCCTCAAAGAATTAGGTGACTATTTGGATATGTTTGATTTGGAGTTTAGACTCAGATTTGCCCAAGCCCAAACCATATGCTGTCAGCTTTCATGGCCTATAACTCAAATCTGCTACATTCTAACATGTGGGAAATTCCACATAGTTTGTTTGTTCTGTGCAGCTCAGAGGAGGGATTTCCTTGCTCGGTGTAAATATTAAGGGAGGGTATAACTAAATTATCTTGAGGTTGCTAAAAGATTAAGATATAGCAAGTGTAAAATGACCTGAACATAATGAAACTCTCCATGGGAAAGGGACAGTCAAAGCAACTTCATGTTGTCAAACTGAGAGTTGACAGAATTTAGACATTTACTTAGAAAAGTATCTGAGATGATCCTGCTTAATTCCAATTGTGTAGTAGTGTGAGTGCCAGCCACCTTCCAACAGAAAGGAATGTGTTTAATTGTATAATTGATTGAAATATATTAGATAAAGGTAGATTCAAATGATTTATGCAGGATGTTATATAGACTGCCATTATCACTTTATCAGTTAATGTCTTTCAGATGTCTAGTTTGTTTATTTACTTGTTTTTTAAATTAACAGTTGATGTGGAAGTTGATATGTTAAGGGCAAATATAGTTTGGGAGAAATAAAGCTTTTCCTTAGTTGCCATGATTTAATAGCTCATAAATTAGATAAGCAAAATCTATCATATATCCATCTTTGAGCCTCAGTTTTCCTATCTTCCAATCACACCTACATTTTCATGACAGTTTTCACAAAGTATCTTTAAGGATTAAGAAGACAGTGCATGTCATCTGAGTATATCATTATCTATATCCCAAGTGTCTGTATTAGGATTGTTTTTAGGAAGGTGGTGTGAGGAATTGAGAACTGAGGTAACATATCTTTATTAGCAGAACAGAGATAAGAAATTGATATATTTTGAGTATTCCCTTCAATAAGAATGCATTATTTAAATAGAGTAACTATGGCATTCTCAAGGTGATGTAGGTGGAAATTTGAAGTCATTGCAGAAGACTTTATAAAATAGGTTATTAATGATGATATACTTATTATATAATGTTGGCTAATAGGGACAGAGGGATAGGCAGAGTAAATTAAAATAAGAGATCTGTTTTTGGTGGACAGAAAATATAACCCAGCAAATGAAAGTAGGCTAAGAGCTACCAGGTAACTCACACGTAAAGGCTCTCTCCATCGCAGATCCACTGAAAGCCCAAACCACAGCTCAAGGGCAAAGGTGTGGCAGGTTGGATATAATGCACGTATTGAAATATGGCCCAGACGCAAAACGCTTAGATCTGCAACATGCTACATGGTCATTGTGGGAGATCATTGAATATGGTGAACTTCAGCCGCTTCTTTGTTATACCTTATACCCTACCTGAAGGGAGCTAAGCTCAATAGAATGAAACTTTCTTTTCAAAATTGGGGCTAATTCTAAGGTTCAGACGCAGGACAGAGATGTGAAAACCACACTCACTGGCTGGCTGTGCAGGAAGAGCCATAAATGGAGCTATGAAGCCTGACACTACACATCTCTCAAAGTCTTGGACCCTGATTTCTTTATTTGTGAATATAAATTTATAATAATACCTACCTAATTTTCATATTCATTCTCATTTGTGGTCTGGATTGAATTGATTTCTACAGGTAAATCACTGAAATCTGATTGGTATTAAAAATTGTTCTTACTATCCATTAAAGCTGTTATGGAGCAAGGAAACCTGTAGGCATCCAAAAATAATTTGACATTTTGGTCATGGGAGATCAACCCATTCTTGCCTTGTCTAAAGATAGTAAGTATTTTGGAAGGATTTTTATATGCACTAAATTCGAGGTAGCATTATTCCTCAGTATTCTAGATGAATTTAAGTAACTTGGCTTAGATTACAGAGCTAGGAAAATGGAAGAGATATTAAAAGTTAGCCTATCAGAGAGAGACCCTGAGTTCTGGATAAAGATAAACCTATCATTGGAAAAAAGAAAAGAAGCAGAGGGTGTTTGTGTGGGGAGTGTAAAAAGTGCTCATGACAATAGTCACATGGAACCAAAGGATTTAATAACCATCTCCTACAATGCCTTTTTCTAACATACTGTCTTTGAACCATTGAGCTCAGGGTTTAAATTACCTTGTAAGTGTCTGAAAAGTGTATCATTTTGAGGAAAATAAATGTATCGTAACTCTCTCTGGACTTGCTGCTTATCTAGTGAATAGGAAATACAGACAGCTAAGTTCTGTATAAAATGAGGAGATAAAGGAATGTATTTTACTATCTATGAAGGGCAAATGTACCCTGCTAAATTGAACATCTTCTCATGGTCTAAAGGGTGTTTAAAAATCCATAGGAGGACTAGAAAAACATTATATGTAAAATACCAAATGTGGCTAATTCCTAATATATATTCTAGGTAATATTTTCTTATAATGAGAAAAATGATTGTCTCCCAAGGAATTTTAAGAAGAAATCCAGAATTCTCAATTGCAAAAGGTAAATGAATTTTCTCACATGAGAAAATTTTGACCAGTTATGTATGGCATGCTCCCACAGTGCATCCCTTCTAGCACAATCATTTTGTACTCTTCACTGGACCACTTTATTTTACGGTATTTATATAGTTTCAAATTATTCTCTTCGAGCAATTTATAGGTACTTTAAGCACTTTGCCAAAAGAAAGGCTATTGTGAGGGTAGTAAGATAAAACAAATAAATATACATATTGATGTTAAATAAGGGACAAAAAAAAATAACACAGCATACAAATATTTTTACTAAGAATTGTGTGTCAGGCACTGTACTATTATTATATGTACATACATATGAGATACATATAATTGTGATAACAGAAACAGAGATAGAAATATATGACATTATTTTATCTCTGAACAATCCTATCCCTAAACTCAGGAAGATAAATAACTTGCTCAATATTTCAGAGCTAGTAATTATTGGATAAAGACATGTAATCCAGATGTCTCTGGTTACAAATCTCATGATATCTCCACTGTATTATCTTGTATCTGGAAATTAAAATACATAATAGTGAAAGTAAACTTTCAGTTACATATTATGGAGACATTCAAGTTTCATCACTTACTCCTGAATTATTTCATGAGCCTTCTATTCACCTATCCTAGCTCTAGTCTCTTTTTCTTTAGAATAGTCCACCTAGTGCCACCAGAATAATCATAAATATGGCTTAGTAAAATTCGTTAAAAGCACTTAAGCACAAATTTATCTCTCAAACATCTTTTATGCCTCTCTTGTTGCATCTGCAGAGGTGCACATTCCTTCACTGGATCCTAAAGAATTCACATCATCCCGCTCACACTGTATTTCCCTGTTGAAACTCCTTTTGCTTCCATGGATCATGTTTTATCCAAATTGGTCTCTTGATTGGCACTAACTCATGCCTTCTACTTACATGCCTTTGTGTTTTACTTCCAACAATTCCTTGGATAGGTTTTAGTCCCTCATGCATCTTTTAATTATATTCATACTGTAGACATAGTTCAAGTTCCACCTTCTCCAATCCAGACTAGTATCTTTCTTATTTACACCCTAATTTCATGGTCTACACCATTCAGCTACCTAAATGTTCTCAAAAGTATTGTTGACAACGCCACGATAAAGGAAGACTCTGTCATCTTTCTGGAACTGCACTTGGGCTTTTCTATTACTGATTCCCTGGGATCCTTCCCAGTACATTTCTTAAATTCTTTTCTGTTTCTCTTCACCACAGGCTCCAGAAATTGGTTCGAATATTTTTTCCTTTGCTAGCTAACTGCTCACCAGATGTCTTCTCTCACCGATGTGCAAGAGACTTTCATAAGACATGACCATTCATGTAACTCAAATATGAAGCTCCAAAGACATTCTTGGGTTCTTTTAATTTTAGAGTTTATATTAATATTTATAGGAAAAATGATAAAAAGTAGCATTTATTGTAGATTCCTGATATATGAAAGACTTATGAGACCCAATAGAAATCCTTTCATTTACAACCACAATATAGTGTATAAATTATCACCTCTAACTCCTCCTGAAGCTCGAAGTGCTGTAGAGAATACATGGTGGACTCTGTCTGCTATAGACCTAACCCATCATTGAATTTAACATGTGAAACAGTGTCTAAATAGAAGCCATTGTTTTCTTAGATCATGATGAACTCTAGTATGTAGTATTCGTTTAGGGGTAAATTCCCCCAGGAAACTAATATTTATATATGTTGACATTTAGCATTTCATTAATGATAAGAGAAAAATGGTGAATCTAAACAATGGTTGGCTTAGAGACCCATGCTCAACACAAGGTTGCTCAAAAGTAAGCAATAAGCAGCAAACATGGTTGCAAAGAAAACCATCTTATACATGGTGAGTAGAACCATCTATGGTTTTCTATTCACTTCAAGCTGAAAATAAAGAAAGTTCATCATTTTTAAACCAAAACAAGCCACCCCAGACCAAATCATGGAGGCTTAAAATATTTACATATTATACTTACATATCTACTTTATTCTATACAACTCATTGATCCTAAAGCCTTTTATGGTCCTCTTTCTTAATATAATCTCTATTTAAAATGTCCTTTTTATCCACATGGAAACCACTGTGGTGCAGGTCCTATCATTCTGTCCTAACCACCAAAGTTATTTCTTCGTCCATCCAACTCAGTCCTGCATTTTGCAGCCAATTAGACTGTAGTAAAACATTACCTTCTTCATGTCATTCTCTTACAGACACACACACACACGCAAACACACACACACTATCGATACAACCAATATTTTGACAAGAAAGACTGTGATCACTTTGAACTTGTTTCTCAAAATTTCCAGATTTCCTGTCACCGAATCTGAACTCTCCAATCGTAACAGTCAATAGGATCTATTTTTTAATTTTTATATATGTAAAATCCACTTTGACTTCTTACTACTTGCTTACAACATACCTCCCCTGGCAATGGGATCCCATTGCTCTTCGCTTGTATGTATCTTAGTTATTCCTCAGGACTCTACCGCCACAACCCCACTGCCCTCACATCCTTCATGATTCTCTCCCTCTGCTCTCTCTGCTATTGTCAGTAACTCGAATTTCACAATTCACATAGAGATATTTGTGATTGTATGGATCTGTGTACAATCCCCTTAAGTAGATTAGATGACTGTATGTTCCTTCTTTAAAGGAACACTGTCTTTATTTTGTGCTCTCACTGATTTCTATGTCTATTACATCTCTAATACCAATTAATACCTGCTATAATATATGATCAAAAAGCTATGTTAACCTAAGAAAGTTCATCTTGAATTACTGACCATGTAATGTTGCCAGGTTCTCTGAACAACTAAACTCTTCCAGGATTTCCCATATTTCCTGTATATCAATGTTGTTTAAAGTTTTTGCCAGGTTCCCTGAATAACTAAACTCTTCCAGGATTTCCCGTATTTCCTATATATCAATATTGTTTATGGGAATCAAATATATTTGAGTCAAATATTAGCATACAAATAATGATGGTAATTGTCAGTCATGACTCTAATATGGTCAATAATTAACATTAAAATTATGCTACTCTATAAAAACTCTTGTATTATGAGTTATATGTGAGATTTTAAAGTAATTTATTAAAATCATTCATGATAGAAATCATTTGTATTATCAAGTGAATAAAAATATCACCTTACAGTATGGATATATGTTTGTACTTCTTGAGGTGTCATTTTTATTTATCACTATTTTAAAATAACTATGATTGGAAAAGATTTATATAAAACTCCCGTGGACTTTAAGAATATGAATCAGACTGGACAAGTAATGAATGTCGTACGGCTTTTTTCCATTGCTCTGAATGAGAAGCCAGGTGAGAAATTCAGAGTTTTTCAGTTGACTCTTGATGATCTTAAATGTGTACATGAGAAAAAAAATTATTAAGAATGAAGAACAGTAAGGGAGACAAAGAACAACTTCTTGGTGTGCACACCGCATTTCTCTTCTAGCCATATGACCAGAGGTGACTTGACCTAGCTTTTCTAGACAGGTCTCCCCCTAACACCCATTCTCATCCAGCCCTTTTATCAGTGTTCACCTCTGGGAATTCTTTTTAAGATTCTGCACAGAAATACCTTTAGTGATGGCACATGATTGTTTCCTTGAACTCTGTGTAAAGCAGTGATCATTACAATATTCAAGGAGAGCCTAACAATGAGAGCTGTGTCAGAAATAAGGGATACATTTCCACAGATGCAATGTATCTATTTTATGTCCATTTGGTGCCAGTCTTCTGATGCCTACTCTAAATGGTTTTCTTTGTCACTGTCCTGATGCTCAACATACCTATTCTCAAAAAGCAGAAATAGAACAATTAGTATGTTATGCAGTGGTCTGACCTCCACTTCTTAGAATGGATAGTTTATGACTAATAAATAACTCCCACCCTGCTGCCTAAACACAAAAGCTTTCAAGGGCACCACCATTTAATTGGACATCATCTATTGTAAGTATTCTGTGGCCACCTGAATCTTATTTCTGTTATTATTCAGAAGAACATGGTTTCTAAAACGTTAGAACATTCATTTGGGTCACAATTAAATGTTCAGCAGCAATATCCAGAAGGTAAAATGGTCACTTAAATTATATAGGATCACACTTTTCCATGCCTAGAATTTGAAGAATTTTATCATTTGAAATTGAAGTTTTTACTTTTATTTTGAGTTGCTTGCACGATAAAGAAATTTTCTTGGTAGTGTTTTTAGGCATTATTTTTTCTGCTAATTTGAAAGAAGACATTCTGAGAATTGAAACATTATTTTTAATAAGTAAGCAGTTGGATTTTGAAATTTTGTCAAACGGTAGGGACTTTTTAACTAATAAAGACAATAATAATTTTTATTCAGAGAAAAATCCTATTTTTTGTGCTATCAAAACAATAACAAAAACATGTAAGAAATCTCAGTAGTAAAATCATCCTATTTATTTGACTTACAGGATTCATTGAACTTTATGTAAAATGAGTCCTTTCCAAATTGTTCTTCATAATGAGAAATGTGATTTGGAATATATAACTGGTTTGAAGTAAATTACCATTTTAACTCTTCAGAGACATTTTATTTGTCATTAATTTCTTTACCTTTGACTTTCTTCTGTGCTATCTAAACAGCTGTAACCTCACTGAAAGTGGGCTGCCCCAAACGGTAATGAATTTCTTTGGAGCCACATTTTATGAAATATGCTCTTTACCTGGTGATTCAATCAATACAATCCTAATGTATATATAAAGTGGAGTTCATGCTGTCTAAACATCTGTCTGTGAAAATGAATAGACCAAGTATGTTATATTAATTAAGCATCTGCCCTCAGGGAGCCTCGGTCTTAGTCCAGAAATGCAAACTCCTGACTGTTGAGTTGTAGCAAGTTACTTAATTTCCCAGAGTTTTGTATTTCTTATCTATTAAATGGTTATAAATTATTAAGTAAGATTATGCCTGAGAACTTATAGGCAATGTATAAATTGATTTATTATTATTTTCTGTAGGTAAATTTGTTTAAAAAAAATACATACATGTGCTGCAGCTCTCCATCTCTCAGGAGATGTGATTAGCAGTGAACTGTTTTCATTTTAGCTGTTTCCATCATCGTTAACTCTGTAAGGGAAGGGATCCTCAGTCTTGTTCACTATGATATCCAGAAGGAGCAAGTGCTCAATAAATATTTATCAGGTAGATGAATAAATGAGTTAATCAACTAAAAAGATACTCTCAAAGTATAAAATCACTTTAATGAAATGAGACCAGATTTGATCCTATGCCAGCATCATTTAGGCAGCCCTAAGTTACCTTGTAAATTTGAAATCACTAGTGGCTTGATCATAGCACCTAATTTTTCCCAGAAACCCCAGTTCTTTAAGAACTTGACTACTACTGGAGGAATGATAATTAAGATAATAAATACTCCATTTACGAGGGGGCAGATATACCAAGAAGAAAGATAGTCTTATGATAATAAGAACAGAATTTTATTATAGGGAAAAGGGGCAGTAAGAGGAAGGTCAAAATAAAAATTTTGTTCAAGACTGCAGAACGCCTGTAAAACAAAGCGGGATGTCTATGTTTTCTTTAATGCCCTCTTGTGAACTGCATTCCCTATCTGATGTCCACTCCCACCTGGAGACTTGATTGTTATTTTGAGAACTGCATCCAGATCTCACTGAAAATTATTTAGTTACCATAGATATATAAATACTTTATATATACTTGAAGCTGTCTATTAACTGCCTGCTTTTTGGATGTGCACTAACTACCTATATTATCTTTATGCTGGGACCACATTCCATTTTCCCCCCTTTTAAGAATTCTGTAGTCTTAACTATTTCCTTCTTCCAGAAAGTCGGTTCACGTGTAACTTTAGATTTTTAATCTGGAATACCTCTCTCGTGATAGTGAAGTTAGCATTGCTCCCATGTTCAGACTCATATCTTTGATAGAACTCATTTGAATATTTGATCTTGTACCTATTAACCAGGATAAAGTAATTAGGAGGAAAAAATATATTTTAAAGGGTTTAAAAATGAATACCTAAGTATAAGAGATGGTTCAAAAAAAGACTTAGAATTTGACAATTAATTTCACACAGGTGCTAAAGTACCTACAAGTGCCAAATATGATGTTAGGAATCAGCATTCAATAATTTGAAGGAAGGCACTATTAAAAGTAGGAAAAGCAGAAAACCCACATTCCTCTGAAATTATCAAATGTGACTTTGTACATTTTTCAAATAAATGATAACTATGTCTGACCTGCTATGTCTAAAGTGTTTTGTAGAAAGGAGGAGAGTCAAATGTAGACCATGTTGTCTTTCAGGGGAGGCTTGCCTGTTGTCGCAAGCCTTTCCGTAGAAGGAAGGGGACCTTCACTCTTTTCCCTAGGGCAATGCAGGATGGAAGTGATCATTTTCCTCTCTTCCCTGTACCCTCACTTGCTCCTCTCTTTGAGAAGCTATGATTTTCTCAGGGGAGAAATTAGGATGAGATGTCAGGATAAGAGCCAGACACTCATTAGGCCATATTAATCAATGGAAGATTTCCTGCACATCAAACAAACAAATGCACACACAGAGCAACAACAACAACAAGAGCTGTTCTGCTCATCTCTGTTCTTCCAGGCAGGACTAAATTGTCCATTAAGAATGGTAGGTACATTGTCTAGGGCATACAGTACTTTTAGGGGCCCACACAAATGTTTTAACTTCTTTTAAAATTAGAAGAAAATAATAAACTTTTAAGCTGAAGGAAATGTTTTAGCACACAATATAGTGTATTTATACCAACTCAATCACATGTTGCAGTGAAGGCAGAACTGACCAGGGCCCATGGAAGTTGCAGTGCAGCCCTGATACCAGGTCTGTGAAGAAGACCAAGATTGTGCAGGTATGCAGGAGGGTAAATTCCTAACCCCACAAATCCAATGGCAGGTGTTAAAGTTTAGATCCGGGAGTAAGCAGTAGACAATTTCATTTTGGCTTCAAGTCCTAGCCATTACTTCTAACAGAATAGGTCAAAATCCTTGTATCTGCAAGTTTATAGATACAATATGGCCACTAATAAAATTGGCTCTATTCTTTGACCCTTTTCTAGCTTGCTGTGTACATAAGCCTGAGGAGAGAACTGGTAAATTATTAAGTCCCACAAACTTTTACAGTCACCATGATTTGGTGATGGTAAATTCCTAAGCCAGTGCAGCCAGTGATTAAACATAATAATGTGACATTAAATGTATGACCAGTTCAGGGATTTACATTCAGTGTGAATGCATTCTAGATCTAATTCTTCCTTCTTCTAGGAACCAGGATAAACCAGAGTAAATCCGTGATACAATGTCCCCCTCTCTCTTCCCCACATCACTCCTCACATGTATGTGCAAACCTATAGTGTGGGATTAGAATAGAGAGACGAAACTCAGGAGCAGCAAGCAGAAGAGAAGACTGATGAAAGACAAATTAAAAGCTGCAGGTTAACCCAAAAACAATTAAATTATTTCTTTCACAATAGACAGAAAATGGCATGTGTTCAACAGGGTAATTAAGAGAAGAAATGTTGTCTTAAAAATACAATTGATTCAAAAATAAGATAACTAAGAATGTAAAGTCTGATTGCACACAAGATTTTTTAAATAATTCTGTGCTTAATAATAATGGTCCCGTAAAAAGTAATTCTTGCCTAGACTTGTGTGTAACAAGAACTCAGAACCTAAAGAAAAGGCAGAGAAACATTATCTAAATGGCACAAGAAGAGAAATCTAGACCAGAGAAACAATACTCCTAACCAAGTCTGGCTAAGTGCCTAAAAACGTGAAACTAGAAATTAATGTGAAAACCACTAAAGAATACTTGAAGTCTGTGATATAATTATTATGCTTATTTTACCACTATATTAGAAGACTCAGTAATTTTATACTAATCTTTGTGAAATTCAAAATTAAATAATACGACAAGCCGAAGTTTGAGTCACAGAATGTTGCCAATTACAAAGAAAATATAAAGGAAATTAAGATCTCAGTTTAGCAGTCCTTTAAGAATAATTTAAAATAGGGAATAAATGTATCCCTTTTTGATTTGTTCCTCCAGTTTCCAATTAGAAAATGTATGATGTAAGCTATTATAAATAACCGTAACATACACACACACACACAATAAAACAAGCTTCATGTGACTTAGTCAGCACATGTATCTATGCATAGGAGCAGATGGCCTTTGGCCTTTGGGGTCAGTGACTAATTCCTACATTGTAATTAGCCACTGTTGTCCTGGTAAGTTACCAAGACAGAATCAACATTCAGTAAACACTTGGTAAATAGTTAAATATTGAGTAACTTCCACTGTCTAATATATTCACTAGAGAAATTATTTAATTACTACCCAACAATTTTACAAAAAAACTAACCCAAATATTTTGCCTGTGTAACTAGTTGTTTTTTTCCAGGTGCTGTTCTGACACTAATACATAACATGTTGACCTGTAAACCACCATCTTTTTGAACTCCAGAGAAATTCTAGTAGTTTGTCATAATCACCATTAGATTTTAGACTTTCTAAGTAAATGATTATCTGCAAATGGTGACACTTTTAATACTTCTTTTTAAAATTCCATGTCTTTGATATATGAGTGAAACCCTAGAGATATCTTTCATGTTTTTAATCATGGAAGATTTGTAGATTTTTGTGACAAAATTTTAAGCAAGTGACAGTAGTGTGTTTTGAGCAAGGAACCAGTTTTCCTAACATGTCCAGTTCTGGGCAGGGGGGCAGATCCTCATGACTGAGTGGGCATGATGTCTTTTTATTTTATTCTTCTTGACATTTTGTTTGTCCTCTTTCATAGTTTTACACTTTGATATGTTTTATTTGTGAACTTTAAATTTTTACTAGTAAACTGTAAGTTCGAGTAGAGTCTGTGCTTTACTTTCCTGTGTATTCCCTGACACCTAGGTGACATCAACTATATCGACTATAATATTGTGAGAATTAAAAAGTACTGAATAAATGTAATGGAGTGCACTTGAGTTGAAATTTAAATTGGTTGAGTTAGAGGATATGAAACAGTGCGTCATACTAACTAAGGCCAGATTTTTTTTTGAAATTAGGTTTGTTTCCAAAGCTCCCTCATTATTTCCTTTTCCTAAAGGGCCCTTTGCAAGAAGAGAAGAGGAGCTAGTGAACCATCACCAGTCACAGGACAAGCGTCATCATCAGGAGGGACAAGGCTGCTTATTCACAGGAGCAGGCTGTGGGAACCAACGGTGCTTAACTCATCACTAACTCTCTGGAATAGACTCCCTTTCCTTGTTTACACATAAGGAGACTCGGGCCACCAATGCTACTGGCACAAGTAGCATTCCTTATTCTGGCAGGTTTTTCAATAAAGCCTGTGATTTCATATACTTATTTTCAAGTTCATTTGGTGGCCAAAGCCTCGCTATATGTGGTGGCTCCAACAGTGGCTGGCAGGAAAATTTGGGGGTTGGAAATAAATGAGATATTTTCCATGCATGAGGGGAAAAGTTTGTTTTCAATTCCAACAACTCTGCGTCCTATGCTCTATTTTATTTCCACATTCTGTTGAGACCAGAGCGTCTGTAGGGCAGTGCACTGGGCTGTGCTCTTTTCAGCCTGACAAACAGCAGTTTGGTGCAGTTGGTACTTCTATTAAGCTGTGGCATGTTAGGGAGTCCAGGGCTAATAGAATTCTCCTAAATGATTGGCTGAAGCATTTGTGTTAGCTTAATTGTACATTTGCCCTTTGACTAAAATTAGGGATTAAAGTCTCCTCCCCGGGAACTGCATCTTAAGTTAGTAAGAAGTTAGACTGCACATTCTAATTAGATCTTTTCTATTTTACACTGCCGTGGGGTTTTTCCCTTGACAACAACACACAGCTCCATTATGTTCTCTTAGAAAAGAGTTTCTCTTCCTGCTTTATGTGAGGCTGTCTCTGTCTTATAGTAATATTAGCTCACTGGTTGGGATTGGGCAGTGTGTAGGAGGTTGGTTAGCAGCTGAATTGTGGGCATCCTGCATAGCACCTTTTACATTCCCTTTTTCGTCTTATCAGCTTTAACACAGCAAGGCTTTGTCCTAACAGAGACAACTTTCTGAGGATCCCAGTGCTGGTCAGATGGCTCATCCATAATGTGGCTCGATGCTTGATCCAGCCCTGTGGAATACTTCACAATGCTCAGCATCACCTGAAAACATCTTTAATTATAGGATTTATTGGTTTTTTCAAATGCCATTCTTGAACATAAATATCTGTTACCATAGAAGCTGAGAATATATGATGCAACAACATTAAAAGAACCTAACCCAAAAATCTCAAAATAAAAATGGTCATGACATTCAAAACCACAGAATATCATGTTCCTCTACAATGTATATTTTTCTTAGTGAATAATAGAGTGCTGATTGTTGAGGGTTATTTGTGGGAACAGTACTCCTTTCCTCTTTCTTTGTTCCCTTGTATATTTTTGGTTGATGTTTTTCTTATTCTTCTGGATCCTCTGTAACCTGTTCCCAGAAGAAAAAAGGTGAAAACCATATTCTGTATTGAGTTATGATGTGCATGTTTACCAGCTCCTAGAATCCCGCCAGCTGATCCCTTCCTCTACTTCGTGACTGAGTAGTGAGTCACCTGTATAAGTAACTAAGAAAATGATGCAGTCTTTTCAAGTTAGCCAGGGCTTCATGAATAATGGTTAGGTAAAATAAGGGGAATTTTCGCCTTTTGAAGAAAAGACTTTTTAAAATTTCCAATCTATAAAATGTGGAGATGAGAAAACTAAGCTCTAAGAGTCCTTCTGAAGCGAGCATTCTGTGAACCTATAATAATTTCTTTCCCTAGAGTGAGAATATCTCACTAAGCTTTACTTCTCCTAGGAAACAGCAAGGCAGCAAGCTGTAATCATAGAAGAAAATAATATTTTTGCTTCGTTATTAATTAAATTGAACAGCTTTTAAAATAGACATTTTTAAAATGCATGGATGCAGCCTACGTATCATTTGCTTTCCAGGGGTTTTCTATGGCAGTTTCTCCTCTGTGAGGAGCAATGTGAAATGCATCAGTGCAGCTAAACCCTCTAAGCCTATTCCCAAATGTAGCGCTTATCTTCCAGCCAGGCTATGGAATCATTTCCCTTTTGTATTATAATAATTTATATAGAAACTTTTATCTCTTGAGTTTTAATAACTTGAGTTTATGACTGATATTCCAGACTCTAAAATAGGATGCATTTTATGGCCTTCAGGAATAGTTATTATATAACAAGATGAATAGCAAAATCAAATACTTGTCATACATTAAAGTCAAACATAGTTAGTTGAAAGTACTTTTACACTCAGAAATCATCAGAACTGAAGATAGCACAGCAGTGGAAGTTAAAATTACATTCCTTTAATTTTGTGTATGTGTGTGTGGTTTTAGGATGAGTCTCTCCTGATTCTCCTATTGCCTTTCCTATCAAGGGAATTTGCAGTGTATTGCTAATACACTGATGGAGGTCTCAGGAATTTCCAGTTGGTAAAATATTCATGTGATATCACCTAGAATTGAAATCTGTCAGTCTTCTGATACCCAATTTTGTACAGTGCCTTAAAATCTATCAAGAAACCACCACAACAGGTTGACTGTGACTTACAGAATAAAAGAAAAATAACGCAACATGTTAAATGCCTTCAGTAATACTACCCATTTTCTTTGGCATTAGTATTTTTCCTTTCAACTGTTAAATGAATGTAAAACCTCATCCAATCTTTGCTAAATAAATGCAGTCCCAAATAAGTTAAATTATTATAAGAAAAAAATGGCATTTAATTTTTTTGGCTTTACCTCAAATGTATTGATAATTACTAAAATAATATACGAATACTATGTTCTAGTAAGAAAAAATCAAACCTTCTCAATAAAGTGGAAGCTCTGTTGAATCCTTATACAATCATATTCTCTTCCTTAGAAAAAAACAACTAATAGAGACAACTTTGTATATGTCCTGACTTTAGTGTAATTATTTACAAGCGCACACACATACCCCTCCACACACACCATCTTCTTTTTTTTAAGAGTAGCTCTATAGTTAATTATTAAAATCAGGCAGTATAATTCCTCCAAGTTTGCTTTCCTATTTTAAAGTTGCTCTGACTATTCAATTTTGTTTTCATTTCCACCTGAATTTTTAAATCAGAGATAATCTTTCAAATGCCTGCTGGGATGTGGATTAGAATTCTATTTAATTTATAGATCAATTTGGGGATAACTGACATCTAAACAAAATTTGATCTTCTGATCTATAAACACATAATATCTGTCCTTTTCATTTCTCTTTAAACTTCTTTGTGCAGTGTTTTGCAGTTTTCAGTGTGCAGGACTTTTATGTATTTTGTCAACTTTATCCCTTATTATCTTGTTTTTTGATACTGTTGTCAATAACTTTGTCTGGATGACTTCCTTTGATGATTTTGGTAGCACAGATCTGTTGATAATGAATTCTTTCAGATTTTTATGTCTGAAAAAGTTTTTATTTTGCCTTTAATTTCAAAATATATCTTTGCTGAGGACAGAATGATTTAGTTGGCCTACTTTTTCCTCCCCTACTTTAAAATATTTGTTTCATTGTTCATGACAAGAAACCTTTGTTGTTGTTACTGTAGCTCTATTAAACTGTTTATCACTTATTTTAGGAAATTTACTTATGAAGTGCCTTGATGTGATATTTTTATATTTCTTGTGCTTGAGGTTCTTTGAGCTTCTTGGAAATGTGGTTTTGTAGTTTTCAGCAAATTTCAGAAAAAAAATTTAGCCATTATTTATTCAGAATCTTTATTACCAAATTTCACAAACATTCAGTCATGTGAAGTTTTTTCAATCTTTTTTCTCTGTAATTCATGTTGCATAGTTTCAGTTGCCATGTATAAAAAGTTCACTTATCTTTTCTTCTACCAATATCTATTCGTATAGAATCTTATGTTGTGTGTTCTAAATTTCAGACATTTCTTTGTCATCTCTAGAACTTCCTTGAAGTCTTTTTCTTTCTGAAATAGTGGTTTTAATAAAGAAAAATATGCTTCTGAGAGAAAACAAGCTCGTTAGTCTGTAGTTCTTTCAACAAAGCAATCTGGTATTTAGCTGAGGGGTAAGCATTACAACTGTGGAGAGCACTTTGTTTTTATTACAGTTCAGTGACCCTTTGTTTTCAGGCAAATAAGCCCTGTTCTTGTTTCCTTTTAGGAGGGATACATTGACTGAGATGAGAGGGCAAACTTTGTTTTTTACGAGATGATTTTATTTTGATCTTCATTTTCGTCCTGTCAGGTCAAGCACGGGAGACACCTTCCTTACAAACCTTTTCCCGCAGACAGCATGTTCACATATAAATGGGTGCTTTTTCTCATGAAAAGAAAGAATATGGCTCTGGAAATTAAACACAACGTGGAGATTTTACCACAGCCTTTTCTTGAACACTGATATATGATCCTCTATGCAGCATGAAAATACGTTCCTTAAGATAATCTTCTTTGCATTTTAATTTTTCAGCAGACTCCACATATCATTTCCTCTTTATGGGTTTCTATCATGCACTTCAGATGCTATTGTTGTGGGTGCTGATTTTTGTTAATTTAAATTTTCATTTACTTGCATCCTGCAACCTGATGAAAACATTTAATAATTTCCATTGCACTTCTGCATATTCCTTAAGTTTTTCTATATAGACTATCATGTCATCTACAAATGAAGAGAACTTTACTAAAGCCTGTTTTTTTTCAAATTTTTTGTTCTCCCCTACTTTTTATTTTCTGGGACCATAGAGAGATATTGGATGGCAGGATATTGTCCTACTGATTAACAAGGCTTTATTTTCTTTACTCCAGTTTTCTTTGTGTGTTTCATTTTGGATATTTTCTATTATGTTGTCTTCAGTAGTACTAGTCTCTTCTGTAGTGTCTAACCTGTTGTTAATCCAATCCAGTGTTCTTTTCATTTCATAAATTTTAAAACTGAGGCAGTTCATTTGGGTTTTTCCACATACAATCTATGTCACTCATCATCATAGTCATCTTTTTCTCTACTTTCTTGAATGTGGGGAACATGTTTATGAAAGCTTCCCCCCTGCCCCATGTCTGTGTTTGGTAGCTATTATCTCTACCATTCTGGGTTCTATTTCTAAAACTGATTTTCTCCTGGTTAAAAGACATTTTTCAGTTTCTTTGCATGCCTGGTAACTTCTGAATGGGTAAATGTGCATTGTGAATTTTACATTGTTGGTTCCAGGGTTTTATTGTCTTCTTTTAACTAGTTTGGACATTGTCCTGGTATGCACTTAAATACTTAGTCATCAGTTTAATGGTTTTTAGGCTTGCCTTTATGAGTTTCTCTAGATATCACAGCCCTTTGCTGAATGTTGTTCAGTGTCTGAAAACTGCTCTTTCATATATTTTGTACAGCTTTCTGGTTTTTATTTTAATGTTGGAGGGTAAATCTAGTCTCTTCTATTTCATCATTTCATAGGGAGAGGTATATAATTCATTATGGTTTTGAAATTAAAAAAATTTTTTTTTTCACTTAGTATGTGATGACTGTTCTGTGTGAATGCATATTTTCTGTTTAATCACATTTAACGGATGGCTGTTTGATTGCATCTGGTAGTAAATAAATTTAACTTAATTCCTAATTGGTTGATTTTTAGATTATTTATGATTTTTCCAGAATTTGAAGGAATTTCATACTTGGCTTCATCTATTGAGAATGAATTAATAATTGTCATATTTTGCAGGTATTTACTTATTTTCTCTTTGTTTAAAATTTTAGTAGAACAATTTGATGGAAATAATTATAACTATTTGCAGCCCATTTCCATTTCCTAGGGTCTTCAGATAGCCCATTGTTAACAGCATTAATTAATACATTGGCTAGAGTGGGTTGATAAAATGACTAAATGAGTTGATCAAGGAATGTTTAAAACCTTAATATATCTAACATCAATTTAGAGCATGAGAATAATGGAAGTATTATGAAATATGTCTCCTATTTTAATTCAGCTTTTACTTGACTAAATATACGACACATAGCTGTTAAAGTACAAATTTACTACCATTTCCTGACACCATTACTTAAGTATTCTTTCTCCCTTTCTGCCTGTAATTTGTGATGTCAGAAGGCAGGAAAGAGCCAAATAAAAAAAATCTTGCAAGGAGAGAATATTCTGAGCATCAAGTCACCACAGAGGTGATAGGAAGAGAGCTAAGTTTACCCCCCCTTTTTTATGGCACCTCTCAATTACTTCTATATGCAATTAGTATCTCTCTTTTTTTAAATTTCTGAACTTCTTGCTTGGGGTACTTAATTCTGTTTCACCTTTTGAGGCTTGAAATGATGTCACATTTAGAAGTTACTATACATCAATTTTTAGGCATTTCTAAAAGCGTTTCTCAAATATACTCAGAGGTTGATAATGGAAGAATAAGCACTGGTGGAAATGAAGGACATATTTCTCAGATGTGTTATTTTATGCCCTGCAAGTTTAAGCAATTTTTCCAGATTCTTATAGTGAATCAGTTTGCTAACATGGACTTCAGTATCCCTATGACCTGATACACTTAGATACTACAAACTTTGCTTAAGGTTTTGAAAGGAAAAGGATGACCAAGAAATGAAGACAGTGGTCTGTAGTTATCTAAGCATTTGATGTGAGTTTTTCTTGCTGTTTAAAATATAGAGAGCACAGTATTGACTTGAACATCACAGCTCAAATTTCTTCTGTCAAAAGACACCCAAGCAAATGAAGAAGATTAGCAGGAAACTTGCTTAATTGAAGGCTTCAGAAAGATGATTCATGCAAAACTGTTTTCCATTACTATAAGCAACTCAATTAAATTCATGAAGAAAGATAAGAATTTTGACAAGTTTAGTTGTCAGGAAAGCTAAAGGCTCTGAGATACTCAGATCATCTCAGAATGAAATACAGAAAGATCACAGAAACATTATCACTTCTAGGAGTTTAATAGTCAAGGCAATTAACTTGGTCAGAACAACAGGTTATGTATCCAAGTGCAGTAACAGCCCTAGGGATGATTCTAAATAAATTCACTCTCGGTCATCTATGGCTGCCCAATAACTACCCCAAATCAGTTACTTAAAACAATAACTATCATTTATTTTGCTCATAATTTTGCTTGGAAGTTGCCAAGGCTCAGCTGGGCAATTCTTAGCGGTTAACTCACGCAGTTGTGAGATGTCCCTACCATCCTCTTAAAGGCTTCTTCTGTTACTTGTCTCGTGCCTTGCTATAAAGAGTCAAGCATTTGGACGCTGAAACAGCTGGAGTTACTACGTAGTTGTTGCTCTGTGTCTATATGGTCACTTCCTGTGGTCTTGTTACATGCTGGCCACATAGTCACTGTCCAAATTACATTGTGACTGAGGCTCCCAGTAGGTACATGCCATATTCTCACCTAGCCTCAAAAGTCTTCAAGAATCATTTCTACAGAATATTATTTGACAAGGCTGTCATAAAGACTCTCAGATTTAAAAGAATGGGCATGGTCTGAATGTCTTTATGGGAAGGGGTCAGGGAAGTTACAGACAAGTTTTAATACACATTGAAATTGTCTGGCGTCATGATGTTAGAAAATAAACTTTTGTGTAAGCAAACATATTCACATTTGCCAGGAAGCAGAGAAGATTCTAAACTTTTAAAGGTAAAGAGTTGTACTTCTGAAGCTAGTCAGCCTCTTATGAGCCTAAACACTGAAAGTGTGATTAATGACCCAATAAGAGAGAGAAGTTAAAACAGGGGATTTATTTCCCTGAAATTTATATATTATTTAGAAAACCCTGTCCTTAGGAAAGTTTCTTTAAAATTTTAGATCATTGTGTTGTTATATGTTTCAAAGCATCCCAGCTTTCACTAATTGAGTATCAGTCCACCATTATTTTAGTCTGTCTTAATCACAGAGATAAGACAGCAGGTAGTCATATACAAATGAGAGAGTAAAAAATGCATTTGACATTTGTAGAAGAATAGGGAATGTGTATATTTTTAAAAGCTAAATGACCATTCTCTATGATCTAATTGTTCCTTTCTAATAATTTATTCTAAAATTATCAGATAAGTATGTATGTTCATTTTAACATTCTTTATAGAGATCAAAGGACAGAAAAATCCCTATTATCATTCTTAAAAGAACTCATTGAGCAAGTGATGTTTCAGCCATATGTATCTATTAGTGCCCATTCAGGAATACAGAACCTACTCTAAATTTTCCACAGATAGACTTTAACTTAAAACCAAATTACAAAATATCTAGGAAATATAGTTTGCTGAATTTCAGCCCTTCTGTGATATAGATGAGAGAAAAAAAGGAGAGGAATAGAATTGAGAGAAAATAGAAAATTCACCAACATAACACATTAGGGAATATAATTAAACTTCTTAAAGAAATGCACTGCGTCTCTGTGTATTCTAATGGTCACAAACTCACAATATTTTGCTGAGTAAAAATAGCAATTTACAGAAAAATTTGTACATAATGTAATATAATCAATGGCACTTCAAATTATATATGCATATATTATTTTCTTATAAAATGTTACATGTGGAATGGTGAGGAGATACAGGTTTTTTTCTATTCATTCACATTTTTGTAGATTTTGTAGACTTTTACCTCATTTTAAATGTTTATTTTGAGATGATTTTTGATTTACAGAGGAGCTGCAAAAATAATGCAGAGAATCCCTCTATACCCTTTACCTAACTACTCTTTATATTAACATATTACATAATCATAATACCATTACCTAAAGTGAAAAATTAATCCTGGTAACATACTATTAGCTAAAGTAGAAAATTTATTCAAATCTTTCATGACTGGACACTTCTGAAGAATTCTGGTCAGTTATTTTGTGGAGTATCCCCCAATTTTTTTTCCCCTGTGGTTTTTGTATTATGAAATACTGGTTAGGTATTACTGGGAACAATACCATGAGTGTGATGTGCTCCTCTCAGTGCATCATATCAGGTGGCACTTAATTTAGAGACGTGTTACTGGTAATGTTAACTTGATCTTTTGATTAAGGTAATATCTGCAGTGATTCTCCACTGTCACTGTTTTTTCCCCTTATAATTGCTAAATATTTGAGGGAAGATATTTGAAGCTATGCAAATATCCTATTTCTCCTTAAACTTTTATCCACAAATTTTAGCATCCTCCAGAGGATGTTGCTTGTGGAAATTATTAATTTGGGTTTTTTTTAATGGTGATTTTCTGTTTCTGTCAATTATTCTTGTAGTGAAGAATTGTCTCTTTTTCCCCATTTACTTACATATTTATTTTTGTCAGTATGTTTCTCACGATTTCTTCTTTCTTCCAAAACATTTTGGTTATTTTAGTTCCTTAGCTTTCTCATATGAATTTGAGAATATTACTATTGATACCTACCCCCCAAAAGCCTAATTAGATTTTGATTGAGATCCCATTCACTCTGTGGATTATTTTGGGAAGCACTAACATCTTTACAGTATTGAATCCTTCAGTCCACGATCATGGTATTATCTTTTCATTCTTTTATGACCTCAATTCTTACATCATTTGTTTTGTTTGTTTTTTGTTTTCATTTTACAGATCCTACACATACTTTGTTAGATTTATTGGATTCTGGTTTGTATGGTTTTAGACACGAAGTCTGCTGTAATTCATATATTTGTTTATCAATATGTAATGTATCTTTTTGTCCTGTCTGCCTTCATGATATTTCATTATCTTACGTTTTCCACAGCTTGAATATGATATGCCTTTAAAAAAAATTACACCAATTCTTGTTTTCTGAGATTTATATAGCCTTGTGATTTGAGTTTGTCATCAGACATTTGTCATCTAGCAAATTCTCTTCCATTGTTTCTTACAGTGTTTCTCCTGCCATATTCTCTGTTTTTCTTCTGGGATTCTAATTTCACATAAGCTGGACCATGTGATACTGTCAGACAGATCTCAGGTGTTCTGTACGGATATACCTCGTTTTATTATGCTTCCCTTTATTGCGCTTCACAGACATTATGTTTTCTTTAACAAGTTGAAGGTTTATGGCAATCCTGCATCCAGTGAGTCTGCTGGCCCCATTTTTCCAACAGCATTTGCTCACTTTGTATCTCTGTGTCATATTTTGGTGATTCTCAGACTCTTTCAAGCATTTCACTATTATTATATTTGTTACAGCAATCTGTGACCAGCAGTCTTTGATGTTACCATTGTAAAATGATTACAACTTGCTCATGGCTCAGATTATGGCTAGCATTTTTTAGCACTAAAGTATTTTAATTAAGGGATTTTGTTTAGACATAATGCTACTGCACGCTTAACAGACTACAGTACAGTAAACTTAACTTTTACATGCACTGGGAAACCAAAAGAATTGTGTGACTCACTTTATTTGTGATATTCGCTTTATTGAAGTGGTCTGAAACTGAACCCTCAGTATCTCCCAAGTATACTTGTATTTTTCTCTATTTTTTCCTCTTTGTTTTTCAACTTGAGTAACTTCTTTTGCCCTATTTTCTAATTCACTGATTGTTCCCTCAGCTATGTTAGGTGTATGAATGAGTCTGTCAAAGACGTTCTCTCTCTGTTACTGTGTTTTGAATTTCTAGCATTTCCATTTGATTCTTTTTGTTGCCATTTTTCTGCTGAAATTGTTAATATGATCCTGGTTATTGTCTACCTTTTCCATTAGATCTTTTAATATATTAATCATGACCATTTTACATTTCCTATCATAAATTATAACTTGTGTTATATTTTAATCTGGTTTTGATTATAACTTTCTCTCTTGGGAGTATGCTTTCTCATGCATCATTGCATGCCTTATGGTTTTTGTTGAAAGCCTGCCATCTTGTGTACAACAACAGAAACTAAAGTAATAGTTTTTAGCCCTGGAAATGGGTGCACTTTTCCTTTTTTTACACCTTTAGTACAGGGGTTTGACTTAATCTCCCAAGAAGGTGGGCTGGGTGAGGTATGCTATTGCTATTGTTGTTACAACTGCACAACTGGCTGCAAATTCCTGTACAATACCATGTCTTTAGGATGCGGAATGCTTGCCCTAGCAATGTTTGCTTGACGCCGAGCCTTAATTGTCCTTTGGCGCTTGGCCTCAGAGATGATCTCTTTGCAAGCTCTCTGGTTCTTCCCTCTTATGTTTTTGACTTTGTTTCTCAAGGCTTAGCAGCTTCACTGTAGGGACTTGAGAGACATTTTCTGTCAGTTTGATTAAGCTGCGGTGTTGCGCAGTCGCAGCGTCCTCAATTTAGGGGAAGTTGTCTTCTTATTTTTCTTTTCCTCCCTTAGTTTATTTCTGAGCCAAGTGCACAGTCTTCTGCCTCTCCAGGAGTAGAATTTTTCTCATAGTTCCTTCCCTTCGATGTAATAAAATGTCTTCAGTGTCTCAAAGATAGTAGTATATTTTGCTTACCTCTGCCACAGATTAAGGCTTTTATTCCACAGTGGATATGGAGAAGGATCTATGCCATATAAGTGCTGTTCCCTGCCTCCACTGCTTTACAGTGGAAACTTTCTTAGGGCACATTATAATCTTTTCTGTGAACACCCAGTGAGGTTTGTTACAAATACCTTCAGCAGAGTATGAGGTCCTCGATACCTTCAGCTTCCAAAGGCATCACAGTGTGCCATGGGTCCGGATGCAGCCTTCAGCACTTGGGCAGTTACTCACATGAAACTTCTGCTGCAAGCATCCATTTGCATCTGTGCCACGTGCATCAGTGCCACCTCTTTTCTCTTTCTGCAAGTTGCTGTCTGTGATTAGATTTTGGAACGTTGGTTGTTCTGGGAACTTAGCTCTATAGTATGTTCCAAATCACTCATAATTTAAAGTTTGTTTATTTGTTGTTTTTTTTCCATTTGTTTCAAATATGAGAGTGAGGCACCTTCAAGCTCTCTATAGCCAGGGCACAAAGACAGAAGTATCCCTTTTTCACTTTTCCATGGTTTAGGTTTTTATCAACAGTGTCTACTGCATTTGTTTCCTTAAAATAATCTTGATAAATATTTAAAACATACATCTACTTAATTCTTTGTATCAATTAAAGTATAATGGTCTAGGATATTAATTTTGTAATGAGAAAGGTAGTTTAAAAGGATAAACAAAACAAACTTTTAGGAGAAAACTTAGTGAAAATGTAAAATGCTTCTGATTGAGGTATGATTCAAACTAGTATATGTGTATGTGTATAAGTGATAGGGTCAGATAAAATATATCGCTTAGGTTATTTCCACATTCTGTGTGGATTTTTTTTTTTCTGTGACAACACTTCTTAGGTTTTGTAGTAAAGAATCTGAAGCATGGGAGAGAGATTAAAGGAGAGAGGTGGAGAAAAAGGGTGAGGTTTGTGGTGAGAGGAAGTGTATGAGTTGTGAAAAGTAAAGCACGAGAATAAAGATGCTTAGTGGTTTCAGAATGTAAAAGAATTGTGGAGTGAGAAGAGATAGGAAAAGTGAATTTTCACACTTGTGGCTTATTTTTTAAGAAAAAAGGAGAAAGAAATAAAACATTATTTCTATGTAAATATCTTCTGGCTGCTGGATTTATTTTATTCCTTTAACTTAAGATTGCTTTCTGACTGGCCAACAGAGGCCTCGGGGTTTAATTGGGAGTTAAATGCTTCTATGTAAATCCACCAAATGTTTAAGGCTCTTCTATAAAGTGTTAATTAGACCTTTAATTTCATCTTTTTACTGTTTTGATTTAATACATTTTCATGAGATAAAATGTATTATTCTGATGAGAAAATCCGTAAGAGCTATTTTAGAAGTGAGTCTTTAAATCAAAGCCCAGTATCATGTAGACAATTATAAAGCAATAAAAAAATCAAATACACTGGAGTGGGAGTGGTCTGCAGCCACTAGTCAGGATGGCCTTCCACTAGAGAAAAAACTTCTTTAAGCCTCAGTTTCCACATCAGTCAAATAAGAACACTAAATCGGACTCGTTATTTTTGACAGCTATGCTCTGTGCAGCCCTAAGACACAGAGTGAGATGGCGGGGGTCAGCAGCCAGACCCAACAGGCTGCTTCCTTGTTTGTTTTCTTTTTTTCTTTTTTGTTTGTTTTAATATTAAGGTTCCTGTTCATTTGAAGGTAATACTGTGTGTGGATTTTAGAGTTCTAAATTAATTACTTAATAAAAAGACTCTGAGATACTTACTGGTTTCCTGGGGCTGCTATATATAACACAGTACTATAAACTGGATGCCTTAAAACAACAGAAATGCATCCTCTCACAATTCGGGAGGCAAGAAGTATGGAATTAAGGAGTCTGCAGGCTTATGATCCCTGTGAGTTTTCCGGGGAGAATCCTTTCTTGCCTCTTCTTAGCTTCAGGTGTTTGCCAGTAATCCTTGGCTTTCCTTGGCTTGCAGACACATCACTCCAGTCTCTCCCTCTGTCTTCTTGCGGCGTTCTTCCCTGTCTGTGTTTGGGCATCCTCAGCTCTTCTTATAAAGAGATTGGTCATATTGGACTAAGGCTCACCCTAATCCAGTATGACCTCCTCTCAACATGATTACATTTCCACAGATCCTGTTTCCCAGTAAGAGCACATTCACAGGTACCAGGAGTTAGGATTTTAATGTATCTTTTTGAGGGACACGGTTTAGCAGACACTGTAAGTACAGTACAGGATATTTATTCCTAAAGACATACAGTAGTTTGAGGAAATGTCTGAAAATATATGGATCCTGACACGTTTTAGCTGTATGATCTTAAGCAAGACTCTTAACTTTTCTGAGACTTACTTTCCTTTTCTGCAAAATACAGCTGACAATTTACCGATCCTATACGGTTGCTTAGAGATTATATGAATTCATATTTGTAAAGCACTTAGAACAGAGACTGGTGGGTAGGAGACACCCTGTAGCTTCTTGTCATTTTTATGTTTATATAAATAATAATGCTCTGTAAATTAACAACCAAGTTTGAGACTAGCTCCTTTAAAAGGAAAGGGAATTCTCTTGTGTAACATAGTAATAAAGGGGACCCTCAACCCTCAACAAACGCAGAGCTCGAGCCTTAAACTATACCTAGCAACTGCATAGATGGAAAGGAAAGCCACATCATTCCATGAAGGGTATGAGCAAAGTAACTCTTTTCTGTTCTGTTTTCTTTCTGTATTTAGCAATAATCAATCATTTCTACTTGGTCCCAATGTTTTTCAACATGATAACATTTACTTTCTTATTAGGAAATTTTTTTTTTTAAATTTAAAAATTTTAAAAATTTATCACATTGAATAAATTTATTCTATTTAAAATAATTTTATTCTATTTATTCTAATTTATTCTATTTAAAATAAATTTATTCTATTTAAAAATATATCACATTGAATCATGAGTGTTTCATGTCTAGTGGTGTGTGAATATATCCTGCAAAAGAAAATATGAGTTCAATATCTGTTGCCTAGTCTTAAACTAATCCTAGAAAATGTAGAGTGGAGACAGTTAAGTAGTGTCACGGAAGTTGAGGAAATTAAAAATTATTATATATGCACATAATTTTGTAATATTTTACATGTATATATTAAAATACATAATTATATATAATAAAATTTATTCAAGGTTAATAAAGGCTTTAATTTCACACACAAAAAAACTACATAATTTTAAAAGAAGAATGTCATTCTAAGTGAAATAAGCCAGAAAGAGAAAGAAAAATACCATATATCATTTATATGTGGAATCTTAAAAAAAAAAAAAAAAGATAGACAAACTTAACTGCAAAACAGAAACAGACTCACAAACATAGAACACAAACTTATGGTTACCAGAGGGGAAGAGGGTGGGAAGGGATAAATTGGGAGTTCGAGATTTGTAGATACAAACTACTATATGTAAAATAGATAGATAAAAAGTTTATGCTGTATAGCACAGGGAACTATATTCAATATCTTGTAGTAACTTACGGTTAAAAAGAATATGAAAACGAATATATGTATGTTCCTATATGACTGAAGTATTGTGCTGTACACCAGAAATTGACACAACATTATAAACTGACTGTACTTCCATAAAAATATATTAAAAAAATAAAGAGAACTTCTTCCTGTGGGGGCGGAACAAAAATTAGGAAAAACCAGGATACAGACGAACAGTTCTGCTAAAAGACAAGGTGCTGCTGCATACAAAACACATAAAGAACCAGAATCAAAAGTCACTCTGAAGACAAAAAAGGACAATCACCTCACAAGTAATATAGCCAAAGCTGCCAGCACACCTGGTAGGGGCTCAATTAGCCAAAGGATAGGAACCTTACTTACACCTTCCTCTCTGTAAACATGAATAAACAACACTGGCAGCAGGCCAGAGAAGTCAGAGGTGTAAGGAAAAGCTCAAAGGCCATGTGTAGCTCCTTGCAATTTCAAATGAATTTGAGTGTTAGGTTTTCTATTTCTGCAAAAAAAGCAGTTGAAATTTTGATAGGCTGTATGTTAGCTCTGTAACTTGTTTTGAGTAGTACTGACATCTTAATAAAATTAAGTAGTATTGACATCATAATAAAATTAAGTCTTCCTATTCATGAATATGTGATGTCTTTCCATTTATTTAGGAAAACTATTTTCAATGTAATTTTCTTTAAATTTTTTAAGCCATATTTTGTAGTTTTTAGTGAGCAAGTTTTTCATTTCCTTGGTTAAATTAATTCCTAGGTATTTTTGTATTGTATTTTATAGATGTTATTGTAAATGTAATTGCTTTTATAATTTATTCTTCAAATTGTCTGCTCTTTTATGGAAAAGGAAGTGATTTTTGTGTGATCTTTACCATGAAACTTTGCTAAATTTATTTATAAGTTCAAGTACCTTCCTTTTGGATTCTTTGGAATTGTCTATATATAGAAACATGTTATCTGTGGATATAGACAATTTACTTGTTTTCCAGCCTTTTCTCTTCCTTGTCCAATTCCTCTGGCTAGAATTCTTGGTGGAATGTCAAATGAGGGGTGAAAGCAGCATCTCGTCTTGTTCCTGATCTTTGGGGAAAAGCTTCCATTCTGTCTCCACTGAGCATAATGTTAACTATGGATTTTTCATAAACGCTCTTTATTATGTTCAGGAAGTTCCTTTCTATTCCTAGTTTTTTGAGTGTTTTTCTTTTTTTCATGAAAGAGTATACTAGATTTTATCAAATATTCTTTTTTACATCAATTAAGATGATTTTTTTCTTTGTTCTATTTATGTGATGTGTTACATAGGCTGACTTTCTTATATTGAGGTACCCTTGCTTTCCTGGGATAAATTCTACTTCATGATGTATAATCCTTTAAATATGCTTTTGGATTTCACTTGCTAATATTTTTACTGAGGATTTTGCATCTGTATTCATAAGGATAAGTGGTCTTGTCATTTTCTTTTCTTGTGACTTTTTAATCTGGCTTTGGTGTCAGTATTGCTACCTGATAGAATTAGTTTTAAAGTGTCTCCTTATCTTTTATTATTCTGAATGATTTGAGAAGGATTGTTATTAAGTCTTCTTTAGATGTTTGGTAGAATTCACCAGTGAAGACATCCGATGCTGGATTTTTCTTTGTTAGAAGGTTTCTTGGTTGCTGATTTAATGTTTTGATTTGTATATTTACTTGTAGAACTATTGAAATTTTCTCTTTTCCCTTTCTTTTCAAGTCAGTTTAGATAATTTTTGTATTTTTAGGAATTTGTAAATTTTATCTAGATTATTTGTTGGTGTATGGTTGTTCGTAGCATTCTCTTACAATCCTTTCTGTTTCTGTAAATTTAGTAATGTCTTACTACATTCATTTCAGAACTTAGTCATTTGTATCTCCTTCCTTTTTTTCTTGCCAAACTAGCTAAGAGTTTGTCAATTTTGTTCATCTTATCAAAGAACCAACTGCTTGGTTCATTGATTGTATTGTTTTAATAATCTCTTTTATTTATTAACACTCTAATCTTTAATATTTTCCTATGACAGCTTTTGTTTAGTTTTCTCTTCTAATTCCTAGTTAGTTCTGTTGTTGCTGTTTGTTTATGTGTTTGATGGTACGTGAAGGTGTGAAGTTCCTTTTTCTGTTCTTTCCAGCTGTAAGCTAAGGTTAGTAATTTGAGGTCTTTCTTGCTTTTTACATTGGTATTTGCAGCTATAATTTTCCCACTGACTACTGCCAATGTTACATCCAGTAAGTTTTTAATATGTTGTACATCATCTTAATTCATTTTTAAGTATTTTCTAATTTTCTTTGTGATCTTCATTGATCCATTGGTTGTTTAAGAATATATTAATATCCACATATGTGCATTTTCCAGTTTCCTTTTGTTTCTGATTCCTAGTTTCACACCATTGTGGTCAGAGAAGGTAGGTAGGTAGGTAGATAGATAGATAGATAGATAGATAGATAGATAGATGATCTCATGCTTTTTAAACTTTACAGTTGTTTTTGGTGTAGTATATGATATATTCTGGAGAATATTCTATGTGCATTTGAAAATAAAGTGTACTCTGCTATTGTTTTGTTGGACTGTTTTATATTTGTCTGTTAGGTCTAGATGAATTACAGTGTTGTTGAATTCTCTATTTCTTTTTGTATGTGTATCTATGAAGTTGTTTTCTTTTTTTTTCTCCTAGTTTTATTGAGATACAATTTTCATAAAATGTTGTATAAATTTAAGGTGTACAATGTGTTGATTTGGTACACTTACATTTTGCAAAATGATTACCACCCACTGAGTTAGCTCACACCTTCATCATCTTACATAATAACAATTTCTCTTTTTTATTGAAACAGTTAAGATCTACTCTCATAAAATCTTTCAAGTATGTTATATAATATTGTTAACTATCATCACCATGCTGTACATCAGATCCCCAGAACTTACTCATCTTATAACTGTCAGTTTATACTCTTTGGCTAACATCTCCCCATTTCCCCAACCTCCCAGCTGCTGTTGACCACCATTATACTCTCTGTTACTATGAGTTTGGCATTTTTAGAGTCTACATATAAGTGATGTCATGTAATATTTGTATCTTTTGTTCTATGGATCTGTTGTTAGTTCACCTTGCAGCATTTTTGAGCAAAGCCTTTTACTTTTCCAGTCTGAGTTCCAAGTTATACAAAACAGAGATGAAAATCTTGTGTCAGTCCTTCAGTATCCCCTAGACAGGTCAGAACAGACTTAATCAATAACTTGTGAATAAGGTCTGCTTTGCTCTGCCTGGAACTGAAGACTAAGATCCCACACTAAAACATGGGCTGCTGCCACTTCATTACTACTGCTGCACCAGGGAAGTGGTATGGTGAAAGTAGTAAAAACACCACAAAGCTTTCTTGGTATTTTCAAGTTGTTTTTTTCTTGACCCAGCTTTGCCTAATAGCTGTAAACCTTTGACTATTTCCCAGGGTTTTGACACAGCTAGTTTTGACAGATAATGCTTGTTTTTCAATGTTTCTATTGAATGGATGAGAGCTTAGAGACCCCCCCCCCCCCATTTTGCTGACATTACTCTGAGACATCATTGAATGTATCTTAAAAAAGAAATTTTTCTTCTATTCTAGAACTACATAAAATCTAATGGGTGAAGTTCCAGTGTCAAGTGAAGCCATTCTGCACTACATTATGCATTAGAGACGGTGGGGCTTAGTGGTCAGAGGATTGAAAATTTTACATGATCTCAATATGATCTGAGGTGGCTTCTGGAAGAAACTTTAGCAGAGCCTTGAAGGTTGAGTAACATTTAGATAGAAGATTAGGGGGTGGGGAGGTGGAATTCTGAATTAAGACCCTGATTTAGACAAAGTGTTGCTGGCAATATGCATAGAATTCTGTAGAGATAATGGACTGAATAGTGTGTCTGGAGCAGAAGATTTAATTATGAGAAAAGAGACAATAAGATAAATAAGTCTAATGAATATATAACCTAGGCTTCAGCAACATGATTTCAAAACTCCAGGCTTTTATAGCTGCTTCGTTTCACCTACATGCCCTGAGCTGGAGGGTAAAATAACATCAGATGGGGTTCAGGAAGTTGTCAAGCTTACAGACTTTGGAATTTAGGTGATTTAATGATTTTATGCTTCTATGATTTCCCTTCTTCTGTATAATGACTAGTGCTGCTATCATCTTCAATCTTACTATAATTTGTATGTCATTTGCCTTTAAATTCCTCATCTTGCCTTGCTGTTTAAAAAAAGAACTTAAAATGCATTATATTCAAATACATGAAATTTGGAAAGAAAAGAAAAAAGGTATTTTTCTTTTATAAAAAAGTCAACCTATGAATTTTAGAAATAATAGTCCTATGTTTTTCCAGAGATGGTATAAACTCACTTTCAATAAGACATTTACTACATGAAAAGACAGAAAGACCTAGAAAATAATACAAAAGAAGACAATAGCACACAAATATAGACTGGAAAGAAATATTCAGTAGCTTATAATGATCCGAAAATTGAAACTAAAGGCCAAATAATGTTCATCTCTTGCATAATTGCTACATATTTTATGTTTATGTTTCTTCAACAAAAATTTAGTGCAGAACTGAATTTTATGTCCACATTGGTCCCAGAAGTAACCCTTCTTGTTGACAGTTCCATTTTAGCAGATTTAAGTCAGTGACTGAAATGGATTGAGGGCAGAAAAGTATACTAATAATATGACAGTTATCTTTTTACTTGACTTATTAAAATGTCTTGTTTGCAATCTGTATCAGTTTTCTAGGGCTGCCATAAAAAATTACTGCAGACTGGGTGGCATAAGCAACAGAAATTTATTTTCTCACAGTTCTAGACACTGAGTCTGAGATCAGGCTGTCAGCAGTGTTGGTTTCTTCTGAGACCATTCTTCCTTGCTTGTAGATGGCTGTCTTCTCTTTGTACATGTCTGTGTCCTAATTTCCTCTTCTTTTAAGGACACCAGTCATACTGGATTAGGGTTCCACCCTAATGACCTCATATTAAATTTATCACCTCTTTAAAGACTCTTTCCCTAAATATAGTTGCATTTGAATTTGAGGGGAACTCAGTTCAGCCTATAACATAATCTTTCTGCCAAGCACCCATCTTTTACTTCTTTCAGTAGGAATTGTGAAAAATACGGTTCATGGGACATAATCCTTCCAAATGTATGTTATTATTTTGATTAAGTCCAAGGATAGCCCTGAGATCTCTAGGTCTCACTGATAAGACAAAAGTAATTCAGGATATATATGATAGTTAGCTTCTAGACCCATTTCATCACAATTTCACTGACCTACACAATATCAAGACTAAAATATTTTTATTTACTGTATATCGTTACTACTTGGAACTACAACAACTGTCATTGTGACTTCTTTTCTAAAGGTATAAAAATCTTGAAATACATTATATTCCTAAAATCTTGATTTATAAATATTCTAGTGCTACTGTATTTTCCAGCAGTGTATTCTTCCTGTTTTTTAGTATGAGTCCAGGAAATATTAATACAAGATGTTTGGATAGATAATACAAGATGTTTGGATGTTTATATATAACTATGTGAGAAAATCTCACTTTACTCCACTGACTTAATTTCTGCTTAAAGAAGAGTTTAAAGAACAAGAATAATTTCAAGTTATAGTAGGTTATTAATAATCGACAACCTAAGGATGAATAGTCAGCTAAATTTTGACTCATTCAGCAATAGAAGAAACTTTAGTTCACTTCTTGAGTAGCTTCCAGTATCTTGACATTACTATTCCCCATAAATAGACATTTTAAAATTACTTAGAATGTAAATATAATGATTTAACATAATTGGCTAATTATACAAATTGGCCTGGGCTCATATTAATTATTTTTTTCTGAAAAAATGATTTAAGTTAAGGGAAATAAAATATTACTAATTCATTCATTTTCAGAACATCCTCTGGATAGAAAAATGTAAACCATATTTTCAAAAGTATGTTTTTGGTGTTGCCTGTTGTTTTGAAGTGTTAGAGGATCAAAGTGCTACTAAACATCTAATTAAGAGATATTTGTTAAACTGAGTTTTCTAAAATCTGAGTATATTTAAAAATCTCCATTTATTTAGTTTATTTCTTGTGTTATTTCCCCCTCTTTAACCCCAATAAGCTTAATTTCAAAACCTGTTGGGAAACGGCTGAGATAGTCCAGCTGAACCTGAGTTGGTTGTTCCTCAGGTCTTTCCTCCTCACCTTTCTCTGCTCTGTCTTTTGGAGGTGCGCATCTCTATAGACTGTTTCCCAGGGTCTGGTGTTGCCTGCTTCTGGGCAGTTTTGGCTAATGGGAGCTTTGCCAGAAGACTGGAGAATGGGATGTGGGATGAGAGGTGAAGGTGGTTGCTGCTTCTGTCTAGGATACTGGCATTGCTGTCTAGGGCATCTGTGGTTCCCTTCTCCTCTGGACAGGCCCATTGATGTTCTCTCTCTAAGAAAAAGAAGTAATTTTTAGAATTTGTAAAAGTAATTATTTTCTGCTCCTTTTGTATTTATATATTCAGAAATAATCAGTATTTTCTGCTAATCCCAACATTTTCAACATGATAAACTGTACACTTTTTTGTTAAGACTTTTTAAAGCACATTTCACTTTTATATTTTCCTTTACTAAACTTTATAGTTTTCTATAACATTCAAATACATTTTAATATTTTTTATTTGGGGAAAACGTGAAAACTTTGATATATACATTGCAAAGTGACTTCACTTGAGGTTATTATGAAAAAAAAAGAGGAGTGGGATTGAAGACTAGAAATTGAGGTAAGAACCAGTCTAAAATAGAGGTTGTTCCAGTGAAGCCTTAAATGAGATACAGAAAATAACAAAAATTAAATTAAGACCTTTAGGAAAATACTTCCCGGTTTCTTATGAGGGAAGTTTTGAGATACAGTTAAAGAGGATTGTGTAGTAGGAAAGATAGGAATTAAATGGCATAAAATCAGGTTTATAATGAATATTTGGGTAGATGATAGAATCAAAGAGTACAAAATGCTTCTAGTAAAGAAACTATTAATGTGGTGCTCAATATTTAACCCTTCTCCTCCCATTTTCTTGAACCACAACCTCTGCCTTGATAATGTTCATCAGTGCAAAGTTCCCAACTAAACAGCCTCTCTCCCAGACTCCCTTTTGGCTGTAATTATCTATGTAACCAACTTCTAGCCAGTAAGGCATTTGAAAAAGTTGCATGTGGAATTCTTTCTTTCCTTGTTAAAGGGTTGATGACAACTGGTGCCAATACCTGCCTCCCTTCTTCCTGTCTTAAAAATAGATGTAATGCTTGAAACTAGAGCAAGGATTTTGCAGTGGAGAGGTATAACTTATCAAAAAGCTATCCTGCTACGGTTGGCAGATTGGCCATGTGGAAGAACAGTACAATACTGGGTCCCTGGTAGTATTTCTGAGGAGCTGAATAAAACCAGCAGCCCTTTTACTTTAAGGATTTTTGGTCATGTGAGGACAGATAAACACTTGTTTGTTTAAGCCATTGTCAGTCAGATTTCTGTTTCATACATTAGAGTGTATTCCTGATAGAATATCTTATTGTGTACATTATTAAGAATGAAGTAAAAAAAAAAAAAAAGGACAGGGTATATTATTCTTACATGTTAAGCAGGAGGTTGCTAGCATTTGTAGGGCCAATGTGTCTGTGATTATCTTAGCCTTTCCCCCAAGATGGCAAGATGTCTGCTGTAGCTTTAGTCACTACAGAAGCATTTAGAGCAAGAGGAAGAAGTAAATACAGAGAATGATGCTAGTGTGTTTTATATTTTGTCTAAGAAAAGTAAAATATATTCCTGATGACTGTTGTCTCAAGTTCACCCTTTTTATGGGAAAAGGGAGAAATCAGGGTGTGAATACCACTACTGGTTTACATTCTGTCACACTAAACCAAATCAGGATTCTATTTTCAAGGACAAAGTAGAGATGGATATTGTTAAGATAGTGTCTGCAAAAAACATTCAACAAAGCAGAGGAAATCTCAAGTTACTTCTGTGTACTTTCTTTACAACATTTGGCAGATAAGAAATAAACAACCAGATAAGAAATAAACAACTGTCAAATCTACTCCAGTAGGCTGAAACATGTTGTAAACAAAATGGATGAGAGGAAAGAAAGGGGAAGCAGAATAATACTTAAGCACATCAATAAGACATTTAAAAATAAAGAGAGCAAAGTATAAATATAGTATATTGCACATGGTCTCATTTAAATTTTTTTTCCCAAAAAATTAGTTACTGAAATTTCCTTGTTTTCTCTGACAGTCTAAGGATAGAGGTTAAGGGTTCAAATATTTAACATTTAATATATTTTAATATTTCATATTATATGATAATTACTAACTTGCTAGTAAAAATGAGTCACTATGTAAATAAATTGATCAATATTTCCAAGCATGTCGAATAAGAAAAAATATTCAATATTATCTTATAAATAATATTATAGATGAATAATATTTTCTAAATTATTGGGATTGTGAACTCTAATATCATCAGTTTTATTCAGCAAAATAGCACAGAAAATACAAACAAATGACAATTCTTCAAATTTATTTTAGCTTTTGAACATAATTTTTGATTCATATAAAAAGGGTCAGAGACTTGAATAAAGTTAATTGACTTCAACTCAAATTGTTAGGGTAATGACAATGATCATGAAAATGATGGGGATTATATAAATATCTTACATTTTTATTATACTTCCTACAAATTCTTTATGGTGCATTTTATATTTATTTTGATGCAGAAGTTATCTTCATTTTACATGTGAAAAAACTGAATTCAAAGATGTCCAATAACTCATCCATAGATCACAGATATCAGGATGCAGAGATAAGAGCATTCATTATGGATTTCTAAAATCTGTTTTGAAAACTTAACCATCTCTACTCCAGGGAGCAGACACGTTGGACTCTTTCTGTAAGTTATTTGGAGGGAGATTACTGTGATTTAGTATTACACACATGGTATAACACAAATGTTTAATTTTAGTGTAACAAATGTAATTTCTGTATAGTTCAGGAACAAGAAGATAAATAACTTACTAAAATAAAAGACTATTTCTTCTCTTGTTAAAATATGATATTTATAGCTAAGAAATACTAAAGATATTATAGTTCAATGAAGATACATCCTATACGAAGCTTACAGAATTTAGATTTTGTTTTTGTTTGTTTTTGAATTACTTGACTCTGTTTTAACAAAGAGGATTTTTTTTTTGTCCTTATAACTCCTAGTAGACATTAGGTGAGCATGAGGTTCAGTGGATTAAGAAAGGGTTTAGAATAAAAGATATCATTTGAATTTAATATATTTGATTTGTCTAAAGAATTTGAGATAAGTAAAGTATCTCCCTTTACACAAATTAATAAGCTCTTAGATTCATCATAATAAAATATTTGAGGAATCATTTATGGTAAATTTCAAGAGCACTTATCTTTGCGATCTAAAAATACAATCAATAAGGAATTTTAAGAACAATGACTTTCCATACTCTATGGATTAAATTCAGACATTTACCATCACACAAAAGATACATCATAAAATGCAGAATTTTAGAATTGCAAGGTACTACAAAAATTATTGAAGCATCTTCATTTTATAGTGTGAAACTCAGGCCCAATTAGATTAAATGATTTATCCAAGTCCTCAGAGCTATTTAATAAATCCAGGACAGAAGCCCACTGTTCTGACCACAAAAAGGCAAGAGTTCATCTAACATTTTTAAGTTTTGCTAAATACCTGGTATTTTATCTACAATACCTATACAACATGTGAATTTTGAAGGATGTCTGCTAGTCAGTTTAATACAGAAGTTCTACTGTAAATTTGGGGGTATATTTAACATACTTTACTGTATGTCTTAACAATCAGAATAAAGAGTTAGGAAAATGTTGTTTTGAGATAATGTTAAGTTTTCAATAGATATCAATTCTGCACATCCTAATGTTTATTTTTTATTCGGCTACATGACTAGAAAAAAAATCCTCATTGTCTGGAATTGCAAAGAGTACATTTCTTAGTCTTGTTTGGGGCCAGTATAACAAAATGCCACAGAAACTTGCTTCTCACAGTTGTGGAAGCTGAGAAGTCCAAAATCATGGCATCTACCTGGTCCTGTTCTGGTAAAGGCCCTCTTCCTGGTTTACAGTAGGTGCCTTCTCTCTGTGTCCTCACAGGGTGGAAAGGGCTAGGGATCTCTGTGCGGTGTCTTTTGAAAGAACACTATCCTATTCATGAATAGTATCACCTCCCAATACCATCATCTTTGAGGATTAGGATTTCTGCATATAAATTTTGGGAGGAAACAAACATTCAGACCATAGCAGTTCATTTACATGTCAGAGGCTTTCAACAGTCTGGAATGAATGGCTATATTTCACTAAGTAGGATGTTTTGATTTCTGCTTTTGTGATACTCTGTTGTAACCTTTAATCCAGGTTATTCTGAGAGATGTGTGTGTGAGACTTTTCTTAGTATTCCACGAAAGAGTGTTTTCTAGTCTCCAATTGTGTAGGGCCTATATGCCTCACTCTACTGCAAGGCCATTGGCTAAGGTCCAAGAGTCAAAAATACTCCCAAACTCCCAAGTGGGTGTTATTGAGCTTTCCTCCACCACTGTATAAACACAATGCTCAGATGTATCCTTTGTGCAGGCTTTAACTCATTCCATCATGGTATATCATTACCATTTCCAAACAATATCACACTGAACCCAGGGATTCTCATCAGTGGATTCAGCAGTGTGGACAGGGAAAAATCATGAGTTTAGATATACAACATAGCAAGGGAGTCCTAGAAGGCTCAATTTTTGGCACCATGGGGAATGAAGCAATGTGCTCCTGTATATTACTCTATTTCCCTCAGCCGTAGGCTATTCAACACACCATTTCCACTTCAATTACTTAGTTTCTTTTTTTCTTCAAAAATTTCTCTTCATTACTTAAGATATGATAAATGTTCCTGGTCTTAAGATTATCTGATGTCTTTCCATGATGGAGTCCTTTCGACCAAAACTCAACAACACGTAGCAATTGTCTTTTGAGTAGTCTTTAAGGCAGCATTGACATCCCAAACCCCAGAAGTGTCCTCCAAGTAGTGGCATTCGAGTGTTGCCAGTGACTCAGTTCTGCATGCTGTGTCAAATAACCTGAGGGGCTGGGAAGCCACTTAGGCCACAGAGCCTTGTAAGTCTGTTAATGCTAATTTTTGCTTAGTGCACCGTTGAAGATTAAAACCTGATGAATTTGTAATAGGGACCAGCCTTTCTCTTAAGCAAGGAATGTGATTTCCTCAAAATTAATGAGTCCCACATGTTTTGGGGCATACTCTTTAGTAATAAATGAGAAGTTATTTATTTTCTTCATTTGAGGGATACGTGTGGTTTCTCTGACCCACTTAATTCCAAAATTTTCATACTGAGTCAGACCCGCCTAGGTTTATGAACCAAATATTTTCACAGATAGGTCACTAGACTCACATTTCTTTCTTTGAGGAGACAATTATGATGCTACTATCAGTTGATGCACTAACTTACCCTTAATTGCTATCAAGTCCAAATTCTGCCATACTAGATTATGTCAGTATGCCAGTGAACTTAAATATTTCTGTGGCAAAACCACAAACGTATATTGAATGACTCCATGAAAGGCACAATTTGAATTTTCATAGATTGACAACCTGAGTTCCAAGATGGATCAGAAAGAAGACATCAACCAAAGTTTTTATGGCCTGAGTTAGTGTCCTGAGCTATTCTTGGATAAAAATTAGTTATAAATCTTATATTTTAAAAAAATACACTACATTTGAGATAATTTAAATGAACAAATCAAGATTCTGAACATTCTGATGAAAAATCAAGGTTGAAAATTTGTTTTCAAGAAACTAACATTTATGAGCTAATTCAGATGATAAGATCACTATTCTGAGTTATTTTTATGTAAAATCTGACATGATATATAATAGTTTCAGAAATTATTTTGAGATCATTTTAATGAAAAAACCTAATTCTTAAATTTTTACTGAAACCTACTGTTTTAAAGCAGTGGCTAATTATATGATCTCAGTTGACTTTTGGAAGTACTGACTGCGTAACTCTTTGTTCTGGGCAGGGTCAGAATTGATCTATATGATGATACTCTAAATTGTCAAAATTTTACTTTCTTAGTTGATTCATCAACATTTGAGACAGTTTATCATAACTGTTGCTGGAAGTATTTCCTTCATCTCAGCTTTAAAGTCGTGACACTCCTGGTTTTTCTCCTCCTGCAACCACTCCAGTCCAAGCTTGTAAAATTTCTCTCCTCTGAGTTATTCTAGTAGACTTCTAAATTGCCTTCATTCACCATCCCTGAAATGTATGCACAATACAGCAGTCAAAGTGAATCGACTAGAATATGTCAGATTCTGAGATTTCTTGACTCAAAACCCTCTCGTGGCTTCCCATCTCTCTAAGAGTAAAAGCCACTACCCTTAAAATGATCTATAAGCAACTATGTCTTCTAAGCTCATGTTATTACCTCTTTGACTTCATCTTCTGTTATTCTGTCTCCTCATTCTGATCAAGCCATAGTGGCCAACTTGCTGGTCTACAATCATGTCAGGCAAGCTCTTACCTCAGTGCTTTGCACGTACTTGTTTTCCTTGAGTGTTGTGTTATTTCCCCAGATGTTAGCATGACTTGTTCGTACACTTCTTGCACTTTGTCACTAAAATGTCACCTCTTCAGTAAAGCCTTCTCTAGGTACCCAGTTTTTCTCCTATGCTTAATTATTCCTGTCCTCCTTCCCCACATTATTTTGTTGCTTTCCGGTTGCTTCTGTAAATTTTTATTTATTTTGCTTATCCATGTGCCTGGTTAGTTTTCTAATTTAACATTATTTATGTTATGCAAGAATAAAGATTTTTCTTTACATGTTTACTGGTAAATTAGCACATCCTAGACAATGAGTAACAATACATACTTTCGTTAATGATTGAATTATTTTCTTTTTCAGACATTCTGTCTGTGCCATAGAAATTTGTATGGAAGTAAGCTTGCATAGGGAAATTAATGCTCAGCAAGGGTAAAAAACTTGCACATTATTTCTACTCATTTGTAGTATATGTACTAGCAAAAATAATGGCAATTTTAATGGACACTATGGATATATACGCACTATGTGTTTTCAAAGAACTCTTAAATCTGTGATGTGATTAAAACATCAACAAAAAATTTCAAGTAACACTTCAACACACAGAAAAATACACTGCTACATTTTTTAAAGACTACCTTCCCCTTTTGAAAACATCAAATGACATTGTTTAATGGTGAGGATTTACTTCTTTCTAATTTTGAGAGGATTTTGTTTGCTTGCTATTTTCTTAGTTTATTTGCTATATTTGTTAATATTGTTACGAACATAACCCAAAATTAAGGACACAGGCTTGATATGGTGATAATCATAGAGCTGCAAGGTGAAGCAATAAATGGAATATTGTATTAAGTAGACACACTGACTAGGAATATTAGCAGGAAAAAAAAAACTTACTAGCTCCTGGAAATTTTCAAGATGTGCTAGGAGGTAAGGCCTCTGACTTCGTATGGTTGTTCTCTGCAGTGTCTAAAGCATTATTAAGCTTCCTTTACATTTTACAGAATGTTTTTAGGTAAATACTTGACTAAAATCAAACAATTTTAATTGTACAAGTTATATCCAACTGGTATTCTAAATAATTCAAACATGAATGTTTAGCTCATGTTTCCTATTTAATAAGTGACAAAGAAGATATCCATACTTGATAATAACATTGTGCACTGCAGTATATACAATTTGTTCATCTTTTCCCTTTTAGTTGTCATTTGGACTCAGTCCAGTAGGCTCATCAGTTGTGATGAATGTAGAACATACCACTTTGGTAGAGTGTGGAGGCAGGAGGTGTCCTGTGGTTCTGCATGTTTGTGTCACCCAAAATTCATATGTAGAAACCTTCACCCCCTCAGTGAGGTATTTGGAGAAGGAGTCTTTGTGATGTGATTAGGCCATGAGGCCTCCATCATTAGGGCTCTGCCCATGGTGCTGATAACCTTGTAAAAGGGACCCCAGAGAACCAGCTAGTCTCTCCCACCGTGTGAGGCTGCAGTGAGAAGACAGCCATATGTTGAAGACATAGGCTCTCCCCAGCCACTGGGCAGTGCCATTGGCATCACTGTGGACTTCCCAGCCTCCAGAATGGTGAGAAATAAACTTCTGTTGTTCATAAGCCACCCAGGTTATGATATTTGGTTATAACCGTCTGTGTGTTAGTTTGTTTCTTTCCACCAAGTGTTTAACAGAGGAGCAACAAAACTTACTTCCATTTTCTCTTTGACCCCTAAGTTATTTGTAAGTGCATTGTTCTTCAATTTCCAAGCATTTGATTATTCTCTAAAAAATTTTTTTATGAATTTATATATTAATTCCATTGGTATCAAATAACATGTTCTATACATACATTTTCATCCTTTTACTTTCAATAAGATATATGCTTTTTAGCCTAGGCCATAGTAAATCATGGTAAAAGTCACATGTATAATATATGAGGTTCTTTCTGCTACTGATAAATTCTGTTCACTATATTGTGCCAGTTCAGTCCATGTTATTGTTCAAATCTCATACCCTCACTGATTTTTTCTGCATTTTTATATCACTTTTTTGAGAACAGTGTCTTAAAATAGTCTCTTATTTTTGAGAATTTTATAGTTCTTATTTTAGTTTTGTCAATTTTTCTATTTTATCAGTATGTTATTTGTTGCACATTGTGTACACTTAATTTGAGGAAGGACTGTTTTCATGTTATGAAAGTCCTCTCTTTTTCTCAAATAATACTTGCATTCAAGTCTACTGCATATGATACTACTTTAAGGTTTGCATATTATGTTATTTTGAACATATTTTTACTTTCAATATTTTGTGTAACTATTTATATGATACTCTATTAAAAGAAGCATCTTGTAGGCTCTGTTTTTTTATTCAACTCTGGCCATCTTTTGTCTTTTAACTGAGGTTTTCGTCTTTTCACATCTTATGTAATTATTGATACAATGTGTTTGAATCAGCAGTGTGCTGGTAAACGTTTAATAATTGCCTTTCAAAAACTCATATATATACACATATAACTGCCTATGTGTATATAATTCATATATTATAAACTGTATTGATACATAAGATGTGTAGAATATAATTTTTAAATAATACTAAATTCTAATACTAAACTATACAAAATAATAAATTATACATAGGCAGTTCATTCTTACTAAGTGTTATCATTGCTTTTTTGCCAAGCTGTTGTATTTGGTATCAAATTGTGATTGTAAATGATGAATGAGTATAATTCTAACATAAATGTCTGGTGATATTTTTATTTTTATGAGAGAGACAGAAGTGTAACAGAAAACATATGTCAGAATTTCACTCTTCTATCAATGATCTGAACAACTTCTTTGCTGAATTAAATGATAGTTTTTAAATACTGGAAGAACATTTTCTTAAAATGTTGTGCTATTCACAATGCAGTAGTTACAGACAGGACGCATTTTTAAGTTTAATGTTGCATTATTGTCACTTTTGAAAGTCTGGACAACTAAGACAGTAAATTAAGCCTTGATCTGTATGATTTGTTAATTTTTGTGATATAAGTACTCCACCATGGCAGACTTTAAGCTATCATCATGACATCACTGACAATGTGTCGCACAGGTAAGTGCAGTAGCAGCCCATTTAACATAACCTTTCCACCAAACAGATACAATAGATACAGTGTGACATTTTTTTCTCCTTATCCTAACATGCTGTATGTCATAAAGAAAATACTCTGAAATGTGAATTTTTTGGTAACTTTTATTACACTTCTAGTCAGGTGGAAGAAATTTCTCATGTAACTCAAGAGTACTGTCACAAAATATGATGAGCACCTTGAAAATTTATGTACTATGACCATATTTTCTCCTCCCTCTTTTTTTAAGAAGACAACCTTCTGCTTTAGAATGCTATCGAAGTCAGAGACACAACAAAGACTTTTTTTTTTGGCACCAATACATTTGTAAAATTGTCTACAAAACAAGCAATTTGTCAGTTGAGCCAATGTGATTAGACATTTAATTTTATGATGATTACCTTCCTTTCCCAAATAAACAAAATCATTAGAGAAAACAGTAAGTCACAATCTGTTTAATACTCTTCAAACCTTCCTGTTGATATAGGTTTAGGACTGGGCAACTTCAGTAAGGATCATCTTGCTTTTAGAGTAATTGCAGTTTAAATGTGATCTCAGAGCAGAACAACCCTGGTAATTAACCACCTTGCTTTTGGAAAACCTTTTTATCAATGTGTCTTTGAAGCAGAACTAAAAGGAAATAAAATAATTTTCAGCATACTGTTTTTTTATTCTAACATGGTTTGTCCCAATTAATTTGCTGAATATAGGACATCCAATGAACCAGTGTTCATGTTATTTTAATGCACTAAAAACATAGCTTTGTTTGCTGCATTTTATGTTCCTTTCAGCAACAGAGAATTATTGTTATCAACCATTTTCATAAAGCTTGTGCTTTTCCGAGTGTTTTATGGAAGATTTTATTATGTTTTACTCTTCCTAGCCTTGAAAATTAGGCTAATATGTCATACCTATTTTATTGAGTACTTCAAAATCTACTTCTTTATATCTCCTCTGAAAACAACTGAATATTATGTTTTGGTCATCACTTTCATGACAGTAAGTGAATAGGCCAAACTAGATCAGACAAAGCAAATGTTACATCTCTGCCATATCTACACTCTGACTGCTTGAGGTATTCTGAAGACAGTGGCTCTGCCCTCCAAGTGCTGTGCCAGGTGTATTATCTAAGGCTACCATTGTGAATCAAGCTCCCCAAAGTTAATGACTTTGACTTCGAATGAGCTAGCAACATATACTATGTTAGGGATTAAAAGGATTATATTAGGACAGTTTTCAAATTAGGGATCAGAAGAGATTCTCTCCTCTTTGCTATAATCATTAATTAATAAGTATTTTTAAAAACAAGTTAATGAATAAAATGTTGGGATCTCTTACAAAGAAGAAATATTCAATTAAGTCTCTTAATTCAATAAAGTTAATACATATTATTAATTTATTAATTAAATGTCTTTCAAAAGTCAGCTTCTCATATTGAGCATCATTTTAGGAGAATATTCTCTGTTGAAATGTTATAGGAAATTACAAAATAAATTAAAAGTTCATCATTTTGTTTATCATTATTACCTTTAAAAACTTTAAAAATGTTCAAAAAACTTTTTTACTCCAAAGTGCTCTAACCATAGTAATATTTACTTCTTAATTTTAGCAGATGATAAGTGAGTATCAGATATGACCTGCACAGGTATGTCAGCCCCTTTTCTGCAGTTATAGAAATTTGAGCAGAGATTCAAAAAATTCAATTATTCTCCACCCATAGCACTGATTTACTCACTGTTCTTTCCTCTCCGTGAGGTAACTTACCTCCATCTTTTATATGCTAGGATATTGGCAGTAATTATAACCAGATACAACCTTTTTATTCTCTTTGGGGTTTGAGATGTAGGCATCCTCTGCTCCCTAACAGAGATGCTGTAAAGCATACTTGTTAAACAGGCTCTCTCAGTCATGGTTGACAGGTTCAGATACAAAAAGATAGAATAGGCATTGCCACTAGGAAAATGAACAATTCCTTGGTCCAGCAAACATTTATGCAAGGGTTCTGTGACCCAGGGAGCCAAACATGTAATCCGTGGATGTTACACAAATTCCTTTTTCTTAACTCATAAATTCCCTTTGTCCTTTCATACATCTAAGATTTTCACTGTCCAGTGTCTAGAAAACCTTTGTTCCAGGCTATGTTCTCACAGACATCTCAACACTTTAGTCTAACTCTACTGAATGTCATGCACCCCTGTATCTCTCATATGCCGAGAATTTTAGCTTTTCTTTTGCTCACTCAGCTTTTCTCTATATAGCACTTTTTCTTATTTCTCTTTCTCTCATTTTTCTACCAACCCTGCATCACAAAAAGCCCAAACCATGTTTGCAAAGTTCAAAATAGAAGCAACTGAGTAGAAAGTTTAGAAGATAGGAGGGAAAATGCACTTGTTAGTATACATGTTCCTTATCAAGGTCATTTTGGGAGCAGTGGTGGGGGGTGTTGGTTTTATATAGTGGAGTTGTAAACCAAAAAAAGAAGGATTTTCATCTGGTGACTTGTAGCCAGATGAAGAGTCCTAATACTAGCAATTTTAGGGGTCACAGCAGGAATGCATAATTTTCATACTGCCAAGAAAAGAAGTGCTGGGGTTACTGTCTTGTGTATCATTCTGCAAAACCAAAATTTGCTTTCTAATTTCTGTGAACACAAACTGGATTTTGGAAATCTTATTCTCAGTAAAACAAATGAAACATGTAAAACAGTTAATCAGTTGCTTTGGACCTGATAGAATGTGATAGCAACATAAGGGGATGAACAGGATTTGGGGCCTAAAGACTTGCTTTTAATCGGGTCTCTTCTCTATGTTAGCTTGTGTGGGCTCAAACAAGTTTCCAAACTGCTCAACAATTTTCTTATATGTAATGAGAAATTTCTCATTAACCTTGTAGAGTTGCTGTGAGAATTAAACATAATATGTATTAAGCACCTAACAGAGTCTGACACTTAGTATGTACATGATGGATGGCTCTAAAATTTCTTTATGTATTTAGTTTTTTGATTAGTTAAATATCTATTTAGGTATATATGCAATTTTGTTGATGTAGTCACTTACTCATAATGGACAAATCTAGCTGATATAATACATGGGTACAATAGTGAAGAATACGTTTGTTTATCATTATTACCTTTACAATGTTTTTTGCCTTTTGTTATTGGAAGAAATCCCAAATGTCTAATGGAAATCTGAAAAGAAAAAAATAGAAGAAAAAATTGAATTTGTTAAGATTACTAATCAGACACTGCATGAATAACTATCTCTGTTATAACTCTAAACACCTTGATAAAAGCTGACCCAAGACTTCTTAAAGTTAAATTATAGGTGTGATTAAACCAATGATCATTATAAAAACATTAATTAATACTGCCACTTTGGGCCACATGATTCAGCCTTCTTTAATAAGTTTCATAGGTCAGAAGCTCTCAAATGAGCTAACCAGGAATTCCTGAGCAGGTCATCACATGAGCATTCAGTCAATGGAGCAGTGCAATATGAAATTAAACTCTATATTTACACACACATCTTTTATTAGGCATGTATTTACTCAAATTATGGAAAATATTGAAAAGCTTGAATGAAACCGTGCATGTTATCTCTGCTTAAAGTGAAGAACACCTTCATGAATCTTTGTGGTAAAAATGCTGTTTTTCTAAGCTCAAGTAACTTCAGAGTTTCACCACCAAAATGAGCATCATTGTTTTATTTCAGACTAGCAAGATGCTTTTGCTCAGTTCTAATCTATCAATGTCATGTTCATTGCATAAAAAAATTACATTTTAAGGTGTTTATCTGTTGGTCGGATAGATATTAAGCCTATACCCTGAAATAGTTGAAAATATTGAAAATACAGCGATGTTAGTTGTGTTAAGTAAAATTTAGAGAGGGAAGATTGCATGAACATTCCAAAATGTATTTTCATTTGCGAGGATTTGTTTGGGTTGCCTCACGTTGTCTGCATTTCTGTTCCACATTAGTTCATGTGTAACCTTATGACTAAATATACTGCAAAATATATTCAAAAAATATGGTTTGAAAAATTTATCTGGAAAAAAGCACTATTAGGAAAATGAGTTAAATGCTTGAATTAAATAATAAATAAGGTTCATCTCCTTCCCTCTGTACCCTACAATAGCTGAAGCTCAGGGGCTAAAAATATACATGAGCATTGGTAGATGCTCAGTTAATAAATTTTATTAATTAATATTTAATTAGTTGTCTTTCAAAATGTAATATGATTTTCTCATTTTTAAGCACCTTTTTGAGCAAACTCCGTGTTCAAACATTAAGGAAATTAAAAAAATTAATAGTCTATCAAATAAAATATAAACTCTCAAATGTTGAAGAATTTTTTCACTCTGAAGTGCTATGCCCATAGGAACACTTAATTCCTTAATTTTAACAGTTTGTATGAGTTGCAGTAATCACATTTTATATAACCTTAGTTATAACAAGAAAAATATAGGAAGGAAATTTCTAAGTAACATTGGCATCATTACAACTGTTAAATCATTACTAAGTTGATCAAGTTTAGAAATAAAAGAAAATATGTGTTTGAATTGGTAGTCTTACAAAGTTTTAAAAGAGTTGTTGAAATCTGTACATAATACTTATTTCTTCAAATCAACTGGCATGTGTTCTGTCTGCAAAGGACACGAGAATAAAATGTATGTTTAGGGTGACCCCAGAGAATGATCCTATCATACCGTTTAAAATCAGCACCCTTCCAATTCTGTGAATTTTAGAGTCACCGCCTCAATTTCTACGAAATAGCCTGCTGTTTTCATTGAAATTGAATTGAATCTATAAATCAATTTGAGGAAACTGAGGTATGAAGAGTATTTTTTCAAACCATTAACACATTTTTTTCTTAATTTCTCAATAAAGTTACTTATATTTTGGTATAGCTGGATAAGCATGACTTTTTAGACAGATGTCAAGATTAAACAGAAATTTTTAAATTTTGTTTTTCAATTATCTATTGCTAATATACAGATATATTGAGTTCAAATCTTGACCTCAAACTCTGTAAACCTTTTAGATTTTCTGTGAGAACTATTATGTTGTATGAACTCAGATTAATGCCTTCCTTTCTAATTTTATACTTTTTTTTCTTTTTCTGTGTACTGACTAGGATCTCTTTATAATGTTGGACAGGAGAGGAAGAGTGGATATCCTTGACTAGTTCCTTACTTAGAAGAATTTAAATAGTTTAATAATTCACCAATTATTGAATAATTTAGCTGTAACATCTTTTATATGTCACTTTTTAGATTGAGGAAATTTCCTTCTAACCCAAATCTGCTAAGATTTCTTTTCATTTCATCATGAATGAGTGTTATATTTTTTCAGTTGCCTTTTCTGCCTCTATTGAGACCAATCTTTTCTTTTTTTTCTATAATTCTATTAATGTGGTCAGTTACATAATTGAACGTCAAGTATTTTTTAACTTGCATCTGTAAGAAAAACACACTTGTTCATGATACAGTTCCTTTTTTTGCATATTACTGAATTCATCTTATGAATCTGTTGGGATTTTTCTGGTGGGAAAGAGGATTTGAGTCTTTACAGCCTGGCATCCAAGTATTAGAAATGAAAATATCTGGAAGACTTCATGAATGAAGTTTATGGCATAAAAACAAGTATTTGGAAAAATGATATAAGACTCTACTTTATTTCAGTGGAAGAAATGAGAATAGTAGGTATTGACAGACGTAGGGGGAAATGTCGATGTAAAGCAAGGTGGTGGTGTCCTTCAGGGAAGACATCTTTTTTACTGCAAACTCAACTCATTATTCCACAACTTGGAATAGGGGAAACTTAGAATCCTAGCTAAATTTTAGAATCTACTTGTGAAAGAAAGGAAGAAAGGAAGAAGGAAGGAAGGAAGGAAGAAAGGAAGGAAAGAAGAAGGAAAGAAAGACAATAATAATAAAACAGAGGCTTCCCCTTTACTATAAAACTTGGTAGGCACTGGCCCTTTCCCAGAGTCCCTGTGTAGCAACAGATGGCTAGAAATATATACCTGGCTCAATGAGATAGAAAGGGTCTGAGACACTTCATAAATTGCTCAGGACCCAGAGTGTTACAAGACTTTATCTACAGATTTCTGTTAAGGAGTATGGAAGTATCTGAGAGAAGACCAAGGGATCTAAGAAAGGTCATGTCTGGGTGTAGCAGGAGGCATAGTGACTTTCATGGGAACAGGAGCATTGCATAGAAATGTTAATCAAACCAGCAGTGAAAGAATATGATGACTAATTGTCAGTTGCCCTTCTATGTTCAGATCACCCAGAACTTCAATTCAAGTGCAAGGAAATAAAAAGGAGGAACAGGAAATACGCCATTCACTAAAAAAACTCAGAATTCACTGACTTATTTGCATTGATGAGATTAAGTTTCTGCCACTAAATGAACTAGCACATTAAGATCAACATTGTATTCAACTATGTAAAAAATGAAGCTAGTTGTATTTAAATACATTATTTTCTGAAATGAGAAATTCCTACAAATGATAAATAATTAGTTGAATCTTTCCTATTTTTTATTTCTTTTGTGACCAAGAAAATTATTTTGTTTAACCTGTATTTCAGCTTCATCTATGTATTTTCTTTCTTTGCCTCCATGACTGCTAAAGCAGAGGTTGGCTTACTTCAGTCTTTCCTAACAGGGATATCAGCCTATTTTTAGATGTTTAAAAAACAGTTGTAATACTAGACTGTACTCTTTGCAAAGAAGATGCTGCATTTAAACCTATTTGAAAGAGACTTTTTAAAAATTTTATGCATGCTCTCCACATACTTAAGAGTAATTTTTCTTGCAAACCATTGCACATGTCTTTTCTCAACCTGTCATTTACTTACTTATTTATTTTAATTAAAATATAATTGATTACCGTGTTGTTAGATTTGGGTTGAATTTCTTTACCTTGGTAAGTATTTCTGAAATGCATAAGTAAATAGAAGAATCCTTAGTTCTTATTACATTATTTTCATTATTAGAAGATATTATTAAAAATATTTGCTTAAAGATATGAGTGAAACAAAAAGAAATTATTCTAATTAATTAATAGATGGTGTTGGATTGGTCCATAGAACATTAACTTTTCAGTGGCTCTTCCTAAATGCTCTGAGCTCCTCTAGCAGGAAATGCAAGTGCAGGGACACCTTCAGTGTACTGTTTCTAGCGCACTGTTTTCTTTCATTTCTCAGCAAGTAAGCTGAGGTTCCTGGACACTGAGTTACCAGAGTAACTGTCAATTTGAGGTTCTGTTCTATGTTTTAGTTATAAGCACCCGTGATAAACTGGACAGCTCAAAGTACCAGGTCTATAACCCTTTAGGAATAATGTTTGAGAAATAAAGTAACTTTAAGAAAGTATAGAGTTGATACAGGTGAATTAAAATTACAGAAATAGTTTAAAACAGCATAAATTCAGTCTTCTAGTAGAAAACTAAAATAGAACAGGAAATGCTGGTTGATACTGGGATTTGTTCCATGTGTTTTACAAATTTTACTTAGCAACTGAGTTTTATAAACATGTTTAAAGTTTATTAAACCATTTATGACAATGAGAAAATTGTCCAAGTACTTTAGAAGGTTATATTAACAGATAAATAGAGCGTAACTATTTACTGATAAATATGATTGCATTGAAAAACTGTATTTATTCAAATATTTTATAATTTATAACTTTAGAGTAGCAAATTAATTTTTATATCTTGCTTTCAGTGATATTTTACTGTATTGCCTACCTTTTATGATGTATTTTATTTTGCCAACTGATGGTAACCAGTAACTCATTCATATTGATTTATATGATGTGGACATTTGAAAATCATTTAAAAAGAAAAAAATAATCTGTTATGCAACACAAAGCAACATGAACAAAATCTTTACTTTTGGTTCAGTAGATTTCTAAGGAAATATATTCACAGAATAAACTCCTGTATTTAATATGATAGATAATTTATACAATAGATGATACCAGTTATTTAAAAGCAAGGTCTTTGTAGCTTACTCTGCAATTTATTAACCTATTGTTAGGAACGGACTAATCCTTTGATATTAATTCATGAAACTTAATTTGAATAATTCACTTGCTAATTTATTCATAAAGCAGAAAGATAATAATGATGAGTTCTGCTTAATGTTTTTCACATGTCATTCAATACTTTGATGTACTTAAAATGAAACTGTGAAAATGGATAAATATTCCTTCAAGTTTTTGATCTCTTTAATACAGACATTTTCAAATCATTTAAAAAACTTCAGAAAAAGAGCAGTAACTGTACTCTACTTAGATTATTCTAATATAAAATAAACTTAAAATAATATGGAATTGAAAAAAGGACTAGGAATTTTCCCTGAGATATGGAGGAAAACTATAATTAAAACCCAAAACGTAAGACTTTTAAGAAAAGCTTAAAGTTTATATTAGGGTGATCTAGTAAATTGTAAAGTAAGTAAGAAGTGACTTAAATCGTAAAATAGGTAAAGATTACCCATGGTCAACATAGGCTTGTGGGTTCTATAGAAGTAAATATTTCAAACTCAGCAATTAGATGATGGAATGAACAGTTTTCTTTTGCTTGTGTTAACATCTACGAACAAATCTGGCAGTGAGATTTATCATACAGCTTTCCAAAAATTGAAAGGCACCATCTAATTATAAAGGTATTAGGGGTATCTTCATTCTTTAATATTCTAATTATTATTCTAATAATGCTTTATTATTATTTTAATAATATGTATGTCTTTTCTGCCATATTTCCATAAAACTCTATAATATAGATTTTTTTATTGACTACTAAAAAGTAAGCAGTGGCCTCAGTTAATGTATATCACTTTTTGAGAAATCCTCAGAAACAACCCAGACCCTGCAGGATAAACCTCCAAAAACTGACTTCTTTTGCTTTAGTCACTGACTGTGATACATGCCGCAGTCCTTCTGAGCTACACATCTCATCACTCAGCCAAGTACCTGCCATGGGAGTTCAGGAACCAGGCCTTCAAGGGAACTGGCCAGTCCCCCTTTAAGGGGTTCTGCCAATTAGCAAACTGAAACCAGCCCACCTAGCCTACTCCCTGTTTTTGTATATGAAGCTTTATTAGAACACAGCCACATCCTTCTGTTTACATATGGTCTGCAGCTTCTTTTGTGTTATAACAGCAGTTGAATAATTACAACAGAACCTGTATGGCTTGCAAAGCATAAAAAATTTCGTATCTAGTCCTTTACAGAAAAAGTTTTCTGAATTCTGCTATATAACATTGAGATAAACTAATTATTACTCTAACAAAACATGGATTAATTTCAAAAACAATGTTGACTAAAAGGAACTTGATATATTGTAAGATTTCCTTTATCTAAAATTCAGTGAAGAGGCAAATCAAATAGTTGGTGTCCCAGTTAGTTTAGGATTATCTTTGCGGGGGAGTGTTGACTAGAAGGCATGCAAGGAGCACCGCTTGTACAATGGGAATATTCAACTTCTTGATTTTCTTGGCAGTTACCAAAGTGTATTTACTTTGTGAAAATGTGCTGAGCTATACACTTATGATTTGTGTACTATTAAATACATATGTTATACTTCAACCAAAAGTTGAAAAGATAAAGGAAGTAAAATGTCATAGAAAGAATGCTTGAATATACTCACACCATAATACTAAAATGTGAGAGTAAGTCGTAAAGGATAACTTGTGTAAGAACTGATAGCATCATGAAGTTGAAAGGCTTTTCTGTGTCAAGTGCATGAGGCTAGTCTGAGTTGAACTTAGTTCAAGTGCTCTATGCCTCCAGTCCCCTTCCATAGAGTGAGTACAGTGGTTGGGGTAATACGCAAAGTCATTTTTAGCAAGTATACTCAGGTATATGTGGAAAATCTATAGATGAGGAGTTGTGCTATGGAATATTAAGGTCATCTTGCTTGCCATTCATGACTTGTATAACCAGACAAACACAGAACCCAGGCTTCAGAGAAAAACCTCAATACTTCACTTCTCGGACAAGCAAGAATGAAAAATCTGTCACTCAACATTTATTCACAGAAGGAGTGGCTACACAAGGGCATATCCTGGAATTAGCCTATGACCTTTGAGAACACAGTAAAAGGGAAAATATATAAATAAATTCTGGAACCAATGGGAAAAGGACAAAATGTTAAATATAGAGCACACTGGACAGAGAAAAACAACTTCCCAAGACAAATAGTCCCCAATTAAGGTCATTAAAAAAGTACCAGAGTTTGGGACAGAAAGTAGAGCTGAGAAATATCAGTGCACAAAAGGGAAACTCTTTTATAGTACACCTGTGAATTTTCCTAAGAGCAAAATTGTATCTGCTAAGGGTGCTCAACAGGCTTTGATAGTAATTTGCTTCAGTCACTACTGTTAGTGAGTTAGTGTCCTGTATAGTAAGAGCAAAGAATTATTTCAAAATACATATTTCAGTTCTGAAAATGTATGCTCATTTTAACACTTTGATTCATATAAAACCATGGCAGCAACTAAATTAAGTGCTGCTAAGAACTAAATAAGAGACAGCTAGAGGAGAAAAATATACATCCACATGATAAAGTCAGAAGTACTTATATTCCCACTCATACAGTTTAAGAAATTTTAAAAATGATAGCTTTGCACAAAATATTTAATTCTGTCCCACCAGAAGTAATGATTTTTATTTAAGTAATAATTTATTTAACAAATATTATATTCTACTGTGTTCCAATTTCTATAGAAAAAGCTACAGGGAAAAAACTTTATGAACAACAGTGCCTGAACAAAGACACACATGGACTTATTTACAAAATAGACTCACAGAAAATAAAATATATGGTTACCTGGGGGGAAAGGGAGTGGGAAGGGATAAATTGAGAGTTTGAGATTTGCAAATATTAACTACTATACATAAAATAAATACACAACAAGTTTCTCCCGTATAGCACAGGGAACTACATTCAATATCTTGTAGTAATCTATAATGAAAAAGAATATGAAAACGAATATATGTATGCACATATATGACTGAAATATTATGCTCTACACCAGAAATTGACACAGCGTATAAACTGACTATACTTCAGTAAAATAAAACTCCTGAACAAAGAAACAGACATGTAGCACATTATAGCAATTCTTAAGTTTTACTTGTCATCAAACCAGACATAAGGACTAAAATCAAAAAGTCTGACAACTCAAAATGTTGGTGAGGATATAAAGCAAATGGAATCCTCATATACTGCAGCTGGGAATGTAAAAGTGGTACTACACTTTAGAGAATTCTTTGGCAGTTTCTTTTGAACATACATTTACACTAAACTTTGTGATTAATCTCCATGAAACTATATGCTTATAAAAGTATATTAAAAGCAGCATTATTTGTAAGAGCTGGCAATTGCAAAAAACAAAACAAGAGTTGTTCATTAACAAGAGAATAGATGGCTCAACCATACAATGAAATAACATTTAGTAATATAAAAGAATGAGCTTCTGATGACTGAACTTCAAGACCTCAAGACATGATTTCAAATAAGAGCCCAACATGAGAAAGCAAGTAAAATTAATTATTGGTGGTAGAAATTAGAAAGTTGCTGCCACTAGGTTGACAAGGGTGGGGAAAGTAGCTCTAAAGGGACACTGAAGAAAAAATCCAAGGTGATGCAAATAGTTTTTATTTTCTTCTACATGGTAATTATTTGGGGCTATGTAATTGTCAATTTCACCAGAAGACTTGTGCATTTTACTGCTTGAAAACATACTTTGATTAAAAATGTAAGTCTTCTAGTGTTTAGGATATAAGAGCACTGTTTCGTACTTTTTGGGAAGGCATGTGTATCAGGAAAGAAATCTCATTGATTCTTGTATCCACATTCATATATTTTAGGACTCCCAGAAGATGCTTAGTTCAGGCTTTATGGCTAGTTTCTTTCATATGATAACCTCAGAAAGGCCAGCTACAATGGAAATATAATTAAACTATTCTCTTGAGGCAAATTGACAGAGTAGATTTATTTTTTCCTTGAGAGCTGATAGAGGATATATTATTTAACTTTACTTACTGTTGTTAGCTATTTTAAAGAAATATTGCCCTATTTTAGTGTTCAACAGTCTGTAAAGTTTTCAAGGTTGGGGAACAATAATTTTCTCAACCATATTTAGTTTCTCAATATAATTTGGCCATATGCCAACATTATATCATTCAGGTATATTTTATTGGCAAATTGTTTTGATATATCTTGGTAATCTATTAGAAGAAAAAGCAGTGTTGCTTATGAACAGAGGCAGAAAGCTGTTAGTGAGAGATTGCTCTTTCCTGTCTCATTCACCATGGAACTTTATCAGCTGATAAATATTTTGAACTTCACCCAGCATATAACAGTCTGATGTTATAAATAAGTCAAACAGGCAGTGCATTTTGGACGGAGATTTTTAAAAGTAAAATTCAGTATATCTAGATGAATTAGTGGTTTTCACAAAAAAAAAAGTGTGTATTCAAGAAAAAAATTTATGAATACTGTCAGCCTTGAGCTAATATAGATCACTAATGCTAAATTGGTGACAGCTTTGGTGTAAAAAGGTTTCAGGTCCCTTGGAAATGGATCTCAACTCTTGTCTGAATTTTACAGAAACACAGGGAGGTTTTGAAATATATGGATACATTCAAATCACTCTACAACAATAATTTCAGGGAGCAGGGCCAATCATAGTTAAGTTTAAAAGATCCTCAAGTAGTTCTAATATGCAGCCAGGTCGTAGAACCCTTGGTAGCTCTAAGGGCCTTTGAACCATCAATTCTAATTCTCAAGCTAAAGATAAAAGGGGATAAGCATGGTATGCTCCAATAGTTAGATCTAAAATTTCTAATTGTTATTTAACAATCCTGGGTCTTGTTTTCCTCATATACAAAATAAAAGCATTAAACCTGTTGATCATTGGATTCCTCTCTAGCTCTAAAATTCTTTCATTGTCTTAATGTAGGTATAATCTCCAGTGAGAGGCAAATAAGCTTAGCTTCTTTCCAGTCTTCTCTTCATTTTGTCACTGACTCAGCTTACTTTTTTGCAAAAACGTCATTTGTCTTTGGGAAGAGAAACACATGAAATAAAAATTTATCAGGATTAAGTCCTTCCATGTGGAGGGTCTCCTTTCAATTGCTCTCTTCTAGTTAACTCCAGCAGTAGTGAAATAAAATGTCTAAATACACTAAATTTGTTCCTGTTACTATGACTAAAACTTACTATTAAGTTTTATTTAAGATACTTCCAGGTTAAACTTGGGAATGTTCTCCATTTTTGTTTGGGGGAAGTAACCACAGAGAAGTTAACTGCTGAAGTTATATTCTTAAATTCACAAAACATAATTTATTTCTTTGTTTCCTGGTATTTGCATTACTGATAAACCGGAGTCTCCAAAGGCAGGAATTAAGCAATATTGTATGTAGAGGACTTGATCACATGTTTGAGGGACATTTCTCCTAGGAGCATTGCTGGGAAAATAGTCCTTTTATAAGTCCTTTTATAAGAAAGCTAACAGGAGAAGCAATAGCAAATCAGAGAACTACATTTGTAAGAGAGTAAAAACCATGGTAAAAAGAGAACCAGAAGGAGAAAAAAAAGATGAGTTCACAAAGATTCAAAGACAGACAGTAGTGCCTTAATAGGTATGACCATACATCTACCAAAAAGAAAAAAAAAAAGTTCAGAAAAGAGCAGAAGAATGAGGGCATGGAAGAAAATAAGGAAATGAAACACCAACTTTGTCATTCCTCATTAGAGAACATTCAGTTTGGCAATATTGCTTATACTGTTCTCAAAGAAATGTCTTTTTAAAAATAATCCCAATGTTATAACTTTGTGTGTAATATGAAACTGGATTCCTTCATTTGAAGGACCACTGTTCAAAAGTAATGAAACAAATTCTACGTAATATAAATGGCAGTTATGCCCTTGGGGAAAGTGTTACGGATATCAGTGAGGACCCCCAAAAGCCAAATTTAAATATAATTTTCAGGTGAACTTTTAGGTTAAAAATTGTATTTATTTACATTAAAAATTTTTTTTCATACTTACTTTTAGTTTTCTTCTATATATTCATGTTTTCTCAGTGCCCTCTTACCATTGTTCTAGACAATGAGGAAACTTGTCACATTTCAAAGCAATCTTCCCAGGAGGCTCAAAGATCAGATATATTCTCTCACTATTCTGCCTGTCTTTTCTAGGGAGAAAGCCTAAAGACTTTATTATTTTACATGCTTCACAAGACAACTCTTATATAGAAGAGAAAATTAGCAAGAGAAAAATTTCTTCACTAATGGTGTAGTCTACTCAAGATTATTAACATCAAATTGGAAAGCAAGTATACTTGTATTAATATCAACAAAATTATGTAGTTTTTACAGCCAGTAAACATGTTGTTGATTACAATTAAAAATTTCAATATATTGATTCATGTTAAAAATATATAAAATCATTATTATTGACCTGTTTTATTATAAAAAATTTCTGTTTCAGAATGAATTCTCATACCTGTCTAGCCAGGTCACAAATAGTTTTTCCTTCCCTTGGTACTTCCAGCTAATCTCTTTTATATGAATTGTGATGTTGGTGAGAAAAATAAAATAACACAACCCTTTTTAAACTGTTTATTTTAATTTGAGTTAATCAAGAATAATAAAAGTAAAACTTAAACTCCCTATTTGCACTAACCACATTTCAAGTGCTCAGGACCTAATGCTATCTTATTGGAAGTATAGGTTTAGACTGTTAAAAATCAAAATATTGACTGCTGGTTGACAGCACTATTCTTAGGTAAAATCATTCTTGCAGAATTTAGCCTGAGCAGCTTACGTTCCACTCTTTAGATTTAGAACTAGTTAGTAATGAAAATCTGTATTTTCTGGTCTTCAACATACTTGAAAGGTGATATATATATAAAAAATCACATTTTACAAAATAAAGGACAGTACTGCAGTAGTTCTGCTGAACAGAGGACACTTGGAGTCTTGAGACCAGTGTTTGACTCATGAGAAACTCAGTAACAGGATAAGAAGAGTTCTACGTATTTTCAAAGTGAAGTGATTTTTTTTCTGTACCCACACATACACAAACCAATATTAAATAGGAAATCACAATTTAGTAAATAAGTTATTTACATACCCTTTGATTTTATAAAAGGACTGACATTCTTCTATATACCAATATGCTTTATTCCACTTTTTGCCATCTCATAGCATGTTTCAGCTGGTAGTCTCTTGGGTCTGCGATCCTAAGATCCCACCTCTGAAGCCTGATTCCATTGCCATGTGGGGGGCTTGTAAACACAGGAGCAGGTAAGTTGATTTAGTGCAGAGAAAAGGAAAAGGGAGGACACAGAAGGGTGTCTCTTTACCATTTGCCTCAAGACCTTAATTCAACCCCCTAAATTAGGGGAACTAAAAGGTGTAAACCGACTAAATGGTTTTATGAATAATTTTGAGTAAATCACCCTAAGCAGAACTGCTTCATTTCCAGTGATATTTGTAGGACAGAATGGTATGAGGACCATGGAAGGGAAATACAAATCTAAAACAAACAAATAAATATGTAATTAATTTTTCTGCTGTCAGAAGGGAAAGAGAACCCCCCTTCCTTTTTCATTAGCGTTTTCTTTAGAGAACTTGATATTGTAAATAATTTCTGTCTCTTTAAGTGGTATGTAAATCTTTTCAAAATCTAAGTAAGACTTTTGCCAGTTTCGCATCTCAGAAATGTTATTGTTGGAGGACGTAGAGCCATCTCCTTTAAGTCTCTACATCAACGAGACTGGCATCCTATTTCCTTGTGGGAATTTAGTGTAGATGCTAGGCTCCAAGTGGTACTCTGCTGCTGGTGGCAAAAATACTACAAGAAGTTCTACCTTTCCTTTGGATAAACACAATTAACACATATGTAATAGATTATATCTGCCTGACCATATGAAAGAATGAGATTTCTCTTCTTGTCTTTTGGTAATCTCTAACAGATTGCCTGTGATGTGTGTAACCATCTGGTTTAATGCTTGTTTAATAATAAAACTGTTTCATTATTTTCCATATTTTGTGGGGAGATCTTACTGGATTGGCAGGAGACTTTATTTTTAACTATTTTCTCCAAATCTGCAACCTCCAAATCTCAAGATGACGGTGGAATGCTAGGCTCCTGACTTTCCCTGTTTCCACGGACCCACAGAACAAACAGCTACACATAAGTTAATTCCCTCTGAGAGAAGTCCAGGACTAGCTGAGAGACTCCTACACACCACACTGGGCAACTGAGAAAATACCTCATGGAGATGGTAGGAAAAGCTGAGACACACTTGCATCATAAAAACCACCTCTGGAACAGCACCTTAATTAGCTTGGCTATAGTAATCATTTCATTATGTACATGTATATCAAATCATCCTGCTGTATACCTTACAAATATGTAATTTTATTAAAAATAAAATAAAAAAGAAAATATATTATCAAATGAAATGTAATATGCTGACAGCAGCTAGTAGAATGACCTGTAGGAGTGTGAACTGTGTCTTTGTGGGCTTCCCAAAATAAAAGGGCCCCTTGAAACTGGGTTAGTTTCTGTAAACCTGCTGAGAGCTTCACATAATTATAATGTAGCACATTTAGCAAATTTATGAATATGTCTTATTTCAAAATCAAAGGCAACCAAGCTGATATATATTATTTGTGGTTGTAATAATCATTTTCTAAATCAAAATAATTTCAGTAGATATCTTCCGTGGATCCTTAAATTTTTTATTTTTGAAGTATAGCTGATTTACAATGCTGTGTTAGTTTCAGGTGTACAGCAAAGTGATTCAGTTATACATATACATACATATATTCCTTTTCAAATTCTTTTCCATTATAGGTTATTATAGGATACTCAATATAGTTCCCTATAGGGTCCTTGTTGTTTATCTATTTACATTTACACCTTGTAGTAGTGTGTATATGTTAATCCCAAACTTATAATTTATCCCTCCCACCCCTCCCACCCCCCTGCAAATCCCTCTCCCCTTTGGTAACCATAGTTTGTTTTCTAGGTCTGTGAGTCTGTTTCTGGTTTGTATATAAGTTCCTTTGTATCATTTTTGTTTTAGATTTGTGGTTCCTTAAAATTTCAGAACTCTATTTCACACAGCTTATGACTTATTCCTAGAGAGTCATATAAATACTTTGAGGGAGTGCAGTAAGTCTTTCAGATGACTTTGGATTAAGTGGTGACCTAGCAATTAGGATAAATTATTATCAGAGTGAATTTTATGTTGCCTGACTTGAATTGTCCCATCACTGTTCCCTAGTTCAGTTATAGGCACCATTCAAATGACAGTCACTCTCTGTAACCTGATGATAATCAGTACACACAGACACAATACACATGAGCAAGACTATTTTTTCTTTTTCATTCTTTTACAAAATAAATATGCTATTTGTGAAGGTGCAAGAAGACACTGGTGGAAAAGATTACCAGGATATACTTATCAGTTATGTAATGTACTAGTATTTTCAGGTGTTAATTTATGGCACAAAGAGATAAAGTAGTTGAGTGTGTTGAGAATGGAAAACAGGCATTTAAGCAAGAATAGCAGGAAAGAATTCTGTCAATTTTAAGGTAGGAGCAGAGGCAGGCTCAGTATGAATCACTGGTGTTGAATATGTATTTTATTCTTCTTGATATGTTTTTGTTCATCTTGTGTAAATGTGTAAAACTCCATCCTTCCCTTTCCTGATAGAGAGACAGAGACAGAGGCAGAGATACACTGACTAACCACAGCCAGACCAGTCATAATATAATCTTGTTATTTTCAAATTCTGAGGTGTAGAGGAGTATCTGTTTCCTGCAGTCCAGCGATTCCCCAGAGCACATTAAATATAACTGTTGGCACTTTCAGATAGTGCTTGATAGGTCAATTATTTGTGACTTTATAATTTGTATTACAACTGAATTCTAAATACAAGTACAGTGAAGTAGTCTGAATTACAAAAGTGGATAAACTGTGTGTGTTAAGTGATTTCCTTTGTTGTTCTACTAGAATTTAATGCATTTCCAGATAAAGAGAAACAAGCCTTAAGTCTGATAATTTGCTGGAAAGCATGAAATTAACTAAAATATTTAAACGTGGTTTCTCTTAGAAACAAATGGTACTATTATTACCTGACCTAACTCAGCTGTCCGGCTGGTGCAGTACCTTCCTGTGAGAGCGCTGTAGTCTCTTTGTTATGTGGGCTCACATCACCAGATGGTATGCAATATTCTGAAAGATACTAGTTGAAGTGTTTTGAAAGATAGCTCCTTGATGAAATTTTCACAAAGAATACTTGACATTATTAACAAGTCTATCTGATTATCTTATACACAAGTGGAGATAAAGCTATTAAGAATACCCTCTTGCTTTCAAAACAGTAGCACAAACATACCATCCTCTGCACATTTATGTAATCTATTCAAAGAAAACATACATTTACAAAGTACTAGCCCTAGAATGTGTCTGTTCAATAAAATCCACTCCTAGTTTTTCATAAAAAGTATACAGAGCCATTTTCTTTATAAGATATCTCACTTGTTCTAAGTTTTCATTTTACATTTAATCGAGATATACTGACTTTTGAGATAAAAGCCCTATGTGCAACTTATGTCTGGACAGTCTTACAAAATTGCATTCAAGTCCTCTAGCATACAATAGGGAATCTGCTTATTCTAGTGCGTGAAGAATATGTTGAAGTAGAGTGCAGTACTGCCTAGTTTCCAGAGGCATCACTTAATGGACTAAGAATATACCTAATTCATAAAAATTTTGACGAATCCATTTCAAAAATTTGTCATTAAAATTTCTCCCTTTCCTGTCAAATTCTCAGTGTGTCACAAAATGGAATAAGGCCTAAACAGTGAGGCATCATTTTCTCCTCACTCATCTGATTTCTTTACTGTTTCCATAATTCTCTCTCTTCCCAGTGCTCGCCAGAACAAAATATTCCTTTCCTGATGAAGATTTTTTGCCTGTTTATGACCTGTAAAGAATCTGAGATTCCTACTACTAAATCACTGTAAGTGTAGCTAATGGCATAGCTGGATATCAAAGGACAAGATGGATATACCGGCAGGAGAGGAAGCTGACTGGAATGGTAGGCCCAGCTTTGTGACGTAGGCCAAACTAGACAGGGGTCTCTCTCTGGAAAACAGACATGGATAGCCCCACGGAATCTATAGTCTACTGATCAGTGTACTGATCCATATGAGTCTTTCAGATATTACACTCTTTTTAAATAGGAAGAAAACTAGGGATTATATAATACAGTTTTTTGTGTGTGTTTTGTTTTGCACAGGAGAAAATTTAGGTTAGACAGGTAAATATATTGTTCATGGAAACACGCATAACTAGTGGGTATGTCAGATCTAGATGTCAAATACCTTGAATCCTTTATAGGATTACTTTTCACAAACAAATGTATTAAGAACTAAAATTGCACATGCTGTAAGCAGAATTTCTAAAATGTTTCCCCAAACGTGTCCAAATTCTAGTCAATATAGAATTTGAATATAAAGAGCTATCGCTCCCACGATTGTGTTAATTTTATATGTCGTAATTTTATATGCCTCCTTAAAATAAAGCAGTTATCCAGATGGGCTGGATTCATTCACATGAGCCCTTAATAGCAGAGCACTTCCTCCTAATGGCAGATGGGGAAGTCAGAGAGATTTGACATATGAGAGGGATTTCACATACCACTGCTGGCTGGAAGACTGAGGGAGCTACACGTAAGGACTAAGAACAGCTTCTAGGAATCAAATGTAATTCTCAGATGACATCAGGCCAGAAAATGTGTACCTCAGTTCCACAGTCATCAGGAACTGAATTCTCTCAACAACATGAATGGTCTCAGAAGCAGATTCATTCCAGAACCTCTAAACAGGAGTACCACTTGTCCACATCTTATCGACCTTGAGACCCTAAGCTCACTTGGACTTTTGGCCCCCAGAACTGTGAGATAACAAATGATTGTTTTAAGCCACTAAGTTGATTATAATTTGTCACTCAGTAATATAAAATTAATACACATGTATCAGCTGTCAATTTGACAAAATTTAAAAATATGCTAAGATGTCACTGGTAAAATTTTTATTATAAAATCACTTTTACTGAGTATAAAATTGATGACACATTACTAAGAGGCAACCTAGCAATATGTCTCAAAAGCCTTAAAATTGCTCTTTTAGTTTGAAAGAGTGCTCCCATTTAGCTCTTCAGTTCCCTAAAGAAATAATCATGGAGATGGGGAGAGGTAAGCACACACGATGCCACTTTCAGCAATAAGTGGATCACTATATTGTGGTCAGCGGAGCACCATTCCTTTCCACTAGACATCGTTTCCCACCACAGCTCACGTCCTCATGGCTTTCACAGCAGCTCCCTAGACCCAAGATAGGCCAGTTAAAATTCTTCACCAAAACTATGTAAAGCAATTTGTGTTGTTTATTTGTGGAAGAAACTAGGAAAATAAGGCTTGATAATATCAATAACCATCTTCTTGCCATGGGACGGAAATCATTCTGTGCTCAGAAAGAAAAAAAGCTGAAAAAAGGAAGGAAACCAAAGATGACAGGAAAGGGAATATAAGGGTTCAGGTATCAATTCCAATGTGGAGGAGGGGTTCCCTTACACCACCAAACAATTCACAGACACCAGCAGGTTGTCTGAGAATTCAGTTTGATCCTGACACTATCTATTTGGAGACAGCATCAGATTCCACAGTTTAGGTTCACTCCTACAAGACTGCTACCCTATTTAGACGCAGGTAACTGGCTACAAATTGGAGGTTCCGATGACCCCCGGCAACTCAGGATGCCAATTACAAGTCCAAATTATCACTTGTGCTTCCGAGTGACTGGCTATAGATTGGAGGTTTGCATTACCCTCTCCTCAGGTTTGATTAATTTGCTAGAGCGGCTCACAGAACTTAGGAACCCATTTATTCACCAGATTATTGGTTTATCATAAAAGGATATAGCAGGAACAGCCAGATGGAAGGGATGCATGGGGCAAAGTATGGGGAAAGCACTTAAGAGCTTCCATTGCTCTCCCCTACTGTGCCACTTTCCCCAAATCGCCACATGTTCACCAACCTGGAAGCTCTCCAAACCCACTCTTTTTGGGTCTTTATAGACTCTTTATTATAAAGGCATGGTCGATTAAATCACTGGTCACTGGTGACTGATGGAACCACCAGTGCCTCTCCTCTCCCCAGAGACCTGTGGTGGGACTGAAATTTCCAACTCTCTAATCACATGATTGGTTTGTCAGGCAGCCAGCTCCCATAGGTCCAAAAGTAACCTCATTAATGTAACAAGACACCTTTACTGCTTTCATCACTCAGGAAATTCCAAGGGTTTTAGTAGCTCTATAACAGAAATAAGGACGAAGACCAAATACATATTTCTTATTATAAATGATATTATTATACAGAGTGAGAGATGGATCTTGGAGGAACTGAAACCCTAGTCCAGTGATTCATGATACCCTGCCACATCCATAAATTTATTATGGTTTTTGGTAGAGGTCATCGTTCATCTGCATGAGATACACTAGTATTTTTCAAATAAAAATAGTTTTGGTCTACTTTTTGCTTAAGTTGATATGACTTAGATTTCTGTTGCTCAAATATAAGACTTTGACTAATTCAGTTTTACTTACAAGAGCAACAAATGTGAAATTCCAGCATTAGCATATTAAGTAAATTATGGAATTTTATACAGCTGTGAATAATCAGATTTTTAAAAATGGCTTAAGAAATTTGCTTACGTTACAATAATACATGAAAACTGAGGATACAAACAGTATGATTTTATTAGTTGATACTAAAATGTTAAAACATATAAAAAGAAAAAATAATGAGAACATGTTAACATATTAATAGTTGCTACTACCAATGGGATTGGGTTTTTTTTTTTATTACTCTCCTCTTTTCTCTTGTTCAACAAAAGACATGTATTACTTTTGCAATAAGAAAAATAACTTATCCTACTTAAAATGGTCCTCTGATTAAAAAGCAATTGAAGCTTTATAAAGAAACAGATAATTCACTTGTTCTTAGTAAAAATAACAGTTAAGGAGGACATTGAATTATATTCCCATACTACTTTCAGATAAAATGTTAGTGAATCTCTGTATTTGTTTTTCTTAAAAAGTGTCAGTTTCTATTTAATTAAAAAGCAAAAGTAAAGTATCGAAATTCAAGACAATTTTGCATCAAGTAAAATTCTTCTTTTGTTTCTATGTATTACTTATATGATCCCCAAGTGCCATCTCCAGTTTAAGCAACAAAATTGTTTTGGTATTTAAGAAATCATACAACTATAATGAATTTGTGATTATTTTGCCATCTTTTGTTCTAGGGAACTATTTTTAGTTCATGTGCTTTTCAAATACCATAAACACCTCAAAAAGAACATAGACAACTGATTGAAAAATGATCATGTCTTCTTTCTCTGGATAGAGGCAGTAGTCATTTCAATGTGAGGTAGTGATAGCCACATAGTTAAACCATAGTATTTACTTAACTCCTCTATGCCAATCAATATGCCACCCCAAATAGGAGAATACTTGAGGTATGTGTACTGCCTTTTAATGGTTGTTTTAGCTATTATCTGTAGAGTTCGTAGTTATAGATGCTAAGAACTACCCTAAGTGATTTACACAATTCTGAGTAAGTATTACTGTCATTTTAGAGTGTGGGTACTTGAGGTTTGGGACTGGGAGATTACAAAGCTTCCCCAAAGTGCCATGGATAGTATCAGCTTTGGATCTGTTGGGCTTCAAATCCTGTGCATTTAGTGCCGAATGCCTTCATGAAATCTGTGACATGTAATATATGTACAACATGCATTCCCTTGGCCTAGCTTACCTGTGTGATTTGCCCCATTCTATTCCCAGTACTAGTTTGCCTTACCTACAAGCCAGTGATAGCTATAGGTTAGAAACAGTACATACAAGGACTTGAGAATTGGAACTCTGGCTCTAAGATTGTTGTGTTATTTATGCCAGTAAATTAGAGAATAGCCTTGCCAAATTGTGTTATTTGGGTATAACAATAAAGGCACAGGCAAAAAAATAAAAGACAAATTGGACTTCAGTAAAAGTAAAAACATTTATGCATCAAAGGACATTATCAACAAAGTGAAAATACAGATCACAGAATGGGGGAAAATATTTGCAAAGCACGTATCTGGGAAGGGATTAATATCCAAAATATATAAAGAACTCCTAAAATTCAGCAACAACAAAACAACCCATTTCAAAAATGGGCAAAGACCTGAGTTGACATTATTCCAAAGAAGGTATATAAATGGCCAATAAGTACATGAAAAATGCTCAACAGTGCTAATCATTAGGGAAATGGGAATCAGAACCACAGTGAGATACTACTTCACACCCATTAGGGTGACTATTATTAAAAAATAAAATAAAACAAATATTGACATGCATGTGGAGAAATCAGAACCTTTGTGCATTGCTGATGAGAATATAAAATGGTGTGGCTGTTGTGGAAAATAGTATGGTGGCTCCTCAAAAATTTACATGTAAAATTATCATTTGATAGAGCAATTCCATTTCTGGGTGTATACACAAAAGAACTGAAATCAGAGAACTATTTGTATATACATGTTCATAACAGTATTATTCACAATAAGCAAAAGGTGGAAACAGTTCAAACGTCCATTGAAGAATGAATGGGTAAAAAAATATGATCTACACATACAACAGAATTTATTCAGCCTTAAAAAGAAATGGAATTCTGATACATGCTGAAACATGAATGAAACTGAAGACATTATACTAAATGATATAAGCCAGACACCTAAGGACAAATATTGTGTGATTCCACCTATATGTGGTACTTAGAATAGCAAAGTATACAAAACAGAAATTAGAACAGTTCTTACCAGAAGGTAGGGGAGAGAAGAATGGGGAGTTATTGTTTAATGGGTATAGAGTTTTAGTTTGGGATGATTAAAAAGTTATGGGGGTATTATATATTACTAATGGTAGCACAACAGTGTGAATGTACTTAATGCCACTTAAATATACACTTAAAATGGTTAAAATGATAAATTTTATATTGTCTGTATTTTATCACAATTTTAAAAATAATTATGGCTCTTGTATAGGATTTATCTTCTCTATGTCAGGAAGAATCTTCATGGTTAAAAGAGCCACATTTATTAAGTGCACGCAGTGTGTCCAATGTTCCATTAAGTGCTGGTGGTATCTAACTCTGAACAACTCTGTAAGAAATGTGCTATTCTCATCTTCTTATTACAATTGAGGGAAATGCTGAACAATGAGGAAAACTGGCTTTCCCAAGTTCACACTACAAATAAGTGACAGAGCCAGGATTTGAACTATAATTCTTCTCTGAACAATAACATTATATTGGCCCACTCCACTTTCCAAACTGCAGTGCTGTTTACTCATTCAGCCTTACAAATATCCACAGACCAACATATTCTGAGTCACAGATCAATCCTGAAACCAGATTTGGAAAGGCTGAAGGTTATGGTACATTCTCAGGTCTTTCTGAAATGTATTCTTACTACACCCTCCTCTGTCATTTTCCATCTTTTCTGTATATTACCATTAAACACCAACATTCTGACCCCACTATATTTTTTCAGATTTTGATGTGTCTCTTTTAGTAATGGTGACTATCTAAAATAATTCTACCTTTGTGAGTGATTTACTTTTTCATGTGAAGGTGAATGATAAGGAAAAGACACATTGTTATCATCAGGTCATTCTGGAATATATGTAAGAGGAAAGAGTAACACACACTCTTTTATTCACTCATTTTACTGACATTTCTTGTGCACAACCTGTATGTCTAAACTGTTTTGAGAGCCGAAGAATTATTAGTGAATAGAAGAGATAAAACATTTGCACTGTAGTAGATTGCATTCTAGTGGAAGTGTTCAGACAAAAAAGTAAACCAAATACCTACCTACTTACCTAAGTGTGTACATACAGACTATGTGCTTACATAGCTACATAAGTACAAAAATATACACACATAAATATTATTAGTATGTTAAAAGGGACTAAGAGCCATGAAACAAACAGAAAAGGGTGAGGGGGATTAATATGCCAATAATGGCAGTTATGGAAAATAAATGAGTACTCTTTAGCAATCCCATTGAGAAGATAACATTTCCATCAAAACTTGTGCTTAATGGAGTATCATAAATGGAAAAGTTTATTACAAAGCAGAGGAGTCATGCAAGTTCTTAGAGTAAGAGTTGATCTTGGCCTTATTCAAGTGTAAGTGAGATTTGCAGAAGTAAGACAAAGAAGGGACGGTATTCTAGGTAGGGTGAAATTGCTTCAGAGAAGTACAAGTTTACTTTAATAAGAGACCGAGTAAACTGGCTCTCTAATAACAGGGAATGTACTTGGAAATTGGTTAAAATGAGACCATATTTGGATTATGTCAGAAAAGTTGCAAATGTTTAAATCTGAAGGGGAAATTGGATCTCTGTTCTCAAATGTATTTTTGTCATTTTGTTTTGTTACAATCCTGGTACTGTTCAAGAGAGAGGGGTTTCAAGATTGAAAATTCAGTATTTTTTGAAATTTGACTACTATGCTCACATACTCATTTTGTAATAATTATGTATTTAAACATACCATGTAAACATAAATGTATTTTAACTAACTACAGTGTGTGTTTACTCTAGACAGGTACTAAGCTAAAGATTGCACATTTTAATTATAACAATAATTCTTAGAAACAGATAACTAGTTCTTATACTTGTCTTACTTGGAAATTACTTTGATATATGCTTTGGTCTAACATTTGTAATTTCCTCTAATTCATAAGTGTAAGAAGTAATAGATAGGGTATTGAGTCATATCTCTCTGTGATTCAGGATGTTATTAACTATTATTCAGCATTACTCCCTTGTGGACATACATAGCTGCAAATTTGTTGAGCATCTACTGTCTGATAGGTATTAGATAAATTATTGAGTTTTCTGAGTTTGGGCATGTGACAAATATTTCTGCTACTTCTATTTTTTTAAATTTATTAGAGGACATAACTAGTGTTGTATGTCAAGAAGAAGTAATTATTGACAGAAAATAACATAAAATGGTTATTATTCAGAGATGACATAATTATAAATGCATAGAATTCAAATGAACTTATATTATAGATAAACCAAGGAAATTCAGAAGTAGATCACATATTTATAGTCACCTGATTTATAATAAAGGTGCTATTAAAATTTGGAGAGTAGGGATAATCTGGATAGTCTTTCAGCAGATAATTCTGGGTTGACTGGATATTTATATGTAAAAAAAGAAACAGAACCTGTCAAACTACTTTCCAAAGTCAATTGCAGATGGATTGCAGGTCTAAACGTGCAAGTTAAAACAATAAATATAAAATAAATATTAAATAGTATCTTTACAACCTTGAAATGAGCAAAATACATTATGAGGGAAAATTATCAGCTGTAGTTGTCTACATTAAAATTTAGAACATCTGATCATTAAAAGACTCCATTCGTAGAGTGAAAAGACAACTGACAGAATGAAAGAAGTTACTTGCAATACATATATCTGGTATATACAATACAATGGACTGATAGCCAATAATATACAGAAAATTCTTATAAATCAGTAAGAAAAGAGCAAGAACTAAATATAAAATAGACAGAATAAAATGGATTAAAAGGTAATAAATTCACCAAGGAGAATAACTGAGTGTCAATTAAACATATGAAAAAAAATGTTTAATTTCTTTAGTCATTAGAAAAACACAAAATAAAACCACAGTAAGAACCACTAGCCATCTACCAGCATGACTAAATTAAAAACGTAATACCCAGTGTGGAACAGCTCAACCCCTTGTACGTTGCTAGTAGGAGTAAAAATCGTGCAAACATTTTGGAAAACTGCTTGACACTATCTACTAAAAGTAAGTATATTTACTATTATGAACATCTATTCCATTTATACACACATAAACATATTTACTTTTACCCCAAAGTTTACAGTAATCCTCATAGCAACATTATTCCCAGAGTTGTAAACTAGAAATGTCCTAAACGATACTACAGTAGAACGGATAAACAAATGGTGGTATCGCCATACAACTGAATATTCTTCAGCAATGAGAATGAACAAACTACAAATACACATGGCAAACATATTTAATAAACCAGACACAGAAAGTACATATTCAGTGATTTCTTGTAGATAAAATTTAACAATAAGCAAAGCTACTATATGGTTTTAGAATTCAAGACAGTGGTTGCCCTTGGAAAGGTAAGCCAGTAATGACTGAGGAGGCAGGAGAACACTTCTCATGCTTTGGTAATGTACTATTTCTTGATCTGGATTTTGGTTACATGGATGTGGTGACTTTGTGGATATTCAACAAATTAGCTATTTTAAAATATTTACCTTGTTTTCATGTATATAATAGGTCAATAGAAATGTTTACATTAAAAAATGCCAGACTCTGCAACACTATTCAGGACAAAAATGGCATCAGTGCTTAGCTTACTTGTTAAGTTCTACTCTGATTTGATTTGGTTTGATAATTCCATTCTTAAATGGCCCACTTTCCCACCTCTGAGAAGGAGGCTTTTTACATTTTCTTTCATATTTTTAGTTCTTGCTAATTTAAAGACTAGTCTAGGCACTTAGCACTGTACAGCCAAATTAACTGGTGGTATAAAAATCAGTTAATTCAGAAGGAATTCAGATATCTACTGCAATACAAGAAGCATCATAGACTAAGAGAAACTTTTAGATAGGATTTTTCTCAGACTATTATTATTTTTTATTTTATTTTTATTTTAGACCATATCAAACCCTACAAGAACTGGATCACTCACCTGAGACTCTGATAGCATACTTCCAATAATGTAATTTCTTTAAAAAGCTGTAACATCAACAGTTTCATATTTAATAGTTCTGTTTTTCTAAAGGAAAAAAATCATCTTACTGAATACTTAGATTCTCAATAGTCATTGTTGGGGAAGTGAGTAAACACTATTATGCTGATTGTATACAGTTGATAATTTGATAATGGACTAAAAGCAAAGTCTATCATGGTTTGGGGAGTTTATGCCTGTTGCATCTGTCTAAGTGTAAAGTATAGGAGCCGCATTCAAAAATGTATTGATTGAAACATTTTATGTCCAGTATTGATTTTTACATGAGTTTTCATATCTTTAATAAGGAGAGTATGAATCTAGAAATAGGTTTTAAGAGTTCATATTAAGTACATGATTTATTCTATAAATACTGACTGAACCTTTCATGATTTTGTGACATTGGACCTATTTTCATGTAAAGAAAAAAAATATTCTTTCTCAAATTAACTCTCTTTTAACCTACAGGGCCTTAAAAAAATTTTTTTTTAATGGTGAAAGTTCTTTCCTAAATTACAGAGTCATGCTTTGGTGTAAATTAAATCCAGAGGCCGTTTGTGTATCCTCACAGATAGAATGAACTTTTCCATATACAAATCAGCATATGCAGAAATGATTATATTTTGTTACCATTTAAAATTTTAATTAAAGTTGAAATAAAAATGTATTTTATTTCTATTATTACTTATTACAAATTGCCTAGGTTATTTCCTATGTTTACCATTTCTCCACCTATGTAGAAATTAGAATTGTTTCAGGTATGCAGGGCAAATTCATTGTTTAGATTCCGAAGATTAGACTGTGCTAAATTTTTAAAATATTTTCTAAATTTAAATATAATCTATTTGTAACAACATACAGCATTTGAAGAGTAGAGTTTTATGAGTTTTAACAAAGTGTATCTAGACATGTAAACGCCAATAAAACCGAACTGAAACATTTCGTTTGCTTCAGAAAGTTCTGGGGACACTTTTCAGTCTATTCTTTCCCCAAACTCTAGCTAGTCCTTAGCAACTACTCTTATTTATATTTTTATAATTTTATCCTTTCTAGATTGTCACAGATGTGGACATATAGAGTATGCGGTCTTAATGTAGGGATTTTTCTACTTTGGATAATGAGTTTAGGTTCATCCATGCTGTCGCATTTACCTCCAGCCATTGTTTATTACTGCTAAATTCTAAGTCTTTACCATATGCCATTTATTATTGCAGAGTACTGTGCTATATTTTGTTTATCCATTTACCTCTTGATGGACATTCAGGTTCTTTACATGTTTCATATTATTAGTAATGCTGCTATAAATATTTGTGTACAATCTGTGGATTTATGTTTTAGTTTGTTATGCAAATGCATAAGAGTGGAACTGCTGTAGAGGCGTGATGGTAAATGTTTAACAGCCAGCTTTCTGGATGGTCTAGGAGAAAACTTTGATATGTAGTGTTTGATCATTGCCATAGTGTAAATATTTTCACTATGACTGATTGCACATTACAAACATTACACCATGAAGGCAGCGTCAAGAAGAGATATACACAGAAAGCTCTCATGAGACCAGTGTGAGCAAGCCCTAGAACACGTATCATGGAACTGCTGGTTTAAAGAGTAACTGCGTATTTAATTACATGAAACTGTCAAAAGTTTTGGCTAAAGTACCTGTCCATTTTTATATTTTCACCAGCTATATAGAAGAATTTCACTAAAACTGGGTAATAATTTTTTTTTAAATTTTAGCCATTATAGTGTGTAGTGGTATCTCATTGTGATTTCAGTTTGTCTTTGCCTGATGACTAATGATGGTGAGCATCTTTTCATGTGACTATTAACCAGTTGTATATATTTTTTGGTTAACCATCCATTCATAATTTTGCTCATTTTTAATTTATGTAATTTGCATTTTATTATTGAGTTACAAGAATTCTTATGGAGCAGTTCTAAAACTTAATCTCCAGCACTAAGCCAAATCCAGTCAATACATAGCCTAAAGCACAGAATCTCAGCTGATCTGTCTTGATTGCTCTCCTAGGCTTCTGCAGATCTGAGTGAAATATAAATACTTGTTTTGTCATTGTGATACTTGAAGTTGTTTATATTATAGGCTATTTTTGCAGCAACAAATTTCTAAAACAGGATTTGGCACTTAGAAATGAGGTACTTCAATAAACAAAAACATTAACTTTGCTACTGAGTAGGAGGTAAAGGAAACTGGTAAAAGAAACTGAAAAATGGTTACTCAAACTTGGCTATTAGGTAGTACACGCATTTGATAGTGGCAAAACATTAAAAATATTACCTGTGACAAACTGGAAGGAATAAAAATGCATTTACTAAACTTGTGCTAATGGACAAGAAAGTTTTAAGGCAAAATATTGGGTGGGAGTTGAGTTTTATTACCTGATAATGTAGAGTATTAGAAAAAATGAGTTCTGTCTACAAATATAATTAATGTGAAATAGAAAGTTTATTAGTTCCTGAAATTTCAGGGTTAAAAAAAAGAAACGCTTCTCACCAAATTAAACTTACCATGAAGACAGCTTTGGGATGAAGATGAAATCCAGTGTTTAACAGATACACATTACTATATATAAAATAAATAAACAATAAGGACCTACTATATAGCACAGGAAACTATAGTCAGTATCTTGTAATGCACTATAATGGGAAGGAATCTGAAATATATATATATATACACACACACACACATATATATATACACACACACACATACACACACACATAGCTGAATCACTTTTTTTGTACACCTGAAACTAACATTGTAAATCGATTACACTTCAATAAAAAATAAGAATTAAAAAAAAAGAGAGAAAGCCTCAGAGGAAAAACCATGTTAAGGGAATGCTTTAACCTTATTGTTAAAACCTCTGAAAGAATTATTTTGCTACCTAGTCAATTCTTTAAACTCTTCAATGAGATTCTAGAAAGAAAGCTGAGTCTATATATCCAAAATACCTGTAATTACATACAGCAGGTAGGGGGAGGGCAAGGAGAAAGAGAGTTTACAGGAGAAAACTCTTGTGTGGTTTTTGACACAGAAAAAACTGAAATCAAATATACTGAAATACCACATAATAATGAGAGAGCTGAGTTGAAGACAATGTTACAGCTTAGAGTAAACGAGACTATAATTCTCTGAGATGTAAAAAACAAAAACCCTCTAGGCCTTGATAGAATGTAGCAGTTTAAGAAAGTTGTCAAGCCCTTTTTTCAAATAGGTGATTTCTCAGTATCACCTTCAAATGTGGTCTCAAGTAATTTTGTGAATGCAAAATAATCTTGATATTTATACAGAACAAAGATACAACAAAGAATAATATAACTCAACAACACAGATATTAATATCCTGTGGAAAATATTATCAAAATCAATCCTAGTGATAAATAAGTTATATTACATCAAGACTAATTTGGGCTTACTCTAAAAATGCAAACGTTGTTAGGCATAAAGAATTCAAAAAAAAGTATCTCAACAGATTAATGCAAAATAGGAAAAAATTATATGATCAAATTGGGAGCTTAAATAGTAGCATTTGAAATTTCAAACATACTTATGGTAAAAGTTTTGCAAACTAGTAATAATAAGAAAATTTTCTTAATTTGGTACAGAGTAACAACAGAAAACCTTAAGCTACAGTATATATAATAGCGAGATAATGAATGCTCAGATTGAAAATGAGACAGAAAAAAATTTTTCTGAGACAAATATTTTTATTTTGCATTTTACTGGAGATCCTAGTGAAGGATCTGGTGACTAGGAGGGAAAATAAAGGAAACAACAACAAAAAAAGAGACATTTTGGAAAGGAGGAAAAGCTCTTGTTATTTTCTGAGGAGATTTTTGAGCAAAATAAATACAAAAGTATCTATACAATAATAAAATTCAGGATTAATTTAGCAAGGTTGGTGAATTAGTCATTTATTATTTCCATATGTATATAAGAAAAATAAAATTGAAATAAAAATACCATACACAGTGATATTGAAAATACTGTAGTCCTCTGAATAAGTTTAGCAAAAATATGCAAGGTATTTATACTTAAAATCTACAAAATATTATTGAGAAAAATTAGAGAACTAAATAAATGGAGGAATATGCCAGTTTATCAATTAGAAGATCTAGTAATATGATGATGATTCTCTCTCTCCAAATTGATCTTCAGATACAACATAATTCTAATCCAGATCTCAGCATATTTTTGCATGGAAATTGACAAGCTAATTTAAAGTGAATATGGAAATGTGAAAGGCAAAAGATTGTCAAGGCAGTCTTGAGGAAGGACAACAAAATTGGAGAACTTACATTATCATATACCAAAACCTTTCATAAAGAAAATTACACTATAGTGATAATGTATTGTAGAATTAGCAGTTTCATTTCTTGGTGTATGCCAAGAAGAAAGCAGGCTTATTATCAAAAAATATCATACATCAAATTACTAATGACAACACTATTAATAAGTGCTAAAAATATAAATTATCCACTATCTATTGACAATAGAATGGAAAACACATGTGGTGTATACACAAAATGGAATCGTATGCAGCAGTGAAAAGGAATATGTTATAACTACATAAAACAATATGGATGAATCTCACAACATAATGTTGAGCAAAAGAAACATGACAGAAAATAATACTTATTTGGTGATTCTACTTTGATACACTTTACAGTCCATAATGATAGAAATGAGGATAGTGATTTCTTTGGGAGATGTGGGGAGGTGGTAATATTTAGAAGGGGCACAACAAGTGACTAGAGTAGTCCACATTCTTGTTCTTACTCCCATTGGTTGCTACATAACTCTTTTTATCTTTTTTAAAAATTTGTATATTTGTATATTTATAAGATGTGCACTTTCTGGTGTCTAAAGAAGAATACAAAATAGCACATTTGAGAACAGATATAGGCAGAGATTTGTTGAGTAATGTTAATAGAAGTGTCTGTCTTACCATAGAAAAGATCCAAAACTATTTGCTTCTGAGATGTCTAGAACTGCAGTTTAAATGAGATACTACCCATGGATTCATTATTTAGATAGGTGATGATTTTTTCCCATTGTATTCTACAAAGATATTTTCACCTAATGTTCACCATATGTATTTAATTTTGGTAAATGATTCTGTCATTTTGTAACTTAATAAGACTAAAGAATCCAATAATTAATAATTTAAGATAGGAATTGAGAATGGACAACACAGAATCAAATTCTTCATTTTAGTGTCTTGCCATGAAAAAGTATATTGCCAAATTCACAAATAATTTATGTGCATAATCTTATTATACATGATAAATATATACCAAAATACCTACTAATAATCTATAAGATCATTGTAAATTAATAGTCAGTAAGCTTCTACATAATGAGATTATTGAAGGATTTTAATTGCTTGGTTTGGCATAAGGTGAAGTTATATATATTTCTCCAAAAAAGCATAGATATGTATGAGGACTTCCAAAGACTTCTGTCAGCTCTATCGATCTGTAATGTGATGCTTTGTTTTGGAAAATACTGGTGACAGATTATCCCCAACAAACTGCTATGCATAAATATAAGTGTTGACTGTTAAGTAGCAAAACTGATTATGTTTGTCACTTGTGTGTTCTTCTCAATGTCACTTATTTCCTAAAAAATCACATGGTAGCATCTTAACCATATCACTACATATTTGCTGCTGAAACAACAAATAATTTTATTTTTTAAATATTAGATGATTAATTGTCAAAAATGTATTTATACATATCTTTACATTACTGTGTATGTGTGTCAGAGTAAAATAATCTGTTAATTATAGATAGGAGGTCCAATTCTTGGTTATGTATAATTTAGTGAAAAATACCTAGTCTGAAATCTTTTCTCTAAGCCACGGAACAGATAAATAGACATAGAACAGAAAAAGATTTAAAAATAGTGTTTTGATTATCTCTTGCTGTGTTATAAACTATTTCAGTGCTCAGTGGCATAATACAACCATTTTATTTGTTTGCTCATCTTTATGTAAATTTCTCAGGGTTACCCTGGATATCTTGTCTCTCCTCCAGTTCAAAGTAGTAGGGCTGCCTCAAATGAAACTGGAAGATCTACCCACAAAATGAATTCACTCATGTGCTTGGCAAATAGCAAATTGGTTCTGGCTGATGGGTGAGACTTTACCTGGGGCTTGGTCTGAACCCCAATTCTTTTGCATAAGGACTGTCAATTTGGGTGAATAAGCTTTTCACAGCATAGTGTCCCCAGGGGAGATTATACTTATTACATGTTGGCTGTTTTCCCTCAGGAAGGAAAAGCCGAAGCTCCCAGACCTTCTTTCTTGAGACTTAATTTAGAAACTGATACAATGTTGTTTGTGCTGCTTCCTATGAATTAAACAAGTCACAGGGCCAAGCCATATTCAAGGTGACAGTTTATACCATTGTGTAAAGACCTGGAAGCATGTCTCCTTAGGGGTCAACAAACCAACAGTTTGCCGTAGTCTGAGACACAGCCCCTAGGGATTCATGTTTCACTGACCTTCTTTTCAGTATCTCCAAAGTACCAACCCATTACGGCATCAGTTCAAGGTTGAAGCCTGTGATTTCACCATCCAAATAAGGTCTGGATATACAAATGAAGCTCCTCAGGTACAGACAGTGTTCTAATGACCAATAAACTTAAAAAAAGGTCAAACAGATGCCTTCCAGACACCCAAAACATAGTGCTGAGCCAGTGACAAAAACAAAAAAATAGGTAGTGCCATTCCACTCAAAATGGCAGAGGTATACAGCAGTTACTGGTCTATAAGAATTCTAAAATGCAGCCAATCACCAGTTTTTTGTTGTTATTTGGGGGGGGGGGTTCGGTTTTTTGTTTGTTTGTTTTCTTACATTTAGACCCAGTTATGTTGCCAGGTAATTGTTCTTCAAGGTCCCCAGCTCTAACCTCGAAGTGATCCTTCATTTTCTGAAAGAAATGACCAATGTTTCCAGATGAACAGCTTTTTTCACCTGTTTTTGTCTTTGTTTTTGCCTATAGAAGTGTTGGAGAAGATCTAGGTGATCTTAGGTTTGGCAATGCATTTATAAATACATGGGACGTATGATCCATGAGGGAAAAAATTAGTAAATTAGACTTCATTAAAATTAAAAACTACTGCTCTGATGATAGACACTGTAATAAAATGAAAAGACAAGCCACAAAATGGGAGAAAATATTTGGAAAACATGTATCTGATGAAGAACTTACAGCCAGAATATAAAAATAGCATTCAAAGCTCAATAAGAAAACAACCTTCTTTAAAAAATGGGTGACAGATTTTAATAGACTCCTCACCAAACAAGATATACTGACAGTAAATAATCACATGAGAAGATGTGAAAATATCTATTATTAGGGAATTACGAATTTAAATAATTGTGAGATACCACCATAACTCTAATAGAACGGGTAAAAGTAAAAAAAAAAAAAAAAAAAAGCTGACAATACCAATTTCTGGTGAGGATATGGAACAACCTGGTCACAATAATAAAGGAATATTATGAACAACTTTATGCAAATAAAGTTAAAAACATAAACAAAATGGATCAATTCCTTAAACAAAATAGATGGATTATCTGACAGAAGATGAAATATAGCACTGGAAACAAAACCTTTTAAGAATTTACCTCATACTATATGCAGACATCAACTTGAAAAAGATCATTAGTTTAAAGGTACAATCTAAATTAATAAAACTTCTAGTAGGAAACATAGGAAAAAGTATGTCTAACCTTAGGGAAGGCAAAATTTATTAGTAGAACTCAATAAACACAGAACACAAGTCCTCTCCTTCCAGATACGTGGTTGAGAAGGCCAAAGTAACGTGGGGCGGTCCTCCCTCATGTGAGGGAGGTGAATGTGGTCTCTCTCTCAAAATACCTTATTGTAGAAACGCAATTCCTTTTGCATCTTAACTAAGCACGTATCACACAACTGTGGCCGCAACTTTTGGAGTTTGAGGTGCGACAGCGAAACTAGCAAGAATTTCTTTATCCTTCACAATTTCAGCGGTAGAAGATTCGTTCTTACCTTACACCTTTTGCGCCGCAGAACAGGATTTTTTTTTTTCTTTCCTTATTAAGTTGAGAACTTTCACTTAAAGGAGGCGCCTCGGGGCTTTTCTTTGGCATATCTGAATTGCCAGCATCGTTACTCTTGCACTTTGGGGCCATTATTGAGTAAAAGAAGAGTTACCTGAACACAAGCGCTGCGCTACCTCAGCGGACGATCCGATAACCAAGATGGCGGCTACGTGAGTAACGGGAGGGTCGAGCGAGACAGCGCGAGATTTCACACGCTACTCAGAAGGGCACGCGATTTAAGACTTAGGAATTCTTTATTTCTGGAATTTTTCATTTAGTATTTTCGAACTGTGGTTGACCGTAAGTAACTGAAACCGCAGAAAACAAAACTGTGACAAGGAAGGACTACTGGATATGCTATTTTTTTCCCCCGCTTATGCTGGAAAATTTTAGGATATCCTTTTGTGTTCAGGACTGTCACTGTCATGACTGGCTATGGATGTATTTTCACACGTTGTGATCGATTAAGTGGATCCTTTCAATCTACAAATGCATGTCCTTCAAATCTGGAAAACTTTTTTGAGTTTTTCTATAAATAATTCTTCCTCTCCATTTTATCTTATTCTTTCGAGTTCCCACGAGAATTTTTGAAATCTTAATTCTCTTTTACAACTCTTTTCTCTGTTGTTTTCCTTTTCCTCATTCTCTTTATTTTCTGAGCGCTTTCTCAACCTTTCTTTTGAGTTTTTTTTTTTCATATTAATTTAGAAAATATGTTTTGTGTTCTCTGATTGTCCTTTTCCCCCATAATATATAGTTCCTGTTTAATAGATGCAGTATCTTTTTTAAATCTACCTGGGATAAAGTATAATAGCTTATTTTATTTTTTTCTCCATGTGTAGTTTATGATCCCTCCAAGTTTTACTTTTATGCAGTTTGTTTTGGTCTCTGTCGTCAGTGTTAGAGAATTTCCTCAGATGTTTGGTAATCCTGTATTTGTGCTTATGTTTAAGATCATGGTACTCAAATGTTGTCTTAAATTCTCTGTGCACAATGGAGGGTGCATAAGTGGTTGTGCAGAAAATCATATGTCTATTTGAACAGGCCAGTTTGTGAGGGGACTTCTAAAGTCAGTGGTGCTTGTTTTGGGTGGTTAAAGCCCTTATGGAAGAAACCACACCCTTCCTGCCTAGATAATATGTCAGACTGCCGGGATGTTGTTAGCTGTGGTGGAATGGGGGGCTTGACCATTTACACACACTTTCACTCAATTTCATTCTTTTAGTGTTAAAAGGCTGCCCTCAAAGTTTCATGTTGTCTCCTAGGATATTGATTCTTTGATTTATCCTCCCCAGTTAATTACCAGTAATTTTTCTGCTATCCATTTTCCAATTTTTACAATTATAAATTCCTCCTCTATTTTTTTTTCCTTCTGGATTTATGCCTTTAAAGTGTTCCTTTATTTTTATTCATGTTGACATTGGGAGGAAATAAGTGTGAATATGCATATTTTTCCATTAACATCAAGTAGGGACTTGAATTTTCAAATCACAGATGAGGAAAGATATAAATAGTATAAGAAAGTAAATGTGAAAAACAGGGTAGAGGAATGGAAAAGGATAGAAATAAATTAATTTTAGCAAAATAAGCTTATTTTGAAATCAAATTACAAGTATAAACTAACTTTCTTCTAAGCAGAGACTCTAATTCCTGTACTTCAAGTGCTGAAGATGCTCCAGTGATTCAAGGTAGACAAAAAAAAGAGGAAATTAGTCAAGATAAGATAAATTCTAACAAAAGATAAAATTGTTTTCACTATTTATGAATGTCATAAGAATTTTTTTGATGTGGATCTATTTCTTAAGGGTGGTTACCAAAAAGAAGTGCTGAAATATTCTGTAGCTACTAGAAGAATTTGCAAAAGTGTTAATAACATGCTTGCTTTTGAGTGTGTCTAAAGGAAATCAAAATGAAAATCTGCTCAAGCAAACTTGTTTTTAAAAACTCCACTAGATCATTAAAATAGTTTAATTTGGGACTTTGTAAAAAATTTGCTTACATGCCTATTTATAATATTGATATATATATTGCTCATTTCTTTTAAACATTGTTTTAAGTAAGGATCTCTGAGTCAAGTCAAAAAAAATGGGGCTAAGTTTGTATAAGGGGTACAGAAAATGCTATATATATAGGGTGTAATATAGCAGCAAGATATGGACCTTCCAATACTCAATTTTGTACTTTCAAGAGAAAGCTCACCCTGCATATCACTCTTCACTAGCCATATTACTATATAATAAGTAAACCAGTGTTCAATGGGTTTTTTTTTTGGAAGACTATATATTAATTTAGGCAAGTGAATTGTACCAATTTTAGTTCATTTTTCTCTACTGATGGTATATAGTACTTCAGTTTCACATTTTAATTAAAGTCAATAATGAGAACCTGATACTTAATTAAATTATCCCTATTTCCAATATAATTAAATTCTATATTCTGTATAATTGTTTTCATTCTTCACTCCATAAAATACCTTTTTCCCTCAGACCAGTGAATACAGTGACTTTATAAAAGCAGAAATTATCTTACTTAGTTAAAATTCTCAAAATTATATATATATGCTTATATATGTATATATATATGTATATAAACATAACCCACCTAACCTAGTAATTGAATTCAGAAACATCTACCTTACCATTTCCACTTCAGTTTTCCACTTAGAGGAGTATATTTTCCCGATCCAATAAAGAAAGAAAATAATCTTTGATAGAATACCGTTCTTAAAGATATATATGGAATGGAAAAGGTTCCCCCCCCATAGCCAATAATATATAAAAAAAAAAACTATCCACAGACATCTCTTAAGATTTCTCTCTTACTAATTATTCCAACTTTTCAGATGTCCTGTAGATACTCTTCTTCTTGGTGCTTCTTGATATCTCCACATGTGAATTGTTGCTCATTTCTTTTAAACATTGTTTTAAGTAAGGATCTCTGAGTCAAGTCAAAAAAAATGGGGCTAAGTTTGTATAAGGGGTACAGAAAATGCTATTCGTTGGAGGGCCTAAAAACTCTGGAAATGAATGTGTAAGATTGATTTTAGAAGAGTTAAACTAAGAAATAAGTAGTGTGGACTAGAGCATAAATTACAAAGTCATGGTAGAGTATAAGACCTTATGTAACTTTAAATTTCATGTGATTTGATTCACATATCTGAATAAAGATTACATTATTGAGAAATTGAAAGGGTTTGGTCAGGGAAAGAAGTATAAAAGAAGGTGTGTCAGTGCTTCCAGAACTGTGCAGACAGAGGTTGTGTGTGGGCCTTTGCAGCAAATAAGACTTTACACTGGGGGCATTTGGTGGTTGTATCTTGGTGTCACTCTATATTAAAATTACCCAGTTAAAGCCTTTTGTGCTGATTCTATGCTCACCACACTGTCAATTGTAAGTAAAAGAAGTTAAAAAGAAGGGGGAAGCTGAATGTCTCAGATAACAGAAAGTCTGAATTATAGTCTTCAGGAACAGCTGGATCCAGTTGGCTATACTTTAGTTGACTCCATTCAGGTAGCCTGTAACTATGTGGCAGCAAGAATACTAGCCTATATTCAGTCATTTAAACACTGAATGGAATGGCTGAGGTCATTTTATTTTCCATATTTCCATCAGAAATCCCAGGGTTTCATCTCATTGCCCATCTTTGAACCCTGTGGCTGAAGCTGGGGGCAGCAGGGGAAGAGTAAAATGGTCATGAATTCTAGGACAGTGCATTCTTCTTGAGATCAATGGCTTTATCTGTCTTATTCTATTACTATATTTCCAGCATCTTAAAACACTGCTTGTCACATTATAGGCACTCCATAAATATTATTATAAGAGATGAAAAATGTTAAAAATTATTGTCCAAGTCTAGGCCAAGGACTTACTCGTGGATCTGGAGAATGAAATTGGTTACTTGTGTAATGGAGTAAGAAATGGTAGGGTGTTTTCAAGGATTCAAAAAAATTGGTATGAAGAGCAAAACGAGATCAGTCTTCACAGAAATGATATAACAGATGTCCACTAAAGGAAGCAAACCCCATAGAGATTGTCCTATGCAGAGAGAATGGACTGATCATTAGAAAAGAGAACATGTCCATTGCTTATATTTTAAAAAAGACTTTCATGTATGTGCAAAAGTAGGCATTTTACTTTCTTGTTTAAATTATTATTTCTTGACATTAGTTTATCCTGAACCAGTTCCCAAGAATTTGATCACCTGTGAATAGATTAATGATCAACTGTTTAGTATATATTTCATCTGTCACAGGTGAGACTCTGACGTTAGACTACAGTAAGCAAACCAGAGACTTGCAACAATGAGTAGGTAAAGACTGAAGTCACTAAGTCTGTTATAATTCAATATAAATAGGAAAATAGGAGAGAGCTAAAGGAAATTACACTCAACATGAGTTACCAAGGATTGCAGTAAGTTTTTTAAATGTTTTATTTATTCATGTCAAAGATAAAATTGTCTTTGTGACCAACTTCTCCCTTTGTTTTATATTTAAGTAGATTGGCTCTAGAAAGGAAGAAACAAGAAAACTAATTTTATAGTAATCATTTAAGTAAACATTATTTATTTATATAATAAATATTATAGTAAATAAAATTGTGGAGTAGAAAAGTGATGGATTTTTAAAATTCTGCATCTGAGCTTCATGATATTCGTAAAGTTTAATCATGTTGTCAGTCTAACTACCAGTATTGATAAGATTTGGACATGGGGCCTTTAGGGAATAATTAGGTTTAGATGAGGTTATGAGGTGCCCTGGTGATGAGATCTGGTGAACAGATAGGAGAACCCTCTTTTTCTGCAGATGCACACACACCAGGGAGTTTAGGTGGACACACAGTGAGATGGCCGCCATCTGCAGTCCAGAAATAAGGCTCTCACGAGAACCAGTTCTGTCAGCAGCTTGGCCTGGGGCGTCCTGGACTCCACTCCAGAACTGTGGTAAATAAATGTCTGTTGTTTAAGCTACCCGGTCCATGGTATTTTATTATAGCAGTCCAAGCTGACTAAGATGCTCACCAAAAGTATGCAAGAAGCATACAGCTCTGATTTGTTATGAGCATCCATTTGTGACCATAAGGGAAGCCAGTCTGATGATAAGATTAATAAATAAAAGTGGAAAATTGAAATAATTAGGAAAAAAAGACACAGGAATTCTGATTGAAACTGTCTGAAATTTGTACCAGTCAATAAATTCACATATTAAGACAGCTGAAATTTTCAGAAATCCATTTCAAACTATCCCAGCTGAGAAACTTTCATCACTCCATGGAAACTATCTCATTTATTTATTTACACCATTGTGTACTTATTCAGATGTCCCAGTACCTGGGAACTTCTTGCATACAAACTTGTAGTTTGTACAAATTCCAGTTTGGGTCAGCTATTTACTTATATTTTTGTTTTGTTTATATTAACCGATCAACTCATAACTCCTATTAGCTATAGAAATCTTTCCTTCTGGTTCTATTTTTTTAAAGATTCATGCAATTTTCTCCAGAAACACATTTCAAAATACATTTTTTGGTAGATTGTTTTCAAATATAGTTGAAAAAATTCTTCTGATGATCTTTTCCAACATGACTTTGCCACACTCCCACAAAGAAGTGGAGTCTGTATCAGCTCCCCCTGAATCTGTGACGGTCTTCTGACTCACTCTGACTAGTCGAATGTGGCAGAAGTGAAGTCACTTAGGATGACTTCTGTACTTTATCTCTTGGAATGGTGCTCTCAAGTTGTATGAGGAAACTGGGTAGCCTACTGGATCATGACAGGCCACATGGAGGAGAACCAACCCTCCCCATCTAACCAGTAACAATTGCCAGAAAAGTGAGTGAGACAATCAGAAACCTCGTCCAACCCAGCTGACTTTCTGATAAATGCAGGCAAAATAGCAGAGGAGTCATCCAAGCGATCCTCAGAATCATGAGAAAATACAAATTATTGTTATCTTAAGCCAGTAATTTTAATGGTTTATTGTGCAGCTGCTGATTTCTGAAACAGAAATACTGAACACAAGTATCACACCACCCCAAAAGAAGCAATGACATTTCTGAACCTAATGGACTTACGTATGCATCTAGATATGAACATTTAGTTAAGTGTTAATGCATAAAGAATTTTACATAAATAAAGTATTTTAAAACATTCTATTTTTATCTATATATTATATTTCATTTATTGTAAATTTAACTCGTAAAAACAAAAATGATAAATACCAGATAATTGGGTCTATTATATAGTTTTTAAGATAAACTTCATAAATCACCTGTTTTACTAAAGCATAGTCTTATTACAGAGTGTACAGCTCAAGGACATGTTATAGCTATTTTTAATGATGTTAATTAATCTTTTGTTCTCAAGAGACCTTAAGATAAGCATAAACTCTATGCTCATTCTTTTCCTATCAAATGTAGCTGATGTTGGTTTAATTCATTAAATATACTACAGTCAGTTTTCCTATAACCCTACATATGCATTCCTAAAAATTATTGGCTATAAAAAATTGAGCAATAAAATACTCTGCTTACAGAGAGGAAAATAGAAGCCTAATAAAAAATGATAGCACAGTTTCATGTATATTAAATTCCTTACTACATAAATACTACTACTACTTGTCACTTTGCTTGAAGAAGAACTTGTTTAGTTGTTCAAGTGGGCATCAGAAGGGATGAAACTCCTGAGTTATTAGGAAGTAGGGTTGTCTGAAATTGGAATGAAAGTTGTAACACCAGATATAGCTGGGTAGGGCTCATGGCACACACAATGAACCAAAGTAGCTGGTAGATGTATTTTTATGTATTACTATGCTTTGGGTTTAGCTTTTTGCAGTTTTCTGTGTTCACCTCATGTTTCTCATGAAGAAGATTCCACATAAGCAAACATAAAATTCAGTCTATGCTTAAATGGTTGCCAGTATATCAATTGCAATGGAACATGTCCATTATCAAAACAAGCATTATAGCAGAAATGATTGTACCTTGAATTACTCATCTCTTAAAACCCATTCTCTTAATTCATTTACTGAGTTTAGACAAAAACTTCCTTTTTTGTTTCTTTGGTGCTTGTAATATATTTGACCTATTATTTTCAATATAGTTGAGCTTCAGAAGCCACACTTCTAGAATAGATTATATGCCCAATGTGAATCCTTCAAATTAATTGAAAGTTTCTGAAAGATAACTGTCCTGCTGTTTCAGCCTGTTTCACATCATATAATTTAAATTCCTTCTCTAGGGAGCAAACTGGGAAATGGACAAAACAAATGAAGATATATTTACTAAGAGGTTATTGTTGGAACTAATAGTCTAGTTACTCTTCTACAAAGTCACTCTTTGTAGAAACAAGAACCACAGGATCCTCAAAGGATCCTTTGCTAACCTGCTTTAATGTATTCGCTTCCAAACAGCAACCTCAGTCATTGTCTCACACTTGTTCTCTGAACGAGAGACTTGTGGTATTTCAAACTCACTGCATAAGATAAAGAGAACCCAGGCTAATAATGGGCAGATGTCAGTTCTTCACTGCCAGACAAGAGGAGGGAAGAGATTAAAGGAGGTCTTATCATTACTGCATCCATTTTTTAATTGTTCGCTGTTCTGTCAAAGGTGAATACCAATCCAATTATTTTTATGAATTCATTCTACCAAATAAATAAATGGTGTTAAACATAATAGAGATTTAAGGGAACTCAATTCCTTCTATTCATAATTGTCAGTTCCTCCCAGAAATTAAAGGTAAATTATGAATTTATCTGGTCAGCACCCTTCCTCATGCATAATGACCAGTTGCAGGGAACAGTGAAGCCCTTCGTGACAGCTGCTTTGCAGTTCCCATTTGTTTGTTCCAGGTATATGGTTAAAGAAAAGCAAATAAGACATCAGACATCATTAATATTTTATATATATATATGTGTGTATGTTCTCTCTCTCTTTTTTTTAAATTTCAGGGTCATGGGCAAACACCTTTAAGACTTCAGCATTTTTATGTTTTCTCCCCATGCAATTATCTAGCTTAAGCAGCTGAAAGTTTGGTGCTTATCACTTACTCAAAGATTATGAATTCAATTCTCCAAAAGGAAATGTAAATTGTGTCAAATCTAGTATTTCTTCTATAGGTTAGATGGAGTTTCAAATAGACACTCCTATAGACTGAACGTTTGTGCTCCCCCTAAATCCAGGCAGCCATGTAGGGGATCTCCAGAAGCACAGCAGACACCATGTTAATGCAGTCTGGGAGCTCTAGTGGATATGCAGGTAGAAGGGCACCTGCTGGTGGGGCTTCACCTTCCTCCTCCTGGTTGTGCTCCTGCAGGCTGTGCAGCAGCAGGACCTGGCCCAGACACTCCTGGGTCCAGCCCCTTGACCAGATGTCCAGCAGGGCATTGTGAGCATCCTTCAGTTCATCCTAAGTCTCGCCTTAAATGGTCACAGAGAAGCCTTCCCTCATCCCACAATCTTTTCCTATCAGGAACTTTTCCTTTATAAGCATGTATCATACAAACATAATAGAGCAACGGTGTGTTCTCCCTTGTTCATCACTTTCTACCTGGCCCCTACACAAACAGTAACTATTTGCTGAGTTAATAGAATGGGGTCACTAATTATTGAACTACTAAAAAGGGACACCCAAGATGATTTCTCAGTGACATCAGTCATCATAGAAGTATGATGCATACTATGGTGGACTGAATTATGTCTCCCCAAGATGCATATATTGAAGCTCTAGCCTTCTCTGTGTGACTGTATTAGAGATAGGGCTGTAAGGAGGTGATTAAGGTTAAATGAGGTCACAAGGGAGCAGCTCTGACCTGACACAGTTAGCGTCCTTATAAGAAGAGACACCAGAGAGTTTGCTTTCTCCGCCTCTTCAGACACACACGTACAGGAAAGGCCACGTGAACCAACAGCTAGGAGGTGGCCATCTGCAAGCCATCCAGCCATGCTGCACCCTGATCTCAGATATCTAGCCTTCGGAACTGTAAGGAAATAAATTTCTGTTGTTCAAGCTGTCCAGTCTGTAGTATTTTGTAATGACAGCCCATACTGACTAAAATGTTACCTTACGTCCATGCAAATCCTCTAGCCTCTAGCAGACAGTATTTTCAAGTTTACATTGGACCAGAGATTTGAAGAGATTTTTATTTTTGGGAAGTTAGATTAAGCCTCCTCACCTATCAGATGATTTATAAGAGGATCATAAAGGAAAAAAACCACAAAATTCACAAAGTGCTATTGTAATGACTATAAATGAACATAAAGCTTAATGAGCTGCATTCAGCAGACACAAGAATTAGGTAAAGCCATTAATTTAATGGGAAATGTTAGTTCATAACAACCTAGTTACCCTTCCTTCCAAAGATTAAAAGTAAAGTTGTTGTCTGTGTTTTTTCATGTTAGGGACAGAATAATATTGACTGTTAAAACTTAGGTTTGTTAACTATTTGTCAGTATTTATCTTTAAAAAGGTAGCCAGGAAATATCAGTTGTAATATTTTGTCATTTCAAGTAAGATAACTTAAATATAAATGATATTTGATATAGGATTTTATTTTCCAGACTTAAAATGAGCCAACATGTTCAGTATTTAAATTCTAATGAATTAAGGCAGTTCTGATGAATGTTATTACTTTGCATTATTCCTCACTTCTTTAAGCATGCCCAGATGATGAAAAGAAATTATAGGTAATGTTATGCATAGAAACATAGGAACACACCATTAATAAAAATAAACACTCTCTCAGTTTTTTGTTTCTTAAGGCATGTTTATAATAAAAGTTTGAGAAGCAAGAATATGTTACACTGTATGTGTACAGGTAGTTTATTATGGTAATATGTTCATCTTTAAGCACATTAAATGATTCTAGCCTGCATCAAGCAATTTATTAATGCTGCATAAAATTATGTTATTAACCCATTACACCAAAACAAGGTTTAGAGTGCTATATCCAGTAGTAATGTCTATTTGTTTTGAGTCTCCTGTCCTTGACTAATTTTTGGCCACATTGAAAAGTTAACTGACCTACAAAAGAGTTGTTCCTTTTTTTGAGGTGTGGGATAACATGTTATAGAGACATTGTCTTGCCATACTAACATGGTTGCTCTAATACGTTATTTTAATCAAACACAGATAAGAGATGTGAGAAGAACACATTCTAGCTTAAAAGAAAGGAAGAGAAAAAACAAAATGCACCTTGAAAGGATGTTCAGAGAGGGCAGTGTGTAACATACCCTTGCTGTCTGTACTAGAGTTATGGCCAGCCATCTGCTGCCAGGGAACCGTCTCACTGCTATTACACCTACTTCTGCTATTGCCCAATTCAGTAGAAAATTCAGATCTAATGAAGGTCCAGTAAACACAGAATAAACTTGAATAGAGTTTGCATTACAGTACAATACAGTAGAAAAAAACCTCTTCTTTAAAGTGATATGATAGTACAAGTAATTTTCACAACTTGGTTGTCATTCCCAACTAGAATGGTTCACTGATCAAATAATACATGTTATCAACTCCATAAAGAGCATTTAAATCACTCCTCTCACCTACCCTCTCTCATTCCTTCAACTGTTTACTTTCTACCACTTCAAATAGATGAGTTAGACAGACAGAGATAGAGGAAGAAGTAGAAATAGAGATAGACATTTCTTTTTTCATTCAGTAATGCTCAGATGTCTCTCCTTTGCTATCACGTGCCTCCCTTACACACCTCAGATTACATTTCAGTTTTTTATTATTGTCACATTTCCTTCACATGTCTCTTCTTTCTTCTGTCCTCTGCCCAAGGTCCTTAGCAGACTCGTGAGGAAAACTAAATATGCCACACTGGGGTAAGGCTGCTTGCTACCTAAGGCTGCCTTCATGCCAACTTGGCTGACACCATCAAAGAAGGTGTTTAAAGCCACTGGATAAATCAGAATTTTGTATTTATAATCAGTTCCTTTTTAATTTTCTGATTTAGTTTTGTATCCATATTGATTCTTCTCTTTACTTTAGAAATTTTCCTCTATGCTTGTTATGACCTTTGCTGTCATCACGTTGCTTACTTGTATACTTGACCCACCCTTTACATCGGTGGCCCTCAAAATTTCAAATGTGTACATTTTCCCTGTGGCACATGTTAAACCTCTAATTCAACACACATTTTTAGCAATTCGTATCCTGTAATACCTGTATTTGCAGTCTGTTCTGACTAATGCCTAGCAATTTTTATTCAGTTAGTACAAGTTGGTCCTTTGAATTAGGAATAAAGAGGGATCTTCATAACATCATTTAATCCTGGGCAGCAGATGTGCTTACGTGAACGACAAAAGAGACATTCATACACACTATCCCTTTTGTATCATTGACTCCAAATATATGTATACAATTATAGACACTTATAGCGTATTTTTTAATAGATAATGGATAAAGAGATGAATGGATAAAAACTGGAATCACATATCTGAGAGGATGATACAATATAAATCTAATCTGAAATAGATAATGGTTTCATAAGATAGAAAATACATTATAGTGAAAATGGGAGAATGCCACTTCTATACCACAGGTTTTTCTCAGTATTCAAATAGACTTATAGCATATTACAACAATGAAAAATTATTGCATATTATTCAGATACCACACATGAATGGCTGAATGAAATTGGTTGTGTAATGCAGCTGAGATATTAGAAAGTTGTAAAAGCTGTTATACACAGGGATAAAATATCTCCATCTGCTTTCCTACTTGGTAAATGAGCAGGACAAACTTCTATAAAATATTTCTTTTCCTATGAGATTTTAGTCTTTTTTTTTTTTTTTTGCATAGCTTCCATTATGCCTCAGACAATGTCCATTTAATTTGATGAATGTGTTTTTTGTTCAATACAAAATAGCTATAATAACCTAAAAGGCCTAACCCTCCTGATGTACTCTGAATGTACAGAAGCTTCTGGAAAAAACTGGATGAGTCAGGTATAGTCTGTCTAATTGAAGCTGTCAAAATAACAGATTTGGAGGCTGTTTGGGCTATTGGAATAAAGTAATGGAATATGACAATTGAAAAGTATAGTGCATCCTCCAAAATAGATCTGCCCCTTTCTGAGACCTTACTGGGCATTAAAATGGAAACACTACAGTAACTATGAAAAAGAAACAGTGAAATGTAGCTGTAAAATTAATTCAATAACAGATGGTCAAGAGAGATTATTGAACCCAGTATGAGAAATTGTGGTATCTATTGTGATGTTTAAAATATAGCAGGTAGAGAGAAATGACATATTCCATTTTAAATTCCATAATTTATAAAAGAGTAATTTTCTTTGTCATTTAAAAGAAATAATAAGGAGAAAAATTACAGTGTACCAGTGTGCTAAATGATAGTTCTAACAGGTATTCATTCAATTGCTTCTTCAACAAATATTTATTTAGCACCCACTATGAGTTAGCCACTGAAGAAGGCACCAAGGATACAAAAATAACTAGGATACAGTTTCATTTCTTGAAGAACTCAACTAGGTGAGGAAGAACAGAAAAGTAAAAGGGCAAATATAGATATAAGATAAATACAGGTAGATGAGAGAGAGAAAGACGGGTAAATACATAGGTAACATACATTGTCAAAACTAGGCATTGAAGGGACTGTTACATTCACACAGAAGGAACAGGGCTCAGGAAGGCTTTTGCAAGTGATATTTGAGCTAGATACTGAAGGACAGATAGGTACCACATGAGGACCGTCCATCTGAGATAAGCAAGTTCAAAGATAGTCCAACATGGCTAGCATGCAGAGTGCAAATGGCAATAAAATAATCCTTGGTTCGTAGCCTGCATTTGACCTTAAAATTTTTACTTAGCTTTATTTGGCATACTCATGTCCTTCTCAGGAAAATGACAAGGATAAATAAATGCTTTAGTGTTTCTTCCAGTTCCAATTTTTCATGCTTTTATTAATTTCAAAATGTTTGCAGAATTTAAACATCTGTATATATTATCTTCAACATTCTTTTCCATGGCTTTAATTTTTCTCTTACTAACCAGAACTTGATGTTTTCCAGGTCTTGCTTTCAAAATACTTTAGTTTGGTGTGCCACTGGTAGTACTGCCCCAAATCCTGACCTAACTGTATCCCCCTCTGCTTTAACATGCATGCCCTGTATAGCTCAGTCTCTCATATGATTGCTAAATTAATAACTAATTTCTGTCAACTAAATATAGCAATTATATTGGTGAAGGTTCTCGGCCAAGTGACTTGACAAGGAATTTCTGGAGTAAACAATTAATGTATTCAATTGTATATTTGCCAGTAATGGAATGAGCTCCAGTAGATAGATGGTAGAAAATATTTACAGTCGGAGTCTTTTCATGGATTCCTTCTTACATACTATGCATATATCCATTTATCTGACTGAACTGAGTAAGTTCTAGTGTGTGTAATATTAAGATGACACAGGAAAGGAAGATCTGCAGAAGTCAAATTACCAAATTTTGAAATGAAATATTTAAATTTTAGGAGCTTTGTGGCCCAAAGTAGGTTATTTCCCTTTCAGATCCTCAGTTTCTTCATCTACTGAAGTGGAAATTCCAGAACAAACTGTAGATTTAATGTGAGATATACATGAGGAAATGCATTTGAAATGTATAATACTATACAACTGAGACATTTTAATATTTGGTAATAGATTACAACATGTATAAAGATTTAGGAGCATAAGGGTATATTGGCAGAGAGGCAGTTGTATCTTGATTGGTCCAAGATATCTTCTTGGGAAAAGTGTGCTTTGAATGAAGAGCATTCTGTAACCTACTTGAGGGTATTAGAATTTTGCCAGGGGCTGGCCCAGGGATAGCCTAGGTGAGAAGAACTGAGTCAGGATGGATGCTGAGGACAGAAAAAACCCAGCCTCTACTGAGGAACAAGGGCCAAGGAGGAGGTGCAGGAGGTTGGGATGACACAGGGAGTTCAGATTGAGTATTTTGCAGTCTGTGTGGAATTGTCTAAGGTGATTATTTGAAGGGAAAATAATGATGGGATTTTTTTTAAAGAATTGCATGAATTTATGACCATCTGCCAGGATGCAAACTGAGATTACTATTAATAATTTTATGAAAGTTAAATGTTGATACTCTACATTATATCACTTAATTTATTATTTTGTGGTGATATGTACTGTCAATTTTTTAAATTCTTATAAACATAGTCTTTGGCTATTGTGAGATACAGATAACTTAGTGATTTTAGAAGAAATAAACCAATTTTCACAAATTAAAAAAAATCCCTTTGGGCATTAGAAAACAAAATAATAATTGTTCACTGTGCAAAAAAGTGCAGAAAGGACAATAGTTTTATTCAGAAGCAGCAGTAAAAGTACTATGTAATATAAGATAAGGGTTTCTAGCCTGGCTCCATCTTAACAAGTAAAAAGGTGAATAAACTGAAAAATCAACAAGTATTCTTAGATTCATCAGAGAAAGGAAGTCACAGGGAAAGCCAGTGCCTCCCAAACTGGAGAGAGACAGATTAATGGATACACAAATAGTTTATCTAGTTTATATAAAGAGAGGTGTTTATTTTAACGAGTTTTCTCATGAGTTTGTGGAGGCTTGGCAAATTCAAAATCTTCAAGGTAGGCAAGCACTGAAGACCCAGGGACCAGCTGCAGTTTGAGTTCAGAGCCAGTCCGCTGGCAGAATTTCTTGTTGCTTGGGGAAGTCAGTCTTTTTCTATTAAGGTCATCAGCTGATTAGATGAGGCCCACCCACATTGAACCACATATCCACATAGAGAGGATTTATCTGTTTAACTCAAAGTCTACTGATTTAGATGCCAATCTCATTTTTAAAAATTTCTCCAGAAACATATAGAATAATGTTTGACCAAATATCTGGATACTGTGTCCAAGCCAAATTGATGCATAAAATTAACCATCATGCATACAATGGGATATTATTCAACCAGTAAAGATTCATGCAACAACATGGATGAAGCTTGAAAAGATTTCACTAAGTGAAAGAAGCCAGACAAAAAATCACATATATAATATGATTCCATTTATATGAAATATTCAGAATAGGTAAATCCAAAGGACAGAAAGCAGACTGGCGGTTGACAGGACTGGGTGAAAGGGAAAATTGAGAGGCACTGCTTAGTGAGTATGTAATTTCTTTATGAAGTGATGAAAAAGTTTGAAATTAGATAGAAGCAATAATTGCACAATATTGTGAATTTATTAAATGCCACTGAATTATGCACCTTAAAATGATTATTATATGAATTACACCTCAATTAAAAATACATAATTTACATGCAGAAAAAAGTATAATATTAATGTTAAATATTTATATTTCTTTATTTTTTACTAACAAATTCAACCATATAAACAATACCCAAATCAATAAATAAAGTATTTCTTTCCTCCCAGAAAGTTCCCTTGGGCCACCTTTCAGTCACTATCACCACAAACAACTACTCTTATGAACTTTAAGACTGTAGGTTAGTTTTGTCTGTTTTGGAACATCCTGTAAATGGAATTATGCAATATGAACTCTTTTCTATCTGGCCCCTTTCAGTCAGCAGAAAGCTTTTAAAATTTGTCTAGGTTGTTGCATTGACAAATGTTTTATATCTTTTGTATTGCTGGAACATATTTTTTAGAATTTTTTTGATATGCATTGTTTTGTTGATGAATATTTGGGTTTTTATTATTTGGCAGTTATTATTAAAGCTATTTTAAACAATCTTGCATAAATTGGTGTGCACTTGTTCGTGTCTTTTAGGTAAACACCTAGGAATGAAAATTGGGTTATACAATAGGTACAATGTTTAACTTTATTAGAAATTGTCAAAAGATTTATGAAGAGGTTGTGCACGTTATGCTCACACAAGCGATGTATGAGAATTCGGATGGCTCTACATCCTTATTCTTTTAGTATAACTTGGAAGTTAATCATAGTTTCAATTTACATTTTCATCACAACTAATGCAGTTATCATGAGTTTTATCATGAGTTTATTGGCCATGTGTGTATTTGTTCCTTGTATGAAATGTGTGTTCAGACTGCTCATGTTTTAAACAACTATATTTGTATTTTGTTTTATTACAGATTTGTAGGTTTTCTTTATACATTTTGAATACAAGTTTATTGTCAGACATATGGATTATAAATATAGTTTACCTTTTAATTTTATCAATGCTGTCTTTTTATGACTAGTAGTTTTTAATGTTAATGGTTATGGTTAATGCTTTTACTATTTCATAAGAAATAGTATTTTAAAGAAGCCGTATGATTTTAGCTTTTACATTTAGATCGAAATTGTATTTGCCATCATTGTGTTCATGTGTTCGTGTGTGTGTGTGTGTGTGTGTGTGTGTGTGTGTGTGTGTGAGAATGTGACTTGAAAAAAGAGATCAAATTTCCTTTCTGCAGTGTGGCTATCCAATTGTTCCAGCAGTATTTGTTGATAAGTCTTTCCTTCCCGCATAAAATTTTACTGGCACCCTTACCATACACACTGGCCTCTTTTTGAACTTCCTCTTGTGTTACACAGATCTGCATATCTATCTGTTTACCTATCTCATACTGCCATTTTTACAGTATCTTAAAAGAGAATCTTAAAATCAGTTTCTGTGATTCAAACTAGTATTCCAATTCTCCACTTATCTGAAAACCATAGAGCCCAGGAAAACACCCATCCACAGATTACGACATTTCATTTATCTATCCCTGCATTTTTTCTCTGCCATATTTTTTGAGGGTTATGCAAGGATTGTTAACAGGAGCAATATATATTGAAATATATTAATGTATATTTATCTTTTCCATTTCTCTTAAATGATCATCTCTCTGAGCACCATCTGCTTATCTTCTTGAGGGGATGTGCTGCAGTTATTTTAATTGTTAAAATAGAAATTTAAAAAGAGAGAATGAGTCAAGTTTTAAATTTAATTGCAAAAAAAGTATTTGAAGAGTCTCGAAAGTAAGGTTAAATGGGCAGAAGTTTTTTCTAAATGCTTTAGGGTACTTAGCATAGCATTAACCAGTATTGGAAATATAAAAGAATTATTTTGTGGTCAAGATTAGGAGTTTGGTTTTAAAACATGCCCGCAGGGAGGAGGGAATAGCTCAGTGGTAGAATGCATCCTTAGCATGCGCAAGGTCCTAGGTTCAGTCCCCAGTATCTCCGTTCAAAAAAAAAAAAGCCTGCAAATTGCTTGCTATTTGTCCAACAAATAGTGGAAATTAATTCTCTTCCACTTAAATAGGGGCCAGCTTTTGTGAACCTCTGCTAATAAACAGACTTAGCAGAAGAGAAACTGCTTGACATTTGATGCTAGGTTGGGAAAGGCCTGATTCTTTCTCTTGGGATGTTCATCTTGGCAATCCAACCACCATGTTGTGACGTCCCCAAAACACGTGGAGAGGTACATGTCCAATTACCCAGTAGCACTATCTTAGTTAACAGCATACAGCCAGCATCAGCCAGGAGATATGTGAATAAATCCGCCCTCAGATCATTCCAGCATCCAGCTTCTAGCATCCGGTAATCCCCACCTAATTAATGCCGAATGAAACAAAAATAAACTGTACTGTCAAAGTCTTATGCAAATTACAGATTTGTAGGTTAAAGAAAAAGTTTTTGCTCCATACACTAAATATTGCACTGGTTTGTCTGAAAGCAGTGCGTGGCTGGAATAGATCTGGGTACCAGGACGGGTGCTGCCACAGTAAAACACTTAATAACAGGTGAGAGTGGCTGAAGTCCAGGCAGTGGGAGAAGCTGGAAGGACACTGAGGAGAGTGTTGCAGAGAGTCTAAGGAAACTCAAAGAGATGTTAGTGGAAGCTTGGTGGCACTTCAGGAGGATATTGGCAGGAGATGAAAGGAACATAAGAAAATTGTTATTGAAAGGTGGAAAGTTTAATGATGTTATCACCTTTGTTAACATGAAAAATAGGAAAATGAACTTGATCTAATTAAGAATATTCGAGATAGAGTGTTAAAGTTGCCATCTGGCTTCTTCTGGTTGCTCATCTTAAAACATGAAAGAACAGAGATAAGATTTTAAAAACTTTTTTTTTAGCATAAATTAACCAGAACTTTCAGAGTTTGACAATAAAGCCATTTGTCATCCACATACTCTGCTGTTAGCAAATGATTCTGAAAAATTAAAAGTGTTTTCTGAGCTCAAGTCAAATTCAGGGCATTGTCAGGAAAATATAGTCTAAAGAAGACTAAAGGCATGACTTTAAAACCCTCTGTTGCAACCACAGAAGTATGCAGTGTGGTACTTGAAACAGGCGACAGTTCCTCTAAACATCTTAATGTCATGCTCCACTGATCTCTTTATTAAATAATAAAGACTCTAGAAATCCTGAGGACTTTCTCCTTGCAACCTTACAGGAAGCCAAAGATAAAGAAGTCAAATGTGGAAGCCCTGGGACTGAGCTGGCTCTAACGCCTTGGTGGCCTCAGTAAGCAAACCAAAACCTAAGCCAGAGGCAATGTGCTCAAATCCAAGAAAGTGAAAATCAAGAACAAGCTATCACAGCCAACTAGCCTTTCTCAAATAAAGCAACTGCTTAAGCCATAATCAATCAAATGGTTTCTTTGCTTTGCTACTGTATCTGCTCTATAAAAATCTTTCCCCAACTCCTGTCTGTGGAGTGCTCTAACCACTTTCCCTTTAGCACTTCCCAGTTCACATCCATGTTTGCTCAAACTCTTCAACATCTTAATATGCCTCAGTGTCCCTTTTATCAGTAGAGATGGACTTACCTCAATGAGACTTGTGAGTGTGGCCTTTGTCTAGTGGAACGAATACTGTTAATATTTATGGAAAACCTGCAGAATTTTTAAGAGAATACATTGGCAGAAGCATTGCCAGCTTGGACCAAGAGGGACAGAAGCAGAACAGAATAGTCTGTTAGACCTTTGAACTAGTATGGGCAAGGTGCAAGCTGTGAAAACTGTTCAGCTGCTAATACTAAACCATTTCTAATGGAAAATAAACAAGAATTCAGATAGAACCAAGAACTATAAAGGTGGACCCAATGGTCAACCAGAATCATTCCCAGGCCATAGAACTGAGCCCAGAACTTGGCAGCCTGGTCTTGGCTTAATTTCAAATTTGCTATTACATATGTGATATGTGTGTGCCTTACTTCCCTCCTTTTTTGGATGAGGTCTGTAGCAGTTATCCTAGGCCAGTATCACCATCATGTATTATTTGTGTTGGGTCAGGGAGGAGTGGATAATTTGTCTTTATAGTTCACAGGTCTTCAGATACAGGCGAATTGTCCCAGAATTGCTGTAGTGGAAGAACCCTACCTGAAAAGACTCATCCACATCTGAACCTAATTTAGATAATGAAATAGTGAACTTAAAGCTGGATGTGATTCCACAATAAATGAGACTTTATTTATTTAGGGTCATGGGAGAGGGAAGTGTATTTTACATGTACGAAGAATGTGTAAATATATCACGGATTATGGTCATTTTAAAACATGTTTGCAAACTCATTGGCACTTCTTTCCAGGAAAAAGTGGGTTGTGACTTCCTCCCTTTTAAATATGGCCTGGTCTTAATGACTTGCTTCTAATTAATCAATGTCACGGAAATGACAGTTTATGAATTTCGAAGTTGGCTTCTAACAGGCAAAGCCACTTCTACTTTATCCTCTCTTAGAATATTTAAACTTTGTACCCAGCCATGAAGTTTTAAAGAAGCCATGGCAATGTGCAGACATCAGGAAGTGTTTTGACTGGCATCTCCCCCATTTAAGTTTCTGGGCAACAGTCAGAACTAGTCACTAGTCATGTGATTCACTTCATATACCTAAGTGCCATTTTGGAGAAACAGTGAGAGAATGGAACTTGAAAAACTGACTATGTATCCAGTTATTCAAAAGAATTACTTTTAGTGAAAGAAGAGTATTTCAATCAAAAGATTGTTTTAAATGTAAAGGCACACTTCCCCACTGCAGAGCTCTGTGATGGCTTATGAAAGAGGTCAGCTCAGTTCTGGAGAAAAGAAAATATTACTTTTCTGCATGTATCTGAGTTTATTTCAGTAGAGCTTCATTCCAACTGCAATTTTTGAATCCTTATTTTGAATCTTCAGTGAAGATTCACAAACATATTTTGCAAAAGTATGCCTATACCTTATGCTATTCAAGATTATATGGCTCATTAAACCAAATTGTGTTAGAATTATGCAGCATAAAGATTAAAGATATAGTTTTAGTTAAATACATATGCTCTATATTACATAAATAAGGAATGAAAGGCTAAGGACGTTTATTGATCTGAGGAGTATAAATAGAATATTAAGAACAGTATATTAGCGTAGAAATAAAGAATCGCTGTCTTTTCTAACAAAGTGAGGGAACTATCCAGAAGGATACAACAGTCTGTAACATGTAGTAATAAATGTAATGAAAAAGCATTTTGTAAACTACTCAGTAGTTTTTAAGCTCTTTGATGGAATTAAAAAAAAAAGAAGAAAAAGAAATAAGTCTACTTCTTACATGTGTTAACAACACTAGATAGTTTTCTGTTCAGTTGGAAATATGAAGATTGCCATGTAAACAGTCTCCATTTTTTAATATCAGTGTTTCTCCCTGTCTCTTCTGCCTTTTACCTAATTTGTGCACTCTCATTTTTTAGTTCCACTGCTGTTTTAAGCTTAGTTGGGAATAGGGCCAAATATAAGGGTAACCAGAATAACCTGTGTACATACAATCTCAAAGTACACTTAAGAACAGGTAAACGCCTAACGCCTTTCATTTTCTATTTTTTCGGTTATTGGTTGTTAATAAAAGGATGGCTGACTTCAGGGATCTCTAAACAGTTGTACATTATTGTTTGAAGAAAACAGTAAGTGTATAAGGAAGAAGGAAACTTGGCTTTAAAAAAGGACATTCGGATTTCAGATTATAAGGAAAGTGAAAGGATTATTGTAAAGTATAAAATTTCAGTCAGCCCCTAAATCTCTAGGTGTCCCCTCCCCTTGAATCCATCTCCGTGTGTTTAACACACCTCAGAAGTACCCACTCTTCTCACTTCCCTGTGTATGCAGAACTGGGGGGATGCTATTGGGATGAGTTTATTTAGCATTATGTAGTTCTTAGGATGCACTGTGTTTCATATTCTCTAGATTCAGACTCTGTAAAGACGAAAAGAACAATCATCAAAACTGCTGAACTTAAAAGAAAAAGAAAGCTAATTAGCACACAGTTGTAAATGGGTTTATTTGCTTCAGGACCCTTGATTTCTTCCTGTTGTTCCCTGGCTTCTCTGCACTAATTTCTACATCCATCATATTTCACTTCTCTGAAATCAGCTTATGCACTTAATGGTCCAGACTGGGCAATCAGTGTTGATTGAAATCAACTGTACATTGATGCAAGAGGTCCACTGCTGCTCCAA